>NC_079189.1:206007604-206622939 GCF_029499605.1 Hyla sarda
TTACATAGACATATGAGATATGTGCTTACTCGAGAGAAATTGGGCTACAAATATAAGTATACATCTTCTCCTTTTACCCCTTGTAAAAATTTAAAAATTGGGTCTACAAGAACATGCGAGTGTAAAAAATGAAGATTGTGAATTTTCTCCTTCACTTTGCTTCTATTCCTGTGAAACACCTAAAGGGTTAAAATGATGACTGAATGTCATTTTGAATACTTTGGTGGGTGCAGTTTTTATAATGGGGTCTTTTGTGGGGTATTTCTAATAAGAAGACCCTTCAAATCCACTTCAAACCTAAACTGGTCCCTGAAAAATAGTGAGTTTGAAAATTTTGTGAAAAATTGGAAAATTGCTGCTGAACTTTGAAGCCCTCTGGTGTCTTCCAAAAGTAAAAACTCGTCACTTTTATGATGCAGACATAAAGTAGACATATTGTATATGTGAATAAAAATTTTTTTGTAATATACATTTTCCTTACAAGCAGAGAGATTCAAAGTTAGAAAAATGCAAAATTTTCAAATTTTTCATCAAATTTTAGGATTTTTCACAAGGAAAGGATGCAATTTACCACAAAAATTTACCACCATGTTAAAGTAGAATATGTCACGAAAAAACAATCTCGGAATCAGAATGATAACTAAAAGCATTCCAGAGTTATTAATGTTTAAAGTGACAGTGGTCAGATGTGCAAAAAACGCTCTGGTCCTTAAGGCCAAAATGGGCTTGGTCCTGAAGGGGTTAAAGGGGTACTTCGCCCCTAGGCATCTTATCCCTTATCCAAAGGAAAGGGCATAAGATGCCTGATCGTGGGGGTCCCGCAGCTGGGACCCCCACAATCTATGTACAGCACCCGGCATTCAGTTAGAACGCTGGGTGCGGGCAGCAGGAGTCATGATGTCACGGCCATGCCTCCTCGTGATGTCACACCACACCCCCTCAATGCAAGTCTATGGGAGGGGGCGTGACAGCTGTCACACACCCTCACCAAGGCTTGTATATAATCAGTTAATTACCTGTACGGAGCGTAGCAGGACCTGCGGGTCACGTGATCAGGTAAACTCTATGTTTTTTTGCTTAAGGACCTTTGGGAGGAAGTCAGGTGATCACCCACCATGCTTTGTAACAGTGAGTGACAGCTGATTGGACCAATCTAAAAAGGCTCAGCCCCTGCCCATATAAGGGAGCTGCAGCCATTGATCTCTCTCTTGTTCCTGGGCTGTTGACAGGGAAGGATCTGCACTGCTGTCATCAGTGAGTTTAGGCCCTAGCCTTGCGGCGACGGCTGATCTCTTCTAAAACGTGAGTGTATCAAGCCCTAAACACTCTGCAAGACCACCGGACCTTATCTATCCCCTAAATCCGGACAGATCTTCAAAATTAACCCTAAATTCAGAGACTTATAGTACAATTCAAGGTCCGCAACAACTGTCAGTCACTGAACTATATAGAGACTGTTGAATGAGACTGTTATTGTTCATTGGATGTACCGCAAGCCTTTGAGTAAAGTTATCCAAGTTCAAGTTCCTCATCCTCCTAGCACCGATGATGAGTCCCCTGTACGGCAGCAGAGACGCCACCAGGCGAGGCCACGCACCCCCCATGAAAGTGACACAGTGGCTGACACTAGTACAAGCGTCCATGCCGCTCGTAATAGGAGTCCGACCCCCCAGACAAGTGTACCAGAGACCCCTTCCGGTGAACCTGTCTGGAGACCCTCAGAGGGATATCAGCCATGGATTCCTGAGTTTGTTGGCGACTCAGGAATCCGGATTGACATGGCCGGATACACTGAAATAAACTATTTTAGTTATTTTTTCAGTGACAGCTTTGTCAGTCTAATGTTGGAGCAGACGAATCTGCATGCCCAGCAATTCATCGCCCACCACTCAGATTCGCTTTTGGCAAGGCCCAATGAATGGTACGCCATTGATGCAGCCAAATGAGGACATTTTGGGGCCTCATGCTGCATATGAGCCTGTTCAAAAAACCCAGTGTCAGGCAGTACTGAAGTGGGGACAACCTCTACCAGACCCCGCTTTACAGTATGGTTATGGCACGGAGGCGGTTCGATGCGGCATGTCCCCCCCCCCCCCCCGAAGTGATCCCGCCTGTGAACGGCCGGTCATCGATCACTTTGGGGCCAAATTTTTGGAGGCCTACGTACCCCCCAGGGAGCTCTCGGTAGATGAGTCTCTTATCAGTTTTGAGGGGAGACTCATCTTCCGCCAGTATATTCCCTCGAAGCGGGCGTGGTATGGCGTTAAACTATACAAACTTTGTGAGAGTACCTCCGGGTACACTTACAAGTTTAGAGTATATGAGGGATGAGATTCCCGTATTGAACCCCGAGAATGTCCCCCCATTCTGGGTGTTAGCGGGGAAATTGTTTGGTAACTTTTGCACCCATTGCTGGATAAGGGTTACCACCTTTACCTGGACAACTTTTATACCAGCATCCCTCTGTTCACATCCCTTGCCGCCAGATCCACGTCCACTTGTAGGACCGTGCGGAAGAAACAGAGATGCCTCCCTCTAAATTTTATCCAGACACCTATGCCCAAGGGTGAGTCCCGGCAGCTCACCTGTCCCTGTGCAAGGTACCACAACAACAGTCCTCAACCCTGATTGTATTCTGGACTACAATCGGTATATGGGGGGACTTGATCTCTCTGATCAAGTCCTCAAGCCATACAATGCCATGCGCAAGGTATGGTACAAAAAATTTGCCGTCTACTTGGTACAGGTTGCCATGTACAACTCTTTTCTACTGTCCCAGGATGCTGGCAACACAGGGACATTGCTCCAGTTCCAAGTCCTAAAGGCTCTGATCTTTGGCAACCGGGAAAGAGCAGGCTGGAGTTCCCAAGGAACTGAAGTTATAGGTGCCAAGATCGTCACAGGCCAGGTGAAGTCCCTTACACTGGAAAGAAGGGACAATTCCAGAAAAAATGCAGAGTTTGTCACATGAGGGGCATACGGAAGGACACCACCACTCAATCCGACACTTGCCCCGATCATCCGGGCCTCTGCATTAAAAACTGCTTCAGGGAGTATCACACTTCCATGCAGTACTAAATTTTCCCATTTCATTTTAATTTTCCATAATTTGACCACAATGTACCAAGTCCAGAGTACATTCCAAGTTTTAACCCCATAAAACCACTAGATTGCCCCAAAAAAACTCCTTTATAAAAAAAAAAAAACCTGATAAGACCTCTGGGGGTATTTTTTCCAAAAATGGGTCATTGGTCACTGAGTCACCGGGGACATTTTTATGTTGCCTCAAATGCACGGCGCTCACTCTCCACCTTAGCTGTGTGCGCGTTAAAAGCAACAGGTTAGGGATGGCCACACACATCACATTCCCAGAATGATGATTCAGAGCATAGGGTTTGGAGTGGGCATACTTTTTAGTTTTGGCTATGCTCTGGGTCATCATTATGGGAACATAACCTGTATTATGATTTTATGTCCCACTGTTCCCCATTTTAGTAATGTACCCCATGCAATGCTCCTTGAGGGGGGGTCCCACTGTTCTGGCTCCATACGCAGCAATGTAGAAGCTCAAGGCCCCTGATTGCTCTCCTGCTCTTCCAAGACATGTGTGAGCTGTTTACACCCAGATATGAGGTATGTCCTTACTCCAAAGAAATATATTTACAAATTTATGGTGACATTTTCTATTTTTACCACTTGTGAAAATGAAAACTTTGGGGTAACCCCAGCATGTTAGAGTAAAAAATATGTTTTTTTCCTTTTCATATGCCACTTTAATGCACATTTATCAAACACCTGTGGGGTGTTAAGGCTCACTGTACCCTTTGTTACGCGCCTTGAGGGGTGTCGTTTTCAAAATAGTATGCTACGTGTTTTGTTTTTTTCTGCTGTTCTGGCACCATAGGGGCTTCCTAAATGCAACATGCCCCCCCATTTCAGCAAAATTAGTAGAGTGCCCGCAGTCCACTTGACGTCCACATATGGTGTACTTCCATACTCAGAAGGGATGGGGTTACACTTTTTTTTTTTTTTTTTTTGGGGTGGGAGCATTTTCTCCTATTACCCCTAGTAAAGTGTAAAATTTGGGGGGAAAAACAGCATTTTAGTAAAAAAAAAAAAATATATAAAAAATGTATTTACACATCCAAAGTCCTCAAGCACCTGTGGGGTGTTAAGGCTCACTGTACCCCTTGTTACGTTCCTTGAAGGGAATCGTTTCCAAAATAGTATGCCATGTGGGTGGTTTTTGCTGTTCTGGCACCGTAGGGGCTTCCTAAATGGGACATGCCCCCCAAAAACCATTTCAGCAAAATTTGCTTTCCAAAAGCAAAATGTAACTTCTTCTCTTCTGAACAATGTAGTTCACCAGCAGAGCACTTGGCATTCACATATGGGGTATTTTCTTACTCAGAAGAGAAGGGGTTACAAATTTTAGGGGCATTTTCTCCTATTACCCCTTGTAGAAATGTAAATTTAGGGGAAAACCAGCACTTTAGTGAAAAAAATTTAAAATTAATTTACACATCCAACTTTAACAAAACTGTGGGGTGTAAAGGCTCACTGGACCCCAAAATAGTATGTTTTTTTTTTTTTTTTTTGCTGTTCTAGCACCATAGAGGCATCCTAAATGTCACATTCCCCTCAAAAACCATTTCAGAAAAACTCACTCTCCAAAATCCTATTGTTGTTCCTTCCCTTCTGAGCCTTGTAGTGCACCTGCAGAGCACTTGACATACACATATGAGGTATTTCCTTACTCGAGAGAAATTGGGTTTCAAATTTTAGGAAGATTTCTCTCCTTTTACCAGTTGTAAAAATTAAAAAAACTGGATCTACAAGAACATTCGAGTGTAAAAAATGAAGATTTTGAATTTTTTTCCTTCCCTTTGCTGCTAATCATGTGAAACACCTAAAGGGTTAACACACTTGCTGAATGTCATTTTGAATACTTTGACGGGTGTCATTTTTATAATGGGGTCATTTATGGGGTATTTCTAATATGAAGGCCCTTCAAATCCTCTTCAAAACTGAACTGGTCCCTGAAAAATTCTGATTTTGAAAATTTTGTGAAAAGTTTGAAAATTGCTGCTGAATTTAGAAGCCCTCTGATGTCTTCCAAAAGTAAAAACACGTCAATTTTATGATGCAAACATAAAGTAGACATATTGTATATGCGAATCAATATCTAATTTATTTGGAATATCTATTTTCCTTACAAGCAGAGAGCTTCAAAGTTACAAAATTGCAAAATGTAAGATTTTTTCATAACATTTTGGAAGTTTTCGCTAAGAAATTATGCAAGTGTCGATGAAAATTTACCACTAACATAAAGTAGAATATGTCACTAAAAAACAATCTCAGAATCAGAACGAAAAGTAAAAGCATCCCAGAGTTATTAATGCTTAAATTGACAGTGGTCAGATGTGCAAAAAATGCTCTGGTCCTTAAGGTGAAAACGGTTGGTCCTTAAGGGGTTCAAACATGGAAGAAATCAAAGGGAAGTCAGGTAATACTCGTGTAAGCTTAATGGGGAGGTTTATCATGTTTATCAAAACTTGGGCAGAGTAAAAGTTGATCAGTTGCCCATAGCAACCCATTAGATTGCTTCTTTCATTTTAACCCCTTAAGGACCAAGCTAATTAAACCTGTACGCCCCTCAAAGACCAGGCCTGTTTTTTCAAATCTGGGATCTATGTCTTTATTTGAGAATAACTCTGGTAATGTTTTACCAATGAAAACAATTCTGACATTGTTTTTTTGTCACAAGTTGTACTACATGAAAATAGTAAAAGTTAATCGATATCATTTGTATTTTTTTATTTACAAAGCAAGAAACCGTGAAATTTTTGAAAAAAAAGACCATTTTTTGTTATTTTGACATTAATAGGTTGCATATATTTATACATAATGTTTATTTTTTTTATCAAAAATTATAATTTCATGTGTCTACTTTATTTTCTCAACTTTTTTTTATTATTATTCACATTTTAGATGTATTAGAGGCCTAACAAATTTTCTTGACATTTTGAAAATTTGAAAAGTACATCTTATTTTTATGTGCTAAGCAAGGATTGCAGCAATTGAGAAGTAGTAGAACATAGGAACCCCCCCCCCCCCCAATGACACCATTTTAAAAACTAGACCCCTCAAGGTATTCGCTAGGGGGTACAGTGAGTAATTTAATACCAAAGTTTTTTGGGTGGAATTATTGCATAGTCAGTGTTAAAAATATTGAAACTAGCTTTTTTTTCCCCAAATGCATCATTTGTGGGACATATTTTTTGTACATCACTTCTGATATTGAAAGAAATGCACCCTATATTTTATTTAGCTGCTTGTCCCATGTTCGGAAATACCCCCACTTAGTGAACTTCACTCCCGGCAGTGCGGCAGGCCTCGGACAGCCGCGTATTACACACAGCACCCCGCGATCGCGATGCGGGGTGCTGCAGAGGAGACAGAGGGAGCCCCCTCCCTCTGTCATAACACTTACAGCCCGCGGTCACTTCCGACTGCGGCTGTAAGGGTTAAAACTGCCGAGACTGAAGTTTACTTTGGTCCCGGCAGTGCAGCAGGGTCCCAGCTGTGTGATACAGCCGAGTCCCTTCCGCGATCTCGTGGGTGCACTGGGCAGCACCCACGAGAATAATGGACTAGTATAGACGTCAATTTGCGGGAACGGCCGCCAAACTGGACGTCTATACTCGTCCATGGTCATTATCAGGTTAAAAAAGGGCTTCTGAAAAATAAAAGAAGTCATCTGATTAGTTGCTATTGGAAACTGGTCAACTTTTTCTCTGTACAGGTATTGAAAAATGTCCCCCAATGTCTCTATTAGAGTAGAGGGCCTGTAGATACCCTTTATTTATAAGGTAGTTAATATGTACAGTTTATTCCTTATTGAGCTGTACACAATATTATAAATTATATTCAAATAGACTTATTTGATATGCCCTGCTTTAGGCACCCCTAGCAGTGTCTATGGCTGGGATGGAGAGCAAACAAATATATATATATATATATATATATATATATATATATGTGTGTGTGTGTGTGTGTGTGTGTGTGATATGTGAGGCTAAGGGACACAGACTCCAGCAAGACCCTTCATAAATCATACAAGAAAGACAGGGTAGATGGATGCCATCATCAGGGAATGTGAGAGGGATCAGAGTTGCAATCTTTAGTTTTTTACTGCCGGCACTATGGGGGACAATGTTTATGGTTTGGAGTTCTCCTTTAATTCCAAAATGTGTGGAAGGGGAATAGGGGCAGCCATCTATTGAGATTATGGACTCAGAGTTTCAGATGGCCTTAGTTGGCATCAAACCACAGTGGTAAAGAAAGCTACTTTAGAGGCGGACAGGAAAACAATATAGATACAGCATAAATGTTGAGGTTCGGGAGCGTAATTTGACACCACTCACTTTTGTTCCTGTTTTTGTGATGGGCTCAGGGAGTCCAACTGGCATTCTTGTCACCACTTGGTCATGTGACTAAACAAAAGTAGGATTTTTAAATGCATTTTTGTATTATACCTGTCTTAATATCAAATTTGTTTTTAAAATGCACAAAGGAAGCTTTATTTCTGCAGTGTAGAGAGGGCTCAATATGTTCTATGATAAATTTACATTTTAGACACAAAATGCATTCTGGTAAAAAAGAAAGGAAATGACACAGAAATGTTCCCGTTCCATTAACACAATAGTTTGAAGAGTTCCCCATTGATGCATTCAATTAAATATCAATACAATGTTCCTTTCCAAGTTACAAATTTCCTAATACATGGTATGAGTATAAAGTACTTAGTCTATGGTGATTGCAAGCTTAATACCTTCATTAAATTGTTAATGAGAGTGCAAATGATATTTGATTATGAAATGTCTTACATTTTAGTAATAGACAACCTCCATGTATTTGAACTTTAACTAATCCAAAATTACAAAGGAATGGTTTGTAAAACAAAGCAATCTACTTTGTTCTGATAGAAATCATTGTGCCTGCCTAAAAATCTAAATTGAATATATTAGTGCATAGCCATTTCCCCTATCTTCTAGAATGTATTAAAGTCTTAACCTCAGAAGATCATTGAGCAGTTGCCTTTTAGTAACAATATGTCAGTCACCTGTATTATTGCTTAGGGTTTGTAATACCCGATTCAACCACGATGCAAATTCAGTCACTGTTCAAAATTCAGATTTTCAATAGAAAAGTATTTTCAAAATAAAAAGTCTAGAAATCTGACTAAGCAACAAGGAATTATTGCATATAACGTCTCAAAAACCTTATAATCCAAGGACACATGGCAGCAATCAGTTTCATGCATTGTAACATAACATCTCACATGTAGTGATGAGCGGCATAGGCCATATTCGAATTTGCAATATTTCGTGAATATATGAATGGAAATTCGTCCTATATTCGCACATTTTGCATATTCGTTCACTTTTTTTCATGCAAAATTTGTAATGAATTTAGCAAAATGCGCATGCGCGATTGTATCTTTCAACTAACTACTTTCCTATTGGTTGCTAGGGATGCTGCTAACCTCTGTCAACTGTATTTGCATCCTTCTCATTGGTCCATAAGCTAATAGAAAGGAGGGATCAGTGTACCCTGAAGTGCCGATATTCGCTAATATTCGCATGTGCAAAATATTCACGCTCCACACCTACTCACATAGTAAATAATATTGGAGCCTTCTTTTGCACCCCAAGCTGGAAGCAGGAAGGAATGATGACTTTTTATTTACACAGTACACCTCATTGGGATGTATACTGCGAAAAAAAGACAAATATTTGTCATAACGAATATATTTAGATATATTCTAAATATTAGCAAACTCGGGAAGTGCTGAAATTCGCTATTCAAATATTCACACTCAACACTACTCACATGCTTCTAGGGCAACTTTAACACTCTGAATTACAGTCAATATGTTTTTGTAGATGTGTTCCAGTAATCTTATAAAAATATTGGTATAAATGTAGTAAATAATAGGTTTGTACAGAAATTGGTTGGGTTTATAATTCATATTTCACCTTTATAACTCATGTTAACTTTCCTATATACTATTTCACCCATGAATTGCTAACAAGATCCTCTATTCTGTGGAAAAAAATGTTTTTAGGCAGTCTGTCTAGTAGTACCTGTTACACACTGTGCTCCAGTGTGCCCGTGTTTTCAACATTAAAATAAGCGGGTGCTGCAGGAGAGATTGCGGGAGTCCCCAGCGGAGGGACTCCTGCAATATGCATCTTATGCCCTATCCTTTGGAAAGGGGATAAGATGTCTAGGGGAGAGTACCCCTTTAAATGCACCAGAATTGTGCCAAACGTCAAAAAACAAAGCCAATTAAAAGACGGTGCAAACTAAAACTGCACAGTCTAAAGATGCACAAGATTTTTAAACAGTCTGACCTATTTTAAAAATCTGATGCATATGTATAATGTCCAGTCAGATACCTGTTTTTATTATTCCACCCAATATGTATTTGAGAAAATAATAGCAATTATGACTAGTACCGACACAGTAAAATTAGTTTGTAAAAGCACAAGAGATCTGACCTCCAATTGAGGCCTGTTTGACACGTTCTACAAATTCTCAACATTCAACAAACTTCTCTATTTAGAAGAGCATGTTCTCCATTGCCATGCATGTCCATCATAGAGCATTCAGGGGTTAATACATTGAAATATTACTATGACTAGAAATAGAATAATTGAATGATTTCTACACAATCTATGTCTAAAAGAGGTACTTACATTGTTAGTCACTTCATGGTTTAAAGACTCTGTTTGGGTATATTTGTCTTGCCTCAAGACATGCAATTGCTGTAAAGTTCGAGCGGCTTTCTGTGATGGGGAAAAAAAGAAATAAAAACAACGAAAGGTCAAAAAGGATATTGCATACATCAGCATAAAATTGGTTCAGAATTGTTTTGTTTTGTTTAAATCACATGCTGGAAAACATTGACTCTTGTTTTTACATTATGTAAACAACAACAATAGACATGTCTTTCAGATTCACTCTTCTATCCCCATTTGACTCACATCACCAGCTGTTACTCTTTACAGAAGCTGTCATGGAATTAGGAAAGCTAAAGGTGACTATTTCAATTGCATATTCACATGCCCAGTTTTCTCTACACCTGCTTCAATTCTCAGTGTGTAACAGTCAGTGGTCCTGAACGCGGATGATGTGTCAGAACTGCTCTTTTTTCTCAACGCACAAAACACCTTTGAAGATCATCTAGCTTTGTAAATAATGAAAAAATTAGATGATGAAAGTAGAGTTTCACCTCAGTCTCAGTTTAATGCACGGGAATTTATGTGTGACACCTTTGAAAAAGATGCTTGTTTTTTTCAACAACATCAGATTTCCCAGAATAACAGTGGTAGAAAATAACAGTAGTTCATGATATTGCCTTTTAGAATTATCTGTGAGATGATAAAGGGATGAAAAGATAGATAAATAGATAGATATGAGATAGATAGATAATAGATAGATATGAGATAGATAGATAGATATGAGATAGATAGATATGCTATAGATAGATAGATAGATAGATATGAGATAGATAGTAGATAGATAGATAGATAGATAAAGGAGAAGACTGTAGCACTCCAGTAGGATGAAAGTGAATGTGGCTTTATTCCAATTTAAACATCAAGGCAACGTTTCAGCTGCACACAGGCAGCCTTTATCAAGCGGTTGATAAAGGCTGCCTGTGTGCAGCAGAAACGTTGACTTGATGTTTGAATTGGAATAAAGCCACATTCACTTTCATCCTACTGGAGTGCTACAGTCTTCTCCTTTATATATCTGAAGTGTCTCCCGTGACCTGGGATTCCGGCCATTTGCACCCACCTTCTACTTCTATCACAGAGAGTGATGCTCCTTATCCTTTGTTTTAGATAGATAGATATATATGAGATAGATAGATATATATGAGATAGATAGATAGATATGAGATAGATAGATAGATAGATAGTAGATCTAGACAGATGGATGGAAATAGATAGATAGATCAAGGATAAAAGGAGCACTCCCAAGTTGTGAATGGGTGCCTCCCAGCCAAGGTTCCAGGATCCTCTATAAATACTTTCTTGCTTGAGAAAGATGGTGTGAGATCATTGAAATGCGGCTGCACATAAGAGATGAATAAATAATCTCACTTCTTCACGACCTGGAGTGCCACTGCCTTTTCCTTAAAGTAGATAGATAGATATGAGATAGAAAGATAGATAGATAAAAGCAAATATGATGCAGCACTCCACAAGTAGCAAAGAAGGTGATTTTTATTCCATCATGTGCATAGACATGTGCATGTATTATCGTCAGCGTCTGTGGACCAATCTTGCAAGATTGGTCCACAGACACTGACGATAATACGGCTCCGGTTCATGCACACCGGTAATCTCATTGTATACTTATGGAGAGTGGAGTTGGCCCATGTACTCCAACTGGAGTTAGTCTTTACCCCCTTATTTATTCTTTATTCTATTATCTCTACAGTCTGCTGCTATATCAGTCGGTTACCATGGGCAACCACGAGATAGTGATATCCACTATCTGCCAGCTACACAGGATGACTGAGGACCGGCGATTGCAACAGACAACTTACTTTACATTAAGCTACCTTTACTACTCTCAGTTCCCCACTGTGACTCATTGTGCTGTCCCCAGGAGGTGATACATTACCTGCGCATATATATCAAGATTACACTTATACCATATGGACTCTGTTTTACTATGCGCATGAACATTCTGCATTGATACACAGAAGGACTCTTCTGAGCATGCGCCAGTTACGGCACAGTCCGGAGTCGGGTTTCTATGGACACGAGGACACGCTCTCCCGACCCAGAAGTACTTCTCTTCTGCTTTGATGCACACTACACACACGGCGCTTTGGCGCCTGGGATCAGGAAACCTCGTGGCGGTACCCCGGAAGGCATTCACGGCTATACACGTAATTATGGATCAAAGTCACTGCACTATCTGTATTTTAAGTAAAACTTATATGTTTATATACCTGATGACTACTGTATGTTTATATATGGACTTAGCACTATGTTTTTGTATTATTTATTGCACAATGTACCATGATCGTTTCTGTTTACATATGTAAATCATGCATTGCTTGTGTCACATGACCAGTGGGCGATCTATAAATACCCACCTGTATCACTATTATTCACTTGAAAAAGCCAGTGTGAGACTGGTGAAACGTTGTCTATGCACATGATGGAATAAAAATCACCTTCTTTGCTACTTGTGGAGTGCTGCATCATATTTGCTTTTGTCTGGATCAAGGAACCAGCGGACCCAGGTTCCAGATATGCGGGCACCCCGAATTTCTTCTTTACTCTGGATATTGGTTCTGCCGTTTTTATTTGCTTTAGATAGATAGATATGAGATAGATGATAGATACATATGATATATATATATATATATATATATATATAGATAGATAGATAGATAGATAGATAGATAGATAGATATGAAATAGATAGGAGATAGATAAATAGATTAATAGAAGGATACATATTAGATAGATAGACAGATCTAGACAGATGGATAGATCAATAGATAGACAGATATGAGATATATATGAAATAGATAGATAGATAGATAGATAGTTAGTAGATCTAGACAGAGGGATAGAAAGATGGATAGACAGATAGATACCACACATGTAAGTAAAGCAGCACACCCAAGCAGTATCCAGTGAAAATCAGCAGAGCTTTATCGGCCCATGTTCACAGTGCAACGTTTCAATGGTATCAAACCGTCTTTATCAAGCATAAAGGTTTGATACTGTTGAAACGTTGCACTGTGAACATAGGCCAATAAAGCTCTGCTGATTTTGACTGGATACTGCTTGGGTGTGCTGCTGTACTTACATGTGTGGAATCTGTGGTCTGACCACAGTGCTCTCTGCTGACAACGCTGTCATTTTAGGAACTGTACAGAGTAGGAACAAATCCCCCATAGCAAACCTATCCTGCTCTGGACAGTTTCTAAAATGGACAGAGGTGTCAGCAGAGAGCACTGTGGTCAGACAAAAAGGAAATCCAAACAGAAAATAACTTCCTGTGGAGCATACAACAGCTGAAAAGTACTGGAAGGATTACGATTTTTAAACTGAAGTAATTCACACATCTGTTTAACTTTCTTGCACCAGCTGATTTAAAAAAATAAAAAAATAAAATTTCCAGGGGCGTTCCCCTTTAACAGCATGATTGATTCTTTATGGGTTCCTGTTTTATAACAACCTACTGAATAATTACCTATTTGGTGGCATAGATATTTGTTGTGCTTTGCCTTTTCTTCATGGTTTGAGTATTTATATATGCTTAACTCTGTTTTATCAGTTTATATTTACTGCCTATCCTTGTGCCAACATCTAAGATTGCAGCTCACTATGTTTACGTATGCCCAGACTCTCTCTGAGGTGAGCTGACCACGTGTGGGACTCCTGCACTTTCTACTGGCCCTGGCCCAGTCCTGAGGTACGCATACACGCCTTCATTGTGACATGTGCGCGGCCACTCAGTATGAGTCGCGTGCGCACAGAATGTTTGTTTTTGTTATGCCAGTTTTCCATACGATCAATAGGGTAAGTGCATACAGTCCCGCCCCCTCTCTCTTCCCATTTTAATCTACAATTATGCTGCACATTATGTAATTATGCACTGTTTGGTCTTTTTATGACACTGTATATGCACATATAAGCTGGCACTTTACGCTTGTGATATTGAAACCTAATCACCTGTGATATGCATTTTTGTAATGTATTATTATATAATTCTGTGCACACAATATGTATAAATAGAGCTTCATTTTTTATAGCCACGTAAATAAGTGACCTGTTAAATATTTTCTTCACTGTAAAAAAAATAAGTCCATATTTTTACATATTGGCCCTCATTTATTAAAGTTAAATACACACACAGTTCAACAGTACAGTCGGCACTGCCTAATATGGTTCACCTGCAGGGACACTGGATAATGTCCTGGTAACACCAGCGTTTACTCGGGATAGCCACGTGGTGCTCTGTACTTCAAAAGCAAGTTAACAACAAAACAGTCTCTGAAGAAAGAAAGTTGACGGCACTCACATATCTCTGATACAAAAGGATTCTTTATTCCAGGTCTAAAACCAACTTGCGGGAAGGAGCAGGATGATGGAACGACGTACGTTTCACAGCTACTGCTGCTTCTACGGGACCCATAGAACCAGCAGTAGCTGTGAAACGTACGTTGTTCCGTCACCCTGCTCCTTCCCGCAAGTTGGTTTTAGACCTGGAATAAAGAATCCTTTTGTATAGGAGATATGTGAGTGCAGTCATCCTTCTTTCTTCAGAGACTGTTTTACTAAAGTTAGTCCAACACTTTTTTTTACAGGTTTTGCACCCAAATAGTGTTGCAAGTTTCGTGCGCAAGATTTTGAAAAAAAAAATAAAAAATCTGACCAACTGAGTTTTTACTCAGAAAACCTGAAAAAGAGGTGTGGCTTCCGGCAAAAGGGGGCATGGTCCTGAAAAAAAGGGCATGCCCCCAGCAGCTTCAGGGAATAAACCCACAAATGTACTAATGTTCCCACATAAAATGTGGTGCATTTCAGCTCTGAAAAACCCAACACATTTGTGGACACATTTTTACAAATGAAATATGCCTGGAAAAACATTGAATAAACCTAGCCTAAAGATTTAAATATTCAGTTAAAATATGTCTAGCAGCTCTTGTTATTTCTGCAGTCACTTTCTCTATTACTGCATGCCAGACTGCCATATCACATTTGGATTATATTTGTATACTGTGATACGGATTGTATGAATTTGATCTCACTAATTAAGATATAATTATATTCCAACTCACATTATAAATATTGCAAAATATATTTAATTCATTTGATATTTCATTAATTAAAATTCCAGTGATACAAACAAATCTCTATAGTATGTTATCTTGGGGTTAATAATGATGAATTTCATGAACTATTAATATTTACTATATGTTATATAGCAAAATAGTAAAAGATATAGCTATTGTCTTCAATTATGTACTGGAAATACTCATAAAATATGTCAGAGATAATACATCTTCTACAACTTAGGCTTCTTTCACACTACAAAATTACTCCGTTTTAAAGATCTGTACGAAGTTCTGTCTGAAAATCTGCTGTAAAACGGCAGTTACAAAATCCTATACGGCCGTTGGAAAATCCCATTATAGTCTATGGGATTTTTCTAATAGCCGTTTTAACCCGTTATAGCCCGATATTTATAAAGGCCGTTATTTTGTGATGGAAGATAGTAACGGGAGAAATAGTGCATGCACTATCTTCTAGTCATATATTACACTATATAAGAGATCTGAACAAAAACTCTGCATCACAGTTATGCAATCTAGTAGTATACATTAGTACTTTTAAGCTGTTCAATGTCAAAGTTATGCCAATATTTTTTACTGAGTAAATGGATAGATTTTGGTTGAAATTAATAGCATGTTTTAAAAAGACACTGTATTATGGAGGGATAGAGGAGTAGATGTCTGATCACGATCTCTGTGCAGGCACCCAGAAGGTTTGGATAGGGAATAAGATGTCTAGTTTACCCCTTTAACCAAAACTTTTGACATGTTGCAAAGACATATCAAATGTTTTTAAACAGTCGGGGCCTTCGTGCCTAAGCGTTCATTCTTTGGCTTGCTTGAGCTCCATTCAACGATAATGGATATGCACCATAATGTAATACCGTAACAATAAAAGCCACACTATTGTTAGAAATAATCTGTTCAATATATTTTTTAAACTGTGCTGGTCTAAAGAAACTCTTTAGTTTAAATTTACACATGACAGAAATTTTGGTGACTGGCCTAGTCATTTGAAAGGGACTTGTAGAAAACTATAAACATTTTGCAGAACCATTCAGATGCAATGAACTGGTATCATTTGCAGGTATATCTGCAACAAACCTTCTGGATGTGAATAAACCCTTGTGTTCTTGAAAAATGTACTGTTACTTTAAAGAGCAGCAGTACATTCACACATACACATATTAATGGTACCACATACTGAATGTTACTATTTCCTTCAAAATATCACTACAACAGTAGACTAAAAATATATAATTTGTGCAGAATTCAACTCCCTGTTGCAATATCATCTTGAAAATCAAAGAGTTACAGATAATATTTTTGTTGTGTCAGCTATTTTTGATGATAACATTTGCTAGGTGTCATATTTTCTAACAAGAGTAAGTGTCTTACGAGTAAGAAATTGGCTCTGGTGAAAGACCATTAAAAACCTTGGTTAGGAGTGACAGAATTTGACAGGACTGTAGATGGCAATTAGATTGCACCCATAGGCTGTAACTATTGTTGTTTTCAAGCAAGAACGGATACTTATTCATGAATGTTCACTATTCATTGCCAACATTTTGTAAGAAATTGGAAACCACATCCCCTATATGTAGAATTATGTCATTCTTTAGTTAAGAGTTTTCGGATATCTATGCATTACATTTATCAGGGAAAATCTATTTAAAAAAAAGCATGTGCACACAAACAAGGATAACTTCATTATTTGTTGAATAAAAATACAGCATTATAGCACATAGAATTATAAATTATAAAATTATATATTTTTTTTGTGATTATGTCATAACCACTGTAATGATCAGCCACCCCTGTGCAAATCACCTCAAATGTACATGGTGCGCTCTCACTCCTGAGCCTTGTTGTGTGCCCGCAGAACATTTTACGTCCACATATGGGGTATTTCCGTACTCAGGAGAAATTGCGTTACAAATTTTGGGGGTCTTTTTTCCTTTTACCTCTTGTGAACATGAACAGTATGGGGCGACATCAGCATTATAGTGTAAACATTTTTTTTTTTTACACTAACAGGCTGGTGTAGACCCCAATTTTACCTTTTCATAAGGGGTAAAAGGAGAAAAAGCCCCCCAAAGTTTGTTAGCCAATTTCTCCTGAGTACAGAAATACCCCATATGTGGCCCTAAAATGTTGCCATGAAATACGACTGGGCTCCGAAGTGAGAGAACGCCATGCGCATTTGAGGCCAAAATAAAGGATTTGCATAGGGATGGACCCGGATGCAAGAATTACACTTGCCTCGGATACCAAAAATACCCTACAGCAGTGTTTCCCAAACAGGGTGCCTCCAGCTGTTGCAAAACTTCCAGCATGCCTCGAAAGTCAATGGCTGTCAGGCAATACTGGGAGTTGTTTTGCAACAGCTGGAGGCTCTGTTTTGGAAACAGTGTCATACAAGAAATGTTTTAATTTTATTTGGGGGTGGGGGGTGGACGGACTGTGTAGGGGTATATGTATATGTAGTGTTTTACCCTTTATTTTGTGTAAGTGTAGTGTAGTGTTTTTAGGGTACACTCACACAGGTGGAGGTTCACAGCGAGTTACCCGCTGGGAGTTTGAGCTGCGGCTGAAAATTTGCTGCATCTCAAACTTGTAGCAAGAAACTCTGTGTAAAGCCGCCCGTGTGAATGTACCCTGTACATTCACATGGGGGGGAGGGGGGGGGGGCAAAGCTCCAGCTGTTGCAAAACTACCATTACCAGTATGCCCTTTGTCTGTCCGTTCATGCTGGGGGTTGTCGTTATGCAACAGCTGGAGGAACACTGGTTGCAAAACACAGAGTTTGTTATTTATCTCAGTGTTTCGCAACCGGTGTGCCTCCAGCTGTTGCAAAACTACAACTCCCAGAATGTATGGCATGTTGGGAGTTGTAGTTTGCCACAGCTGGAGGCACAGTGGTTGCGAAACACTGAGTTAGGTAACAAACTTCGCAACCAGTGTGCCTTCAGCCATTGCAAAGACTACAACTCTTAGCATGCAGTGACAACTGAAGGGCATATCATGTCCTTTGGCTGTCCATGCATGCTGGGTTTTGTAGTTATGTAAAAGCTGGAGGCACACTGGTTGCAAAACACTGAGAGTTTGTTGCTTAACTTAATGTTTCTCAACCAGTGTGCCTCCCGTTGTTGCAAAACTACAGCTCCCAGCATGCATGGACAGCCAAAGGACATGCTGGGAGTGTTAGTAGTATGCCTCCAGTAAAAATCCCAGCATGCCCAGACAGCAGAAAGACATGTTGGGAGTTGTAGTTTTGTAACATCTGGAGGGCAGCAGTTTGGAGACCACTGTGCAGTGGTGTCCAAACTGTAGCCCTCCAGATGTTGCAAAAGGGCCAGATGTTACAGAACTACAACTCACAGCATGCCTGGACTGTCTGGGCATGCTGGGAGTTGTAGTTTTGCAACATCTGGAAGGGCTACAGTTTGGACACCACTGCACAGTGGTCTCCAAACGGTGGCCCTCCAGATGTTGCAAAAGTACAACTCCCAGCATGCCCAGACAGCCTTTGGCTGTCTGGGCTTGCTGGGAGCTGTAGTTTGGCAACTCCTGGAAGGCAGCAGTGAAGATCACTTACCGCTGATCTTTACTGCTGCCTCCGCCGGTCACGCCGTTGCCCCGGCACCTGCCGCCATCTTTCCCCCGCTCTGCCCTGACCTCAAGGGGCAGGCAGAGTGGGGATTTCAACTTTAACCTCCCGCCCCCCTCCTGCCATTGGTCAGCTAGTCCTAACGACCAATGGCAGGGGATAGGAGTGAAGTGGCAGCTGCCATCTCGCTCCTATCCCTCAGGATGATAGGGGCTGTCTCTGACAGCTCTGATCATCCCTATTTTCCAGGTTATTGTGTTACCAGAGACCCGATCAGCCCAGAACCCTGCAAGTCCTTGTCATTTGTCACTCACTTACTGACTGACTAATGACAATGATCAGCAGCACGGGACCATTCTGATTGGTCCCCAGCTGCATAGTGTCATCGGTCAGCTGTTCAGAACAGCTGCAATGACGTTTCTATCACCATGCCAACGGACATGGTGATAGAAAATGTATTGGACGTTTATGAACATCCATTTGCCTCAAGTGACAGGGAAAATGGATGTTCATAAACGTCCATTTGCTGGAAGGGGTTAAAGATGTTTAATAATTTATGAAAAGTGACTTGTAAATTTTTAAATAAAATTTAATAGAATTTAAATAAATAATTTTGATCCAAAAGTCCAGAATGGAAGGTAACTCTTGTCACTACATTCTCATGGCATGAAGGACTTTTCCAAAAGAATCTGCATGTCATACTGAATAACAGTGTTATTTCATTACCCCAGCACACTCCCTATGCATGTTACAGAAAGGCAAAGTGTTCTACATCCCTATTGAGGCTCTCTGTAGGCCAGAAATAGCAGTTTTTGATAGCAATTCACTGCAAATGAATTCGTAACTAAACAATTTTTGGGGGAAAATCCACTCATCTCTAATCAATGTATATACAGTAGTATAGTATAACACAGACCACAGTATAAATAGAGGTGAAATGCAAAAACCTAAATAGGGTTCCTTTCTAGTGCTAGTTAACACCACAACACTCCTAACAATCCGGTACATGAAGACTTCTGAAGTTATTTTCCATATCTCTTGAGTTATTGTACCACAGAACCCATGCTACCTTTTAAAATAGACCATGCAGTCTGGCCCTCATAGGCTGGTTTCACGTGTCCGGCATAGTTTCCCTCCAGCATTCCCCTAGATGCCTGATTCCTTACATCTGATGACAACTGATGCATGTTGTCTTCAGTTGTGGCATCAAGATCTAGGCTGAGTTCACCTATGCCAGACATATGTGACCCCGGCCTTACTCCTGAGGCCCATGGAAGCCTTATGGACTGCCTTTATGGTATGTACACTCTTTGATAAAAAAAAAAAAAGAGTACATTGTCCTAAAAATGCTGACATTTTACCTTTTAACTTTTATTGGACTTGTACATAATGATTGAAATGCTGACATTATTTTGTAATAGGTTAGGCTTCTGCAGTTATACTCAAAAGATTTTGCCCACAATTCTAAATCTAACCAGTATCAAAATTGTAATATTGAAAACAAATGAAGTATAATAATAAATAGAAACATATAAAGGGCACACAACTAATCTTTACAATATATTTTTTAATTGATAAGATCCAATGCACTCTTTTCACACTTTTCTTTCTACTATATACACTTTCTACTGTTCTTTCTTCCATTCTATGTATACGCTATATACTTTCTGGCGTAAAAGATAAAAAAAAGTGAAAGTCCTATTACAGCGTCTCATACGGAAGGAGCCTTAACTAACACAGTATTTTATCTTTTTTCATTACCCCTCAGCATTATTAGACTGTGAGCACTGACAAGTAACATATATTTAATGCACCACTATGTTTCAGTGAGAGCAAGGGATTCATTGCACACTTCACCTGTGTAGAGAAGTAAAAATATCTGCAGTAATAACAGTGCGGACCTATTCTTTGATTTATAATACAGGTGGGACAATAGATATACTCATGCTTTCGCCATAATGTTCCCTTGGAGTTACTGGTCAAGGATAAAAATCACATATTGTGTGGTTTTTCCTTCATTACAGATGTATTGTATCTTAATAATAGTATGACTAGATACATTCTAGAAATACTTAACTTTTTTTTAATCTAAATTTTAAAATGCAAAGCTCTCTGAATTACTATAAATCTGGATCATGGTGAATTCAAGCTATCAGTTTCCTAGTGTAAAAAAAAGAAAATCTTCAAATTAATGATGATATTAGAATAAATTCAATATCTCGGTGGTTTAAAGGTAAAAAAAATCTGTTAGGGCAACTCTTACTCTTCACATTGACATTAAATAGAAACCGAGCCGGTTATATGTGACGGCATCCTAAGACATGCCAATGATTCTTCTATCAATAAAGTAAGTTTTGAAAGTTACAATCATTTTAAAGACCTAAAAATTAATTTATCAAGATAAATTAAGCCACTTTCTTTTTGTGAAAATCAAGTTTAGAAAAAAATAAACTAGAACAGTACTATAGTGCTTATATAGAAAATCAGGATTAAATACAATAAATTGATAATTCTATTGATATTGATAATAATATATATATATATATATATATATATATATATATATATATATATATATATATTTTTTTTTTTTTTTTTTTTTTTTTAATTTGTTCTGGAAGATTTTGTTATAAATCAGCCATCAAATGTAACCATTTATTTGGATTTGGCCATGCATTTACTGGGTCCAGCCCAATGAATATACTAGTAAATGTAAGGGGTCATGCAAAGAGAGGAGTTCTTGCTTCCCTATCTCTTGTCGATAAGCCACTTTGTTATTTTGTTGATACTTAGGCAATTAAGTGGTGACCATGGTCATGTGATTTAAAATGTTGGTCCAGAGAATCTGACTAAATGAAGCGCACAGTGAATAAGTACCCAGAAAATAAGAGACTAAGAGAGACTAAGCGGTGGGGCATACAGTGTATACCTCACTACTCAGTATGTTCAGGGCACTACAACAAGTATATAAAGGTGCAAGTACTCTTCTCAAACAGGATAAGTCCATGCTCCTGTACACTCACAAAGTGGCATGAAATACACTATACATGAGTGTGAACTGAGAGGCAAGGCATATGGGGGGAGATTTATCAATACCTGTGTAGAGGAAGAGTGATGCAGTTGCTCATGGTAACCAATCAGATTGCTTCTCTCATTTGTAAAGAGACCTGTGAAGTCTTTGACAGGGAAATATGATTTCCCCTACCATTCAACCCCCACCCCACCCCCCCACCAAAAAAATAAATAAATGGAATTTGGACAAATTAGATTTTTTTTATTTGAAACAAATTTGACTAACTCTGAACTAATTCACTCTTCTCTGAACTGATTCACTCTTCTCTGAACTGATTCACTTTTCTCTGTTTCTCTGGTTACATTGTTAATCCTAGCTGAAACCCATTGTTCTATCACAATTTTATTGTGAGTTGCAAAACTTGAGTGCAATATCACATCAGTTTTTTTTTTTTACATAAATTGCTTTAATGTGTATCCAATACAAAGGTATCCAATGATGTCTTGAGGAAAACAAAAGACATTGGTGGTTTTAGAAAAGTATCCCTGCAGAGGTGGCATCTCCAATCAATAGTATCCACCATATACCAATGTCATCTGCAACAGTTACAACTGATTTATATAACTTTTGGAAAGTTGCAAAGTTGGCTTTGGCAAATGAGAATATATACTTAATAGTGAATTACTGGAAAAGTCTTAAAATAAGTTATGTGAGATGTTTAGGTCAAAGGGGACACACTGACACAAGATACACTTGATATAGAGCAATATAAAAAGGATTCTGGAGAACTGCTTGGTGCCATCTGTCAAATATAATGGAGGAAATCGAATGGTTAAGACTGCTTTAGTAGGCATTTTCTACATAATAATGTGTAAACAAAAAATGAACTAGAAAAGTTTCAGCTCTGTTATCATGTCATGATATCCAGACTGTGTGACACTTGATGGGTACAAAATTGTTATAATGATACCACTATTTGCTAAAGAAATTGTATTGTCACTGTGGTTAGCTATGGTACTGTGTATGATTAACTAGGACAAGCTGTATTATCATGTCAGGTGAGAATCCTTTGTAAAAACCCCTATCACTATCTACAACCACTTCTTTTACTACTAGTAATAATAATAATCATAACAATCATAATAATTTAACATACACATGTTTACATTTTGTATTATTATATACTAGTTTTTAAGAACTATGTAAAATTGCATTATTTTTTGTTCTTGTTTGCTATAGTCTCATTTAATGATCAAACTATTATCTTCAATACTCAGAATCCAAACTTATCATTTATAATTTTTTTCCGATGATTGTATCAAACAGATTATGGTTTTCATTAGTCATATAAACAAAAAAGGAAATAAATAATGTACTGTAATATTTGTTTGCTAATACAACAAAACAAACTGCCTTACAAAGCTGTATTATATTAGTCACTGTTTTATTACATAAATTATTCATGGAATGAATTTTAAAACCCTAACCTAAAAGTTATAAATTAAACATAGTACAGGTAACCTCTCTTAATATTCAGTTTCAAATTTATCAGAAGACTATATAGTGTACAAATATTTTTTTTGGCTCCATGGATATTTTGTTGTTTTAAAATCAAAAATTTTCAGGCACTAAAATATTAGGCACTAAAGCATTAATATTGATTAATCTAAATAGGTGATTATAATAAAGAATTGCAGTTCAGCTAAGATATAACTCGATGTCACAGTTTCCAAAATAGATAAAATACTTTTTTTTTCTGTTTTATTCTCATTTGGATAACATTTTTATAACAAGACATGTTCAAAACTTGACAGCAGAGAAGCTAGTAAAAATCTGACCAAATTCTATGAAAATTATCCGAACATCCGCCATAAGCCTTTCAATTGGATGATTTGCTGTATTTCTTAAATGTGTTCCAAAAAAGATTGGGGGACTGCAGACTTCTTAATGATACATTTTTAGAGTTCATTCTCATTCTTTTAGAGTAGAAGAGTTTATGGTTATTGAAACCTCTTTTTTATATTACAATATCATTAAAAAAACCTCTAAAACAAAAGGCAGGAACTGACTAAATAGCAAGGTATTGGCTAAAGATCAAGGGCAGAAGAAGTTCAATTGGCACTGTCAGATTCAAAAACTTTTTATATGTTGTACAGCTTGGCAAAACATTAACCTTTCTAATATACTTCATGAGGAATTTTTATTTCCTTTTTGCAGAAATCATGGCTTATAAAATCATGGCTTTGTCCAAACTGAAACACAGACAAAGTCCAGTAAGTGAGGGTAGGCTAGCACTTCTCTGTGCTCTCTCCTGTCTGATAGTACTCCTCTGTGCTCTCTCCTGTCTGATAGCACTCTTCCGTGCTCTCTCCTGTCTGATAGTACTCCTCTGTGCTCTTTCCTGTCTGATAGCACTCCTCTGTGCTCTCTCCTGTCTGATAGGACTCCTCTGTGATCTCTCCTGTCTGATAGCACTCCTCTGTGCTCTCTCCTGTCTGATAGGACTCCTCTGTGCTCTTTCCTGTCTGATAGCACTCCTCTGTGCTCTCTCCTGTCTGATAGGACTCCTCTGTGCTCTCTCCTGTCTGATAGCACTCCTCTGTGCTCTCTCCTGTCTGATAGGACTCCTCTGTGCTCTTTCCTGTCTTATAGCACTCCTCTGTGCTCTCTCCTGTCTGATAGGACTCCTCTGTGCTCTCTCCTGTCTGATAGCACTCCTCTGTGCTCTGTCCTGTCTGATATCACTCCTCTGTGCTCTCTCCTGTCTTATAGTACTCCTCTGTGCTTTCTCCTGTATGATAGTACTCCTCTGTGCTCTCACTTGTTTGATAGCAGTCCTCAGTGCTCTCTCCTGTCTGATAGTAGCCCTCTGTGCTCTCTCCTGTCTGATAGTACTCCTCTGTGCTCTCTCTTGTCTGATAGCACTCCTCAGTGCTCTCTACTGACTGATAGTAGCCCTCTGTGCTCTCTCCTGTCTGATAGTACTCCTCTATGCTCTCTCATGTCTGATAATACTCCTCTTTACGCTCTCCTGTCTGATAGTACTCCTTTGTGCTTTCTCCTGTCTGATAGTACTCCTCTGTACTTTCCCGTCTTATAGTACTCCTCTGTACTCTCTCCTGTCTGATTGTACTCCTCTGTACTTTCTCCTCTGTACTTTCCTGTCTGATAGTACTCCTCTGTGCTCTCTCCTGTCTGATAGTACTCATCTGTGCTCTTTCCTCTCCTATCAGACAGTATCCAGATGGGTGTTCCACAAACGTGGTAAAGAAAAAACCACTGGTGTAATTCGGCGCCAAACCGCTCAGACACAAGGATGGCAGCATAGGTTTAGATAATGGCCTTTATTCCAAAGAGCCTTGTAACAAATTCATTTCAGGTCTGTGACCCTTTCTCAATGTGCAGAAGGCTTAAAGGAGTATTATGGCTCTCAGCGTATCACCGGCTGAAGCAATGTCCCGCTGTGGCTGGTGATACACTGAGAGCAGCATGACTCACCGACCCACAGGAAGCAGAAGAAGACAGGGACCAGAGAATGGGACACTGACATTGGAGGAACATAGGAACATAGGCAGATGAGTTAAAGTTTGTTTTGTTTCATTTTGTAGCCCAGGCATGGTGGTTTAATAAAAAAAAAGCGCCATAGTTCTCCTTTATTAAAACAGTGTGGTACAGACATGTCTTATTTAGTCCCAAGGTACGGTCGTTATTACAGACCGGAGCCTGGGGGTTACGTCATATGATTACATTGTAAAACATCCAGCTGATTGTGAAACATATAAAAAAAGATATAAATACTTAAAATAAACATTTATACTAGAGAGAATCCATATGAACCACATGATAAGATATAAAATAGAAGGATTTTTTTTTTAAATCGCAGCGGTCCTGCTATCCAGCAGTGTACTAACGACAGTGCCTTGGGACTATATAACACACATCTGTGTCACGAACTGACACGAGCGGGTGGTAGGGTATCTATAAAATCACAATTTGTCTACACTAGACCAAAAATAATGATGAAAAATCCCTCTTACACCACCCAATTTAAAGGTTTAGAAGTTTACAAGTCGTTTCATAGTCTCCCAATTGAGATCATGACAGGAAGATCTCCCCATTCAAAGACTACACGCAACCATAGTGCAGGCAGGGACAGTTCAGAAGTTGTTTCAGAGTTTACCAATTGCATTCAGAACTGGGAGCAATCCCCATTCAAAGACTGGAAGCAACCATAGTGCAGGCAGGGACAGTTCAGAGAGATGGTACGCTTTTTTTTTGAAAAAGATACGCACTCCGCAGTTCTACGTGTTTTCTGGTTAAAGCTAATAGGGGGCAGTAAGTGTAAATGCACTAAAAGACTTATGCATTAGATTGCTAAGCTTATTTCTGGTGCAGCCGGACTGGGGCCTATTACTCAAAAAAAAAGTGAAATATATACGCACTCCGCAGATCTATGTTTTTTCTGGTTTAAGCTAATAGGGGGCAGTAAGTGTAAAAGCACTAAAAGACTTACGCACTCAATTGTTACGCTTATTTCTGGTGTAACTGTACTGGGGCAGTGAAATATATATGCACTCTGCTGTTTCTGTTTCAAGCGTATAGTAGCCTGTTAGTGTAAAAGCAGGGATATATACACACACATTGCCTGTTTCTGTTGCAGCCATATGGGGGCATATTTCTCTATAAAAAGTAAAATATAGATGCACTCCACTGTTGTACGTGTTTACTGTTTAAAGCGTATAGTGGCGTACAGTGGCCTGTTAATGTAAAAGCAGAGAAATATATATATATATATATATATATATATATATATATATATACACACATGGAGTGTTCCGTAAGCTTCTGTTGCAGCCGTATAGGGGCGTAGTGATCAATAAAAAGTTAAATATATACGCACACCACTGCTCTACACGTATGTCAGGCAGAGAAGTTCCAGGCCATGCACAGAGGAGTGGCAAAGGCCTAAATTTATCAGGCGCAGGCAGAGGTAGCAGCAGAGTAGGGGCGTGTGACCGTAGGAATCGCAGATCGAGGCCTGAGCTCCTGGTGTCAGCTAGCGGTCATGTCTCGACCAGCAACCCAGCAGCCATCATTGATTGGTTAACTTATCCCAAGTGACATCCAATATCCCCAGTCAACAGTCGATGGCTTCCTCAGACCCAACATTCAGTTGGCATGGCCTGGGAGCAGTCAGTGTCCTCCAACTGCCTCTGTCCTATGCTGTTCCCTCACACAGAGAAGTATTGTATGCTGTGGGCTCAGCTCTACTATACAGCAAGGACGATCAACTAGAGGACTGTCAGCAGCTACTGCCCAGCCAAGATGTGGAGGAGACATCTGCCGCTTCCTCCAATAGGTGGAAAAGTAGTGATGAGGAGAGTGGTGTGGGAGGTGGTGTTGGGAGCATTCAGGCTCCTGAAACAGCCACCGTTGAGGAACTTGAGGATGACATCAGCGCGGAAATAGCCATTTTAATAGCTTTAGCATTAATAGCTTTTTAATTTTTATTCGCCGCAAATGTATTCGGATCGAAACTTTTTTTCCAGAAAATTTGGCGAATCGTCCGAATAATTTTTATTTATTTTGTATTCACCTGTGTGTCTCTATGAGGAGTGCAAATACAAGAAGTGAGGGTGGACAAGCGGGGCCCTGTGCAGTGAGGATAAGCAGGGCTCTGTGTAGTCAGGCTCTGTGACATGCTACGGGCTCACACATGAGGGTGATTGACAAGCCAGGAGCCTGAACAGAGCCCTGATTGTCCTGCCATCACTTCCTGTATTTGGACTCCTCACAGGCAATAGCTGCTGGGACAGCATTTTTCCACCCATAAATATACAATTTTTTTAACCAATCTATATTACAAATATACATATAATTGTATTATCTACATTATATAAAAAGTTTTTATTGACAACAGGTACACTTTAAGTAATTCAAATGTTTGTTATATCCAAAGTTTGAAGAATGTAATTTGTGTATTACATAAAATAGAACTAAAGAAATCCTATTTTAATAATTATATATATATATATATATATATATATATACACATATATAAATATATGTATATATATATATATATATATATATATATATATATATATACACACACAGCGGTCCCTCAACATACTATGGTAATTCGTTCCAAATGAACCAGCGCTAGTTGAAACCATCGTATGTTGAGGGATCCATGCAATGTTAAGTATAGGAAGTTATACTCACCTGTCCCTGCCGCTCCGGACCATCACTGCTGCCCTGGATGTCGCCCTCCATCGCTGTAGCCACGTCCCCTGGGTGTCCCGCCGCTCCGGACTGTCTCTGCTGCCTGGGATCGTCACTCTTCATCGCCGTCATCACGTCGCTGCGCACGCCGCTCCTATTGGACGACGGGACAGCGTGCACGGTAACGTGATGAAGACGGAGGAGAGTGATGGCGATGCAGGGGATCCTGAAGAGAACGGTCTGGAGCACCGGGGACAGGTGAGTGATCATCACCGGACCACATGGGGCACCTTAAACGGCTATCCGGCGGCAGCTGAAGCAGTCTGACAGACAGCCGTTTATGCAATGGCCCCGACACACAAAAGCATTGTATGTTGATGCGGTCTGCAACATGTCATTGCCTCTGAGAGGCCGTTGTATGTTGAAATGATCATGTGTCGGGGCCATCGTAGGTCGGGGAGTCACTGTATATGTATATATATATATATATATATATATATATATATATATATATATATATACGCACATATATAAATATTTAAAAAATGCCTTTGGATTCCAAGTAGGTATATTTTACTGCATCATGCTCCTATCTTATTATTTTAAATAAAAATATTTTTATTGTTTCCTTCAAGAGTGCTCACAAGTTTAAATAAAAAACAAAAAACTATGCTACCATCATGGAGGTTCACATGTTTCTTCTCAATGCAGTTTAACCCCTTGGGGACCGAACCCATTTTGACCCTAAGGACCAGAGCATTTTTTGCAATTCTGACCACTGTCACTTTAAGCATTAATAACTCTGGGATGCTTGTACTTATGAATTTGATTCAGAGATAGCTTTTTCATGACATATTCTACTTTATGTTAGTGGTAAATTTTCGTCGATACTTGCATCATTTCTTGGTGAAAAATTCAAAAATTTCATGAAAAATTAGAAAATTTAGCATTTTTATAACTCTGAAGCTCTCTGCTTGTAAAGAAAATAGACATACCAAATAAATTATACATTGATACACATATAAAATATGTCTACTATATGTTAGCATCATAAAGTTGACATGTTTTTACTTTTTGAAGACATCAGAGCTCACAGCTTCAAAGCTCAGCAGCAATTTTCCAATTTTTCAAGTAAATATCAAAATCTGAATTTTTCAGGTATCAGTTCAGTTTTGAAGTGAATTTGAGGGTCTTTATGTTAGAAATACCCTATAATGGACCCCATTATGAAAACTGCACCCCTCCACGTATTCAAAATTACATTCATAAAGTTTGTTAAAGGGATATTCCAGGCAAAACCTTTTTTTATATATATCAACTGGCTCCGGGAAGTTAAACAGATTCTTCCTGAGCCGGAATAAGCGTCCCACGTGACGTGAAACTAGTTGCTCCCACAGGTGTGTCCCGCGTCAGGAGAGTCGGCTGATTCTCGCTCCCCGCCATGGATTTTTGATTGTTCAGCTCCGAATACATGCAATTAAGGCTTCTACGTTGCTGAAGATTTGGGTGAGTGCGACTTTATTTCTGACTTCTTCATTTGTGAGATTTGTAAATTACTTCTATTAAAAAATCTTAATCCTTCCAATAGTTATTAGCTTCTGAAGTTTTCTGTCTAACTGCTCAATGATGATGTCACGTCCCGGGAGCTGTGCATGATGGGAGAATATCCCCATAGGAACTGCCCAGCTCCCGGGACGTGAGTCATCAGAGAGCAGTTAGACAGAAAACAACAACTCAACTTCAGAAGCTAATAACTATTGGAAGGATTAAGATTTTTTTAATAGAAGTAATTTACAAATCTGTTTAACTTTCCAGAGCCAGTTGATATATACATAAAAAAGTTTTGGCCTGGAATACCCCTTTAACCCTTTAGGTGTTTCACAGGAATAGCAGCAAAGTGGAGGCGAAAATTCAAAATCTTCATTTTTTACACGAAATGGAGAAAAAGCCCCCGAAAATGTGTAATCCAATTCCTGAGTAAGGAAATATCTCATATATGGATGTAAAGTGCTTCATGGGTGCACTAGAGGGCTCAGAAGAGAAGGAGTGACAATGGGATTTTGTAGAGCAAATTTTGCTGAAATGGTTTTTTGGGGGCATGTCGCATTTAGGAAGTCCCTACGGTGCCAGAACAGCGATAAACACCCCACATGGCACACTATTAGGGAAACTACCCCCTCAAGGAACATTACAAGGGGTGCACTGAGCATTTACACTCCGCTGGCGTTTGACAGATTTTTGTAACAGTGGACTGTGCAAATGAAAAATTATATTCACGGACCACTGTTTTCACGGACCACTGTTTCAAAAATCTGTCAGTCACCTGTGGGGTGTAAATGCTCACTGTATCCCTTGTTACGTTCTGTGAGGGGTGTAGTTTCCAAAATGGGGTCACATGTCGGTATTTATTTATTTTGCGTTTATGTCAGAACCGCTGTAAGCAACAGCCACCCCTGTGCAAATCACCAGCTTAGGCCTCAAATGTACATGGTGTGCTCTCACTCCTAAGCCTTGTTGTGTGCCCGCAGAGCATTTTACATCCACATATGGGGTATTTCCCTACTTGGGAGAAATTGTGTTATAAATTTTGGGGGTCTTTTTCTCCTTTTACCTTTTATGAATATGAAAAGTATGGGGCAACACCAGCATGTTAGAGTTTTACACTAACATGCTCGTGTAGACAGACCATGCATGCTGGGAGTCGTAGTTATGCAACAGCTGGAGGAACACTGGTTGGGATTGGGAAACACTGTGTTAGTTAACAGACTACCGCAGTGTTTCCACACCACTGTCTGTTTCCTAACTCAATGTTTCCCAACCCATGTGCCTCCAGCTGTTGCAAAACTACAACTCCCAGCATGCATGGTCTGTCAGCGCATGCTGGGAGTAATAGTTTTGCAACAGCAGGAGGCACACTGAGTTAGGAAATCAGCCTCCAGTTGTTGCAATACTACAACTCCCAGCATGCCAAGACAGTCGAAGGGCATGATGGAAGTTGTACCTATGTAACAACTGGAGGAGGACAGTTTGGAGACGACTGTGTAGTGGTCTCCAAACTGTAGCCCTACAGATGTTGCAAGACTTCAACTCCAAGCATGCCCAGACTGCCCAGACATGCTGGGAGTTGTAGTTCGGCAACATCTGAAGGGCCAAATGTTGCCATACTGGGCAGTCTTGGCATGCTTTGAATTGACATATGGAGCGCTACAGTTTGGACACCACTTTATAGTTGTCTCCAAACAGTGCCCTTCCAGATGTTGCAAAACTACAACTCCCAGTATGCCCAGACTGTCCAAGCATGCTGGGAGTTATAATTCTGCAACATCTGAAGGGCCAGATGTTACAGAACTACAACTCCCAACTTGTCTGGACAGTCTGGGCATGCTGAGAGTTGTAGTTTTGCAACATCTGGAAGGACAGTGATCTCTAAACTGTGGCCCTCCAGATGCTGCAAAGCTACAAATCATAGCATGCCCAGACAGCCAAACTGTCTGGGCATGCTGGAAGTTGTAGTTTTGAAACTCCCAGATACAGCAGTGAAGATTACTTTACGGTGATCTTCACAGCTGTATCTAGGAAGCCGCCGCCTCCACTTGCCTGCGCCTCCTGTCAGCCGGTCCCTGGTCCTCTGTCAACGCGTGAGCCCAGGTAACCGGCGGTCCCCGCAACGGCCCCCGCACATTGCCACCATCTTCCCCTGCTCTGCCCCGACATCCAGGGGAGGGCAGAGCAGGGGAAATTATGGGTCACCAGAGACCTGATCAGCCCGGAAAAGTCACGAATCGCCGATCTGAATTGATCTGTGATTTGCATCCATCTCCGACATGGGGGGGTCTCAGGACCCACCCAGGCATTTCCGATCCCCGTCCGGCTACTGGCGGGGATCGAAATTCCCATGGACGTACAGGTACGCCCTTGTTCCTTAAGTACCAGGACGCAAGGACATATTCATACGACCGTGGTCCCCAATAGGTTAAGGGGTATTCCTATCTTAACATTTTTGACATATCCATAGGACATACCATAAATGTTTACTAGATGCAGATCCCACCTATGGGACCAGTATTTATCCCAATATCTAGGGTTCCCTCAGCTCCCTTTTAACTTCTTGCAGGATTTTCATAACTATCATCATATAAAAGCCAATTATTGGGCCCATAAAGTAACTCACTTCAGTAAAATACCTTCAAAAACTATAAAGATAATTGAGATTCTAAAAAATAGTATAAATTTACAACTGTTTTAACAATGTAACTAGTAATAAACGGCAGGGGCCATATTCTAATTTGCGATATTTAGCGAATATATGGAGGAATATTCACCCTATGTTCGCGAAATTCGCATACACACTATGTTTGTTCTTTTTTTTTCATGCGTAAATTCGTAATGAAATTTGCATAGTGCGCATGCACAATGATATCTTTCACCTAACCTAAAAAGAGGGAGGGATCAGTGTGCTCTGGAAGTGCAGATATTTGCATAGATATTTGCATAAATTTGCATAAAAACTAATATTCAACATAATGAATATATATCACTCTATTCAAAATATTAATGAAATCGCGAAGTGCCAATATTCACGGTAAAAATGGGCATTTCGAATATTCGCGCTCAACACTAAATGTACCTAGGAAAAGTATAAAAAAAAAACTTTTAACTTTTAACCACCTCAACTTTCTTAAATCCTATAGGTCATCTGAGTCAATTAAATACAGTAAGGTACAGTATGAAAACTAGTGGCCGGACCAATACAGGATTTGAAACTTTTCGAGGCACAAAATAGCCAATTAAAGCAACAAGGTGAAGAAAAGTATATTAACCCCTTAACGACGCAGGACGTATATTTACGTCCTGCGCCGGCTCCCGCGATATGAAGCGGGATCGCGCCGCGATCCCGCATCATATCGCGTCGGTCCCGGCGGTAATCAACGGCCGGGACCCGCGGCTAATACCACACATCGCCGATCGCGGCGATGTGCGGTATTAACCCTTTAGAAGCGGCGGTCAAAGCTGACCGCCGCTTCTAAAGTGAAAGTGAAAGTGACCCGGCTGCTCAGTCGGGCTGTTCGGGACCGCCGCGGTGAAATCGCGGCGTCCCGAACAGCTGATCGGACACCGGGAGGGCTCTTACCTGCCTCCCCGGTGTCCGATCGACGAATGACTGCTCCGTGCCTGAGATCCAGGCAGGAGCAGTCAAGCGCCGATAATGCTGATCACAGGCGTGTTAATGCACGCCAGTGATCAGCATTAGAGATCTGTGTGTGCAGTGTTATAGGTCCCTATGGGACCTATAACACTGCAAAAAAAATGTAAAAAAAAAGTGTTAATAAAGGTCATTTAACCCCTTCCCTAATAAAAGTTTGAATCACCCCCCTTTTCCCATAAAAAAAATAAAACAGTGTAAAAAAAATAAAAAATAAACATATGTGGTATCGCCGCGTGCGTAAATGTCCGAACTATAAAAATATATAATTAATTAAGCCGTACGGTCAATGGCGTACGCGCAAAAAAATTCCAAAGTCCAAAAAAGCGTATTTTGGTCACTTTTTATATCATTAAAAAATGAATAAAAAGTGATCAAAAAGTCTGATCAAAACAAAAATCATACCGATAAAAACTTCAGATCACGGCGCAAAAAATGAGTCCTCATACCACCCCATACGTGGAAAAATAAAAAAGTTATAGGGGTCAGAAGATGACATTTTTAAACGTATAAATTTTCCTGCATGTAGTTATGATTTTTTCCAGAAGTGCGACAAAATCAAACCTATATAAGTAGGGTATCATTTTAACCGTATGGACCTACAGAATAATGATAAGGTGTAATTTTTACCGAAATATGCACTGCGTAGAAACGAAAGCCCCCAAAAGTTACAAAATGGCGTTTTTTTTTTTATTTTGTCGCACAATGATTTTTTTTTCCGTTTCGCCGTGCATTTTTGGGTAAAATGACTAATGTCACTGCAAAGTAGAATTGGCGACGCAAAAAATAAGCCATAATATGGATTTTTAGGTGGAAAATTGAAAGGGTTATGATTTTTAAAAGGTAAGGAGGAAAAAACGAAAGTGCAAAAACGGAAAAACCCTGAGTCCTTAAGGGGTTAACTAACAATTCTCTTTAGGTGATGTGGTGCTTGTAAATAAAAGTAATTTTAATAAATATCCTGTACTATTATACTGTAATATTTTTTATTTAGTTAGTCCAGTCCTGGATTAAGGTCTGAGCAGACCTAACTGTTTACTATTGTAAAACTTGTTCCGCAGGATATGATAGATTTGACATTTTTTTTAGTAGTTCTACATCTGCAGCAGAGTGATGAACATGTTTTATTATTATTATTATTATTATTATTATTATTATTAGTTATTTACTTATTTATTATTGTTTACAAATATGCAGATTCTGCACCAGACAATACTGTCTCCCAAACTATTTCAGAATAAACATTTCCTAAACCTATTAAAACCAGGTTTATTAACTGCTCTATACTACTAATCCCTTTAAAATCAGTTTCTTCTGTAATTATATGGGTAGGTCTAAATGTGGCAAATGTTTCATGAAAACATATGTTTTAAAGGTTTCCCCAAGGATCTGTCTCTGTACAATTACAAATACCTTGGTACAGATATATCCACCCTCACCCTTCCTAGAGTTTTTTAAATGCTTATATTACAAATACATTATCACATCATGCTAGACACACCCTGAACTACCTTCAGTTTACATAAAAACCACTGAGCATCTAAAGCGTATGGCCATGTTACCTGTTGACTGCAAGATTGCAGTTTGTACCCGTGAATAGATTGACTGTTTAGTGTTTCCCACATTCATTTAGTGGCTGAGGCATTGGGTTTCTGGTTATGTTGACTGTTTGGGGTATCTGCTCATTTGATGCTTGAATGAGAGCCAAGTGTGGTACTAAGTAAGCTCTGTTGGTTACCCCTAAGGCTATGTTCAGATGGTGGAATGTCCGCACGGAAAATTTACGTGCGGACATTCCACAGACAGTGGAGCATCAGTAGAGCATGAGATTGCTAGGACCACATGGAAATGCGCTGGCAATTCATTTCCATGCGGACTCTGCAGAAAAAATAGACATGTCTATTCTCTCTGCAGACTCTGAAATCGAGATTTCCTCCGAGTGCACAGTAAAGCAGAATCCTATTGAAATCAATAGGATTCTGCTGCTGCAGAACGTTCATATGGAATTCCATGCAGAAATTCCACCGTGTGAACATATCCTTATAGTCACACATACATTACAGTAGTATTATGGGCCGTCCATTGTGTATATTTAATATCATATTCATATCTACTGTAAACAAATGGTTTCCTCAGTGAAGTATACCATACATGTTTAAAATGCCATGCACATGGTCATATTATGACTTCATTTGTGTGGAGCAAAAACCATGAGGTTTATTGTGCCTCCTCATGCCTCCCTAATGAGGAATAGAAAAGTTTGTCTGCCTGATTCCATATAAATCCTACAAAAGACAAATTATGGAAAATTCTAAAGAACATCACAAAGGCATTTTTTTTCCCTGGAATCATTAATTGTAGGGGAGAATTTTTCTGATAAGGATAAGCATCGTATGGAGTCCATGCTTGGGGTTCCTAAAGATGTAGTGATCAAATACTGGAAAGTCCACCAATCATAGGGTGTTCTTAAGAACACATGGGGACAGAGAAAATGTTCAGTGTTGCTGCTTATGTCGACCTTAAGGCAGTCAAAGATCCAAATCTACTAATTCATTTCCTTGTGTCTCGGCTAAATTATTAACAAGTCGCCTTCGTTATGAAATACTATTCCTTTATCCTTCTGTTTCCTGTGTTAGAGGTAGGAGAGACTGACTTAATTTATCTCACTTCAGTATAACTAAACAAAATTGGACCAAACAAAGTAGTTACCAGAGATTTATAGATCATTTAATTAATACTTGTTGCCCAGGACTGGCACATGGATGTGGTCATTGATTAAATCCTCCAGAATTTTATCTGATTTTGTCCCAGATAATTAAAAATAGAGTGCACACGAGCAGAACAATTTCTTATAGAAAATGAATTACTTGGAGTAGAATTAAAATCTGCTAATTGAAAATGATATTATAAATCTGTTTATTTAAAATACTGAAAGCAGTAGTTTATATTAGACACAATGGTTATTGAATCCAAAGAGCAGACTCCCTAGAAAGATTCTGATTAAGGTCATATATTTAAATCTCCCTAACTGAGAGCGCCATTTAATTCACACTAATATTGGCCAGCATTTTATAGGTGACCTTGGAGAATAAGTGGTACTTTTTCAAACTATATTGCCATTTTTATATTGCAAAGTACTTTTGTTATAGCACTTTTTCCCCCTAAGGTAGCCTTACTGTTACTTTCCTTTGAAAGCTGTAGACATAATCATTGAAACACAAGGTGAAAAAGCTCAGCTGTATTAGTACTATATATTAGCATCTCATTGAAGGTTTGTGCGAAGGGGACATTTTTAATCACTCAGCTTTTTCGGATGATCTAATTTTTGTTCTTAACTATGTACCTTTTTGCTGAATTATTTTCCCAACATTTCATATAATTCAAAACAGGTGAACATTTACTTCTATCCATTTGAGGCATTAATAATATTAAAGTGTAACATTATTTTTTCTTTAGAGTAGTACATTTAAAGTTAAGGTTTTATTTAGGCTTTACAATAATAAATACAGCATACAGAAACTGGAACAGGCAGTCATGGTACCTACAAATAAGCAGAGGTTAACTGTATATGCAGCAGGATGTGAACATCAAAAATATGTAACCATAAAAACTTCAACTGGAAGCATGGGTGCACCATGACAGTATACCCAAAAATAAGGGCAGACAATGGTAAAAGAGAAAGGTGAAAAGAAGGAGGAAAAAGGGGGTGGAGAAAAAGCTGAAAAAAAGGAAGAGTAAGATGGGAGAGTAGCAGAAAGGTCAAAAGAGAACATACCATACAAACTCAGCACATCTTCCAACCACCAGAAGAGGGCAAATACAAGGCACAAAGCTACTGCATGTTATGTGGAGAAGTGCAGGGAGCTGAATTCAGAGTTTACAGACTCAGGGACCAGGAACCTCATAGGGGACCTCATAGAAGATGGTGTTTCTCGATGAGGCAAGGCAAGTGGGATGACTTTCACAATGTAGACATTACTGTCCTTGCCACCAAAAAGAGGGGCCATATTAAGGATATGGTCCAACGAGATAGGGGACTGGGATTCATAGATATGAGGGTGGTGGGGCCAGGTGTTAAGGTCACAGGGGAGATATGAGAGTAGTACTTTTATATCAGGAAGATGTTGTAAAAACGGTGTACCAGATGAGTTGTCTTTAGAGGCTTATCAGCTTTCTATTTTATTAAGATAATATTTTTTTGTAAAGCAGGAATATGTAAGAGTTGCAAATGAGTAATGTTTATTTTATCAAAACTACATTGTTTAGCCTAAATAAACCTAGCTTAACCCCTTTAGATCCAATGACATATATGTACGTCATGGGGCCAATAAGGATGTATAAAGCGTGCTCCTGATTCGATTCCGCTCCATACCCTCTGCCTCTTAGCTTATTTCAGGGGCCGACTCTAATAGCTGGTTTGTGACAATCAAATGTAGCAGATTTACAACCAGTTGCATTGTACAATCAAAACAAGCAATGCATAATGATGTATAGGATGCAATCTTTAAATAAGCTGCATACCCTCTAAAACTAGCCACAACCAATTTATACACTGGGGATAATAAATTAATGGTAAAAAGTTAGACACATGGATTCAAGAATGAAAGAATCTACTAACCATACCATAAAGAAACCCAAGGAATACCAATGCATTGGCACGTCTTTATGGTAATTTAGATTAAAGGTAGACTACAAATAAGAAAAAATCAAGTTCAAAAGATTCATGAATACGCTCTCCCACAAGAAAAAAAAAATCTCAATATCAGAATATCTCTGTGTCAGTTACTCAGTCTTTCGCTACAAAATGCCGGTTTCTCACACTATGTTCTCATGTGTTTTGAAGGGGAGTTTGTAGCAGAAAAATATCAACAAATCTGGTATTACACAATGAATACTTCTTTATAATTATGGAAAAAATTGTTATTTCATAATAATGCTTTCCAAGTAATTTCATAGATTCTACTTCACAAACACCAGCATGTTATTGAAGGCTTCTCCAAGACAGGGGTTATTCATTCTTGAAATTGAAAGCTTAAAACTAATTCAGTAGTTCAATGAATAGGACAAAGTAAGTCAGTATTTGAAGTGTGGCTCACAAAGGATGTAAACAAATCTGTAGACAATGGGCCAAGTAATACTATGAATCAACCCTCACACAGTGACAGTGAAATTAAAGAAAACAAAACCCCCAAACACATACATAAAATCATTACTGTGTATGCAATAAAGAGAGGCAAAAGAAATCCAAAATAAGTAATTACAAATTATAGATTGAGTATGTTTGTCCATCTTGAGAACATTATGTGGGATCCTTGGTGTTTACATAGCACTGCATGTCAATGCACATTCCCAATGCCTTCAATAACAAATTGAATTGTGCCTTAAATAAACTTAACAAACGGTAAAGATCCCAAGTACATGCCTGTGAGAGACTGAGACCCTATATAAATATTATTAAATAGGATATTTCAAGACAGTAAAGGGACAAAACCAGTAAATCCAACCACACACAATGTGCCTAGGGACTAACAGAGATGGCTGTATCAAAAAGTCTCTAGCCAGAAATGCATTTCAATTCTTGGCATGCAACAGTCCCTTTTTCTCTAATACTAGACTTACTTACTGGTACTAAGGTGTACCTATGTACAACTTAGTGGAACTATCCCCTGTAAAATGAGGAAAAGGGTTGAAGAAATAGAGCAAAACTGATAATATGTGAATATTGAAAAAATAGCAAAGAGAAAAAAATACTGTCTATATATATATATATATATATATATATATATATATATATATATTCATTGAAATAAAATATACTCAACTGCTATTAGTTCTCCAGAAATACATTGCTTTTAGAATTAAAGGGGTAGTTCGGCATAAAAAAAAGTTTACTTCTTTAGCAGCATAGTTTAAAATTAAGTTATACTGTAATATACTATTATAGTAAATTCCCTAAGCTTGTGTGTTTTGCTTACCTTTTTTCATGCATTGGAAGTTCTGTAGTTTTACAATTTTTTTGTTACTGTTGACCATCATACATTTCTCAACCAATACGTCAAGCCTGTGGTCAATGATGGACAGTTTTCCTTCCTTCTGTGGTTGGTGTGTTGTCGTCCTACTTAATTAATATTAGTTGTGGTCAACTAGTGCTCTGCCATGATTGTCAGAACATGCTTTATGCTCCTTGACCCATCCCCGCATGCATGTTGGGATGCCTGTGTGCTTCTGTGAGTGTGTGTTTGTGATGATGATTGGCAGTGTCCAATTATATGGGGTCCATTGTGCATAAGTAGCATTGGCATAAAGCATCATTGGAGAGTCACTCAGCCAGTGTGTGGGGTGCATGCACTTTGGAAGGGCTCAATGTCAGCGCAGTCAGAACTTTGTGCAAGCATTGACAAGCCAGGAGCAGGGCAGACATCCATGTTTGGTAGGCTAAAAATGCAAATTGCCAGGGAGGGAGCAGGACAGGATAAAAAAGCGGGACAAAACACTGGGCAAAAGTTAGGAGGAATGGAAAAGCTGACTGGGCTGGATTCATAAGGTGGGGGTTCTACTGGGGACAGAAGTTTTCATCCCTGCCACAAAACAGAAATGCTTGATTTCAGACAATGCTGTGTTTGGCGAGCAGAATATGCAAAAAAAAAAGCCTTCATGTTATAAAACACAACAGTTGGTACCTAAACATAAATGGTAACTTACATTTTTTTAAACCGTTTGACCCCCTAAGTACCCCTTTAACTTATGAATCCGTATTAAAAAGCTCACATACTTTACAATGTAGTTTATGTTGAAAGTTTGACACTAAGGTCATGTTTACACATAGCATTTTTGAGCCACAAATGCTTAAAAGAATCTAAAGATTATAAAGGTGTAGTATGGGTATGTGAGCAGTTGCAAGGGAGAGAAAGTTTTAATAGAACTCATTGGGGGAAATTTCTCAAAACCAGTGCAGAGGAAGAGTTGCCCAGTTGCCCAGATCACTTCTTTAATTTTTCAGAGGCCTTGTTAAAAATGAAAGAGGCAATCTGGTTGCTATGGGCATATAAATATTTGAATCCTGTGGTATTAATTCCAATGGGTAAAAGCCACAAGCAACATTCTTTTAGTAACTACTTATGTTTCTGAAGTATATTCAGAAACATAACTGCCCAATTTAGCTGCATTACATTTGAAACACAATCATTTCTGGGACAGGAAGGGAGAAGAGTCAGGTCCAGTAGATAGGTATCAAGTAGATAGGTAATAAGAACATGGTCATGTGACTGTTTGTGAACCTGACGTACAGGGGAGTCCTTATGAATCCATACAATTTGATGAAAAGGTTTGCTGAAAACCTCAACTTTATATCTAAATTTAGCATGGAAAGTCATATTATTGTTTGCAATGTGCTTCTCTTATGTTTTCTTGCGTTGGCATTTGAACTGCAGCCTTGACAACATTACCTTCCCATGCATATCAGTGGTCTTGGATGTGCTGACCAGTATTGTGTTTTTTTGCAATACATTAGTAAATTAGGTAAACTAAACTTACTTCATGTAAACTATCTGCACATAACTATAAAAACTCCTCAAAACAACTTTAAATGGGCACTGTCAGATACAAAACCTTTTTATCTGTTGTACACCAGCTAAAAATAGTGATAAAGAGCCTAAGCTATCAACAGTAAAAACATGGGTTGATTTGTTTTATAATGGAAAGGTCAAGCAGGGCAGGCAATGTTTTTATTCTTCCACTTTATCTAAAATAAATAAACGTTATAAACATTCTAAATAATTTTTAGCACGCTGTGTCTACTGTTCCTTTGCAGACTTCTCCGTGTTAACAGACTACAAAAGCTACAATCCTGCAGACATACTCCCATCTACTTGGTAGATAAGAAGGAATTAGTATGACTTCAGGATTGAATAATACCAAATGAATTATTATTCCGTTACCATTAAAGGGGTACTCTGGTGAGAAAAATGTTTTCAAATAAATTGGTGCCATAAAGTTATACAGATTTGTAAATTTCTTCTATGTGAAAACCTTAATCCTTCAAGTACTTATCATCTGCTGTATGCTCCAGAGGAGTTGTGTAGTTATTTCCAGTTTGACCACAGTGCTCTCTGCTGATTCCTCTGTCCATGTCAGGAACTATCCAGAGCAGGATAGGTTTCCCATGGGGATTTGCTCCTGCTCTGGACAGTTCCTGACACAGACAGAGGTGTCAGCAGAGAGCACTGTGGTCAGACTGGAAATAACTGCACAACTTTCTCTGTAGCAATATGTACTTAAAATGTTTAAATATATGTAATTTACAAATCTGTTAAACTTTGTGGTAGCAGTTGATGTAATTTCCACCAGAGTACCTAGTTGATCTTCTTTTTAAACCAGATCTATTAGGTGTCCCTGGTGACCTTTGAGTTCTAGATTACATTAATGATTTGATATACTACTAAATGCTTCCGCATCTCATAGAGAAGGCCTTCATTTCCCACTTACAGGGATTGACAGATTTAATTATGTGAATCAGAAGGTGTTTTCTTATTTTTGATTTTTTTTCCATCTCATACAGTAATGTCCATACAATCACCTTATGTTTGGTGAGGGTCCAACCTCTGAGACCAACGAGCAGAGAAAATGCAGTGCTGTTGGCGTTTTTTTTGTTTTTTTTCTGCATAGCATTAGTTCCTGCCCACCAAGCTGTTTACAGAACTGCAGCCAGCCCCATTCAATTGGATAGGGCTGTGATGTAGTTGCCTGCATTTTCCCCCTCAGTAGATTAGTATAAGAAAGATGATGAACTCAATTTCATATCAATTATGTATCAGACAATACTGGCAAACACATTGTCAAAATATAAGATGCTTTTTCTTGTATTTTTGTATTTTGTATTTTTCTACTTTTGAATACAATTTTCTTGTCTACAGCTATTTCCTCACTTGATGTTGTTACTAACTACATCATATCATAGTTACAAGGTGGAAAAATGTATTACAGTTCAACCCGGGCAAATTCACTCTTGCTCGACCTCAAAGGAAGTAATAGTACTGTATCTCAAATATTTACCACACTAATAATCTAAGCCAATTCCTATGACATTATAGATATGGTTAAGCGTATCATATTACTATATTTGATATAGTATATTGTACGTTTTGTTACATCTATTTAACCTAATAGTAGTAAGGTTACAAAATATATTGAATATGAACAGTCAAAACATTTTAAAGAAAACATACAATATAACAGATAAAGGTTCCATCTATAAAAGCTCTTTTATACAGAGATAAGGGAGGACAAATCAGCCTTTGTGGTTCTTCCACAATATCTGAGTTTAAATAAATGTTTCATTTATAAGTCAGAATTCTATTATTCCAAAGTACAATTCCCAATATGATTAAATGGGTAGGATAAGAAATTCTCAAATGGTCTTTAACATCCAATAAGATTTATACCTATTCCGTATTTGGTTTGCCAACATACAGTACAGTATCCCTTCAACTTTAGTATTGATGTGGATGGAATAATGAAAGAAAATCTCAATAAAATGTTATCGGACCTCAAGGAAAAGTAGAATCAATAAAGAGAATATCACTCATTTATTAAAAGTAGGTCTTCAAAAATACATAAAACAGGAAGAAACCATCTACAGAAATATACCTGCTGCAGGTATAGGAATCAAATTAATGGCTGTTAAAAATAAACCAACATACAAAAGATATAAGGTTATAATTAAAATTATATAGAAGCAATGAATCCTGTTGAGAAGAAGGAAAGCAGTGCATTAGTAACAATGTACACTAAAAACTGCAACAAAAATTAGTATAGTCATACATAGAATCAGCGCATATGTAACGTTAGGTTCACATATATCAGGCGTCCGGCATAGTTTCTCTTGGCATACACCGGAGGGAAACTGATGCTAGAACTAATCTTATTCATTTGAATGGGACAGTTCACAATTATACAGTGTCTAATATGTCTAATATATATATATATATATATATATATATATATATATATATATATATATATATATATATATATATATATAGATGCCAGATGGTTGGTCACGCCGGACAGCACTGGGCAGGGGAATGCAGCTTGATGGGTTCCCCTGTCCGGCATCCAAAAACCATGAATAACTGATGACAACTGATGAACGTTGTCATCAGTTATGGTATTAGTTGCGTTGAGATGTAGGCTGAGTTCACCTATGCCGGACATATGTGAACCCAACCTAATAACTTCTTGTCAGTCTGTATATAGGCAACAATGATTGACTTCAATAGAAAGGCATTTTATATGCAACAATACACATGTGTCCAGTTCGAGGATATCACATTTCTATAGGAACAGTTATTAAATGTGGTGTACAGAGGTGGGCAAGATAATTTAAATAGTCGAATAATAATGTCCCAATATGTAGGCATACAGCGGAAATTCTTGCTTGAGGTAGCAAGATTGTCATATGAGCAAGTGGTGTACGTACACCACTTATTCAATCTCAGTGCAGTGTGTATCTCAGGGTATCCTCTGAACATTGTGACTTCCAAACTCTGATATTCTAACTTCTAACATATGGGGCTCTGACTGTCTGCAGCAGAGGATTCATGTGTGTATTGCCATCTAAATAATATTGCATATCAACCACAAGCAAAAACAGACTGCTACTTACTATATTGCAGGAATTCCCACAGTATGCATACATATTGGGGCATTATGATTTGCACTATTCTGACTATCTTGCCCACCTCTGCACATAACATTCAATAAGTGTTCACATGGACTACTAATATTCTTGTGAACATTTAATATCCATGTAGACACATGCTGTATATCGCTGCATATAAAACGGCATTCTATTGAAGTTAATCCCTGTTGCTACACATAAGTTTACTGACTGGCCCGAAGTTATTACATATGTCTTCACGTTATTTATGAGCGTGCATACTTGCGACTATACTTATTTTTGTTGCCGATTTTACTGCACATTTTTACTACTGCAGTGCTTGCCTTCTTTTTAAAGAAATCCTCTTTTTTATTAAATTTTTAATTACTACCTATACGCATCCTTTGTATGTTATTTTAGTTAATCATTACTTTGATTTCTGTACCTGCAAGGACCCTGTGGTCAGGTGTAGTTCGGGAGAAAAAAAAATTCCTCTGCTGTATCCCAGCCAGACCAGACTCACATTTGAACCGGAGGTAGTGACTACAGTTGGCTAATTTTTGGACTGTATCAGTTTTATTGCTGGAATAAAAACCATTTGACTTTTCTGCATGCCCTTAATTCTTACTTTGGATATGCATAAGATTCCCTAAGATCCCATCCGGGTTAATTAGAATATTGTAAGCATGATTAGTCATGTGACTGTTTAATAATTACCTTTTGTATTATGACTCCCTATGCTACAAATCCCCCCCCCCCCCCCTCCTATCCTCAGGTTATCATTAGGGGCAGTATTTTACCTTGGTGTGCACATTGGTTGTTTATTATGGGGGTTAATACACATTAGTGCAGTCCGGTACTTTGTTGTTTTATTGTGTATACGTGGTATCCTGGATACCATCTGTAAGAGCAGCACATCAGCTCTGGTGGTGACGAGGGATGTCACTTCCGGTAGATGACACGCATACAGTGGCCACACTAAGCTTGTGTTCCAGCTTGAATCTATCAGAATGAGGAGGTGTGGCCTTGTACTGGTGCTGTGATCCAGGTGCACTTAAATTGTGTATGGGGCATAATGGAGCCGCCACCACTCGTAGCTGGACCATTATGATGAGAGCTCTGAGGGATCGAGCCCTATCCTGATTCATCTCTCTCCTGATGATCCGTAACAGGAAGAAATGCGTTAAGAAGACTTGTATCTGATGCATCATATTTACAGATGAGCGAATTTTTTGAAAAATTTGATTCTGCTGACTTTTTGGAAAAAAATTGATTCAATACGAATAAATTCACAGTGAATCTATATAATAAAGTGTGTGCGTTTTTAACTTTCTTCACTTTTTTCAGTTTTTTTTATTACATTTTTTAGGTAGTACTACTACTCCCAGCACTGAACAGACTGTTCCATGATGGGAGTTGTAGTACCTGTACTAATAGGCAAATCGTCCTGGGTTCTGACACCCATTGCGATCCTCCTATATAATGTATAGATGTGGGGGGCCAGCAGCTCTTCTGTGTGATCCTGCACTATCTTCTGCGATGTGAAGTCCTTCACATCACTTATTCATATTTCCCGCAGAGAGCTGTGATTGGCCAGATAGTAGGCAGTACAGGGGACCAGAGAAGAGTGGCTTTGCCCCGCATTTATAAATTATACAGGGCGATCGTAGTGGGTGTCAGAAGTGACACCCGCTGTGATCTTTCCTTTACTGCAGGTACTACTGCTCTTATCATGGAGCACATTCATCTCCATGCTGGGAGCTGTAGTACCTGCATTAATAGACAGATTGCAGCGAGTGTTACTTCTGACACCTGTTACTTCTGACATCTGTCTATTATGGGAGCAGTAGTACCTGCAGTTAAAGCGCAACTGTCACAGATTTTAACCCCCCATAAACTAGCCCCAGGATGACAAAGTTGTTAGAAATTACAGTTCAAGCATACATTTGCTGCTTTCTAGCAGCTTTAAAAAAAAAAATGCTAAAAAATGCTTTTTATGAACATCAGCAACAGTCGGATATCCCCTGTATGTCGGCGCTGGGACCGCTGTGTGATAGACACACAGGTCCCAGTGCAGAGGTCCCTTATTCTTATATGTGGGTGGCGAGTTTTCTACTGTAAAAGAATAAAAAGTGTCCGTTCTCCTGTGCACAGCGGTGATGCGATGTGAGCGGCCAGCTCTCAAAGCAAGCGTTCGCTCCCCATGGGCGGCATAATGCAGTAACAGAATGAGCTGGCTGCACGCATCGCATCAACGCTGTGCCCTCTAGGAAGGATGGAGAATGGGTGGCCGTCTCATTCTGCTACTGCATTATGCCACGCATAGAGCCTTTGGGACTGAGCGCTTGCTGTGGCCGCCCGCATCACATCAATGTTGGGCACATGAGAACAGGCACTGTTTATGCATCACCCACATATAAGAATAAGGGGCCTATGCACTGGTACCTGTGTGTCGATCACACAGCGGTCCCAGCGCTGACACACAGGGGATATCCAACTGTTGCTGACTTTCATAAAAAGCATTTTTTTTTGCCTGATTAAAGCTGCTAGAAAGGTATGCTTGAACTGTCATTTCTAACAACTTTTTCATCCATAGGCTAGTTTATGGGGGTTAAAATTCGTGACAGCTGTGCTTTAGCTGCAGGTACTACTGCTCCCAAAATGGAGCACACTCAGCTCCATGCTGGGAGCTATAGTACCTGAATTAATAGACAGATCGCAACAGGTGTCAGATGTGACACTCGCTGCGATCTGTCTAATGCAGGTACTGCAGATTACAGCATGGAGCTGAGTGTGCAGTAGTAACTGCAGTTAAGGACATATTAAAGTGGGTGTCACTCCTGACACCTGCTGTGATTTTCCTGTATAATGTATAGATGCGGGGTACAGACACTCTTCTCTGGCCCCCTGCACTGCCGTATATATGTATGTACCTATTATTCATATTTCCCGCAGACAGTTGTGATTGGCTGGAACCATTTGGTCAATCACAGCTCTCTACAGGAAATATGAATCTGTGATGTGAACAACTTTACATTGCAGAACATAGTGCAGGATCGTGCAAAAGAGCGGACGGCTGCCCACATGTATACATTATATAGGAGAATCGCAACGGTGTCAAACCCCGGGGCGATCTGTCTATTAGTACAGGTACTACTACTCCCATTATGGAACAGTCTGTACCATGCTGGAAGTTTTAGTACTACCTAAAAAATTTTAAAAATAAAGAAAAAAAAGTTAAAACACACACACACACACACTTTATTAACCCCTTCAGCCCATTTTGGCCTTAAGGACCAGAGCGTTTTTTGCACATCTGACCACTGTCACTTTAAACATTAATAACTCTGGAATGCTTTAAGTTATCATTCTGATTCCGAGATTGTTTTTTCGTGACATATTCTACTTTAACATGGTGGTAAATTTTTGTGGTAACTTGCATCCTTTCCTTGTGAAAAATCCTAAAATTTGATGAAAAATGTGAAAATTTTGCATTTTTCTAACTTTGAAGCTCACTGCTTGTAAGGAAAATGTATATTCCAAATAAAAAAATTTTTTATTCACATATACAATATGTCTACTTTATGTCTGCATCATAAAAGTGAAGAGTTTTTACTTTTGGAAGACACCAGAGGGCTTCAAAGTTCAGCAGCAATTTTCCAATTTTTCACAAAATTTTCAAACTCACTATTTTTCAGGGACCAGTTCAGGTTTGAAGTGGATTTGAAGGGTCTTCATATTAGAAATACCCCACAAAAGACCCCATTATAAAAACTGCACCCCCCAAAGTATTCAAAATGACATTCTGTCATCATTTTAACCCTTTAGGTGTTTCACAGGAATAGAAGCAAAGTGAAGGAGAAAATTCACAATCTTCATTTTTTACACTTGCATGTTCTTGTAGACCCAATTTTTGAATTTTTACAAGGGGTAAAAGGAGAAAATGTATACTTATACTTGTAGCCCAATTTCTCTTGAGTAAGCACATACCTCATATGTCTATGTAAATTGTTCGGCGGGCGCAGTAGAGGGCTCAGAAGGGAAAGAGCGACAAGGGGATTTTGGAGAGTACGTTTTTCTGAAATGGTTTTTGGGGGGCATGTTGCATTTAGGAAGCCCCTATGGTGCCAGAACAGCAAAAAACCCTCACATGGCATACCATTTTGGAAACTAGACCCCTTGAGGAACATAACAAGGAATAAAGTGAGCCTTAATACCCCACAGGTGTTTCACGACTTTTGCATATGTAAAAAAAAAATATTTTGTTTCACTAAAATGTGTGTTTCCCCCCAAACTTCAAATTTTTCCAAGGGTTAATAGCAGGAAATACCCCTCAGTATTTGTAACCCCTTCTCTTCTGAGTATGGAGGTACCCCATAAGTTGACCTGAAGTGCACTATGGGCGAACTACAATGCTCAGAAGAGAAGGAGTCATATTTGGCTTTTTAAAAGCAAATTTTGCTCGGGGGGGCATATCGCATTTAGGAAGCCCCTATGGTGCCAGAACAGCAAAAAAAAACACATGACATATCATTTTGGAAACGAGACCCCTTGAGGAATGTAACAAGGAATAAAGTGAGCCTTATTACCCCACAGGTGTTTCACGACTTTAGCATATGTAAAAAAAAAATAATAATTTCCACTAAAATGTGTGTTTCCCCCCAAATTACACATTTTTGCAAGGGTTAATAGCAGGAAATACCCCCCAATATTTGTAGCCCCTTCTCTTCTGAGTATGGAGGTACCCCATATGTTGACTTGAAGTGCACTATGGGCGAACTACAATGCTCAGAAGAGAAGGAGTCATATTTGGCTTTTTGAGAGCAAATTTTGCTCGGGGGGGCATATCGCATTTAGGAAGCCCCTATGGTGCCAGAACAGCAAAAAAAAAACACATGGCATATCATTTTGGAAACGAGACCCCTTGAGGAACGTAACAAGGGATACAGTGAGCATTTGCCCCCCCACTGGTGTCTGACAGATCTTTGGAACAGTGGGCTGTACAAGTTTTCATTTTCACGGACCACTGTTCCAAAGATCCGTCAGACACCTGTGGGGGGTAAATTCTCACTGCACCCCTCATTAAATTCCGTGAGGGGTGTCGTTTCCGAAATGGGGTCACATGTGTTTTTTTTTTTGTTTTTTTTGCGTTTGTCAAAACCGCTGTAACAATCAGCCACCCCTGTGCAAATCACCTCAAATGTACATGGTCCGCTCTCCCTTCTGAGCCTTGTTGTGCGCCCCCAGAGCACTTTGCGCTCACATATGGGGTATCTCTGTATTCGGGAGAAATTGCGTTACAAATTTTGGGGGGCTTTTTTCCCTTTTACCTCTTGTGAAAATGTAAAGTATAGGGCAACATCAGCATGTTAGTGTAAAAAATTTAATTTTTTTACACTAACATTCTGGTGTGGACCCCAACATTTCCTTTTCATGAAGGGTTAAAGAAGAAAAAGCCCCCCAAACCTTGTAACGCAATTTCTCCCGAGTACGGCGATACCCCATATGTCGCCCTAAACTGTTGCCTTGAAATACGACAGGGCTCCAAAGTGAGAGCGCCATGCGCATTTGAGGCCTAAATTAGGGATTTGCATAGGGGTGGATATAGGGGTATTCTACGCCAGTGATTCCCAAACAGGGTGCCTCCAGCTGTTGCAAAACTCCCAGCATGAGTGGACAGTCAACGGCTGTCCGGCAATACTGGGAGTTGTTGTTTTTCAACAGCTGGAGGCTCTGCTTTGGAAACAGTGGCGTACCGGACGTTCTTATTGGGGGAGGGGGGCTGTGAAGGGGTATGTGTATATGTAGTGTTTTTAACTTTTTATTTTATTTTGTGTTAGTGTAGTGTAGTGTTTTTAGGGTACAGTCACATGGGCGGGGGATTACAGCGAGTTTCCCGGCGCAAAATTTGCTGCATCTCAAGATGCGAGAAACCCACTGTAAAAGCCTCGCCCATGTGAATGTACCCTGTACATTCACAGGGGGGGGTGCACCAGCTGTTGCAAAACCACAACTCCCAGCATGCATGGTCTGTTAGTGCATGCTGGGAGTTATAGTTTTGCAACAGCTGGAGGCACACAGGTTAGGGAACACTGAGTTAGAAACAGACAATGTTTCCCAACCAGTGTGTCTCCAGTTGTTGCAAAACTACAACTCCCAGCATGCCCAGACAGCTGAAGGGCATGCTGGGAGTTGTAGTTCGGCAACATCTGAAGGGCCAGATGTTGCTGAACTAAAACTCCCAGCATGCCTGGACAGTCAGTGCATACTGGGAGTTGTAGTTTTGCAACAGCTGGAAGAGCACAGATTGGAGACCATTATACAATGGTCTCCAAACTGGGGCCCTCCAGATGTTGCAAAACTACAACTCCCAGCATGCATGGTCTGTTAGTGCATGCTGAGAGTTATAGTTTTGCAACAGCTGGAGGCACACAGGTTAGGAAACACTGAGTTAGAAACAATGTTTCCCAACCAGTGTGTCTCCAGTTGTTGCAAAACTACAACTCCCAGCATGCCCAGACAGCTGAAGGGCATGCTGGGAGTTGTAGTTCGGCAACATCTGAAGGGCCAGATGTTGCTGAACTAAAACTCCCAGCATGCCTGGACAGTCAGTGCATGCTGGGAATTGTAGTTTTGCAACAGCTGGAAGAGCACAGATTGGAGACCATTATACAATGGTCTCCAAACTGGGGCCCTCCAGATGTTGCAAAACTACAACTCCCAGCATGCCCAGACAGCCAAAGGCTGTCTAGGCATGCTGGGAGTTGTAGTTTTCAGACTCCTAGAAGCAGCAGTGAAGATCTTCACTGCTGCTTCTGAGGACCATATACTCACCTGCCGGTCCCGTCGCTGCTCGTCCACGTGGCCGGTCCCGTGCTGCTCCTCGGTCCCGCCGCTGGATCTGGTAAGGCTGCCGGTCCCCTGATGTTCCCCCCCTATGCTGCAGGTCCTGAGCGAGCCCCCGCAGCCATCGTCCCCCGTTCTGCCCAACTTCCAGGGGCGGGCAGTGCGGGGGATCTGAACTTTCACCCCAGATCACTGTGATTGGTCCACAGGGACCAATCACAGTGATCGCTGACCAGGACCATCAATGGATGGTCCTGGGGGTGAAGCAGAAGTTGTCCCCTGCTGAAAACAGCGGGACTTCTGCCAGTTAACCCGTGCGATGCTGCGCATCGCCGGGTTAACTGAATGTCATTTATAAACGCCGGGATGCGCGAACGCACTGCACAACCCGGCGTTTATATATGACATTCTGCGGGAAGGGGTTAAACACATGATTAAAATACATTACTAATAAAAAGTTTACTTCACAGAAAAAAGCGAAATCAATACCCTGCTAACAAAATCGGTTCACAGAAGGGGTAAGGACATATAAAACATAACGTTTAATAGTGCTAATAAAATAACAGAAACCCCACTGACATACGAACAACAAGGAAATGGATAAAGGCCCAGAGGCCACAACTAGCGATGATAGTTGGAGTCAAAAAGGTACAGTGGCCTGAGTATGGATAACAAGTGGGGTGACCGGGAAAATGTGGAGACCAGGTAGGGTGGGACACGGACCCTAGTGTGCCCTGCCAGGGGAGATGTTGTGCCCACTAGCCCTGCTCGCTCAGGGAGCTGTCGGGGCACTCGTCCTTGGAAGGACGACCCCTGCCCCGGTCTATCCCTTGGTCAGCCCCTAAACTAGAACAAGTGTAAAGCCCGCCCAACGCGTTTCCCCCAAGTTAATGGGTTCATCAGGGGCTCCAGGGCAAACAAAAAAGGTTAATACTGCGTTACCGAATGTAAACAATAATACATAAGGTGCAATTGCAAAAAGTGCAAGCAAAAAATCAAATAATAGGCCAGCAACGTGCAACAAAAATAATGATAAAGTGCACTAATTATAACCAACACTTGAACAAAGTCCACAAAAACAAACACAGTTCCCTTAGAGCAAAACCAAGGGAGAAAGTGAAATAGGTGTGCTGGTTACCCAGAGCAGAGCCCTGCTACTGGGTTTGACTCACGTGACCACAATGGCGGTCGGCGAGATGTCGGGAGCTGCAGTGGCAGAGTACGCGGTTATGGCGTCTGTATCCCGTCGGTCACATCAGTGAACCTGGGATCCTTAAGTAGCACTTACCAAACAGGCTGCTTCCACGCTCGAATGTACGCGCGCCACTTCCGGGTGCCGGCGCCACAGCAGTGTGTCGGCATCACTTCCGGGGGCGCGTCTAGGCTACGGAGCGGAGCGTCCTGCGTTGCTAGGCGATGCTGGTGAGCCAGTACGCATGCGCCACGGCAACGTATCTTTTAAACTACGAATGAGTATTAAGTGGTTGGTGTTGACAGTTTACACAGGTAGATATTTACATATTTATTTCCAGAGAGAGTGAGAGAACTGAGTAAGTAATGAAGTGGCTGTGGTTGGGAGGGGGAGGGAGGAGGGAGAGGGAGCTGGCCAGGGGGAGAGAGTATGGAGGACAGAGTTAGATATAACATGCAAAACTCAACTGATCATTAAGACCTTTGGGGGACTGAGTCTGCAGGCGGAAAATCCACTGAGTCTCCTTCTGCAGGATCAGCCTATCCCAATCACCCCCCCTTGTGGGGGGTCGCACAAGCTCAATCCCCACAAAGCTGACCACTTTAGGATCCCCTCCGTGCTTGTCATGAACATGTCTTGCCAATGGTTTATCTGCTGAGTTGGTAATGTCTCTCAGATGCTCCCCCACCCTCCTCCTCAACTCACGTTTAGTTTCCCCAATGTATTCTAATCCACAAATACAGTTGGCCTTATAGATCACCCCCTTGCTCCGACAGTTGATAAAATCTCGAATGGTGTATGTATCACCTGTCACAGAACTTGTAAAGATTTTAGTAACTGAAATGTGAGCACAGGCGATACAGCCTGAGCATCTGAAGCAGCCCTTGATGTTACGATGTAGCCAGGTAGGAGTCTGACCGGGTCTTACAAAATGACTATGAACTAGTCTATCTCGCAGATTCCGTCCCCGCCGGAACGAAATCTGGGGGCGAGTGTCAAGGACCCCCTGGAGGTCCTTGTCCATCAAGAGGACATGCCAGTATTTTTCAATTATGCTTTTAACTTCGGGGGTGCCATTGTCATAGGTGGCCACTATACGGGTGAGGACTTTCTCAAATGGTTTTTGTCTAGGGGTGAGGAGTGTACTCCGTTCTCTTCCCCTAGCTTCCTGATACGCTTGTCTTAATACCCGATCGGGGTACCCGCGTTCCCTGAATCTGTGGCGCAGGTCAGCCGCCTGCCTCACAAATTCTTGTTCTGTGGAGCAGTTGCGTCTAATGCGCAAGTATTGCCCTTTGGGGATGCCTCTACAGACAGACCTAGGGTGATGGCTATCCCAACTGAGCAGGGAGTTTGTGGCTGTAGGCTTGCGGTAAATAGTGGTGTCAAGACCGCCCTGGCTATTCTTAGAGATTAGAACATCCAGGAAGGGAATCTGATCAGTGTGAAATTCAAATGTGAAATGCAATCCCAGATCGTTCTGATTAAGACTAGCCACAAACTCCCTGAATTGGTCTGACGACCCATTCCAAAGAATGAAAATGTCGTCTATATACCGGGCCCACAAACCGACTAGATCCGTGTACCGCGACAGGGACTCACCAAAAACCACTGACTCCTCCCACCATCCTAAATAGAGGTTGGCGTAGGTGGGGGCGCAGGGGCTCCCCATCGCGGTCCCGCGCACTTGATGGTAAATCCGCCTATCAAAGACGAAATAGTTCCTGGTGAGAGTGTAACGCAGCAACTCGGAGACCAGCCGGCTGTGGGCCCGAAATTGGAGGCCCCTCATCTGAAGGAAAAATTCCACTGCTGTTATCCCCAAATCGTGAGGGATAGAAGTGTAAAGGGATTCGACGTCTATGCTTGCCAAGAGACACCCCTCCTCAATGGTCAGACCATCCAGCTTCTGCAACAGATCTGTTGTGTCCCTGGTGTAGGAAGGAAGTGCCAACACAAATGGTTTTAAGATGGTATCAATGTATAGGCCTACGTTCTGAGTAATATTTCCAACACCCGAAACTATTGGTCGACCCTTGAGAGGAGAGGTGCCCTTGTGGACCTTTGGCAAAGCATAGAACGTCGCAACCCTGGGGAAGCGGGGTACAAGGAAATCAGCCTCATCATTACTTAATAAATTAAGACTCTTAGCCCCTTCCACCAGCTGTTTTAGCTCCGAGAGGTAAGCGTCAGTAGGGTTCCTCTCCAGAACCTCATAGCTGGTGGCATCGGCCAAAAGAGTTTGGCACATGTCTCTGTATAGCGACCAGTCCATGACCACAATATTGCCCCCCTTATCAGAAGGCTTGATGGCCAGGGACTGGTCGCGCTCCAGAGACTGAAGTGCCAACATCTCACTATGTCCAAAGTTGGTACGAGTGTGACTCTGAACCGTCTCCAAATCCTTGGTGACCAGGCCCAGAAACACTTCTATGCATGAGATGTCCCCAGCCGGGGGCATCTTTGTGCTCTTATTTTTCAGAGCAGTGAAAAAGTTTAACAAAATGAATTCTAAAAAATATTATTTTTACATTTAAATGGCTTTCTACATTTCTATTACTGTCCGCTATATTTTAGGTCCCTGCCGCCCACATAAATTGGTCCCTGTTTAAAAATGTATAAAAATGTTGTTCTAGAAAATAAAAATGTTGTTAAATACATTTTTTTACTGCAAAAACTCAGTGGAATCTTAGCCTTAGAGTAATAACAATATGGAGTGAATGAAGAAATTCGTTATTTCGGATCGAGTGGAAATTCGGATTCGGTCAGAATCAAATTTTTCATGAAATTGGGAACGAATACGGATTTGTCTGATTCAATTAGCTCATCTCTAATCATATTACTTGAGTATCTGTTCTTATTCTATTCTTATGGGGAGATGCATATGTGTATTGATTTGCTGCATTGGTGCATCGTTTGGTAGCAATCTCAGTACTAATATCTCATGCTAACAATATCAAATGGGATGTTTATCATGATCATATATGTTACTTATCTGCATCTCCCAAGGGTCTGTATTATACATTAAAACAGTCAGACTTAATAGCAAGTATATACCTCTTTGTACCATCTGGGCAGTTTTGGGATAGCATTAACTCCCCAAGATTGTTGTTGGTTACCTCCCTGGACATTACCTCCCCTGATACTTTATTGGTTGTGAATTATCTTTGGGGCACCAAAAAAGTTATTTACTGTCTATTTCCTGTGTTATTATCATGCTGGATTTGTGTGACAGTAAGTAGGGACTTGCCCGGATAGTGAGCTAGCCTATTGTATCTAGTAAGTGAGCTAGCATATTTTAGGGGAACATGAGAAGTGTAAGGTAGGTTCCTGTGCAGGACGTCCATTCTGCCTAGGCATAGGTCCTAGTGTAGCATTAGGCATAGGGAGTTATAGGTTCCTACCCGCTCCTTACCCTGTTGTCCTATCCTGTGCCATCACCTGAATGATTGGGGATAGGGCGTGATAGCTTATATCATTGCGTATACTCTTATCTCTATCTATTATCACTATTTACATACTGAACTACCTGAGGAATCAGTTGTATTATATTATCTATACTGATTAATATGTATTGTGTTATTTGCTGTATCAGTTGTCTTATGGAATTTTGAGCCTTGGTGCTCATTCACTGTGTGTGTTGCTGTGATTTGTTGTGGTTCTCTGAGCATTATTCAAACCCTTTTGGTTTAATTTCATAGACAAGTATTAAAAGTTATATTTTAGTCTATGCACTGTGAAGAGGGAATAAAAACTGTGGCAGACCATGGTTTTAAGTATGTGAACAAATTCGGATACAGTCTAAAAATTAGCTGACCAGAGTAATTATCTGACTCCGTCCAGCTCATTCAAATGAATAAGGTGTGGTGCAGGTCTGGTATGGATCCGGCTGCCTTATCCACAAAACATGATGTGAATGAGCCCTAACATGTTATGTAAAGTCAAGAATATATATATATATATATAGATATATATATATATATATATATATATATATATATACTGTAGATCTACCTATTTATATTAAATACCTATGGAGAAAATGTTTTTTGTGCGAAGTACAAAGCAAAATAGTTTTTTAAGGGTATCTGACAAATAGTTTGCCTACACTAAACCCAATACACAGGGTAATAGTATGGGTATACCTTAGTGAAATTAAAAATAACTTTAGTGGTCCCATTGCAAAGAAATCCAATGTTTGGCTTATATGTAAATTTCCCCCTGTGAACAATGGAGGCGGGAGCTGGATTTCCAAGCTTTCCTGCCTACTTAGTGATTGACAGTGGTCTTTGTGATGAGGAAAAGTTGTTAATCACCAATGAGGACCGCCCACTGGACTCCTCAGCCCAGAATTAGTAGAGATTAAAAAAGAAAGATTAAAGAAAAGATGGAATCTTTCCACTCAAAATAATATTTCAATCTGCTCAGCTTCTGCAGCTCTAAAACATGATGCTCATAGTTTAGACTTGCTTGTTTAACCTCTTAAGAACCAATACAAGTAAACCTGTACACTCCTGAAAGACCAGACCTGTTTTTTTTTTTCAATCAGGGATGTCTGACTTTATTAGAGAATAACTCTGGTAACGTTTTGCCAATCAAGATAATTCTGACATTGTTTTTTTTTTTTTTTTTGTCACAAGTTATACTTCATGTACATAGTAAAAGTAAGCCAATATCATTTGTAGTTTTTTTTCTTTACAATGCAAAAAATCATGAAATAAAATAAATTAAGATTTTTTTCTATATTAACACTAATCAGTTATATATATTTATAATTTCTGACTAAATAGTTAATGAAACTTATACTTTCATATGTCTACTTTATTTTGAAAGCATTTCTCATTTTTAATTTAGTAAATTTGAAAAGTACATATTTTTTTATGTGCTATGCAAGGTTTGCCGAAATTTGAAGGATGGCAGAACATAAGAAACCCCCCTTCCCCAAATGACCACATTTTAAAAACAAGACCCCTCGAGGTATTCACTAGGGGTACAGTGAGTTTTTGGGCCGGAATATTACAAAGTCAGTGTTAAAAATTAGAAATGTGCTTTTTCTTCACAAATGCATCATTTGTGGGGCTTTTTTTTTTGTTCATTGCTTCTGATATTGAAAGAAATGCACCCTTCATTTTATTAAGCTGCTCGGCCCGTGTTTAGAAATACCCCCACTTAGGCCATATTTGGTTCCTTGGCTGTGTGGTAGGATCCAGAAAGAGAGGAGTGCCATTTGGCTTTCAGGGCATCATTTTAGGCCGAATGGATTGTAGGCTGCACTTCATGCCTGCAAAGGGTTTTAGCTGGCAGAACCATACAGAACCCCCACAAGTGACCCATTTTGGAAACTACACCCCTTAAAGTATTCACTTAGACCAAAAGTGAGTGCTTTAAGTCCTTTTTGTATGGCTGGAATGGTTAAACGTCAGTGGAAAATTTTAAGTTTTCTTTTTTTTTCCAAAAATGCATCATTTGTGGGACATATTTTTTGTACATTGCGTCTGAAACATAGAAAATGTACGATGATTGTCCCGTGTTTGGTAATACTCCTGCTTAGGCAATATTTGATTGCATGGCCACATGGTGGGACCCAAAAGGAGAGGAGCCCCATTTGGCTTTCAGGGCATCATTTTAGGCCGATTGGATTATAGGCCGCACTTCATGTGCTTCACTTGTGTAGCTGGAATGGTTACAAAGTCAGTGGAAAATTTTAAGTTTTCTTTTTTTTCACAAACGCATAATTTGTGGGACATATTTTTTTGTACATTGCATCTGAAACGTAGAAAATGCGCCCCATATTGTATTATGCTGTTTGTACCGTGTTCGGTTTTACCCCGGCTTAGGCCATATTTGGTTGCATGGCCACATGGTGGGACCCAAAAGGAGAGGAGCACTATTTCGCTTTCTGGATATCATTATACAAATTATAGGCCACACTTCATCTTGCAAAGCATTCTCGCTGTCAGAACAATACTTCATCCCCAGAAGTGACCCCATTTTCGAAACTACACCCCCTAAAGTATTCACCTAGGGCAAAAGTGAGTACGTTGAGCCCTTATTGTGTGGCTAGAATTATTTCAAAGTCAGTGGAAAAAAATAACAATTAGCTTTTTTTTCCACAAATTCTTTATTTGTGGGACATCATTTTGGTAAGTCGCTTTTGAAAAGAAGGAAATGCACCACATATTTTATCACACTGTTTGTCCCGGGCTGGGCAGTACCCCTACTTAGGCCATATCTGGTTGCCTGACCGCCTGGTAGGACCAAGAAGGAGAGGATCCCCCTTTGGCTTTTAGGGCATCATTATATGAATTATAGACCCCACCTCATGCCTGCGAAGGCGTGAGCAATACAGCACCCCTACAAGTGTATTGGCTGGACCAGGGACTGCTCTGATCGCTCTTTGGTAGGCTAGCAGTGACGTGTGGCTGTCTGTGACATTTAAAGTTCCTGATGGATATATCCGTCATGTTGTGGGAATAAGCACCCACTAATTGCTAATATATCCATCACTGGATCTTAAAAAAAAATAAAAATCTTTAAAAAAAATGGTTTATTTTGTTGGCGGGTGGGGTTGGGTGGGTGATAGTCCCCATTCATACTGCATTTCTGCAGTATAGGTGTCCGTTGTCATGTCAAAAAAGGGATGACAATGTATACTATTTCAGTCTCATTCAGAAATGAATAGAGATACTACAGTATACGTCAGCATCACTTTTTTTGACATCATGCTGACGGATACCTCTAACATACTGCTGAAACGCAGTATGAACGGGATGCAGTGTAGGGCCACATAGAGCGCATCCGCAGCATATTTCACACCGCGTTTCCCCCGGCAGTCATAAGGGTGAGATCAATGCTGCGGCTGGGTAGCTCAATGTGTTCGCTCATGACTGCCGGTGGGAAATCCGCTGCTATGAGTGGACACACAAAGCTACCCAGCTGCAGCAGGGAGCTCGCGGGCATCCACAGCATGTAATATGCTGCGGATGTGTGCCGTGTGATCCTACACATTATGAATTTTTATTTTTCATTATATTTATTTAATACATTTTTATTTTATTTTATTTTTTTACACTTTTTAAAAAAAATGTATTTATTTTTTACAGAGCACAGGGCGCCAGTGGCAAATTTGCCAATCTTGGTGTTCTCTGGTAAATGCCAAACGTCCTGCACTGTGTTGGGCTGTAAGCACAATCCCCACCTGTGGATTTCGGGCCCTCATACCACCCTCATGAAGTCTGTTTCTGACTGTTTGAGTGGACACATGCACATTTGTGGCCTGCTGGAGGTCACTTTGCAGGGCTCTGGCAGTGCTCCTCCTTGCACAAAGGTGGAGGTAGCGGTCCTGCTGCTGAGTTGTTGCCCCCCTTCCCCTATGGCCTCCTTCACATCTCCTGATGTACTGGCATGTTTCCTTGTAGCACCTCCATGCTCTGGACACTACACTGACAGACACAGCAAACCTTGTTGCCACAGCTCGCATTGATGTGCCATCCTGGATGAGCTGCAATACCTGAGTCACTTGTGTGGGTTGTAGAGTGAAAGCACCTTAGAATTCAAAAGTAACCAAAACATCAGCCAGGAAGCATAGGAATTGAGATGTGGTCTGGAGTCACCACTTGCAGAACCACTCCTTTATTGGGAATGTCTTGCTAATTGCCTATAATTTCCACCTGTTGTCTGTTCCATTTGCCCAACAGCATGTGAAATTGATTGTCAATCAGTGTTGCTTCCTGAGTGGACAGTGTGATTTCACAGAAGTGTGATTGACTTGGAGTTACATTGTGTTGTTTAAGTGTTCCCTTTATTTTTTTGAGCAGTGTATTTTGATTGGCATGTTATTAAAGTGATTACATTGTAAAATTGTTATACAGCGGGTTTACTGAAACTGTAACACCCCTTGAAGAATATCAAACTATGCAAAGGTTTTATATAAAAACATGACTTGTAAAAGAAAAATGAATTAACCTTTATAAAAGGATATGAAAAAAAACACAGAGCTAAAGAGTTGTAAAAGTGTTACCCTAAAGCGACTTTTGAAGTTCAAGGAGTTAAAGGCAGCATAAATAATTCATATAGGACTATGTTAAGACAAGTATTTCTATTTTATGATTCCAGTGTATTTAGTAATCAAGATATCATCTAATATTTATTGGAATCCTTGATGCCATTACTTTACTTGAGGTACATACAGTACATCATCAGTTTACAATGTGAAAATAAGTTTTGTTCCCAATCTTATCTTCTGTGACAGTGACTTATTAACTCGTGTCAAGTCTGGTCATAGCGCATTAGAACAGTCAGTTGACCCCAATGTGTGGAAACTTAATGTTTACAAGCGTGGTACATCTATCCAGTGAAGGGTTTGGTAATAACTTATTTGTTTCAAATTTATCTTCTACAGGAAAAATATATTGCGCAATAAGCCAATAGATTTAGATGGAAATAAGCAAACCATGTTTCTAAACTATTTTGCTATCAATTATCTTGAACTTCTTAAAATGTCTTCTATTTATAGCCACAAAATACAATCTCCCAGAGGCTCCAGGGTAAATATAACAACACAACTGAAGGATAAACCTTCAGACTAATATCCCCAAACTAAGATGCCCCCCACTACTTCTGTTTAGTTAAACTTTATTAGGCTCCGTAGAGCATAAAACACAATCTGTGCAAACTAGTTTAAAAACGAAGAGTGCTTCCGATCTTGTGCTGCTGCACTAGTGATAGGTGTTTGAATGTATATCACTCCTGAAGTGGACATATGACTCGCTGCATGTATATCTGTATGTCCGCAGGGGTCACTGATTGGAGAGACGTACATTAAATTGTAAGTTGTGCTGTAGGTATTATTGGGATTGCACTCTGCTGATTAAAACCACTGCTATAGCCTGTCCAACGTTTCGCCGATAGATTCAGCTTTGTCAAGGACACTTAGGCTAATTAGTGGAATGTGTTGGAATAAGTAAAATTGGCGAGTCTAAAAATATGAGTGAACTGACAGATTGTGATTGAAAAATGGGTCAAAAAATCTCCAAAAAGGCAGGCCTTGTGGAGTGTTTCATGCATTCAGTAGTTACAAAGTAACATAGCTCATAAGGTTGAAAAAAAATACCCAAGTCCAACAAGTTCAACCTATATCCTTACTATGTTGATTTAGAAGAAAGCAAAAATACCTTTATGAGTCTGATGCCAATTGACCCATACCGGGGGGGAAAATTCCTTCCCAACTCCTAATATAGTAAAATATCAAAATTAGAACAATATCAGAAAAAATCCCTTGATCAATGTTCCCTGAAAATATTATGGACAGGAGTGCAGAAATTACTGAACTGAGCTCTCTAAGAACTCCTGGGTGTAACCAATCTGCTCTTACTTACATTCACTTTATTTACTTTATATTGGACCATATCTCCATTAAGCCAGTTCAGTACAAACATAGCTAAAGAACCCATTCAGTAGCTACACCTTCTCATGATCCCCATCGACCACCTCCCCATTAATATTATTTAGAGGTCCTACATGCTCTGACCTTGTTTTTTTTTTATTTTTTATTTATATATTGAACTAATTTCTATAGCGTTGGTAGTCAGACAAATAAGTATACATCATATCTAAAGTTATATTGAGCCTAATGCTATCTTTTTAAAATATGCACCAGGCATCTAGTAACTGTCAATGTAAACTAAGTGAAAAGAGTTATGGCAAACAATTTGCCTACACTGTATGGTTAATTTATATGTTCTTCATTATGGGGACATGTTTAATTCAAGAGATGACACTGCTTAATAAATCGAAAATACCATAGTAAACTCTGTCTCACAAATGCTGTGTCTAAACATAAAGACGAGGAATTCATTAATGCCAGATTTTACTTTCATTTATGTATTTCCCTGAGTTACGGCACAATGCGGTAATAAAACGTATGCTTTGTCCTATACAATGTCGACGAGAGTTCTCTCTTTACTTAGCATCACATAAATTGTAGCTATTTGGATGGTTTAATTACTTATAAATCACAGGTATTTATATTTATTATATAGCTCAGTATACTTTTTGGATTCTTTTAATGTCTGAGAATGGTAGGAAGAAAGAAAGAAAACTTTAGCCAGTTTCTGTGCAGCAATTGCAGGCATATCAAATGAAAAGCAATCATTCCACCTAGCTGCCTTTTTTAAATGTGCAAAATTACTCATTGCTGACAGAGATACAAAGATCTATAAGTAACACCTTCCACTACACTGAGCATATTAAGAGCATAAAGCACCTGTGTTAATGCCAAACAAATTCATTTTCCACATGTTACCCTGAGGTTACCAAACAGTTCAGCCAAGAAGCATGAGTAATGTACAGCAAAGTATAAGTGACCAATTGCTATACAGTTTTCCTGAATTATGTAGACTATGACTTCAGCTTTGCAATGATTGTACATTGTGATAACTCTTGTCATGGTTGACAGTGTATTACGCAATAAAAATAATCTTTATTTATATAGAGCCAACATATTCTGCAGAATTTTGAGGGTACTTATACAGAAAAAAACAGACTTTGCACATTTGCACTAATAGACAATTAATTCAATAGGAGTGAAGTCTTCTTACAAGACCTTACAATCTCTAGGGTTGAATCAAAAGACAGAACGTGCCTGATTTGTGTTCCAGACATCTTTTGATAAATGTTGTAGCCCACATCTTGGTGGATGATCCAGTCAACCAACCATTATCTGTGTATGAACATATGTGAAGTCAATTGAGTATGGGTGGAGCATTGCTGAATAAAGAGAGGGAGAGAGTGAAAGTAATGGAAACCGATTGGGGAATGTGATAGGTCTGCCTAAAAATATGTATTTTTAGGGCACAGGCAAAACTGTGGATGTTGTGGCTATAATGATACTGGAGGGTTGATAAGCTGTAGAACCAGGCTTCACCCATAGCAGCCACCTTTTTGAGGTTCTTATAATGCCTTTTTACCCTCATATATCCCCAGGACTTATGACAGTGCAGGATAGGAAGACTACTAGTAAACAGAGAAGAAATTAATTTAAGCTCACATCAAAGTCAGGTATAATAATTTACTACTCACCACAATGATTACAGCTGACATTCCCTTACTAGTAGGATGACGGAGCATATACTTATAGAAGGACATTGCTTTGGAAAGTGAGTTCTGTAGTAGTTTTTTTTTTTTTTTTTTTTCTTTTGCTTTGGTTTTGCTTATGTGTGACATATTTATCATACATTGCTCAATATAATAAAGGGAACACTTAACATAATGTAACTTCAAGTCAATCACACTTCTGTGAAATCACACTGTCCACTCAGGAAGCAACACTGATTGACAATCAATTTCACATGCTGTTGTGCAAATGGAACAGACAACAAGTGGAAATTATAGGCAATGAGACGGAGTCTACAACCCACACAAGTGGCTCAGGTAGTGCAGCTCATTCAGGATGGCACATCAATGCGAGCTGTGGCAAGAAGGTTTGCTGTGTCTGTCAGCATAGTGTCCAGAGCATGGAGGCGCTATAGGAGATAGTCCAGTACATCAGGAGAAGAGGCTGTAGGAGAGCAACAACCCAGCAGCAGGACCACTACCTCCACCTTTGTGCAAGGAAGAGCAGGAGGAGCACTGTCAGAGCCCTGCAAAATGACCTCCAGCAGGCCACAAATGTGCATGCGTCCACTCAAACAGTCAAAAACAGACTTCATGAGGGTAGTATGAGGGCCCAACGTCCACAGGTGGGGGTTGGGCTTACAGCCCAACAATGTGCAGGACGTTTGGCATTTGCCAGAGAACACCAAGATCAGCAAATTTGCCATTGGCACAATGTGCTCTTCTCAGATGAAAGCAGGTTCACACTGAGCACATGTGACAGACATGACAGAGTCTGGAGAAGCCATGGAGAATGTTCTGCTGCCTGCAACATCCTCCAGCATGGCCGGTTTGTCAGTAATGGTGTGTGGTGGCATTTCTTTGGGGCTGCACAGCCCTCCATGTGCTTGCCAGAGGTAGCTTGACTGCCATTTGGTACCGACATGAGATCCTCAGACCCCTTGTGAGACCATATGCTGGTGCAGTTGGCCCATGCAAGATAATGCTAGACCTCATGTGGCTGGAGTGTGTCAGCAGTTCCTGCAAGAGGTATATACGTTTAGGTAGAAAAGGTATGGACAGCACCAAACGATTACTGATGAGTCAAAGTGAACGTATATCGAATGAGGTACCTGACTCAGTTGAGCCAATCAAATAGAAATGAGCCAGGTAGCGGTGCTAGGACAAATGGAAAGGATAGCTAGTAATATCATATGTCGGGAGAAAGCAAAGATATATCCGCACTCACCACTGGATTCGGCATCAATCGTTCCTACGTGGGGGCAGCCACGGGATCAGAGAGACGATGTCGCTGTGTGCACTCAGAGGTGATAACCGGCTATTTTGCGCACATGCACTTCTTCCGGCTTCAGTTCCTGCAAGAGGAAGGCGTTGATGCTGTGGACTGGCCCGCCCGTTCCCAAGACCTGAATCCGATTGAGCACATCTGGGACATCATGTCTCGCTCCATCCACCAACGCCACATTGCACCACAGACTGACCAGGAGTTGCTGCCACCGCCTTATCAGGAGCATTCCCAAGCATTTTAGGGAGGTCATACGGGCACGTGGAGGCCACACACACTACTGAGCCTCATTATGACTTGTTTTAAGGACATTACATCACAGTTGGATCAGCCTGTAGTGTGGTTTTCCACTTTGATTTTGAGTGTGACTCCCTTATCCAGACCTCCATGGGTTGATAAATTTGATTTCCATTGATAATTTTTGAGTGATTTTGTTTTCAGCACATTTAACTATGTAAAGATGAAAGTACAGGTTCATTCATTCAGATCTAGGATATGTTATCTTAGTGTTCCCTTTATTTTTTTTGAGCAGTGTACATAAGAATTGCCTTGTAAAATCCACAGTTGGAGATCCTCACCTACACATTTTTTAACCTAAAATCCAGTAGGTGTGTGTATGCACCCTTGATAAATTTGATTTCCATTGATTCAATTTTTGTGTGATTTTGTTCACCACACATGAGTTGAATAGTTGCCATTCAACTATGTAAAGACAAAAGGATTTCCTACGTTTAAAAGAGAGAGAAAAAAGGTTTCAAATCGGCAACTGGGCATATAACTGCTTCTGCTTGTTAGCTAGCCATTAGTACGACATGCTTTAATTTTAACCTGGATTACGGGAGATGTTCACGTGAAATACAGATACTCCAATAAATTGCAAAACCAAAGAAATAAATAATGGAGCACTCACACCAGCGTCTGAACTCCCCCCATACCATTTACCACCTCCCTGCCAATAGACGACCATACTTTGACAACGATCTGCCAGCTTGGAATATACTATCAACCCTGTGATCAATCCTGATCACGGCATCTATGGTGTTGACAGGGGGAGCGCTCTCCCCCTGTTCACCAACGGTGGCGCCATTATATGATCGTGGGTTGCCGTTGGATGCTACGGCAGCAGGAGGTCAGATCATGACCTCCTGTCTGCCTTCTACGGAAGCATGTGAGATCCAGCCACAGGCTGAATCGCACAGGCTGTACTGTGTGCTGCTCATCAGGTCATACTGTACTGCAGTACAAATGTATTGCAGCATAGTACAACCTGTAAAAAGTGTAAACAAATAAAATTTAAAGTTCTTCAATAAAAGTATGGTGTAAAAATTTTTTTTTAAAAAATGCCTCTTTCACAATAAAAGCCCTGTATTATCACCAAAAAAGATCAAAAACACAAATCATATACATAATAAGTATTGCCACATCCGTAATGATGTGTACTATAAAACTATAATGTAAATTATCCCGCACAGTGAACGCCGTAAAATAAAACATAAAAATGGTGCAAAATTTGCCAATTTTGGTACAAATAGCGGAATAAAAAAGATCAAAAGGTAGCACATAGCACAAAAATGAAACCAATAAAAATAAGCCCTTACTCAATGGCATCGGACGGAAAATAAAAAAGTTACAGCTGTTGGAAAATGAGTGGCAGAAAAAGAATTTTGCTCAGAAAAGGAAAAAGAACATAGAAAGCTATATAAAATGGGTATCGCCATAATCGTACTGACCCACAGAATAAATATAACATCACTTTCATCCCACATTGTACACCATGAAAAAATAAATTAAAAAACTTTCCAGTTTTTCCCAATATTTTGAAGTTTTTCATAAAAAAATGCTGCATGTGTCAACAAAAATGCACCACTTATATAAAGTACAATATGTCACGAAAAAACTATCTCAGAATCGCTCTGCTCAGAATTTAAAAAAATCTGTCTAATTTAAAAAAAAGAGCCTGGTCATTGAGGTAAAAAATGGGTCCATCCTTAAGGGGTTAATACTGAAGAATAAAAAATGAAAAAAAGTTTTTCATAAAAAGGAGATTTACATGCCTGTGTAGAAAAAGGTGAAATTTCACTTTTTCCATGGAATACCACATCATTTTTTTAAATGTAAGGAAAACAGCAAGGTTTTTGATGAAGAAATCCTTGTGGTTTCTGCATCAAAAACCACAGTATTTTACCATATGAATGTGGCCCAATAGGTTTAGCTATTTCAACAGTAAGAAAATGGGGAATTCTGGATGTGTCTTCAAAGGAAAATGATCACCAGTTCCCCCGATACACCTGGTTATAGTGCAGTTAAACAGGAGACCAATGCCTTCCGTAGCCCCACTCCTCTGAAGGTTCCCCTCTTTCAGAGCTGACTTGCGCTTTGAGGCAGGCCTGCCAGCTAGATTTTAAAATTCATAAGCGCCGCGGGGGGTCCGACCGCTGGGACCCCCGCAATCTCCTGCACAGGGCCACAGCTCTGCCGCGGCTCTCCCATGTAGAAGGCGTACTGGCCGCAGCACGACATTGCGGCGGACATGCCTCCTCCATGTAGTTCTATGGGAGAGGTGGGGAGGCAGTATTGGTGCCTCCTCACCTCTCCTATAGAACTGTATGGGGAGGGGGCAGAGAGGGGGCGTACGTTGACCTCTCTAGGTCAACGCTATGTGCATTAGCGCCCTCACTGAGCGCTAATGCAGGGGCCCTTTTCAGGAGATAGCTGGTGGGTCCCAGCGGTTCGGAGCCCCATCAATCATACACTTATCCCCTATCCTGTGGATAGGGGATAAGTGTTATAATGCTGCAGATGTCCTTTAACCCCTTGGGGATGGAGCCCATTATAACGCTAAGGATCTGAGCATTTTTTGCAAATCTGACCACTATCACTTTATGTATTAATAACTCTGGGATGCTTTTACTTTTAAATTTGATTCCGAGATTGTTTTTTCGTGACATATTCTACTTTATGTTAGTGGTAAATTTACATCAATATTTGCATCATTTCTTGCATCATTTCTTGGAGACAAATTTGAAATGTTAGCATTTTTCTAACTTTGAAGATCTCTGCTTGTAAGGAAAAGGGACATGTCAAATAACTTACATATTGATTCACATATACAATATGTCTACTTTATGTTTGCATCATAAAGTTGACATGTTTTAACGTTTTGAAGACATCAGAGGGCTTCAAAGTATAGCAGCAATTTCCCCCCGAAAATTTCAAAATCAGAATTTTTAAGGGACCAGTTAAGTTTTGAAGTGAATTTGAGGATCTTTATGTTGAAAATTCCCTATATTGAACCCCATTCTGAAAACTGCACCCCTCAAAGTATTCAAAACGTGTGTTAACCCTTTAGGTGTTTCACAGGAATAGCAGCAAAATGGAAATCTAAATTTTTTACTCTAAAATGTTATTGTAGCCCCATTTTTTTCATTTTTACAAGGGGTAAAAGGTAAAACGGCCCCCCAAAACTTGTAATTCATTTTCTCTCGAGTAAGGAAATACCTCATATGTGGATGTAAAGTGCTCTGTGGGAGCACTAGAGGGCTCAGAAGCGAAGGGGCGACAATGGCATTTTTGGGGGGCATGTCCCATTTAGGAAGCCCCCATGATGCCAGAACCGTAAAAAAAACACATGGCATACAATTTTTGAAACTACACCCCTTAAAGGGTAGCTCCCACCATCACTTTTTTTTCCCCTTTTTTCTGTCTCTGCCTATTATCCATCTATCCATAACCCCCTCCCTGCCTTTAATTTTTTTTTTTACATATTAAAAATGCCTTTTTGTCTGCCTGGTAGTGTGCTCACTACCAGGTAGACTTCCCCAGCAGGCACGGCGTCACTGATGCCTGCTGGGGCCGACACTTTCGCCCGTAGTTCACCTATACAGGGTGCCTCCAGCTGTTTCCCCACTGCAACTCCTAGCTTACCCTGACATTTATTGGCTGTCAGGGCATGCTGGGAGTTGTAGTGGGGAAACAGCTGGAGGCACCCCGTATAGGTGAACACCGGATCTGTGGTGGCCGCACATACCGCTCCCCGCCGCGCAGCCCGCAGCCCCCCCCCCCGGCCTTGTCGCACCGCTCAACTCACTCCCCCCCCCCCTTAGTTCACCCATTCAGAGTACCTCCTCCCCAAAGCACAGCCCGCAACCCCCCCCCAGCCCCGCCACTCCACTAAACCCACTCCCCCTCCCCACCCCCCTTGGTTCACCTATTCAGTGTCCCTCCAGCTGTTTTCCCACTACAACTCCCAGCTTGCCCTGACATCTATAGGCTGTCAGGGCATGCTGGGAGTTGTAGTGGAGAAACTGGAGGCATACTGTATAGGTGAACACGCAACTCCCCCCCCCGGCATAATACTTTACCTTGTCCCCGGGAGCCTGCGCGCATCCACTTCCTTCAAAGCGCTCGCTCCCGCCTGTCTGATTGACAGGTGGGATCGAGCACACAGTGACTGAATTTCGACTCATTGCCAGGCTTAAATGAGTCAAAATTCAGTAGTGACGTCATTCAGTGGCCAAAATTAAAAGTGATTTTAAACTGGTTTAAAATCCCTTTTTTTAATTAAAGTATTTTACTTAAGTACTTAAGTATTACAACATATCAATTTTTTGATTTCATGACAGTGCCCATTTAAGTAACATAACAAGGGGTATAGTGAGCCTTAACACCCCACAGGTGATTGACAAACTTTCGTTAAAGAGGGATGTGAAAATGAAAAATTAGATTTTTAACACTAGAATGCTGGTGTTACCACAAACTTTTAATTTACACAAGGAGTAATAGGAGAAAATGCTCCACAAAATGTGTAACCCCATTTCTCTCAAGTAAGGAAATACCTCATATGCGGATGTAAAGTGCTCAGTGGGTGCACTAGAGGTCTCAGAAGGGAAGGAGCGACATTTTGGAGAGCAAATTTTGCTGAAATGGTTTTTGGGAAGCATGTCGAATTTAGGAAGCCCCCATGATACCAGAACAGTAAAAAAACAAACAAAACAAAAAACACATGGCATACTATTTTGGAAACTACACCCCTTAAGGAACGTAAAAAGGGGTACAGTGAGCCTTAACACCCCACAGGTGATTGACGAACTTTTGTAAAATTGGGGCGTAAAATAAAAAAAAAATATTTTCAATAAATTGCTGGTGTTGCCCCAAATTTTTCATTTTCACAAGGGGTAATATGAAAAAAAGCCCCCCGAATTTTTTTTACCTCATTTCTCCGAAGTATGGAAATACTGCATATGTGGATGTAAAGTGCTCTGCGGGCGAACTACAATGCTCAGAAGCGAAGGGGCGCCATTGGGCTTTTGGAAAGAGAATTTGGTTGGAATGGAAGTTGGGGGCCATGTGCGTTTACAAAGCCCCCATGCTACCAGAACAGAATTTAATAAGGGATGCAGTGAGCATTTACACCCCACTGGCATTTGACAGATTTTTGAAACAGTAGGCTGTGCAAATGAAAAATTAAATTTTTCATTTTTACGGACAACTGTTCAAAAAATCTGTCAGACATTTATGGTGCGTAAATGCTCACTGTACCCCTTATAACATTCCGTTAGGCGTGTAGATTCCAAAATAGGGTCACATGTGGGGGGGTCCACTGTTCTGGCACCATGGGGGCTTTGTAAACACACATAGCCTTCAATTCCAGCCTAATTCTCTCTCAAAAAGCCCAATGGCGTCCCTTCTCTTCTGAGCATTGTAGTTTGCCCGCAGAGCACTTTACATCCACATATGGGGTATTCCCTTCCCAAAATGGTGTTACAAAAAATGGTGTTACAAATTTTCTCCTATTTCCCCTTGTGAAAATAAAAAATTTGGGGTAACACCAGCATTTCAGGGAAAAAAAAACTAATGTTTCATTTTCATGTCCAACTTTAATGAAAATTTGTCAAAGACCTGTGGGGTGTTGAGGCTCCCTATACCCCTTGTTACTTTCCGTGAGGGGTGTAGTTTTCAAAATGGGGTCACAAGTGGTTGTTTTTTTTTCCCTTCATGTCAGAACCGCTGTAACAATCAGCCACCCCTGTGCAAATCACCAATTTTGGCCTTAAATGTACATGTGCTCTCTCACTCTGGCTCTGGAACCATGTAGGTCGTCCGCAGACCATTTTATGTACACAAAGGTGGTATTTCCATACTCAGCAGAAATTGAATTTGAAATTTTGGGGGTATTTTTCTCCTTTTATCTTTTGTGAAAATGAAAAGTATGGGGCAACACCAGCATGGTAATGTGAACATTTAAATTTTTTTACACTAAAATGCTGTAGTAGCCCCCAACTTTACCTTTTCATAAGGGGTATAAGGGGTCAAAATTGGTAACACAATTTCTCCTGAGTATGGAAATACCCCATATGTGGCTCTAAACTGCTGCCTTGAAATACAACAGGGCTCTGAAGTGAGAGAGCACCATGCGCATTTGAGGACTAAATTAGTAATTTGCTATAGGGGCGGACCCGGATACAAGGATGGGGCTTGTCTCCACCAAAACCCTACAGCAGTGTTTCCCAAAGAGGGTGCCTGGAGCTGTTGCAAGACTCCCAGCCTGCCAGGACAGTCTATGGCCGTCTGGCAATACTGGGAGTTGTTGTTTTGCAACAGCTGGAGGCTCCATTTAGGAAACACTTCCATATGAGACGTTTTAAATTTTTATTTGAGGGGGGGACTTGTAAGGGGGTGTATTTGTAGTGTTTTACTTTTTACCATTTGTTAGTGTAGTGTAGTGTAGTGTAGTGTTTTTAGGGTACATTCACACAGGCGGGGGTTCACAGAGAGTTTTCTGCTGGAAGTTTGAGCTGCGGCAGAAAATTTGCCCCAGTTCAAACTTGTAGAAGGAAACTAACTGTGAACCTGCCCATGTGAATGTACCCTGTACATTCACATGGGGGGGGCACCCCAAACCTTCAGCTGTGGCAAAATGACAACTCCCAGAATACACTGACAGACCATACATGCTAGGAGTTGTAGTTTAGCAACAGCTGTAGGTACACTGGTGGGGAACCACTGAGTTAATAAACAGACTCTAGCTTAGTGATTCAAACCCGTGTACCTCCAGCTGTTGCAAAACTACAACTCCCAGCATGTACGGTCTGTCAGTGCATTCTGGGAGTTGTAGTTTTGCAACAGCTGGAGGCACATGGATTGGAATCACTGAGTTAGGAAACAGACTCTAGCTCAGTGTTTCACAACCAGTGTGCCTACAGCTGTTGCAAAACTACAATTTCCAGCATGCCCAGACAGTCAGGGATGCTGGGCGTGTAGTTCTGCAATATCTGGCCCTTCAGATGTGGCAGAACTACAACTCCCAGTATGACTGGACGGTCTTGGCATGCTAGGAGTTGTAGTTATGCAAAAACTGGGGAAGAATAGTTTGGAGACCACTAAGTATTGGTCTCAGAACTGTAGCCCTCCAGATGTTGCATAACTACAACTACAAGCATGCCCAGAATGTCCAGGCATGCTGGGAGTTGTAGTTCTGCAACCTATGAAGGGACAGATATTGCAGAACTACACACCCAGCATCCCTGACTGTCTGGGCATGCTGGGAATTGTAGTTTTGCAACATCTGGAGGGCTACAGTTTGGAGACCACCGTATAGTGGTCTCCAAACTGTGCCACTTCAGATGTTGCAAAACTACAACTCCCAGCATGCCCAGTCAGTCTATGCTGAAAGTTGTAATTTTGCTACCTCTGGAGGACCACAGTTTAGAGACCACTACCACTACAAAGGCTGTCTGGGCATGCTGGACTTTTGGAACTTTTAGAATGCCACAGTGAAGATTTCTTACCAGCGATCTTCACTGCAGCCTCCTCCACTGCCGCATTTTCCATCAGCACTCCTCCTGCTGCCGCCGATGCCGCTCCTGCTCAAGGATGCCGCCGCCGGTCCACCCCCAACTGCCATTGGTGGTCGTACTGACCAATGGCAGGGGATAGGAGGAGGTGGCAATGCTCCTATCCTTTAGGATGGTCAGAGCTGTTTCTGACAGCTCTGATCATCCTTATTTTCCGGGCGATTGGGTCACCAGTGACCCGATTGGTCCGCATCGCCGCAAATCACCGGTCTGAATTGACCTGCGATTTGATGTGATCGCCGACATGGGGGGTCTCAGGACCCCCATAGGCATTGCCACGGGATGCCTGCTGATAAATATCAGCAGTCATCCCGGTCTGATCACTGCCCGGCGAGAGGCGGTGATCAGAAATACGGAGGGCGTACAGGTACGCCCTCCATTCTTAAGTACCGGGACGCGAGGGCGTATCCATACGCCCTCCGTCCCCCAACATGTTAAGCATGAGACACACTGAGATGTTTTTAGGAACCTCAAAGTAGGACATTTTTATTACACAAAATTGTAAGTACACTATAGTTCCATAAATCTGATTGATAATAAGTGAATCATATCAGCCTGACTGACGTTGGCATGCCAAGCCCAATGAAGGATCTAGAGGGAGACATATCTATCACATACAGTCACTGGTTATTTGAATCACATACAGTCACTGGCCATGTGCAGTACATACAGTTAATGGTCATGTGCAGTACATCCAGTTAATGGTCATGTGCAGTACATCCAGTTAATGGTCATGTGCAGTACATCCAGTTAATGGTCATGTGCGGTACATAAAGTCACTGGTCATGTGCAGTACATACGGTCACTGGTCATGTGCAGTACATACAGTTAATGGTCATGTGCAGTACATAAAGTCACTGGTCATGTGCAGTACATACGGTCACTGGTCATGTGCAGCACATACAGTTAATGGTCATGTGTAGTACATACATCCACTGGTCATGTGCAGTACATACAGTCACTAGTCATGTGCAGTACATACAGTCACTGGTCATGTGCAGTACATAAAGTCACTGGCCATGTGCAGTACATACGGTCACTTGTCATGTGCAGTACATACAGTCACTAGTCATGTGCAGTACATACAGTCACTGGTCATGTGCAGTACATAAAGTCACTGGTCATGTGCAGTACATACAGTCACTTGTCATGTGCAGTAAATACAGTCACTGGTCATGTGCAGTACATACAGTTAATGGTCATGTGCAGTACATACATCCACTGGTCATGTGCAGTACATACAGTCACTAGTCATGTGCAGTACATACTGTCACTGGTCATGTGCAGTACATACAGTCACTAGTCATGTGCAGTACATACAGTCACTGGTCATGTGCAGTACATACAGTCACTTGTCATGTGCAGTACATACAGTCACTGGTCATGTGCAGTACATACAGTCACTGGTCATGTGCAGTACATATAGTCACTGGTCATGTGCAGTACATACATCCACTGGTCATGTGCAGTACATACATCCACTGGTCATGTGCAGTACATACATCCACTGGTCATATGCAGTACATACATCCACTGGTCATGTGCAGTACATAAAGTCACTGGTCATGTGCAGTACATACATCCACTGGTCATGTGCAGTACATACAGTCACTAGTCATGTGCAGTACATACAGTCACTGGTCATGTGTAGTACATACAGTCACTAGTCATGTGCAGTACATACAGTCACTGGTCATGTGCAGTACATAAAGTCACTGGTCATGTGCAGTACATACAGTCACTGGTCATGTGCAGTACATACAGTCACTGGTCATGTGCAGTACATACAGTCACTAGTCATGTGCAGTACATACAGTCACTGGTCATGTGCAGTACATAAAGTCACTGGTCATGTGCAGTACATACAGTCACTAGTCATGTGCAGTACATACAGTCACTGGTCATGTGTAGTACATACAGTCACTAGTCATGTGCAGTACATACAGTCACTGGTCATGTGCAGTACATAAAGTCACTGGTCATGTGCAGTACATACAGTCACTGGTCATGTGCAGTACATACAGTCACTGGTCATGTGCAGTACATACAGTCACTAGTCATGTGCAGTACATACAGTCACTGGTCATGTGCAGTACATAAAGTCACTGGTCATGTGCAGTACATACAGTCACTGGTCATGTGCAGTACATACAGTCACTGGTCATGTGCAGTACATACAGTCACTAGTCATGTGCAGTACATACAGTCACTAGTCATGTGCAGTACATACAGTCACTTGTCATGTGCAGTACATACAGTCACTGGTCATGTGCAGTACATAAAGTCACTGGTCATGTGCAGTACATACAGTCACTGGTCTTGTGCAGTACATACAGTCACTGGTCATGTGCAGTACATACAGTCACTTGTCATGTGCAGTACATACAGTCACTGGTCATGTGCAGTACATACAGTCACTGGTCATGTGCAGTACATACAGTCACTGGTCATGTGCAGTACAAACTCACAGTGAGCTTTTTACATATGCAGTAGACAAATCCTAGCACTGGCCAATTATGTAAGAAGTTCTTGGTTATTCACATCAAAGTATAAGTTACAGAACATATTTTGGCATGTTGCCTATGGCCCAGATTTTTCAAATCTGTGTAAGAGAAAAAGTGGAGTGATTTTCCCACAGCGACCAATCACAGCTCAGCTAACGAGCTCTGGTAAAGTGAAAGCTGACCTGTGATTGGTTGCTGTCTGAAAATTGCTCCATTTTTTTCCTCTCACACAGTTTGCTGAAGACTATGGGAGAGATTTATCAAAACCTGTCCAGAGGAAAAGTTGATTTGATGCTCATAGCAACCAATCAGATCGCTACTTTCATTTTTGAAAAGGCCTCTGAAAGAGGAAAGGAGCAATCTGATTGGTTGCTATGGGCAACTCAGCAACTTTTTCTCTGGACAGGTTTTGATAACTCTTCCCGTGTCCCCAAACACATCTTTTTACCTTATACCTTGATGTGAATAATCCAGAACTTCTTGCATGATTGGTGAATGCCAGGATTTCTCCATCACGAGCGCCGCCACACACAGCAGTGCTGACATGCTTCTACACCTATCTTTTATTGGATATATTGAAACATGAATACGTTTTTCTTATAAATGCTCAGCTTGCTCTTTGCATTGGTGAGCTGAAATGCCATTACATATTCCATCAGCTTTTCTAAGTTAGTAACATTTTCTAGTAAGCTTATAGCAATTCTTATATATTTACTATTGAATGGATAGTTACAGTAGTCTAAATAAGATAATACGTGAGAAGCTTTTTTCAAAATTGAATAACTGCCTAAAACGCTATAAATGAAATAGCATTTGGTCTTTTAAGAGAAATTTATGTATTATGTTTATTCAACTTAAAGCATAGAGTGCACAGCATGTACAATGAAATGACATTAAATGTATAGCACTCAGTGGCAAAACCTGTTACATAAAATTTCACAGAAAATAGGACTTGTAAGACTTTTGCAGATAAAATACCGTATTTTTCGCCGTATAAGAAGCACTTTTTCTTCCCCAAAACTGGGGGGAAAAAGTCGGTGCGTCTTATACGCCAAATACACCCCTATCGCGGCGGTCCCTGCGGCCATCAACGGCCAGGACCCACGGCTAATACAGGACATCACCGATTGCGGTGATGCCCTGTATTAACCCTTCAGACACGGCGATCAAAGCTGACCGCCGCGTCTGAAGGGAAAGTGACACTAACCCGGCTGTTCGGGAACGCCGCAATTTCACCGCGGTGGTCCCGAACAGCCCGACTGAATAGCCGGGTTAGTGCTTACAGGACACAGGGAGGGACCTTACCTGCCTCTTCGGTGTCTTCTCCATTCAGGGATCCCCTGTATGGCCGGAGCTCTCCTTCCTCGTCATCACGTCATGGCGTACGTGCGTCGGCGTGCGTAACGACGTGATGACAGCGACGGAGAGCGAGGATACCCGGCCGGCAGCAGAGACATTCCGGAGCGACGGGGACAAGGCGACAGCGATGGAGCGACATCCAGGGCAGCGGTGACGTGTCCGGAGAGGCGGGGACACGTCAGTATTACCTCCTATGCAGTGGTCTTCAATCTCGGAAGGGGCAATATCAGGCTATATTTTCACAGGGGAATGTCGGCCCGGAAAATCTCAGCAATTGGAATAGTGGCAGGGAGAGACCATGGGGGGTATGGGGGGTTTGGAGAGTTGGGGGGGATGGGGCAATTTCCCTGTTGCCCCCCCCCCCTCCCCCCCGGATTCGCAACTGGGCCCAAAGCACATCAGCCCTATAGGAGACCAGTATTATAACTGACACATGGGGCCCTGTTGCAGATTCTGCATCTGGGCCCGGAAGCTACAAGTTATGTGTATGGTCAGCATTATGTTTTTTTTACCCACCAAAAATAATCACAGTGTCAAGCTGTGTCTTTTTCTGCACATAAAAGGCTTCCTTTTATCTTTCCAAACCATAGGGATCTGTGGTAGGAAATGCCCCTAGGCACTTGAGCCCAATTTCCATATTGAAAAAGGTAAAGTGTACAGATGAATGATGAAGGTGTCTTGGGTGGGTTGGGGGTGTTAAAGAAGAGGGGTCTGTAGGGGGTGCAGAAAAATGTAACAAAGAATGATGCAGGGGTCTTGGGGTTTTTTGGGCAGATGGGTCTGGGGGTAGCAGAAAAGTGTAAAAAAAAATGATGCAGGGGTAAAGAAGAATGATGCAGGGGGTCTAAGGGGGTGGGGGTGTTAGGGCACAGGGGCCTGGGGGTGGCAGAAAAGTGTAAAGAAGAATGATACAGGGGTCTTGGGGGGGCAGAGGAGCCTAAAGGAGGACTTAGAGTTCAGGGGGGCAGAGGAGTCTGGGGGATTTAAAGGGGGAAAAATGGGTATGGAAGAGGACTTATGGGGCTGGGGGTATTTAAGCCCAATCCATATTGAGGACGTTCCGCCGACAGAAATCTGCTTGCAGCAGAGTCCAATTGTTTTCAATGGGATTCTGCGTCTCTGTGCACACTGCTAAATGCCCACAGTGGAATTCAACTGGAAGAACAGAGATCAACCCAAAGAACAAACATGTTTGGTCTTTGGGTGGATTTCCATTCTGCAGGTGGAATTCCACCAGACTACATTGTCATCTATAGAGACGGTCCCCATCCATTCAGTCCTACTGCCAACAACTTCAACGGCGGCAGCGGCGCCTGCACCAAATGTACATTCTGCTGGCTGAATGTCTGCAGTGCGGAGAAGCCATTAGCGGTCTTCAGAAGGAGGGGAACATTTTCTGGGGGAAAAGGGGTATGGGAGAGGACGGTACAAGGTTAGGATTCTGACAAACAGAAGAAATAGTGTCTGGCAATATTATTTTTAGGGGGTATGATGTCTGGCAGGGTTATAATGATTATTGTCTTCATACAGGGGATGAGGATCTGATGTCTGGGTGTCAGGCTCTGCAAAGGAAGGTGTAGCTGAAAGAAGACACAGTGTCTGAACCAGATGAAGAAGAAAAGAAAGACAACAGAGAAAACATCATGTGAGTCATTATCTGACTGTCCTATCAGAGCTGTAGTCACTTGTAAGATTTGCAGGGATGATGGGTGAAAATGTTCCCCAGTCTATGACTTTCCAGCTCTTACAAACAACTCCCATCATGCCTGAAGCTTTGCAACAGCTGGAGAGAAACTTAGCCAAGGCGATTTTCGAGTATGCAGCCCATTTCATTTTAATGGGTGTCTGACTGCAGTGACCCCCACCGAAAAAAATGGTCTGCATAGTCTAATATGCCCGGGCCTATTTTTTCTCCCAGTGTGACCCTGCATATTTTTGCAACCCTTTTTGTATCATATTAGGAGTTTTAAGTGACATCTCCTCAAAACAAAATTTCTAAAATAATTGTGGATTGTTCATGTACATTTAACTAGGTTGTATATCTTCACTGAATCATCACAAACTATTGTAATACTGGACCATACGGACAGAGATATTAATCTAAATGTGTTGGAGGGTTTTCATATTAGTATGGAATAACTCTTCTCTCTCTTTAGCAAGAAGTGTGAAATGCAGTTGACAGGCCGTCTAATATCTGATTAAAAGAATCTGAATGTAGCAAGTTCTGTTTTGCCACATGACATTAGCTGGCATTTGTGATATTTCTAGAACGTTGTGACATGGGCATCCCATGATAATTGCCATGTAGTATAATATTATGTTGATAGTTCTTAATAATGAGAGACGCCAGTAATAATATACACGGTCCACTGATTATACAAAACTAGAGCACAGTTTTTTTGTTTTTTTTAAATGGATGGTTTCATCAATAATATATATATAGAAGACCTTAAATAGCCCCAGGTATAAGACAAATGAAAATGTAGTGATATGACTTGGAGTAAGAAGTCTGATCTGCAGCATCTGCCATCTGCTTGTTCTAAATCTTATAAGCAGTATGAAATTGGAATTAATTTGTTACTGTACCTTACTGTACCTACAAGAGAGCATACTATAAGATTACATTGAATGTTCTCATGCTGTGAAAATCTAACCTCTTCGTTCAATTATTCCCCTTTCTACATCTGAAGTTTCAATTATGTTAGGAGTTGTTTCAGTGTATAAAAAGTGTTTAATTATATTTTGTCCTATAAGTTTATACATTGCAATTAAATATAATAGACCCAGATACTCCTACTGTAGCTACTCTGCAAACTAATAAAGGTAGGTTAATAACTGGTTTAAAGCAGCTAAAGAATTAGGTCATACAACTTTTTATCACTTAGAGCAATAGGGATTCTATAGAAATAACCTGTTGAACATTGAAATGCAAACACTTCTAACATTATTATACATTGGAATTCATAATAAAGAGTCTGCTAAGATTATACTGTATATGGAATGGCTACTATTCTAGACACCTGCCCCCAGAGCTGGAGATGAGCCAACCTGTAAAATCTGAATTTGGTCAGAACTTTGCTAAAAGTTTGGTACAGCTAGAACTTGAACTTCATGTCATGTTTCTAGCTGTTCTTCCGGTTTGGTTTTACATATATATTCCTGATAACTGTACCATAGAATTACACTTTCCATTAAAAAAACACATGCAACAGCTTCTGATTGTGCTACAGTAAAGCCCAGTGTAAAAGCATTTTAGAAGTTCACTTTTGATGAAATATCAATAACTGCAGGGGTCAAGTCCTACAGGAACGTGCCCTTGAGTGGAAATCATGGGCGAGTTCCTTCACTTTTTCTTCCAGGATTTGACCCCTGAATAACTGTATATAATAAAAATAGATTTTTGGTTAGGGAAGGGGAGCAATAGACAATACAGAACAGGGCACCATCCAACATTAGTTCTGGCCGGACTGCACTTTGTTTGTCCTAATACAGTGCACTCTAAACTACAGTATGTGCATTTACTATACGGATAACCCACTAAAGACAATTTGGTTGTCAGCAGGAGCTGGTAGAGGAGGCGACTTGATATGATTATCTGGGCTCCAGTCTTACAGGCAAAAAACTATATATTTTGTGAGGAATTTGACATTGTTACAAGTATGAAATTCAATGCGCATTATTATTATAAAAAATACAAATTATATAAAATTATATTTAAAAAAATTACTTTGGCATTTTAATTCAATTTGGCAGGTCTGCTTTAAAGCTAATAAACAAGGATCTGTTCATTGGAATATTCTTGCATAGTTTCCCTAAATGCCACGTCTGTCACTCTTTTTTAGGTTGCAGACATTTACATCCCCTTTACAATACACATTCTTTTTGACTGTTCAAATAATCTATACCTTTTAGAAGAAACTATACCAAGCTTGGTCTTTTATAAGACAGGTGATATTTGACCTTATGTCTTTTTCACTGTACATTGTACATAGCTATTCATTTTGCTTTTACGCTCTCTAGGCTAGGGATTTGAAGGTTAATGAAAGTATTTTATGGGAAATTATTCTGTGATAAATTATATTGAAGGAAAAAAAAACAATCATTAAGTAATAAAAAAATAAAGTAAGTGCATTAACTATATTTGGTGGTTTATTTCATAACAATGACAGTCATGCTGGAAATTTTACAGATTACAGCAGCAGATGTCTATATGCAGTGGCCCCTCAGCTTAAAATGACGTTAAAGGAAATCTGTAACTAGTGTCACCTGCACTAACCTGTTGGTACCGACAGGTAGTGAATGTGACACTGATGACAACAGTACTTACCTTTTTCCAGTCCGTGCAATCGATTTTTGGTAATCTTCTCCGGTTTCTTCAGCTCCAGGCCCGGCTTGGGGCATGGGCAGAGCTTTCTGACGTCACCGCTGCTGCTCTCTCCTGGGTCCCGCTGCTAGAGAACAGCAGTGGTGACATCACTAAGCTCCGCCCATGCCCTAAGCTGGGCCCGGAGCTGAAGAAACCAGAGAAGATTACCAAAGAATGACTGCACGGACAGGGAAAAGGTGAGCACAGTTGTCATCATTGTTACCTACCTGTTGGTAATGACTGCAGGTGACACAGGTGACAGATTTCCTTTAATATTACAATATTACAATTACAATATTTTCAACATACAACAGTCTTTTCTGGACCATTGTAACTAGACAACAACTCCACATACAATGCTACAAACAGTCTAGATCTGCCAAACATGTCAATGACTGAAGGAACTGACCAATCAGAATGGCATTTTCCCTTGTAAAACCCTTGTATTACTGAAGTACATGCACTGTCTGGTAGTGCCTCACTACAGTATAAAGAGGTACTACATGTTCTGTACTACTCTTTACCTGTGTCAGGGTTAGCTGCTCCTTTACTCACCAGGTTAGGGTAGGATCCTGAAGAAGCTCCTTTCCTCTGTATAAAGTGCTTTACAGCTCCAGGCAGCTATTTCTTATTTTTATATGTGAGGATTTACTTGATCTGTATCAGGTATCTACTTATTTTTCTTAAATCCCCACTTTTCTCTATTTTCAATGATATTTTTGTGGCTTCAGAACCAATTACCAGGTTCCCATAGAGTTATTGTTTAAACATACAATGCTTTCAATATACAATGGTTGTCCTGGAACCAATGAATATTGTAACTTGAGGGGACACTGCTATTTGGAGCCATTATCAGATCATAACATATATTAATATCCTGGATAATGCGTCCTGACTCAATGGAAAAATGTGGTCTACAAAACGCTTAAAAAGGTATAATTTAAGCCAGTATAAAGAGCACATCATAGGCATATTTATAGGCATTTGGAAGATTTTGTGACTTAACCTGTTTTGTGAGAGCCCCTTTAACTTATCTAAACTCAATGTAATCAGTGATATAGAGTATGGCTTGTGATTTCCAGCTTTTTACAACATAGGTTGGTAAACTTCTGTCACTAGGTTTGTCTATGTGTGGACACACAGTGATTTATACGTAAATGAAGCACTTTGAGCTGTGACATTGAATTAGTTTAATTTGAAATTTGGAATCCTTAACTAAACTAAATGAAATACAGAGGGTATGTGTACATATGAAATGAGACATTACATAATAAACATAGAGAAATGTTCTGAGGAATAATATAGAAGCAGGATAAATAGAGAATAGTTGGATTAGGAAGGATAGACTAGTCATTAGATAAAGGCATTAAATAGAATGGCCAAAAAGAATATGTTTAAAGGGCACATATTATTTTGTAGTGTTGGGAATTCACCTAATTTCTCTGTGGGATCAATTTCTAGAAAACTGGTACAGATTGAGAAAAGACTTGGAGATGGGCCTGGGAGGTTCAAACTATGGAGGTGGTAAGTCTTATACAATCAGAAAGGGAAACAGGTAGAATGATAGGTAGAGATAATTGATTTGGAATAAAATGTTCACAACTTTAACATCATATAGTTGATAGGTAATAACCAATAAACACAGTTCTTCTGGAATACACATTTATATTTGAACAACACACTATAAAAAATAATATGAATGAGACATTTGTGTTCTTCACATTCCACTATATTGGAAGAATTGTGCCATTAGCATCAGTTGTAGAACAGATAGAAAAATGGAACATGGTTCCATTATACATATATACCACAATGCAATTGTGAACATTGGAGCCTTATATAATTCTGGTATTTTTTCAGAAAATGTTAGGAAATTTACATGTCAATTGTAATAAAAATGCATATAATTTTCCTCTACGTGAGCCTGTTATTTGTTTAATTATTGTTTTTAGTGTAGGATTGTGGGCTCAATTTCCAGCAGTAAACATAAGAACATTGTCGAGCTCCTTAAGATGCAGTATTTTTATACAAAGAAACAGGCAGGTAGACTTTCTGATGAACATTAAAATGTATTGCCCTCTCTTATCCAGCTAAAGAGGTTAAAGGTGAAAGAATTTCTCACAAGATTTAATCCTATAAATACAAATGGAAGCTACCGCTATAGTAGCATTGAATATATTGAATTTTATATAATCACTTGCTCGAGACTCAACCAGGATGTCATATCTGTCTGCTATATCTCAAAAGTACAATAGAATAAATGTGTCAGGAGGGTAGTATTAAATGAAACAGGTGAACATATGCAATTATGATAGAACATAATTATTATATTATCCCACAGAAAACATACGGCACTAATTTTAAGTACATCACGGACTCATTGAGGAAAAGGAAAAAAAACCTGTGTTTTAAAGTTAAACACTTCTTGTATCCAAGCTATAAATTGTTCTTTGATACATTAAAATAATACAAAATTAGCATTACATTAAAGGGGCATTCTAGTTGTTCTTTGTTGTTCGTTCTGTTTACTTGTTTTCTGTCCCGTTGGTCCTCCATCACTTGCTTTCTCTGATATTGGATATGAGAGGCTCCTCTTGCGAGCTGCTAAGTGTAGATGTGTCCTCTTCGATGGGAGTACCTGCTCCTTTTCAATTTACTGTGCTAATGGTTTTGCTTTGCGTTGATGTATACTTTAATTATGGTTATTAAGGTTGTGTCTATGAATGTGCGGGGTCTTAACTCACCGTATAAAAGGTCTCTGGTGTGGAGGGAGGCTGGACGCCTGGCGGCCGATATCCTCTGTATACAAGAATCCCATTTATTAGCCCTAGATGCCCATAGACTCCAAAATAAGAGATATCCGCACATCTATCAGGCGCATGCTGTTCACAAGAAGGGAGGAGTGGCGATTGCATTTAAGAACACCCTGACGGTTACTGTCCAGCACTCTGTGATAGATGATAGAGGTCGTTTTATAATTATTGTGTGCTTACTAAACAATGTTCAATATACCTTAGGCTCCTTATATGCGCCTAATACGAAACAGTGTACCTTCCTCAGGGCATTCTTGCGCAAATTGGAATCCTTGAGAAGGGGCCACTGCCTACTGCTAGGAGATTTTAATATGACCATGTGGCCTAGTGTAGATTCTACTTCGCCCAGTTTGAAAAAAGAACCCACCGGTTTCTTCACTAGTGTGTCCCAAAATGACCTATATGATGTTTGGCGTATATCCCACCCCACGGAAAGGGACTTCACCTTCTTTTCTCATGTGCATAAGATATACACCAGAATAGATTACGCCCTTACCTCCCACTCTCTCCTATCATTGGTTTCAAAGGCCCAAATTATGCCCATAGAATGGTCGGACCACTCCCCCATAAGCGTAACCATTAAAGAATCGCATAGCCCCCGCCCGACCTATATTTGGAGACTTAACCCACTAATACTCCATAACCCTGAATACTCTGAAGCGACCAAGTTGGCGGTTGATGCCTACTTCCGCATTAATGATACTGGTGATGTCACAGACCCCATGCTTTGGTGTGCGTTTAAGGCTACAATTAGGGGCCACTTTATTAGCCAAACAGCCTATGACAGGAAGCTCCGCCAGACCACAACACTAGAACTCCAACAGCGCCTTGCAGAATTACATAGGCGCAATAAGACCTCGTACTCCCCATCACTAGTAGAGGAAATTTCACAGGTCAGTGCTACCCTAAACTCCCTCTCTTTACACAGCTATGAGATGGCACTGAGAAGGCTCAAAATGACATGGTATTGGCAAGGTAATAGATCTGGCTCTATACTGGCTAAACAACTTAAAAAACGTCAGGATAAGGGGAGAATTCCCTTCCTTACTAAATCTGATGGTTCTATAGTTACTGACCCTCAAAGTATAGCTAATTGTTTTGCAGATTTTTATAGCAAATTATACAATCTTCAACATGACATTGCTACTCCACAGCCTGATGAAGCAGTTATCTCTTCTTTTCTGTCCTCTATGTCCCTCCCCTCTCTGTCCTCGGACCAGGCATCTGATCTTTGCTCTCCCTTCTCCACAGAAGAAATTCTTGAATGTGTGCGTTCCCTCAAGCCCTCGAAGTCACCTGGCCCTGATGGTATTACAAATGAATTCTATAAGCGATGTAGCTCCCTTTTTGACCAGAGCCTTTAACCATATTAAGGAGAACGGTGTGCCCCCTAAAGAGATGTTGGATGCTCTGGTCGTTACCATACCTAAACCTGGTAAGCCATTGGACTCTACCCTAAACTACAGACCAATATCTCTCCTAAATAGTGATATTAAATTGTATGCCCTGGCTCTAGCTGCTAGGTTGAATAGGGTTCTGCCGGACCTAATTCACAGGGACCAGGTTGGCTTCGTCAAGGGTCGTCAAACGGTGGATGGTACGAGACGCTTTCTCGACATCATCACAAAAGCGCATTCCGATGGGACGCCTTCTCTCTTGCTATCCCTTGATGCGGAGAAGGCGTTCGATCGAGTGCACTGGGGATATTTGCGAAGTGTGCTGCGTAAGTTTGGTTTTCCCCACTCTTTGGAATCCGCCATTATGGCACTATATACGCTCCCATCTGCTAGAATTTACACGATGGGTACCCTTTCTAATAGTTTCTCACTTAGCAATGGGACTAGACAGGGGTGCCCACTATCCCCTCTTATATTTACCTTAGTTATGGAGCCGCTTGCTCAATCCATCAGGGACTCCCCAGACATTGCGGGCATTCAAATAGGAAAAGTAGACCACAGGATTGGCTTGTTTGCCGACGATGTTATCATTAGTCTCTCCAACCCCCTGAGCTCTTTAGGCCCAGTTATGGCTATTATTGATGCCTTTAGCCGAGTTAGCTTTTATAAGATTAACCCCACAAAGTCGTGTATCTTACCATTGCAGATACCCACTGAGCAACAGAGAGTGCTACAAGCTAAATATCCCTTTCAATGGGTCACTGACCAGATTCCTTACCTGGGCATAGTCCTTACTGCGTTGCCTGATAAGACAATTGCTTCTAATTTTGCTGTTGTGCGGTCCCAGCTTACCAAGGAAATTGATAACTTCTCCAAGCTTCCTGTCTCATGGGCGGGACGTGTTGCCACTGCTAAGATGATGCTGCTCCCTAAAATTTTATATTTTTTTAGATGCCTGCCGATGATAATGCCCGCCTCCTTCCTCTCACAACTACAGAGAATGCTCTTACGATTTATTTGGGATGGCAAGCACCCTAGGGTTGGTGCGAATATATTGTATCGCCCCGTGCATGAGGGGGGTATGGGGGTGCCCAACCTTAAATTGTACTATCACGCTGTTCTACTCGATCAGCTTAAAAAATGGTGGTGGCAGGACGCTCCCCCCCCTGTGGGTAGATATTGAAGCTGCTGTCCTCAATGTCTCTAATTTTAATAACTTTCTCTGGGCATTGCGCTTTAACCCTACCTTTACTCCCTCTTCTCCTTTCTCCACTATTGCGGCTGCTATTAGGTTGTGGAGTAGGGTGGCGCGGATTAAAAGTCTTTGTCCACCTAGAGTGAAGGATATTCCTTTAGCTGCTATAGGAGACTATCTTCTAGATATAGATTTTAAGCCCTGGATAGATGCGGGCATCCTCACTGTGGCATTGATTAGCGATGCTAATGGGCTGATGCCTTTCACTGATATTGTACGCATGTTCTCTATATCACAGAAAGACTTTTACAAATATTTGAGGCTTAGACACTTTTTGAGATCTCTCCCTTGGGATAGCTCTCGGCCTCGCACTGCGTATGAACATCATTTCCTGTGCAGGGACTCCTTTACTAGGGGTATCTCCCTTGCTTATGTAGCTTTGACTGAGGCGGAGGGGGAAATGATCAGTACGTTTAAATCCAGGTGGGAGGAGGACCTGGCACGCAGATTCACGGCTGAGCAGTGGAGTTTTGTCTTTAACATGCACAAAAAATATTCTAAATGTGTTAACCATTTCGAAGCTTCCAGGAAGCTCCTATACCGATGGTACTACACGCCGGTTCGTCTGGCTAAAATATACCCTTGGCGATGTAACCGGGAAAGTGGTACCTTGCTACACGTGTGGTGGACTTGCCCGTTAATTGCACCTCTTTGGACCAAAATTAAAAAATTATTGGACAACCTAGTGGATTGCCCCTTCTCATGGGGCCCAGAGAGTGCGCTACTATTCCTGTCCTTAGAACAAGTTCCCCCGCATTATATGACCATTTTATATCATATTCTGACAGTTGTGAGGGCGCACATTGCTCGGAGGTGGAAGTCGACTGAGGTGCCGGGTCTTCCTGCCATTCTGGCGGAGGTTCATAGTAACCTCGTGTTGGAGGGATTGATAGCGAAAAGGTGTGGGGCTTCTAATAGCCGTATAGCTACTCTGTCCCAGTGGACGGATAGTTGTTCGACCCCAGTTAGGGTCATAGATTAGCTAATTGTGTATGCATGATGTATCTCACTCTGATATGTGTATTATGATTATGATTGTATTGGTGGTCTCTCATTCCTTGTTTTATACTTTGTATATTGAGGACCTTACTGTTGTTCTGATGTTTGTGCTCCTTTATTAGGTGCATAACTGTACTGGTTTGTGTTATATGAAAATTTATAAATAAAGTTTAAAAAAAAAAAGGGGCATTCTAGTAAAAAAAATTACATTTTTTTTATATCAACTGGCTCCAGAAAGTAAAACTGATTTGTAAATTACTTCTATTAAAAAATCGTAATCCTTCCAGTACTTATCAGCTGCTGAAGCTGAGTTGTTATTTCTGTCTGATAACAGTGCTCTCTGTTGACACCTCTGTCTATCTCAGGAACTGTCCAGAGCAGAAGAGGTTTGATATGGATATTTGCTCCTACTCTGGACAGTTCCTGAGACAGACAGAGGTGTCAACAGAGAGCACTGTTGTCAGACCGAAAAGAACAACTCAAGTTCAGCAGCTGATAAGTACTGGAAGGATTAAGATTTTTGAATAGAAGTAATTAACAAATCTGTTTAACTTTCTGGAGCCAGTTATAAAAAACAAAATGTTTTTTTACTGGAATGTTGTTGTGTCATGGGCTACTTTTAGCACTGATGATTTTCTGGGCTGGCAGAACGGCAACATAGGGAACCTATGAAAGCAAAATAATGATTGATATGATTAAGAGGATCAGCATACATGATTTTCCTCTGCCCTCAATTACGGCTGGTGATCTTAAGGACACAACTACTGCACAAGCAATCACTGTCATGTACATGTATGTCAGAATTGAGAAATGAAGGGTGCTGTTGTGTGAACATTATCAAAAAGAGGTCACAGATCACAGCTCTGTTTCTAACAGTCCACAATGGAAATACACTAAAGTAAACAAACCTGAAGAAAATAAATCCCAGGTACACACTACCCCAAAAGTAGTGACGAGTGAATTATTGTTGCTGTCACTTTAATAACTACAGTATTTGCCATCTTGGGTCAATATTAGCAACTGGTAACTTTTCAAAACTGTAATGCTGAATAAATGTATTGCATTTACTTCAAAGATATTTATGAGCAATATCATGAAATAAAGTGTTGTTAGATTTCTGACTTTATACTCATTAACTTTTAAGCTGTTTTTGGATCATGTTCTCAAAAAACCCAAGGGCAACTAAATTTAATTAATTTCCCTATAGAAATAATTTCATTTTTCCTGCCATATTGTTCAGATAAGATGATCCATCTTTTCATTCTCTTTTTTCCCTCTACTCTTTTAATTATAGGAGTGAATTAGTCTTGGTGTGTCTCCTGTGGAAAAATACTGACTTTTACTCCTAAGCTCTGTTAGGTTTCATTTTGCTACTTTTTATGGACATGCTAGTAGGGCACATTTTTCTGTAGTTAATATGAATAGCCATAAGAACTTGCCTGTATAAAAAACAAATTGTATACACATACAAGGAGAATTATCATTCTTTTTCAAACGTATGGCTTTTATATGACAATTTTTTTAACTTACTTTTGCTTGCATGTGACCTATTTATCAAATAGTTGCAAAAACTTCATAAATAAATTGCACATAAGCAAAACCCGGGAAACCCACTTACAAAAGCATTTTTTAAAGAAGAAAAGTTTGCCCTTATGTTTATAGCCAAAGTTTTGTTTCTACCCTTTATTACCAGTAGCATTGCTAGAGAGTGACAGAGAGGTGTACCGCAGCGGGTGACACCCTGACTGGCCTGCCTGGCACTAAACAGCTGCACTCCAACTATCCCGCAATAACCCATTCATCCTCCTAAGAAATTAAAAAATATTAAAAACATACTATGCCGCACCATGAATATCCGTACTCTGGAGTTTTTTTTGTTTAATTTTGAGCTGCATTTTGTGACGTTGATGGGCAGAGTCTTGCGTTGCTGCGCTGAGGCCGGAGTTTACGTCAGGAAAGAAGACAGCGCAGCACTAACAGGCACATAAACAATAGTGAAGCCACAAAAAATAAAAAAGGGTCGGTACATTACCCACCCGAAAATGTGCATGAAGCTGTATTATTACTATGGATGTTTCTTTTTTTAAGGAAAAATTTTAGTGCCACATATGGGTTATTTACATAGTCTGTAAAAATTCTCACACAATTATTTTGTGCCTTATTCTATTTTAACACAACATTCATTTTAATATTTAGTGGGTACGCCAGCATGTACGTGTCCTAAAATTAACAAGGTGTGCAGCGTGTATTTTCAACCTTAACATTAATAGCGTTATTAGTTATATAATAATTTTTTTCTATAATTAGCATTAATGTAGCAGCTTTGTTTCATGATGCAGAACAAGAACAGTTGTTATAGTGGGTGTTAATTTCCTTTTCTGCAGACATATGCACTTTCTGTAAGCCAGGTTGGACCTGGAATACATATGCAACTTTTAAATGGTGATGCAACTTTTTTTCTTCATAAAAAGCGACTATCGCATTTGATAAATATATGACCACTGCAAAGTAAAAAAAAAAATTTAAGAAACGTGCTTTGGAATAAGCAAAAATCTAAAAGCATGTATAGAAAAACTTTTTTACGCAAAAAAAAAACAACTACTACGGAGCTTCTCCTTCATAATATTTTGATGCCTTGTTATAATACAAAAATGAGTGTCTATTTCTCTTTCCACATAGATTGCTTTCTCTCTTTAAAGGGATTATCAACGTTACAAAAAAAATAAAAAATACTCCACATAGCCTGGATATTGCTTACTATGGCCCCGTTCATCCTTGGTACCAATTTTACTGCTGCTCATTGTCCCTGTTTTATCATATAACCTCCTGCCACACATGAAGAAAGCTTTCCCAACAATCATTCTCATGACTCCCAGGAACCCTCCCACTTTCTCAAAACCCAGTCCAGCATTACGTTGAGACAAAAGGAGCATGTAATATGCCGGCTCTGCATTACGCTATCGCTGCTGCAGCCTTTCTTAGCCAGGCCCACATGTACATAGTTTAAACAAGTGATCTTGGTCTTCTGTGAGGGGGCAAAGCAGTGAGCAGGGACAGGAAAAAATCCCCCCTTCTGCTGGTGAGTACATCTGGATCTCAGAAACAGTGCAGCAAAGCCATCATCTCCAGTTCCAAGATGTCTTGCCATCTTGTATTATTTGCAAACAAATAATCCTATGATACTAAAGTTGTACAGCTCACATGTAGAGAATAAATGATAAGCTTGTATATTAAGGTTACTATAAACACTACCCAATGTGTGAGAGCAACAAATAGAGCAAAAAGATGGAAAACAGTCCTTCTAGGTAAAACTTAACTCCTTTAGGACTGAGCCCTTTTTCACCTTAAAGGGGTATTCCGCCCCTAGACATCTTATCCCCTATCCAAAGGATAGGGGATAAGATGTCAGATCGCCGCGGTCCCGCTGCTGGGGACCCCTGGGATCCCCGCTGCGGCACCGTGCTATCATTACAGCACAGAGCGAGTTCGCTCTGTGCATAATGACGGGTGATGTGGGGGATGGAGCAGCGTGACGTCATGGCGCCGCCCCTCATGACATCACGGCCCGTCCCCTTAATGCAAGTGTATGGGAGGGGGCGTGACGACCGCCACGCCCCCTCCCATAGACTTGTATTGAAAGGGGCGGGCCGTGATGTCACGAGGGGCGGAGCCGTGACGTAACGATGCTCCGGCGCCTGTACTGCCCATCATTACGTGCAGAGCGAACTCGCTCTGTGCTGTAATGATAGCGCAGTGCCGCAGCGGGGATCCCAGGGGTTCCCAGCAGCGGGACCGCGGTGATCTGACATCTTATCCCCTATCCTTTGGATAGGGGATAAGATGTCTAGGGGTGGAATACCCCTTTAAGGACTAAGCCCTTTTTATACAATTCTGACCACTGTCACTTTATGCATTAATAACTCTGGGATGCTTTTAGCATTTATTCTGATTCCAAGATTATTTATTTTTTTTAGACATATTTTACTTTAACATAGCGGTACATTTTTGTTGTTACTTCTTCCTTTGCATCCTTTCTTGGTGAAAAATCCCCAAATTTCATGAAAATTTTGAAAATTTAGCATATTTCTAAATTTGAAACTCTCTGCTTGTAAGGAAAATGCACATTCCAAATAAATGATATTTAGATTCACATATACAATATGTCTACTTTATGTTGGCATCGTAAAGTTGACATGTTTTTACTTTTGAAAAACATCAGAGGGCTTCAAAGTTCAGCAGCAATTTTCCAATTTTTCATGAAAATTTTTCAGGGACCAGTTCAGTTTAAAGTGGATTTGAGGGGCTTTTATATTAGAAATACCCCATAAATTACCCCATTATAAAAACTGCACCCTCAAAGTAATCAAAATGGCATTCAGAAATTTTGTTAACCCTTTAGGTGCTTCACAAGAAGAGAAGCAAAGTGAAGGATAAAATTCAAAATCTTAATTTTTTTACTCTCGTATGTTCTTGTAGAGCCAAAAGAAGAGAAATCCCCCCCAAAATTTGCAGTGATTGCCGACATGGGGGGTCTCAGGACACCCCTCTACGATGTGCCGGGATGCCTGCTGAATGATTTCAGCAGGCATCTCAGTCCAGTCCCCGACCGGCTAGCTGTGGGAACCGAAATTCCCACGGGCATACCTGTACGCCCTCAGTCCTTAAAGTCTCTAAAACAGGGGTGTACAGGTACGCCCTTCATCCTTAAGGGGTTAAAGAGTACCTGTCACCAAATAAACTGTTCTCAGCTACCTCAGGCTATGTTCCCTAACTACCCATAACATCCCTCCTGCTTTTAGAAACAATTTCAGAGCTTTAAAAAGCTGTGTATCATACGTTTCTTCTTAATCGCAATTTCTCAGCAGGAGAAAGTGGGCATTTTCCAGCAGGTATGACATCACTGAAGCCTGCAGGGGGACCACTTCCACCCTAACATGGTTGCAGGGCTGTGATGAATAGAAGACCTCAGGCTCTGTGCATGTTTCAGTCTGTGTTACTATCAGGGAGGTTCTGTGGAGCTTTCAGTCTGTGTAGCTTCCTGTGAGAATCTGTAGAACTTTCACTTTCTGTGCAGCTGAAAATACACACTTCCTGAGTATGGTCTCCTGTCAGGCCGGGAGGACACCAAACTCTTTGTATCAATTGTGGCAGGGAACACAACAGAGTCACCTAGTAGCTGCTTTTTCTATTACATTTTAAACATATTTATAATGATAATTTTAAAAGCAGGTGAATAGGAATGTGTCTGATAATTACACAAGGAACACTATATTAAAAGTTTTATTTGGTGACAGGTAATTTTGGCCTTTATGACCCAGTCTGTTTTTTTCAAATCTGACATGTGTCTCTTTAAGTGGTAATAACTTTGGACTGCGTTTACCTGGCAAAGTGATTTAGAGAATTTTTTTTTCAAGACATATCGCACTTTATATTGGTGGTAATTTTTTGTTGATACATGAAGCGGTTTTTGTGAAAAACTAATATATTGTGAAAAACTGGAAAAATTAGCATTTTTCTATATTTGAAATTCTCTATTTGTAAGAGAAATAGTCATGCCAAATAAATGTAGTTATTAATTCACATTCATAACATGTCTACTTTATAATATTATAGAAATTTTTTTAAATTTTTTACGAAAGTTCAAATTCACATTTTTTGAGGGACCATTTGAATTCTGAATATATATGTGTGTGTGCATATATACATACATATACATACATATATATGTACAAAAAATAAAGAAGAAGCAGCACAACCAAACAGGGCAACAAAACCCCCCTAGATCCCGAGGCAAGATGGCTGGCTTTTAGTCATAGCCCATATCTTACCGGGCGCAGCTGGATGCCGCTAGTAGCGGCCAGTATCTGCATGACGTCAAGGGTCAAGAAAACCTTCCCGGTCATGACGTACATGTATGTCATGGGTTGGGAAGGGGTTAATCTATGCTTGTGACCAGGCTATGGTAGTGTGTCAGGGAAATGTACAAATGTAGTGTTGATCAATAAAATAAAGTAGAGAAAAATAATAAGATACAATATGTATGTTGTGGCAACAATAGAATAATCAGGTGACCTACTTAAAAATATAACATAATGTGTAATATATATATATATATATATATATATATATATATATATATATATATATATAAACTGTAGTATTAGAACAGTATATTTTAAAACAGAATATAGAAAAGAGTAAGTATATCAAAATATTTATATTTAAACCATATAAATTGAACTTAGATCCACCGCAGGACCCTTGAGGTGGCCTGAGTTACCAAATGATAGGATAAAATATAGTTTTCCGCCTTTGATAACATGATACATTTTGAAACCACATCCTGTGGTGAAACCAATTATTTTGGTAAATATCAAATAAGCAGTCCTCAGGGTCTTGCGATCCCTGGTTTGCTTAACTTAATGTCCTGATCGGTGCTATGCATACATGTTTAGTTGGTATCATGTGCTGAAAAAAAAAAGTATAAAACCTTCCCTTATAACAGCATAAACATATCTCAAGTAAGAGCTTGTTGGGCTTGTAATTGTGTCTGTTCACTGCACTGGGACACATACTAGATAGCAAAATTCAGATTGTACTTTGTTCTGTAGCACAATTAGGTTATATCCAGATGGATAATTGTCACTACTTTAGTTGACTGTATGGTTGCCGGAGCATGTCGTCGCTCTGTATGATATTCTGAGTTGTTTTCCACATTTGGACCCAGCCTTGCAGAAGTAATTATAAAGTGGAATACCTCTTAAAGGATGAGTTCAAATGTGGCTGTAGTGTATTAGGCAGCTAATCACCTTACTGTAAAACAGTAATACATATTTCATCCCGTTTTAACCCATTGGGTCACAAAATGCAGTGATGGTATCTGTGTGGGTTTCAAAGGTGAAACATATAAATAAAAAGTATGTAAAAGAGAAAAGTCTAGCTCACCCCTCAAGCCCACCTGGGAAGGGACTGCTGTGGACCCCACTGATGATATCCAAAGCAAAGAATCCAGCCTAGGTACTGGGGAACGAAGTGCTACTTTATTATCAGCAAATTCACATGGAATAACATGGACAGATCAGGACATGTGACGCAAACCTACAGTGCAAAACCTTAGAATGGTTAGTTGTGTGGCTTTGCCTTCATAGTAATAACTAGCTATTCATGAACCAAACCTTGAGAGTTTTCCGCAGCGGCAGTGTCTTTATTTTGTATTCAGGTTGACATACACATGACACATTTAAGATGCTACTTTATAAAAACCAGGTGGGAGCTTTAAACTAATTAATCAATGTAGGACATAGGAAAATTCTCAGCTTTTCCTTTATACGTGTCTTCTATGTATGATCTATTCCTGGCTTTGTATTCAATAAATACAAATACCATTCTGAATGTATAAACACACCATAGGGAATATTGTATCATATATTCTAAATGATTAAGAAGTTGTTTATAGCTTTTGTGGTACTGTCCATTTAGTAAACTTCCTGACACAGTCTCATGTCCTGACGTCTTTTCTTAGTCACCATGGGGTCTTTCACATCCAAAAAACTCCACCATATGTTATGATGTTTTTCCTTTCTCTCTAACGCATGCAAACCACACACTCCACACACACAGTTTAAGTAAACTAAATTATCTGCCCCTTCTCAATGGGAATTGTGGTAACAAAGAATCATTTGACCCAAGACTACATGGAGGACCTATTCTGACCAACAGTGACACATTTTCTTTGGTGGAAAAATTTGCAGACATCGCATCAAGCAACTCATTCAAGCAGGTAAAATAAAATGCAATTACAATATACACAAGGACTAAACATATATATTTATAATGTTACTGGACTCTTCATCCTCATGGCCACCTGATGTGTCAGTCTGGACAACCTGGGCCCATAAGAAACACATTAAAGCTGTACATATAAAAATACATTTTAAAAAGATTTTAAAAAATACAGTTCTGATCAAGTCACCAAAGATGTTTAGCCCATCAATAGAATACTATCTATCTATCTTAAGTATTGTGTGCATTGACTAATGTTATTGTACCCTGCTTTAATTTTGGTTACAACATTTTCTTTAGTGTCTCTCACTTAGATTTCACATTGTTTGTGATCCTTTTGCACTTTAGGATAGTTTTTTCTGGGTCAATATATGTCGGTGGAGCCGACACTGTTACGTTATATGCTCCGGCCGCACAAGCTGGCTGTGAGCACATGGCCATGTCACCTGCTGCTGAAGGTGGGGCTGGGATTCGCATAGCGGGATGCCCCTACATGCGAATCCCAGTCCGTCACTCACCAGGTGCTTCTCTGGTCCCTGCCTCTGCCTCTCTGCTCAGGCGCGAGTGTCCTTGTCCCCTAGGGTGCGTGCGTGCCGGAGCTTTAAGATTTATAGGGCCAGTGCGCCTATTAGTGTACTACACCTGTGGCTCATTGATAAATTCCTTCTCCTCCCACACTTCCCTGCCGGATCTTTGCTGCCTTGCGCCTGAGAAAAAGCATACCTGAGAGTTGCCTTGCCGTGTATCTGATCCTTTGCTCTGTGACCTGACCTTGCTCCTCTGCTGTCTGCCTACTGACCTCCTGCTACGTCCTGACTACGCTACTGTGCAGCCTGCCCTGACCTTCTGCTATCCTGACTACGAGCTGCCTTATCCCTCCTGTGCCTCACATCTCCTCAGCCGCCTGTGTGTTTGAGCTGTGCCAGGGGTAGTGACCTGGGTGCCGCCTGCCACAGCAAGTCCATCCCACTTTGCGGCAGGCTCTGGTGAGAACCAGCGGCCCTTATACTCCGCTTCCTGGCCCTATCTGAGACATCTGCCACACAGGTCCAGCAGATCCACAACCACCGGTGTTCCTGTCTTCTGAAACGTGAGTGTTACGGACACTAATGTCATTCCATATTTCCATTGTTTTTAATACATGAAAATTTAATTGCAGAGGTGTTGAGGGTGATTTTCCCTCTACCTAGTTTGATCCATGTGTTTTCAAGTGTTTTAAATTGTCTGCCATGTCAACTGATGTTTGAATTTTGTTTTGTACATTTAATAAATTGTATATACACAATTTATTATACTTTGGAGTGGCATTTATATTTACCCCTTTTTTCTTTACTTTGTTGGTATTGTAAACTATTGTTTTTTGACAGCTGCTGCCCAAAAATTAAGGCCAGATAATGGCCATCAATCAGAAAAGAAACTGATATTGGCCATTTTAGCTGTAATTCATCTTAGCTACTTGTTTTACTACAAAGTCAAGAGAAAGCAGCTAATAGCTGAAAACTAAAAAAAGAAAACAGAAAACTTACATACTAATTTAGTTCAGCTATAAATATCAGGAAATGCAGTTTGATCCCCACCCAGCAGTTGCTTTGCATGCTGATTCATTGACATCTAAATTATATACCAAACTAAGAGCGTTTTATGGAAATAGAAAGTGTAGATTGGATTTGGGTTTATTTTTTATGTTTTTTTTGCCCCAGCTGAAAATGGCCTTACTATTTACTACTTTGATGTGTTTGTGTGTGCAGTGTGTTGGCATATAAAAGCTTGAAATATTATTCTAATGAAAAGCGTAAAGAAACATAATATTTGTCATTCAGATCATTTAAGGTGAGCTATTGTGAGCATATATAAGAAATAGCACTATGTATGATCCTTTTATAACTTGCATGTGGCAATTTTAAGTTTCAAGATTTTAAGTTGTCCTAAGCAACTGGGTGGAGACTAGCTGTTATGATGTCTCGTATACACTTCACATACAAAAAAGATTAAATCCTGCTGCACTATAATGTATTTCCATAGCACAATCTTAAAAAATTTGAAGCATGGAGAACATCATAGAGCAGTTCTATGTAGCATCCACTGTGAATCAAGCACTGGGGTTAGAAAGAAGATACTACAAGTAGCAGGCATTTCTTTGTGCCTTTTTTCTGCTTTTGTCTATCCAGCCCCTTCGAACATTTTTTAGTGTAAGTGATATGCTATATTAAAGGGGTACCCCTGGAAAACTTTTTTATTTTTTTTTTTCAAATTCAAAGTTTATTGAAAGAATATCAATATTAACAATCAACTTCAACAGTAGTTGACGAATCATAGAATCCAAAGTATATAAAGCATAGATTTGAATTACAAATCAGAAATCGTAAATATAAGACAGTCTACATCGTGGCTCGATGATCCAATCTCGGTGGGGACTTGTAGTGAAGGGTTGGATATAGAAGGGAAACCTATGGTATAAACTATAAGCGTAGCGTTGAGGCACTCTTTCGGCGTATCAATCGTTATCAGCAATAGGAGCAGTAGGTAGGTTCCTAGGTATGGGGAAAGTTTAAGAGACTTAGTAGCCAATGGAACATTCAATTGGAGTCCAAATCAGGCATACATGGGTACATTGAGAGTGTAAGTGATATGATCTGGTACACCAATTGAAAAAGCCCAAAGGAGGGTGAGGGGTCCTCCAATTATATACTACAAACTCCTGGGCCGAAGGCTTCGGCCCAGGAGTTTTAGTATATGATATGATCTGGTGTCACAGTTCTGTTTGCTAGTTGTACGGGATTGGAAATCAAAAATGGTAACTGTCAGGATCCGGGTACTGTGAGGATACTGGTGGTGGATCATCTGTGTCAGTGGGGTGATGACGTGGGCCGTACCAGGGGAACGGAGTCTAAGGGGTTACTGGTTTTCACCAGAGCCCGCCGCAAAGCGGGATGGACTTGCTGCGGCAGGTAACCCCCAGGTCGTTCCACCCGATAGCGACTCAACCCCAACTGACGGCTGAGATAGGCGCGGTGCAAGGGATTAGGCAAGAGCAGGTCGGAAGTAGCAGAAGGTCAGGGCAGGCAGCAAGGATCGTAGTCAGGGGCAACGGCAGAGGGTCTGGAACACAGGCTTGGGACATACAAGGAACGCTTTCACTGGCACAAGGGCAACAAGATCCGGCGATGCTGGGAAGGGGAAGTGAGGTAATATAGGCCAGGTGTATGCACTTATTGGGCCAGGCGCCAATCAGAGGCGCACTGGCCCTTTAAATCGCAGAGAGCCGGCGCACACACGCCCTAGGGAGCGGGGCCGTGCGCGTCGGGACTGAACTGACGGAGGACAGGTCGGGTAAGAAGACTGGTATGCGAACCACGAGCGGGCGTGTCCCGCTTCGCGGGTCGCATCCCCGCCAGTGACATTAATGCGGCACTCCCGGTCAGCGGGTCTGACCGGGGCGCTGCGACAAGGTGAACGCTGCGAGCGCTCTGGGGAGATGCCCAGATGCCAGGGGCGGAGTACCCCTTTAAATGGTAGGAGGACATTGATACATTTTGTGAAGGTACACATTTTCTGAAAGTTCACTCTTCACATAGACCAAAATGCTACGCTAAGTCTGGGCTGGTATAGAACTGCAATTGTTTTGTTTTTTTTTTTGCAACTTTTCTGCGACAGTCGCAGTTGATAAACTAATTACCACTGCACAAGACTAACCCTTAACAGTTGGTCTGTACACTCTTTTTTTTTAAAAGGTGTAAACCCAAAAGTCTCAAAAAATAGCCTGAGGTGCAGCGCTGCGCCCAACTAGAGACAAATGTACACACAAAAACAGCTCTAAAGACAATGATAAATGCCCCCAAATGCCCCCAAACATGCAGCCAACGTCATAAACACCTATTATCAGTGTAAGGGTAGGGTCACACGTGCCATATTTTGCTGCCTATTTGCCGCTGCGAGTTTTCCTGACCATTGAAGCCAATGGATAGGAAAATATGCAGCTGATTTTGCTACCCATTGACATTAATAGGCAGGAAAGTATGCAGCAGCAAACACGCAGAAAAATACACATGTGACCCTATCTTAAAGAAGAACAATAAGTCTTAGTAGTGATATGACTTCTATGTTTGAAAGCATTCTTACTTTGCAACATGTTTTCCACACCTGCCTAAAACTTTTTCATGGTACTGTATTTCCGGAAAAAAGCAGATGCTTTCTTTTAATTCAAACCAACATTTATAAAGAAAAACTACTTCTCTTTTTCATATATCCTCTTTGCTTTGGTAACAAAAACAGAACATAAAGCACTTGGTTTAAACCTCGCCTAAATAATATATTTACCATCCTGTCCACTGTGTCCAGCTTTAATCCAGTTCTTTTAGAAAAGGGTCACACATGCAATATATTCCTGTGTATTTGCTGCTACAAATTTTCTTCCCATTGAAGTCAATGGGAAGCAAAACCAGCTGCCGGAAATATGCAGCAAAATATACAGCAAAATATGACACGTGTGACCCAACCCTTAAGCATACTTTATTTTACATATAATTAATTTTTATTTATTTATTTATATATTTTGTTATAAACCTGACTTTTATTTTGTTAGATGGTTTTGACAGACACAAGTAAAAGAATATATTTTTTTCAGCTTCTGTAAAGGCTTGCCAATAATTATTACTTCGATGGAAATGCTATTTTAACCATCAACTGTGAGGCATGTAGCTTTAATTTGTTATTTACTGTAAGAAAGGAAAACAAGTAAATGACAAAGTCATTTATCTAAGAGTATGAAAATTACCCATTATATCGTGCTGAGCTTAATATTAACCCACAAACAGCTGTTGCACTAATTGATTGTCACCATTTTAAATGACACATTATCTTGAGAAAAAAAATGAAGAAATGTAGCAATAACTTATAAGAATAACATTATTGATGCAAATTTAGTTGGACTTCCATTAAAACAGTAAACAATAAAGAAACAATGTGCTATAGTTTTAAATAAATAAAACCACTGACCTAATACCTAATACTTTGCCTCCAATATTAATTTTCAATCACTTATAAAGACAACCATTAAGGTACAAAGTGCATCTCCTGGCCCTATTATGGATTTACTTTCGGAACCTCATCCATCACTTTTAGTAAATATTAATTGACTGGGAATCCACAGCCCTATATGAGGTGTAAAGAGACAGCTCTTCTCAATTTTAAGGTCATATAAATCTTTTAAATAGCTATTATAAGCAACCTTACACCACGGGAGCTCAATCATGCTAAGTTTGGAATAAGAAACTATTAATCAGTGCTTTTAGAACACTAAGTGGCAAATACTATTTTACTGAAGTTCGTCAGAGAATTTAGAGATTAACATTCTCTAGAACACACTACTTCCCCTACATATGACATAGTGGTAATGCAAATAAGGCCCAGGCTCTTCTGCTATAGTTACACTCTGATATTAGAAATAGAACACAGCAGTTGTCATCTACAACACATATCCTAAATGAGAAATGATTAAATGGTCACTAATTTTATAACAAACTTTGCATACATCAAACAAGTATATACAGTGGTCCCTCAGCATACGATGGTAATCCGTTCCAAATGAACCATCGTTTGTTGAAACAATCGTATGTTGAGGGATCCGTGCAATGTAATGTATAGGAAAGTGGTCTACAACCTGCGGACCTCCAGATGTTGCAAAACTACAACACCCAGCATGCCCGGACAGCCAACGGCTGTCCGGGCATGCTGAGAGTTGTAGTTTTGCAACATCTGGAGGTCCGCAGGTTGAAGACCACTGATATTGGAGGTTATACTCACGTGTCCCCGCCGCTCCGGACCGTCACCGCTCGTTACCGCTGCCCTGGATGTCGCCTTCCATCTCTCTCCCCGATGCTCCGGCAAGGCCTCTGCTTCCCCTGCATCCTCGCTCTCCGTCGCCGCCATCACGTCGCTACACATGCCGCTCCTATTGGATGACGGGACGGCGTGCGCAGCGACGTGATGATGACGATGGAGAGCGCCGACGATCCACGGGATCCCGAAGAGGACACTCCGGAGCCCCGAGGACAAGTAGGAGACCATCACCGGAGCACACGGGGCACCGTAAACGGCTATCCGGTGGCAGCTGAAGCAGTCTGTGCTGCCGGATAGACATTTATGTGATGGCCCCAACATACAAAAGCATCTATCTTGATGCTGCCTTCAACATGCGATGGCCTCTGAGAATATGGCTCACTGAAATATCAGGTTAAGGCTAGCCATACTCTACTACACACAAGGAAGGGTAAGGAAGAGGGAGCTGCATTGTGGGACAGAAGCAGAAACAAGAATTAAAGTTCTGGTAAGTTTATTCAGTGCTTAATGAACAGCTTACAGTGATTAGTACTGCTCGATAATTTTGTCCATGCTCCTGCTACTGCATCTGAGGGTCTGCTATAGAGACATGGGATAATATGATTACCTTTTCTGTGTAGAGTGCCGTGAGGGTGGGCTTTAAAGACAAGACATAGGAAAGTAGGATTTTCTCTCCTGTCTATGTACAGTGGGCAGTGAGGGTGTGCCGTAGAGACATAAGTATGAACTTTTCTTCTGTCTGTGTGCAGTGTATGGGGAACATTATAGAAGTTAGAATCCACCCACTATCACAGGGATAGCTAAAAAAAAAAAAAAAAAAATAGGGATCACATCTGTTGAGGGAATATGTAGTAAAAAATAATAAAAGGGCCAAATAACACAGATGTATAAGTATAGCGGCCAGTGCTGGTAGCATGGTCTATTTGCACATCTTTTACTTCAATAAAGTGTAGAGAGGAAAAAGAAGAGACATTGGTGCAAATAACTGAAACCAGCCATACTCAATATCAATCTGCTCTTTCTTTCTCTTTCTCTCTCTCTCTATCTGCAGTCCACCCTACCATACTCTTTAACTTTAGGGCTCTATTAACTGGCTGCTTGTCTATGTAACATAGTGCTCCCATGAATAATATCTAAATACTATCACCCACATAGGTATAAAATGTTAAATGGATATGGAGAAACTGTAAAAACCCCAGATAAGACACTAAAATTTAAACTTATGCAAACCTCAGACCAGAGACCTAAACTAACAAAGACACTAAACAAGACAACTGATTCAGATCTTAGGCCAGTGCAATAAATACATCAGACCCCAGGGATTGAGGAGCAAAGGGAGAGAGCAGGTGACAGGTGATTTGCTTGGGGGTAGCTAGAAGACAGTAGGTGGTATGGATGAGACACAGGATTAAGCTCTGCAGGGGACCATGGGATACATTAAAGGGTTATTCCTATCTTGACAAATAGTGACATAGATTGAAGTTAGAGATGGGCGAATTTTTAAAAAAATTTGATTCGTATGATTCGACGAATTTTCTGAAAAACTTTAGTTTGATCTGTATATATTTGTGGTGAATTGCTATTAACCTCTTTAGGACATGGGGCATATGCATACGCCCTGCATCCCAAGTCCTTAAGGACGTAGGGCGTATGCATATGCCCGTGGGAATTCGGGTCCCCACCGCTAGCCGGTTGGGAACCGGACGGGATGCCTGCTGAAATCATTCAGCAGGCATCCCGACACATCGCCGAGGGGGGTCCTGAGACGGGGGGTCTCAGGACCCCCCTCGGCGATGTGTCGGGATGCCTGCTGAATGAGGGAATATGTAGTAAAAAATGTCGGCAATCGCAGAAAATCGCACGTCAATTCAGACATGCGATTTTCTGCTATTCTGGGCTGATCGGGTCTCTGTTGACTCGATCACCCGGAAAATAGGGATGATCGAAGCTGCCAGTGCTGCGATCTCCTCCTATCCTCTGCCATTGGTCAGAATTGAATTCTGACCAATGGCAGCGCATGACAGTGGGTTGCCATAGAAACCCCCGCTCTGCCCACCCCTGGATGTCGGGCAGAATGGGGCGGTGAAGATGGAGGCTGGTACCTGGAGGAGAAGATGTGTGGGGAGCGCCAATAATCACTGGAGACTGCGGAGATCACGGCACAGGTAGGGAAGCGACAGGGGGGGGGAAGGGAAGGAAGGGGGCAGTAAGTGATCTTTACTGCTGCATTCCTAGTGGTTGCCAAACTACAACTCCCAGCATGCCCAGACAGCCAAAGGCTGTCTGGGCATGCTGGGAGTTGTAGTTTTGCAACATCTGGAGGGTCACAGTTTGGTGACCACTGTTACAGTGGTGCCCAAATGGTAGCCCTCCAGATGTTGCCAAACTACAACTCTCAGCATGCCTAGACTGCCCAGGCATGCTGGGAGTTGTAGTTCTGTAACATCTGTCCCTTCAGATTTTGCAATTTTCATGAAAATTTTGAAAATTGCTGCTATACTTTGAAGCCCTCAAATTTTTTCAAAAAGTAAAAATATGTCCATTTCATGATGCCAACATAAAGTGGACATATTGTATTTGTGAATCAATATAACATTTATTTGGGGATTGCTCCCAGTTCTGAACTCAATTGGCAGACTCTGGAACAACTTCTAAATGGTCCCTGCCTGCACTATGGTTGCTTGCAGTCTTTGAATAGAAAGTGCTTCCTGTGACGGTCTCAATTGGCAGACTATGAAAAAACGTCTAAACTCTCCCTGCCTGCCTGCCTGCAGTGATGTGGTCTTGAGGTCAATGGATTTCCCCTGTGCTGATCTGTATTGTCAGTAATGCTGATTAGTGACCACACAGAGTCTGATCTCTCTCTAGCCAGAACGAATGTGGGCTTGAGGTGAATGGATTCAACGCTGTAAAGATCTGTATTGTCAGTAACTGTGATTAGTGCGCACACAAAGTCTCTAATCTCTTTAACCCTTTAACGACGCAGGACGTATATTTACATCCTGCGCCGGCTCCCGCAATATGAAGCGGGGTCGCGCAGCGACCCCGCATCACATCGCGTCGGTCCCGGCGCTCATCAACGGCCGGGACCCGCGGCTAATACCACACATCGCCGATCGCGGCGATGTGTGGTATTAACCCTTTAGAAGCGGGGGTCAAAGCTGACCGCCACTTCTAAAGCGAAAGTGAAAGTATCCCGGCTAGTCAGTCGGGCTGTTCGGGACCGCCGCGATGAAATCGCGGCATCCCGAACAGCTTGCAGGACACTGGGAGGGCTCTTACCTGCCTCCTCGGTGTCCGATCGAAGAATGACTGCTCCGTGCCTGAGATCCAGGCAGGAGCAGTCAAGCGCCGATAACACTGATCACAGGCGTGTTAATACATGCCAGTGATCAGCATAGGAGATCAGTGTGTGCAGTGTTATAGGTCCCTATGGGACCTATAACACTGCAAAAAAAAGTAAAAAAAATAGTGTTAATAAAGGTCATTTAACCCCTTCCCTAATAAAAGTTTGAATCACCCCCCTTTTCCCATAAAAAAAATAAAAGTGTAAATAAAAATAAAAATAAACATATGTGGTATCACCGCGTGCGTAAATGTCCGAACTATAAAAATATATCATTAATTAAACCGCACGGTCAATGGCGTACGTGAAAAAAAATTCCAAAGTCCAAAAAAGCGTATTTTGGTCACTTTTTATACCTAAAAATGAATAAAAAGTGATCAAAAAGTCAGATCAAAACAAAAATCATACCGATAAAAACTTCAGATCACGGCGCAAAAAATGAGCCCTCATACCACCCTGTATGTGGAAAAGTAAAAAAAGTTATAGGGGTCAGAAGAGGACATTTTTAAACGTATACATTTTCCTGCATGTAGTTATGATTATTTCCAGAAGTACGACAAAATCAAACCTATAAGTAGGGTATCATTTTAACCATATGGACCTACAGAATAATGATAAGGTGTCATTTTTACCGAAATATTCACTGCGTAGAAACGGAAGCTCCCAAAAGTTACAAAATGGCGTTTTTTCTTCGATTTTGTGGCACAATTATTTTTATAGTAGGGAATTTTTTAGTTTTCCAACATCTTGCTTTTTCTATACGGGTAGTGAACAGTATATGGGACACCATAGTGAGGCTCATGCTTGTTAAATTCTCCTATCCCAGGGATAAGAGTGCTACCTCTGGACCCCATGGTATCTGTCCCCAGTGATTCTGATCCTTACTGAGTGGATTTTTCTCAATAAATGTTGTATCGCTTGGCAAGCCCACCATACATGTGCTAGTGTGCTTTCTTCCTGCTCACAGCGCCAGCATACATATGTTGTATTAGGATAGATCTTTGCTAATTTAACTGGTGTTAGGTACCAGCGGTACAGAATTTTCCTTGATGATTCCAAGTGTGATACACAATGAGATATCTTTAGGGTATGTTCACATGTACGCAGATTTGATGCGCAGCATTTGTTGCACAGGATTTTCTGCTGCCGATTTCAATGTAAACTAAATGACTGAGCACAGCTTCTAATCTGCAGTTCCAAATCCTGTGCATGAAATCTGCACAGGATTCTGTACTGTATGTGTGAACGTACCCTTATGGGCAAGAAGAATATTGTCGCCCATGAGGATGAAGGGATCAAGATATCCAGATCATTTGCCAATTTCATCTTGGACAGCTCCCCTGCACTTTGTAAAGCTTTAGATGCCCTCGTACCACCTTTTGTTCCTATCGGGCTCAAAAAACTACAGTTCATTATGGCATATAGAGTTATTTGACTCCCATGTCAGGGTTGAAAAAAATGGCGAAGCTGTAAATATTTAAAAAATGCTCTATAGAAGATAGAGATCCATCCCGAATTTCCTCAAATGTGTCCAAAATGCCATCCTTGCCTACTGACCTACTTTCTAAGGAGAAATATTTTTTCCGTTTGCAGTATGTATCAATAGCTTTATCCAGATGGCATTTTCTTCCAAAACATTGTTTTTTTGCCACTTACAATATATTGTTGTGCACCGTAAGACATTTTTTAATTTAAATGTGGCTACTGCTATATAAAATGCTGCTATAAGGATGGTTCACTACGCTTGGAATACTAGGATGATGGAAACTATATTACTGAAAAATGATTTGGAGAACAGCCCAAGCTCTGTCCTTACTGTATGAGTAATCGCTTTTTTAAGAATCCCAGTGTACCAACCTCATTGCTGCAGAACAAACCTAACAACTGCATGGATCATGCCATTGACGGAAAAAAGAATATACTTAAAAAGAAAACTTGGTATTACACTATTATCAATACATTTCTATTACAGTATCTTGTACTGTATATACATACTTTCTAAAGGGGCTTTCAAATATAATAATCTGGTACAAAGGAAAAAAAGATCTAGTTTTATGTATTCCTTGTCCCATATGGTGGAATTACTGTTTTGTAGTAAAAAAAATAAAAAAATAAACAATGCCAGATTGTATCACAGACTGTATCACAGATTGTATCAAATGAGCTGATGACAAGGTAAGCGATTCACTGGGTGACAAACCATGAAAAGCTTTCTTATTGGCCTTCGTGAGGCTGTTACTGGATGTAAGTGTATCACAAGTATAACCCTACTCAAAGAAAATACTCATGTAATGCAGCCTACATTTCCCATTAATCTTCTAGTTTTAGGAGGGAAATGTCATAATTGCACCAGGCCATCTCATCAGGCTACTTGGAGATCACACAGGTGAGCTCAAAAGACTCACAAGTGGATTTGTGTAAATTCCCACTATGCAGTTCTTATGCGTTTTCTTATTTAAAGTGAGTTTTTGAGAAAAATGTTGCCATGAAGAGAGCGATTTGACCTATAATTACAACTGACGTGTTTTATGAACATTTGACATCTTACTAAGCATAATCATTATCTTCAACTCCCCGTCCTAGTAACATGCCCCCTGAGGCATGACCCTTTAAGGCTGTGTTGAATTTAAGGCTAACTAGCTGTACTGCGGCTAATTACTGTATGTGTTTTTGCTATGAATGAAAAAAATTGCTGTAAAAATAGCGTGTAATATAAGTTTTCATGATTTCTATCATTAAATGCAAAAACATATGCAGTAATTAACTGAGGTACTGCTAATTAGCTGCAACATGTGAACACAACCTTAGCTGTGTTTGCAGAGATTTTCCAAAAGTGTGGTAAAATTTACATGTTTTTACCATATTTTGCACAATTAATTTACATTCTCCATTTTGGGGGAAAATCACAGCAAAACCAGAAAAAAGCAGCAAGAAACACAGCCTCAGGAGAGGTTTATAACTACTATATATCCTGATCCAATCGAGATAGCAGAAGGATCTGGGAGAAGTGTGTGTATGTGTGGAGGGGGGGGGGGGGATTGTGCTAGTAAGTAGGATAAGGTAGATCACCTTGTAGTCCAAAGGAAGCCAAGTATGACCCCCTGTTGGAACAATTAGGTACTAGAATATTTGGAGAGTCAGATGTTTGATCACATGACCATCCATATCATTGATAAATCGAAAAACTCTCAGGTAAGCCTATGATGTTTTGGAATTTTCCAAGCCATGAAGGCCTGTTGGCAGTTTCCTGCTGAAATCTGAACACAAAACCACAATCGTCATAATTCTAGTTTATCTTTTCACTTTCTATTTACTTTTTATGTGAAACATTCCTCGTAGGCTTTAAATGTGTTTTCTCTATTATTTGCTGATAAGGTATACAGTCATTCGTTCAAGTTAAATATTTCACCAGCCACTTTAAAAAATCATTTTCAGAGATCATTATTTTTAGCAAAAAACACAAGCGTAAACCTGTTCAGGTTTGGATAGGGGCATTTAATTTTAGATTTAATTGAATTCTGGCCTGACAGGAACACATTTCTTAGCTGAAAAAAAGAGAACCAGCTGAAACTCCTAGTGAAGCATATGTGATGAATTTATATAAGAAACTCTTATCTAAAAGTAAATGTCAAGGGACACTTCAAACCTGAATTATTATTGCAGATCTGTTCATTTCTCTAATATTATTTCTATGTAAATGTGCTGCACAGCATTGGAGAGAGAACAGCATGCGCTTCTACATCAGTGACATAACTATCATTTATCTATATCCAATCCAAGCCTTGCAGTATGACAACGTTTTGTGATAGAAGCTTAAACCAATATGCAGAATCACCTCCACTAGTACTGAGGAATATTAAAGATTGTATCAGGCCACTAGCTTTTCATCCGAGTTCTGAAGCACAGTAAGAGTGGAACACTAATCCCTATGGTGTATCATAGTATGTTGTCATTCCCATACTGAACATCTATCTCCCTGCGCTGAGCTGGCTGAGAGCAATTACTGCTAAAATAAAGGCAGATTTTAGATCTATATAATTAATTCTTTCTATAAAAGGGGGAAAGAGTGTGACACTTTAATAATGTTAAGTATACATGATTTCAGTTTTTTACCTAATGCTTTTTTAGTGTATAACAGAGAGGATTTGAATATGTTTATATATGCCTATTATGTAGATTAATGTTAAGCCTGTGTCATTCATACTACAGATACCATTTAGCTAAACTCTCCAAGGCTGTAGATTATGGGAATATATCAGCACCTGAGCTATAATGTATTTCATTTTTTAAATAACAATGGTAATTATTCACGCGTTGTCTTGTAGAAATGAGATTGCGTGCCATAATACATACGGGCTAGATTCAGATTGTATTTGGCAATGATGATATGTTCAGCCAACATGTGCCAAAATCTATGCAATTGCATGCCTATGTCATACATATTTAGTAGTATACTTTTGTACTTAATATAGTTGAAGATTATTTTCAGTTCAGTTGTGAATGCAGTATACCCTTTTAATTAAGTGCACCCTTTTAACATACATAATACAGAGGTAAAGTAGAACTCCAGGATTAAACAATCAGCTGTGTTTTATTCATCCAACATGACAATACAATATTTCAGCTCAGCAACAGAGTGGTAACATTATGTTGCCATATTGGGTAAATACCACTGCCTGCTTTCTGCTGGCTACGCCATCTACCACTGCCTGCTGTCTACAATTACCGCCAGTCCAACACCCCTACTGCTACAACCAGCCAAAAATACACAGGGATAACTTTTTCAGCTTCTTCTGAACTATTTTGGGACATCAATTTTGTCACTACTCGCAAAAAAGGGAGGATTTTTTGAACCTCCGTTTGTGTTTTAACACTGGCATCTGCCAACAAAAAGGCATACTTTATGCACATTTATTTTAGTGTTAAAACAATACAAAATCCACCAGTGCAGTGTTTTAAAGTGTTTTATACAGGGCTTTTGTGCTCTTAGGCACTGTCATACACATGTTTTAAGGGTTATTGAATTGCTGGTTTGGTTAGAACTTAACCCCTTAAGGACTCAAAACAATCTTAGTTTTTGCACTTTCGTTTTTCCTCCTCATCTTCTAAAAATCATAACACGTTCAGTTTTGCATCTACAGACCCATATAAGGAATTGCTTTTTGGGTCACCAATTGTACTTTGTAATGACATTACTTATTTTATAACATAATCTGTGGCAAAACAAAAAAAATATTTGTGGCGTGAAATGAAAACGCCATTTTGCTACTTTTTAGGGCTTCCGTTTCTACGCAGTACACTTTTCAGTAAAATTACACATTATCTTTATTTTTTAGGTCCATACAGTTACAGGGATACCCAATTTATGTAGGTTTTATTTATTTGACTACTTTAAAAAAAATTATAACTACATGCACCAAAATTAGTATGTTTAAAATTATCATCTTCTGACCCCTATAACCTTTTTATTTTTCCTTGTATGGGGCTATATGTGGCCTTATTCACATTTATTCTCTTATTTTTTTTAACACTTTTTACTTTTTTTAGCCCCCTTTGGGGGGGCTATACCATGCAATCTTTTGATTGCATACATAGTTCAATGCTATGCCATAGCATAGCATTGCTTAGTGTTACTGGCGCTCTGCTGCTCTAGCCTGCTGCTGCACAGGCATGGAGCAGTAGATCGCCGATCGGACAATGAGGAGGCAGGTGAGAACCCTCCCATCACCCAGTAAGCTTATAGGGACATCGTGATTCTGTCGCAATAGTCACGATCAGCTCTGCTGAGCTGCCTAGATAGTTTTACTTTCAGTTAAGATGTCACAATCAACTTTGATCGTGGCATCTAAAGGGTTAATGCCAGGCATCAGCCCGATCGGTGGTGCCCGGCATTAGCCATGGGTCCTGGCTGCCCATTGCAACCAGGTCCCACGGGATGTAACCCGTTCTCCGCTCGTGAGAACGGTTTAAACCCATTAGCGGGATCAGGGCGTACAGGTACACCCTAAGTTCTTAAGGATTCGGGAACGGGGTCGTACCCGTATGCCCTACATCCTTAAGGGGTTAATAGTCGCAAAACAAACCTTTTTGAAAAGTTCTTTGAGCACTGTGAATCAAACATTTCAAAGGTTCACTTTTTTCTAACCAAGACCTTTGTCCCATTGATACATCTCTCTGTATACCCCAACAGGGAGTGCTTTATTAATTAAGGCTGTTGGGCCAGGGAGAAGTTGCCAGTGACCTCCTCAGTGACTTGAGGTTTTAGTAGCATGAAAAAAATGACATATTCCCCTTATGCATAATGCAGTGTACCACTTTTGGGTGGACTGCAACTTTAACATGTGTCTAAAGGGGCTGACTCTGGACAGACACTGTTAGCATATGACTAGTATAACTAAGGACCTAATGGTCCGAAACACGTTGGCATTGTGTTCTTAACTCACTGGATGTTTTGTTTTTCATCTTCTCTAATTTTTTAATGGGCTAATTAAGATTTTGGACTTTTAATATAATTCCGTCTGGGAGCTGTACACTCTTCCCTATGGGATTCTCTTGCATATAACAAGTATGTGCCTTCAATGTTAATACAGTGGTATTAAAGTTGTTCTTTAAAGAACGCTCTGTGAAGCTAACAAGAGATATAATGGTGTAATGTTTTTCACCACTTGGCATGGGTCACAATGGTCAAATCCTTAACAATATAACATTGATGACATATCATAGTGACATGCCACCGATGTCTATCATAAAACAGCCCCTTTTATTATTAAGTTTCTAATTTTTGAACATTCAACTTGTTCTTTATGATAATAATTTTTATTATGTTGTTATTTCAATTATTTTCCATTGACATGCTACAGTGAACTTGAGGCATAAGGCATTCAATTAGCTCTCTGAACTGTCTGCACTCTATTACTTCTTATAGTCTTTCAGTACAAAAGGCGTTCCCAGTTTGTCTATTTTCCCATGAATCTTATTTGATCAGATTCCTTTCACTGTTGTTTAATATAATTAATCATAATCACTGGTATTGTTACATTTTAGCAAAAACAGAGAAACATGTAAACTATACTTGAATTTGCTTTGCAAACTTGTGATGAATTCAGCTGCTTTGATATGCTCACACATCTATTGTTTCTTTCTAAAGGTCTGCATAATATATGCACGCATGATTTATTTTATATTATCTCTGCTTTTATCAGTGGCTCCCATTTCTCACAGTCAGCTTTCCAAGAGCCTGACCTCATTACTACATGACACTCTCTGCATTGCTGGTGATGACCCTACAAGCACAGCATTTTTGATTATTCTTCCGCAGCTCTTGCTTCTGGCATCTGCCTAATGAAAAGATATAAGAGTCTGGACACAAGAGAGATGCAAACAATAAAATATCTCTATTTGTTCTACAGAGACAAGCCAACATTTGTACATACCAACCCATTATAATATATCTATTTAATCTGCAGACAGACACCTGTCAGACATTATTCCATTGTGATAAATTTGTGTGCTCTGACCTTACGATCTCTTTTCTGTTTGTTTTGGCCTAAATGATCCTATTTAACTTAAAACTCATCTGTTTTTCCCAAAGAGTATTACTTTATGGTTCAAAACAACCAAGAAAAAAAAGCAAAGAGAGCCAGAAAAGCAAAATAAATTGTCCCCTGTATTTATTTTATGAGCAACAAAGCACTTTATATGGCAATGAAAGATGGGACAAGGAAAGTTGATGTCTTTCGATAAAATAGCAGTGGCTGTTGCAAATACGTATGAAATAAATAACACAATAATGGGTATAATCCGAGGAAGGTTATAACATTGATTGTATTTGCTATACTTACACTAACTGAATAAAAAATTGTCTACACTTTTAAAGATTGACATAGGTCAAATAAATTTAGCATGTACAGAACACATTTATCCATTAATGTTCAAAATGTTTCTGATTCATTACAAAACAGTTGATAAAACTGACCGAAAACCAGGAAGTGATCTGATTCATGGCGGAAAAGAACTCTACAGGGACATAGGTTACTTTAGTTTGAAATAGCACATTTTTACTCATTTACACACACACACACATATATATATATATATATATATATATATATATATATATATATACATATCTGATTTTATGGTACATATCTGATTTTACCTACTATGCTGATTCTACCTGCTCTGCTAAAGAACAACTCCTTTAAAGGGGCACTGCAGTGAATAAGGATCTTACCCCCTATCTGTAGTATAAGGGATAAGTGTCAGATTGTGGGGGGGGGGGGTCTGACTGTTGGGACTCCACACAATCTCATGAACGGACTTCGGCTCTCTGAGAGGAGCACATGCTGGGGTCAGCACACACTCTATTTATTTTCTATGGGAGCACTGAAGAGACCTGATCGCTGAACTCGCTGAGTCCCATTTGGATAGGGGATAAGTTATGCTTCGCTGTAGTACCCCTTTAATGCATGCAGATTAAAGTTTGTCCGGTTGGACATATTAGTGTATAAAAATATTCATAAGATTTATCAAATATTTTTATTATGTCAGAAAAACAGAGCAATCTGTATAGGTATTATTAAATGAGTCGGATCACAATTTTGGACCAAAACCAGAGTAGTGGGCATAAATGTTATTAAAGGTGTAATGTATTTAAGAAAAAAAATAATTATGTTGGCAAGCAGGTTTAATTCAAAGTTTTGTCTGTCCCCCTGTACCTTGCATCAATAAAAGCTAAATAAAAAGTTTTTAGGCAAAACTTAATTTAAAAAGATCACAGAGAGCTTGGTATAAGATAATACTTTATGTACAGAACAGTCAGGATCCTATAAAGGTGGTTAATCATTGAGATACCTTCATCTTGGTGGTTGAGATTAGTCTCAAGAATCTGATTTTGACCAATCAAATACTAACATTCCTGGACCTGAGGTTCAGATCTTAAGACTAGTGCATCAATATGTAATTCTCAGACATGCAAGCTCTACAATCCCATTGTAAAAACTGTACCCCTGCTGTCATGAGATGAAAAATATGCACATGTATGCCAAAAATGTGCATGTTTTACAAAACAATAAAAATTTTAAGATATAATCTTGAGCTTGTATTTACTAAATACAGTCTCATCTAAGTAATGTAACAAAGCAAACATTAGGCAAGGGTAATGTTTTGAATGACATTATCCATTAATCATAAATATACTGTTACAGGCTAGGATCTTAAATCATTAGTTATAACACTGTTTCTAGAATAACGCTGTAATGACCTTGTGTTTATTTTCATTTCTCACAAAAAAATACAGCACTAATAGGAAAACAATGGAAGAGATTTATCAAAACTAGTGCACCTGAACAGGAAATATTTGTCCACATCAACCAATTAGGTTGCTCATTTTATTAAAAAAAAATATATCTGAAAAATGAGAACAGGAATCTGGGGACCTAGTCTACTTTTCCTTTGCACAGATTTGTTGTGCTGATGCATACTGGTCCACTGTGTGCCAATGTGTGCCAAAATGCATGTATTGATGACTGGCGATCAATAGATAAATTAAATGTGCACTATAAGCTTTTTCTGTCCTTAAGCTTGATGTGAACAAAGGTTAAAGAGGTATGATTAGATGGCACTCACCAGGGTCGTGATTTCTTATCCTTTATTTGTAAAGCATGAAAAGCAGAGGTACGGTGTCAAGCAGGTATTCTGGCAAGGACGCCGGGAGCCTCAACGTGGTATATAGTATATAGTATAGTATATAGATAGAACATGAAAAGCTATACAGCTGTAATGCAATAAATGAAGATATGAAACTATGAAATTATGAGGTACTTAGCTTGCAAATTTGGCGCCAAATAGCATGGACCATCCCACCACGCTAAGGTGACCTCATTCTGGGACGGACCCTACACTGTGATTATGCCTCTGCGGGAACAGTACAGCAGGCATTCAAGGTCTGAAACATCCAAGGCACCTTATATACACCTAACACCAGAGGCATAATCACAGTGTAGGGTCCGTCCCAGAATGAGGTCACCTTACCGTGGTGGGATGGTCCATGCTATTTGGCGCCAAATTTGCAAGCTAAGTACCTCATAATTTCATAGTTTCATATCTTCATTTATTGCATTACAGCTGTATAGCTTTTCATGTTCTATCTATATACTATACTATATACTATATACTATATACAACGTTGAGGCTCCCGGCGTCCTTGCCAGAATACCTGCTTGACACCGTATCTATATACTCATGTTTTATCTATATACTCATGTTTCATCTATATCTTTGTGCTAGCAGTGTGCTGCTGTATTCTCCTGTTGCTGTATATTTAGCCCAGCAGCCTGCACCTGCAAGCCAGGTTTTTACAATAGTTTGGATCAATAGTGCTGGCTAATTTATTCTTTGGTTGTATTACACATATGGGGGAGTGGCTACCTCCATGTTGCCTCCTGCACCCCACCCACCTCTATTAGGTGTATATAAGGTGCCTTGGATGTTTCAGACCTTGCATGCCTGCTGTACTGTTCACACAGAGGCATAATCACAGTGTAGGGTCCGTCCCAGAATGAGGTCACCTTACCGTGGTGGGACGGTCCATGCTATTTGGCGCCAAATTTGCAAGATATATATATATATATATATATAATAGGGAATAGAAAGCAGCAACTGATGCACGCAGTTTCTGGGGCTATGGTCAAAAGCCCACTATTCAGGTACAAAAAACAAGGATCTCACTGCAGTCTTGTGCTGCAGTGAGATCCTTGTTTATATATATATATATATATATATATATATATATTTTTTTTTTTTTTTTTTTTATTTTTTTATTTTACTTCTGTACAACAGCTCTCCCCTAGTGTCTAGTGGCACAAAACATGCAATAACAGGTTTAGGACACTAGGAGGAGTTGTTGTACAACTAAACAGCTCCTTAAAAAAAAGTGTAAGTGAAACTAAAGAATGCGGGCGGGCACAGCGTTAGAAGCTTCCGATGGGTAAGGGACAGCGGGGGAAGAGGGACAGGTAAGGGACAATGGGGTCTCCTAGCAGAGCAGTGTGTGTCACGATCCCCGTGATCGGGGGACACACACTGCGCTGCTCAGGATTTTTCTGTGCAAAACGCTGCCATCAGCTAGCCAGATTTGACTAGCTGATAGGACCGATCGCTGTGAGGGGGGGGGGGGAGACAAAACCCCCCTAGGTCCTGAGGCAAGATCAGGGATAGCCACCATCTTATCAGGCGTGGTGGGATTCTGCGAGTAGTGGCCAGTATCTGCATGACGTACATGTACAGCATAGGTAGGGAAAACCTTCCTGGCCATGACGTACATGTATGTCATGGGTCGGGAAGGGTTTAACCCCATCAACGACTCAATACGCGGTTTTCAGCAGCTAAGGCCGCTGCTAATAGGCAACAAGATTGAAATCACCCCTTTTCCTATTTTACGAATAAAAACTGTATAATATATATATATATATATATATATATATATATATCCAAAGAAATGGTGCAGCACTCCATAAGTAAATCCAAGGTGCAAAAAAGATTTATTCACTTCACATCATAGCATAGCAACGTTTCAGATCACACAGGATCCTTTTTCAAGCTCCTTGAAAAAGGATCCTGTGTGATCTGAAACGTTGCTATGCTATGATGTGAAGTGAATAAATCTTTTTTGCACCTTGGATTTACTTATGGAGTGCTGCACCATTTCTTTGGATGGATTAATTTTGGGACTTTGATCAAGTTCATTTGGAGCTGGCACCCGACTATTTTTTTCATCAAGCTAAGTAGTGCTGCAAAATCACCTTGTTTTTATATATATATATATATATATATATATATATATATATATTTGGTATCGCTTTATGCATTATTGAAACTGCATGACAAATGGAGTCAAGGTAAAAAGCAATCAAATAGCCCAATATATGTAAAAATAAATAAATCTTACAGATAGTGCTGTAAACATTTCCCCCATACAGCTCCATAGACTGTCAGGAAATGACGATTTATGCATTTATTTATTTTTTATGTTTTTGATTTTTAAAGATAGTAAAACATAAGAAAAACTACACATGAAGTATTGTTGTAAACATTTTGACCTGATCAGTAGAGATAAAATTTCAATTTTACCACACAGCGAACGGCGTAAAAAGGAAACTCCTCCCTCATTTGTTAAAATTACATTTTTTTTTGCTATTCTGTTTTGCAGTATTTTCTAGTATAATTAATGGTGTCTTTAGAAATAAAAAAACAAGCCCTCGTTAAATCAAAAAATAAAATAGTTATAGCTCTTAAAAGGAGAAAAGGAAAAAGAGGAAAATGCTAAAACATATAATTTTCTGGGTTGTTAGAGGGTTAAAGAAAGTAGATAAATACATCTCCATAGCACCTTATCCTTTCTATAGAATGTGCTTTATGATGCTTGATCTAAGCAAATTTGTAAGATGGGCAAACATTTTTTTTATTCTAGTTGTTATGAACAGAATAGACACAAAACACGTACAAATATGGAGAGCACTAAAGGATGTTTTGTACAATGCCTTAAAGGGGTACTCCGGTACCAAAGCTTTATGGTTATCTAGGGTGTTTGTAGTGAGTTGAGCACTTTTGTGATTCACATGTTATACATCTGTCCACAGCAAGTCTGTTTTTTACTTATCTCTTTTCTGTGACGGAAGTTTAGTAGCTTTTCTGGTTGCTTTTGATTGTTGTCCACTCTCTCGGGCCATGTTTGTTCACTGTTGTGGACAAGATGTCTGTGCTGCCGGGTTTTTTCTTCTCCTGAAATGCTTTCATCCCCCCCCCCCCGTAATGAATATTCATTGAATTGTTGTTGTTCTGTGATTGGTTGGGAGTTCCATTCTCTCCCTTCCTCCCGCTGTCAGAGAGCCCTGCGCCCATGGCTCACAGTGTACTGAATACCCTGTATCCGTGCTGTGGCTGACATGTAACCCCTTCCCTGCTATGGGGACCGTGTGCCCGCAGGGGGATTCAGGGGAATTGGCTACCATGTTTTCCCCCGTGGCGGCGGAATTAGTAACATGTCAGCCGCAGTGCTATCATGATTCCCCCCTGTGAGAGCACTGTCAGCTTCTCACCCCACAGTCCCCACATCAGGGAATGAATTGTCAACCGGAGCATGCTGTCCTAACATCGGGGAGCTAATCATATGTGACCCGCGGGTGCTGCTCTGCTTCTCTGCCCTGTACCCAAAAGCAATGTCCCAGCATTGGGGAAAGGGTTAACTGTGAGCCGCAGTGCTGCACATTCAGCCCATGTCGGGGAATGAATGATTTGTGAGCCGCGGGCGCAGGGCTTCTGCTCCCCAAACAGAAGCTGTCACCTCCCCCTGCAAGTGCTGAAAGCCAGTGCTCACACTGGCTTTCTGCTCTGCAGCACCCGTGGCTCAGTATCCTAGTCTGAAGAAGAAGGGTGTGGCTCCCCTGAAACGTGTAATCCCTTTTTTATCATTTTTAATTTTCTATTAATAAACCTTCCAGTGCTTTGTTCACCTACTTCTCTGGCTTTGGTTTGCTACATTCATCTTTGGAACCAGCAGCGCCACCTCAAGTTTTTTTACTCAATTACTACTTGTCTACTCCCAGGAAACGGTTTTACCTCTCCTGCAACCTCAGGCTTAGCAGCGGTTCCAGCTTCTTTGTAACCCTGCATGTGGGTTGATATTGAAGTATTAACTTTCTGCAAGGTGAAAAGCCACTACCTAGGGGTTGTACATGCCCCACATCCTCTCTTTCTATAACTACCCATACGGTATCACACGAGGAGCCCCCTCCGTTTTTTTTGTTTTTTCCTTTACTTACAGAAAGCATGGCCACAAACAGGGCTTGGTGGCAACGCAAAACAAGTTGGGCAAGGCACTAAAAGAGGAGACAGGCTAAGAGGCATGTTGGGAGCTGTAGTTTCTAAAACAAAGGCAAAACGGAAATAGATGCTACACTACATGGACACACTTGTGCAAAGAAAGGAAAACAAAGACAAATAAAGAGCAAGCACGAGACCAAAGATAAGAAGAAAACTCACCAGCAAGGGTAAGTAGAAACTGAAAAAACACATTGGCCACCGGTGCACCCCTTTAAAACCATACGCCTTACAAGGTCTAGAAAAGAGCGTAAAATAACATTCCTTTACAATAACTATTTTTCAAAGGTTCTGGTAAAACTTACCAGCTCTTCTTGCAGTTGGTGGATATGTTCATCTCGTTCTTTAAGCTGCATCTTCAGCATGGAGTAGTCGTCTTTCATTATATCCTATGACAACATGAAATCAGATGTTATAATAGCCCCAGCTTTTTCTCTTTGTTCTTAACAAGGAAAAGCTGTTTCACACAGTAGGGTATAATTGCTTCCAAGTAATAAACCTCAATTTTCTTCTGTCATGTGTGATATTTTTGATAACATCTTCTGAAGTGCAGTATAAACAACTTAATGTGTCTATGATGAAAAATATAAACATCTATCAGTTCACAAGATGGCTTTGCAAGTCTTTGATTCTGCCTAGCTTTGTGGCAAGATCTCCTGCTGCACTTCATTTTCAGAACAGATGGTCATCCAACGTCAGGATACAAAATGTCATTAAAAAGTGCATTTGTTTTAGTTTTTTTGTTTTATTCCATTTCACTTCGTATTTTATCTTAAGAGGAGAGCTAGAGTAGTGCATTATATTTTTGAACATTTAAGAAATTGCTAGATTAGAATTGTAAAATTGCCTTAAAGAGCAGCTGTGGTGACTCTGAAAAGAACAAGTGGCAGTAACCTGTATGTGTGTGCCGTGTTCCATGCAGCTTCTGTAGTGGGATTGTACATATTTAATGAAGGGATATGCCAACACTCTAAGGATATTCTGCTGTCTCAGAATGGCTGCATCTCTTCATTGAATATGTACCCCCCTACTACAATCAACGCATGGAACACAGCCCATATTATTATCAAGGTTTCCTCCCCTCTGACAGCTTGCCTTAATAGTCAGAGGAGACTACAAAGCCCTATAACTCAAGAACTTGTACACTGATCATGTGTTTTTACATACTATACATTGTACAGTTCAATGAAAAATTAAGTGAACCCTTTGAAATGAACATTGATCACTAAAAAAAAGGGTTCTTATTGTTTTCCAAGTAGCACTGACAAAAACAATTTTGCTAAACTAATATAACACAGAGTTATGCATGCCTTTTATTGAACACTTTGCATAAAAATACACAGTGCAGAGAGAAAAGTGAACTCTTGAATGTATTAGCCTGAAGATCCCTTACAGTAGCATCCCCTCCCAAACTTTACTCAATCTGGACAAAAGACTAGCATCATGTAAATGAGAAAAATTGGGCCATTCCTCCCTGAAAAAATGTTTTAGATTATCAATAGTTATGGGGCACTTTGCATGAACAGCGCTGTTCAGGACTTGACACAGCACATCCCTAGTTCTCACATCTCTTTCTACCATCCAGTACATGCTATATATTCTGCCAATGATCTAAAACTAACATCTTCCATAATCTGACCCTTTTACATCCATCTCCAAGACTTTGCTTGTCGTGACTCAATTCTTTGGAATGCAATACCCCGAAACCCTCAGACTTATATACAACATCCATAGTTTAAATGGGCCCTAAAAACACATCTGTTAAGGCAGGCAACTGTATAAATAAAGCACTTTTTGCCTTTTATGTCATGTCTATCTTCTTATAAACTGTAAAGTCTTGGGAGCAGGGCCCTCCCTCCAATTTGTGAATAATAAGCTAATAATAAGTAATTCTGTAATAACTGATTTTTGTCTGTGTATGTAGACTTAAAGGGGTACTCTGCCCCTACACATCTTATCCCCTATCCAAAGGATAAGGGATAAGATGTCAGATTGCTGCGGTCCCGCTGCTGGGGACCCACGGGATCCCCGCTGCGGCAATGCGATATCATTACAGCACAGAGCGAGTTCGCTCTGCACGTAATGACGGGCAATACAGGGGCTGGAGCATCGTTATGTCATGGCTCCGCCCCTCATGACGTCACGGCCTGCCCCTTTCAATACAAGTCTATGGGAGGGGGCGTGGTGGTCGTATGGGAGGGGGCGTGATGTCACGAGTGGTGGAGCCATGACGTCACGCTGCTCCATCCCCTGTATCGCCCGTCATTACACACAGAGCGAACTCGCTCTGTGCTGTAATGATAGCACAGTGCCGCAGTAGGGATCCGGGGGCTCCCCAGCAGCGGGACTGAGGCGATCTAACATCTTATCCCCTATCCTTTGAATAGGGGATAAGATGTCTAGGGGGGGAGTACCCCTTTAAAATTGTAAAGTGCTGTGAAATGTGTTGGTGCTAAATAAATAAATAACTAAACAATAGTATTATAACTATTATTATTTCCTCATTCTGTATTTACTTGTGTCTGCCACCATCAAAGATAACAGTCTGGGAGCTACAGTACAAATCTAACACAGTTGAGCAAAATATTACTGAAATAAGCAAATAAACACTTAGCATGTTAATATATAGATTTATAGGTAATATCACGTCTAAAGCAAAGCACTAATTTATATTGCTATAATTTCTGAAAAAAACTGTGTGTACTTTTTCATGAATTACTTCTAAATCCTTTAACATTATAAAGCAAAAAACATCCTAAATTCCTATATCAGTCAAAGCAGTTCCCAGCAGAAGAGTTGTAGTGGGTCCATTCTTTCAATGCTTAGTAAAAGTAATGATTTGGGTGCTGAAGCCAAGAGGATTTACTCTGTCATGCTGATTAAATTGTCATTGAGCTGTGAAAGACGAACATGACAAATTAATGTTTTCTATTACATTTTACTTGGGTCCCCTACCTGGAACAGTGATAGAAACCAGCATGTAGAGCAAGAAAATGTAATTTGCATTAGACATACATAAACAAATAGAATCATGTCCAAATCTACTTAGATTTAAAAAAAAATCATAATAAGCATGACTCACACTTTTCATGTTACTACATGTGATAATCTATATTATACGATTAGCTAGAAAATACTATAGCATAGTTATTTTAGTATTTTCTTTAAAGGCAGTCTGTCAGTTCTATATTATACTCAGAGCTTAAAGGAACATGAAAAAAAATCCATAATAACATTTAGCCACAGAGCTAACTAACTGCCAAAAGTAGGTTAAGGCAGTGGAGAACCCCTTTAAGTGTCAAGTGTAGAACTGCTGCATGCATACCTTCTCCCTCATACCTTCCCAACTTGATTGATTTATGTACAGGGCTTACCTTTTTGCATTGAGCCCTGGCTGTTAACCAGCCAAGGCATGGGGGTAGGGGAGGGAGAAGACAAGCACGCTGCATCTCAACACCATCTCCTTGATACATCTCAACACCATCTCCTTGATACCTAAGCTCTGAACATAATATAGAGCTGACAGATTTCTTGTAAGTTATTTGCTGTACACAAATAGGTTCTATAATGTCAAAAGCAGTCATTTATTTACTGACATGAAATATTCTGGATAGCATTTTTTTCTGACTGAACAAAATCTTCATTTTTTTTACATCCTGATTCCTGTTCTAAAGATTTCACAAGTGTTTTTAGGAGAACTATGCTTAACCGCTGAGCGCACTTCATACCTGGTGGGTCCCGGTTGCTATCAGCAACTGGGACCCGCAGCTAATACCGGACATTGCTGATCGGGCTGATGTCCAGTATTAACCCTTTAGACGCCACGATCAAAGTTGATTGCGGCATCTAAATCGGGAGAAAAGACTTGCCAGTTAGCTCAATGGGCTGTTTGGGACCGCAGCAGTGAAATTTCTCCTCGCTGTCCAATCAGTGTTCTATTGATCCAAGCCTGCTATGCAGGCTGGAGCAGGAGAGCTCCAATAACACTGATAAATGCTATGCTATGGCATAGCATTGAACAGTGTATGCAATTAAAAGATTGCATGTTATAGCCCCCTATGGGGGCTAAAAAAAAAAAGGTAAAGAGTGTAAAAGAAAAAGTTAATGAATGTGAATAAGCCCCTCCACTAATAACAGTTTAAATCACCCCCCTTTACCCATTTTTTAAATAAAATAATGTAATAAAAATAACCATATGCGGTACCGCCACATGCGTAAATGTCCAAACTATTAAAATATATTGTTAATTAAACTACACGGTCAATGATGTACCCCCAAAAAAAATCCAAAGTCCAAAAATGTGTATTTTGTCACTTTGTATACCTTAAAAAATTTATAAAAAGCAATCAAAAAGTTCTTCAAAACAAAAATGGTACAAACTTCAGATCACACTGCAAAAAATGAGCCCTCATACATCCCTGTATATGGAAAAATAAAAAAGTTATAGGGGTCAGAAGATGACAATTTTACACATACTAATTTTGGTGCATGTAGTTATAATTATTTTTAAATAGTAAAATAAAATAAAACCTTTATAAATTAGGCATCCTTATAACCATATAGATCTACAGAATAAAGATATGGTGTCCTTTTTACCAAAAAGTGCACTGCATAGAATCAGAAGTCCCCAAAATGCATTTTCTTTCTAATTTTGCCCTACAAATATTTTGTTTCTGGTTTCACCATAAATCTTGTGGTGAAATGACTGATGTCATTACAAAGTACAATTGGTGGCGCAAAAAAGAAACAATCATGTGGGTCTGTAGGTGCAATATTGAAAGTGTTCTGATTTTTGGAAGGTGAGGTGGAAAATACCAAAGCACAAAAATGAAAAACCTATGGTCCTTAAGGGGTTAATAGTCAAGAACTAAAGGAATCAGGATCTGAAAAGTCAGCAATCCTGGACCTCTGGTTTATAAGTCTTGGCAATAAGGGGTATTGGAAGATATATAATTTTTTTGTGAGTTTAATAATTTTAAGAAACAATGCTACTCTTGCCCATGGGTTGTCCTTGGTATTGCACTGAAGAGCCATATACTGCTGTTAACCTATTAGAGATGCAGATAACAGATCTAATGCAATGAAAATGTCAGTGGCTGCAGGAGAACCCAGGAAAGAGCAAAGAGAAGTGACAAGGAGCAGCAGAGGCACTGTAATAGCTATTTAGCAATTTTGGGGAACATTTTAAGGTGCCTTTATTTTAGACTATGGCTTCCCATCCCCCATCAGCATTTATTCCTTGGGTTTTAGGTTACAGAGTATTCTATGTTGATAAATGTTTTCCTCTGTGCTGTTACCTGTTACATACAGATGCAGGAGAGTTAACGGTCATAGATGTGCTCATGCAGTAATATTAGGATGATTTTTTTTTATATTATTGTTTTCTTTGAAGTTTGTCTATGGCTTGTTTGGAATATTTAGATAGTTTGATTGATATTGTGGCTTTGTAATTTAGGTTATCTTTGTTAAAAATATATTTTATTCTCTTGCAATTGTTGACATTATGTAGCTCAAAAAAAGGCTATAATCAGGGAAATTCTATTTTTGCTGAGGGTGCTCACCTTTGCATCGTTAAGTTGTGCTTGAAGGGTTTTTTAGCATACACCATGTTTGATCAGTGGAAGTCTGACACAGCTATTCAACAGATGAGAGTTGTACCGTTCTTGCCATAAAAATATAGGAGATAAGTGGAGTAGTGATGATACCTTTATTGGTTAAATGAGAGGGTGTAGACTGCAAGCTTTTAAGACCTTGATCAGACATGTTCCAAATTAATGTGAAAATAAAATCTCTCTTGAAGATCACCTGTCATCAAACCATTTTTTCCAAACTAACTCAGATTATATTTCCTAACCACTCTTAACACCCTTTCTGCCCTTTAAAATTTTTTCCAATCTTTAAAAAGCTCTCTATCATACCTTTCCCCTTGCTCACATTGTGTGAGCTCCCAGCAGGAGAAAGTGGGTGTTCTCCAGCAGGTCTGCTGCCAGGCCAAAATAACTGTTTGACTTGCGGCAGGGAACAGAAAAGAGCCACATAGTGTCCATTTTTTCAATCACATTAAAAACATAAAAGGTTGAGAATTAAGCACAGTGTCTTCTAAATAAATATATTAAAAGTTTAGTTTGGTGACAGGTACAAATGGGGGAACAGATATGATCAGCCTGGTGTAGGGCAGTTCTTTGATCAGTCAGAGTTGGCACATTCAGTGCATTGCATCTCTTTTGAGTAAATTTATAACATGCATCACTACTCCAGCTGTTCATCAGAAAGAAGAGCCAATGTTTATCTATTCCGGTTACCTTTTTTTGAAAAAATAAAAAAATAAAACTTTAAAAGAAATTGAAGAACTGAACAAAAATGGTAAATGCATTGTATGTTTATATCTGAATAGTAGAACAACAAGTGCAGTAAGCAGGTGTGGCTTGTTATACATTGGTGGCAAGCAATGTGGCATCCCATTCAGCGAAAATAAACTGTCACTTTGCTTCCACTATTTTGCCTTTTACATTCATATGATTGGAAAAATATTTACTAACAAAAAACAAAAAACAAGCATCTACAGATTTTAATAATTGCCCATTTCGAAAGGCCATGAGTAGAGTGCTGACAAGTCTGAACAGACATCCAGCCAATAGACTCAATGCAGGAAAGTGACTAGATTAATGGTCTCATTATAATTCATTAAAGAGTAGTGAGAGGATGGATGCCGGCTTTAATTAGTTTTATTACTGCAGGAAAATGTTTCATAAACCAGGCTCATCGCTATGCATGCTTGGAAAACAGAAGAGCCGTAATCACACTTGATGAGGAGGCTTTCATTAGGAAGCATGGCTAAGGGCAACCATCACGGACAAGAGGATATTGAAAAGATGGACATGTCAGTGCATCACACACTAAATTGTCATCTCAAGTGCTGTAATTTTATTATGAAAAATTGCAGGGATAGTTACAGTGGTTAGTTCAGCAGAAGCGCTGATGAAGCACAAACTGTAAAATTCTCTGCAATATCAGCTTGGGTAAAATGTACATTTACCGTAACACAGTATAGTAGTAATATATATATATATATATATATAATAAACAGATAGATAATAGATAGATAGCTAGATAGATAGATAGACCCTAATATGGGACTGAGGAGTTGTGGTGGAAATATAAAAATATTTTTAAAATGTAGGTATAATTTATTATGACAAGTGTATAAAAATAAAGTTCAAAGAGTTTATTTAATGTGTCTATTAAAATGACACTGTTATGAAAGATGGATCATAACAAAAATGGATAAATTAATGTGTGTGTGTGTGTGTGTATATGGTATGAACACACACAAAAGAGGGGCTCCTGCTCTCCTATATCTCTATAGCACACCCTCAGAATCAGCAGCATAGAGGACATTATAGAGCGGTTCTAGACAGCATAATACTATAAACATGTGCACTCTTTCTGAAGTCCATCTGTCCACTTCTAGCTCTCCCCAGCCACTTCCCCCCCTCTCCATCACATCCACTCTCCATGGATGTCTAGGGGCAGCATGTAATTTGATCTCTCAGTGAGCTGATACTCCATCTTGTATAGAGAGGATAGACTTCAATAGCTATTTAGAGTGAATCATTTATTTGGGTAGGGAGCAGGAAAAGAGCCTTATAAGGGGAAAAGTAGGCTTTTCTGCAAATGGAGTTGGCTGGTCGACTGCACAAAAGGCATCAACGGAGCCCCTCAGGCCCCACTTACTTTTATGGGGGTCTATCAGGTTTCTCGCCAGACCCCAATATACTGCATGCAATGTTTTTTGTTTTGTTATTTTATGGAAAAATGTAATGGAGACCTGAATGGAGCCTAAGATGCAGGTGTAAACCTAGCCTTAGAGAAACACTTACACAGTGCAAACCAATGTATACATATTCCTGCTTATTGCCAACCTATTGTATTTTGAAACATCAGTGTCTCAAATGTTTCCTATTATTAACCACAAACTTAACATATCCATGCCAGCACACTTAGTACAGTACAGTAAATATATAGCTCACACACTCTACTCAGTGGGGCTCAAGAGCTCATTTTACATAAATCCAAACCTGACTATATGAAGAACTACCGACACTTCAAACATAGTAAGAGGGAGAACATACAAACTGCATACATAACTTGCTTGCCGTTGCCTACCACTGTTCCACCATGTTGTCCTTCGCAATTTGCATTTAGAAATTATCAGTGTATCAGGGAAAATAACATCCACAAAATGAAATGTAAAACAAGCCCAATTTTCAGGCTAAAAGGCTTTATTTTATTTGTTAATAAAAGTAGCTTTGTGGGTCACATTAGTGTACCTCATCTGACCCTAGTAATTTGACAGAAAATAAGGCACATCAACCCTGACCTGAGTGTCTGGGGCAAGTGTCATATTTGCTGGGCTCTTCATTAAGCTCTAATATCACTTCTCATTAAACATGTAGATTTAATGCAAAGTAAGTGTTGAAAATGCAAACATTGACACCCGGATCCCTTTTCAACAATAAATATCAGTACAGGATAAGAATGATGACCATTAAACTTTGTATTTTGGCCTAGAATTCAAATTAGTATTCAAATTACCTCTTAAAAAGTACACTAAAATAAAGAGTCTGATTTGCATATACTGCTCTTTTAAATGTTACATTATTTGAATCGTGAAAATGCTGCCTTATAGAAGGAAACAGGTTATGGCTGAATTCTGCTTGACTAAAAAACAACACAATTCATAAAAAAAAAAAAAAAAAAAACATAAAAAATGCAAAATATTGAACAGAACAGAGAATACACATCTTTCCAGAAGAGCTAGTATTTTAATACTGACCTCTAGAGGAGTTCAAAGTAAATAACTGTTTTAAACAAATGGGCATTACTTTATATTTTCATCTCATAGTGAACTTTCAAGCCCTACAAAATTGCTACACCTAACAAAAATGTTTATAATTATTATTTTCTCACAGTTTTACAATAATGTTGCTTGCGAATATTCGCAATGCTAATTTTATTCGCGTATATCGCATATTCGCGAATTCGCTAATATTCACGAATATAGCAGTTTTTTTTTTTTTCACAGTACACATCACAGTGATCACCCCTCTCTGCTTCCAGCTTGTGTGGTGAAAGAAGGCTCTAATACTACTGAGACTGGCGTGCGAATTTTGCATATGCTAATTTTCGCATATGCAAATTTTCGTTTACGCTAATTGTGTATACGCGGATTTTCGCATAAGCGAATTTTCGCATACGCGAATTTTCGCATACGCGAAAATAAAACGCAAATATTACGAATATGCAAATTTAGCGAATATATGACAAATATTCGTCCATATATTCGCGAAATATCGCAAATTTGAATATGACCTAAGCCGCTCAACACTATTTTACAATAGAAAAATTACATGTAATGGTTCCACAGCTCATTTTATGCTGCAGAACCATCGGTGACCCGACCCATAGTGAGCCTCCAGCTGTTGTCCGAGCAACCGTGATACCTAAGTACAGTGCGCATACTTGCGGCGACTCGCAGGCCCTTGTGTGGCTACTTGGAGTGGCGGATTGCCAGTAGGCCAGGGGGCGGGGCAAGGCGGGGGGTTTTGGCAACAGCTGGAGGCACACTATGGGTCGGGTTACAGGCGGATCCCCAGCATAACATATGCTGCAGATCCATATGCTGTGACTCTACCCTAATGGTTTATTCCCACGTACAGTATCCTGCACAGATTTGATGCGCAGTATTTGTAACTACAGATTAGAAGCTGTGCTCAGTCATTTAGCCTTTGGCAATCTCCGACTCTGCCATAGAGTTGTATTGAGGGGGCGTGTCAGCCGCCACTTCATGCGGTGGTCAACACGACCCCTTCCCGCAGGCTTCCGGGGCCCCATACAGGAGATAGCAGAGGGCCCCAGTGGTCGGACCCCCCCCCCGCAATCTGAAACTTATCCCCTATTCATAGGATAGGGGATACGTTTTTCAGGACTGAACTACACCTTTAATATAGAAAATGGCCCCTGCAAATCCCACCCCTAGGGGTCCTCATACCTACTGGGACACTAACCAGTTGTGCAGCAACATCAAGCTTCCCCATGAGTCATGGACAAGAGATGACTCACGGACAAGGCTGCATGAACAGAGACACAAATCACCTCCCACCACCACAAGGGAACCCCCTTCCCCTTCCCCTGAGAGGATTTCTAGCACTGTGAGCTAATATAATAAATAATTTTATAATAAATATAGGTGATAGAGGCATAAAAATTAGATGTACATGGTCAGGATTAGGTACCGAGTAACATATTATTATTATTTTGTGTGGGGATCTGACAGGTATGCTGCAAAAACTATATCTCATCTCAAGAGCATTTCTAGCAAATCTTTGATTATTCATTGTATAATAGAAATGTAAAGAAAAGCAATTACAAGCATTTATAGGCTTTATGGACAATCAAATAGTACCAAGCATTTAAAGAGACAAAGTAACTTATTGTCATTAAAGAAAAAGGAACCCTGTTTGCATCTATGAGAACATTAATATCCTACAAATGGGCTACATAAATAATTATATCAGCAGATCATTTTGTAGAAACCCTAGCCTTCAGCTTTTAAGATGCCCCCAAAAATGCTTTATGTCAGTCAGTAAGAGTTGGGTAGGTGTGGATATGGCCCACGATCTCCACGCCTATTCCCTGTATATCAGCGCTGGGACAACTGTGTGACTGACAGGCCCCTTATTCTTCTTACATGCAGGCGGCAAGTTTTCTACTGTAGAAGAAGACACAGTGCCCATTCTTCTGTCTTCCTAGAATGCACACATGTGGACAGTTTTCACAGCAAGCACTCTCTCTTTCTCTCTGCGAGCGCTTGCTCCCAATGGCCCTAGTGCGCAGCGTAAAGCAGCTAGCACCAGAGGAGAGAGCAAATGCTTACTGTGAAAACTGGCCGCCCGCATCGCATCACCGGTGTGCGCTCCAGGAAGTCAGGAGAACAGGCACTATGCGCTGGGACCTGTGTTTCAATCACACAGCGGTCCCAGTGCTTACCTACAGGGGATAGGCGTGGCGGCTGCGGGCCATAGCCACCCTTATCCGACTCTTGCTGACTGTCTTATTAAGCATTTTTTTTTCCTGATCAAAGCTGCTAGAAAGCAGCAAAAGTTGAGCTTAAATTGTAAATGTTAACAACTTTGTTATCCTTAGAATAGTTTAAGGGGGTACAAATTAGTGACAGTTACACTTTAATATACGCAATGTGCCTCAATGACATGTAGATTCAACTTGTAAGATGTGCACCCTATGTACATTAAAGGGAACCTGTCTTTTTATGCTGCTCAAACCATGAGGAGCACAGTACGGGTTGGGTATTTCAGAGAAATTCATAGTTTAAAATGTTGGGACCCAGATAACTAGTCCCGGGGCAGATCCCGATGGCTGCTCTCTATCCCTTGGGGGGGGATTCTCAAAAACAACAGTAATTTCTGTTCCAGCGATATTATTCACACTTTTTTTTTCTCCTCACATTTTCAACGGTCTCTTGTGCTGCTTTGAAAATATGAAAATATGTGAAAATTCTTTTCTGCACCACTTTTGGGTTTTTTTCGTTCCAAATTTTTTTTTAATTGCAGCCATAGTGGATTTTTTTTTGTGCCAAAATTATCGAGATGGGCGCCACAATTGGCAATTTTGGAACAAAATTGCTGATTTTTGCACCAAATTTTACATCCCAGAAAATTCTGGCGGAGACATCTGACGAAATATTGCATGGTTACTAGTGCCCAGACAAACGATAACTGTATAAATGAAACATTTCTGAGCTTAAATGTCAGTGCAGGTGCAGTGACCAAGAAAACAAAAAGAAAAAAATATATATTTTTTTATAATTGCTTAAAGGGGTATTCCGGGCAAAAACATCTTATCCCCTATCGAAAGGAATAAATGTGATTTCTACAAAAAGCTGATGTGAATTTTTTTATGTAAACTGGACTCTCACCCCTTTGAAAATATCATGTAAAGCAGACAACATATGTGGACATACTCACGTTTACAAAGTTGACGTCAACAGTGTAAACTGCGGCACAAAGCTCTTTGAAATGTGGTTGATGCTTTTTGCACCAAAATTTAGGTGCAAAATTCTTTGAGAATCTCCCCCCTTATGTCTAAGTTAAGCATCTCTTGCTATACACAGATGCTCACCTGAGTTGGTTATGCTCAGAGCATAACATCTAGAGCAGCATATCACTGAGTGGGTCAGCAGCCTTAGAGCACCGGATCCTCCAAAAGGGACAGCAAGCAGAAATGGATTGTAGTAGTTAAAGAAAAAATTCTCCAAACGTGGAACTTCTCCCCTAAAAGATTTTCTTTATTTCAACATCAAAGGTATAAAGGAAGGTGATGGCACTTTCAAGGTGTTTCTAGCTGATTAAGAGCTCGGTACGAGCTAGAAACACGTTGAAAGTGCCATCACCATCCTTAATGCAAAAATATTTTGGGAGAATTTTTTTCTTTAACTACTATAATCCATTTCTAGAAAAGGAATGACACAGTATAGAAAAGCAAGAAACACGTGGGTAACTTGAAACATAACTTTTCCATCTTAAAGAAGACTAACTCTTGGAATTTACATATGAGCACAATACTTGGTTCCAATATAGCTTTTACAATGCTCATAGGTTGAAGATGGTGTTTTTTTCTGTCTGAAATCGACAAGAACAGACAGTTCAGAGCAGGCGAATGAAGTATTAAAGGGGTTATCCACCATAAGGTGATTTTAGTACATACCTGGCAGACAGTAATGAACATGCTTTAGAAGAATATGTGCTTGTCTTGGGGCTATATGGCTATGTTGTGAGATTACCATAACACTGTGGTTATGTTTTTGTTAACTGGTATTTCCTGTTTGAGTTTCCTTCTTTGCCTACAAATCCCATAATTCAATTTTCCTCCCACACATCAGCCACCCCACCCACTGAAACATAAATGAGCTGCATCCATTCAAAAGACCTGTATTTTCCAATCAGGGTGTCTACAACTGTTGCAATAATACAATTAGTTGCAGATTGATCTCTCTCCCACCAAGCGATCGCTTCACCCATTGAAGCAGACAGGCTCTCTGTAATCAGCTGACTAGTGATGTCAGGTCTTAACATGGGAAAAACCTGAGACAACAGTGATTTTGTATGCTGTTAAAAATAAATATTGGAGCGAAAATCACAGAAGAATTACGAGAAAACTGTCACACACAGGTACAGACTCTATATTATGAACTACACTAACTTTACAGCCCCTGTAGCATAGTCAATTAAAAAAAATCCTGGAATACTCCTTTAGCTACCCCACTCATTTGCATTGGTCATAGAATGTTAATGTTTTTTTTTTTTTTTTAAAGGATTTAGGCACATAATCCAATCCTAAATACTCATGAAATCCTGAGCATGTGAAAATTGCAAAGGAAATGAGGGGAAAGCAATGGTGCAATATACTATCTCAAGACACAAAATACTATACTATCTATTGTGATATTGATCTAGACCATATGTACTGTTAAAAATGAAAGTTATCAAAGAATATAATGATGTTGGTTTTTGCCTTCATGCTATATAAATACATGTTCTAGGTTGCCAAAATACATAACCATGTTTTACTAAGATTGACTATAAGTGTCAACTGTTAATTTACAGTGTCTGTAGTAATCGCTCCATTCATTGTATGACATACCAGTCTTGTAAAATATAATTATACTATAATTCTTATAGAGGTAATATACATGATGTTTTCCAGCTGTTGTCGAATGAATCTACATTTTTATAAATTGACACTTAAAAAGCGGTTTACTTGTACATATGAGTACTGTAGCATTTCCTGATGCCAGTCAACACTGACTTGAATCTGTTTGTGTCACAGTGCAAATGTAAATGTGTCTAAAACAACATTAAAATATGCCAGCCTTAATATGCCACCAGCTTTGTGAATGACATGGGTACAAATGGAGCAGGTTTAAAGTGTAATTCCTGTCAAATCTGAAAATTTATATCATGCTAATTTTATATTTGCATTGTGTTCTCAGAATGTACTTCTAATATTAGTGTTCATGTTGTAATTACTTCATTGTAAACCGCAATCCTCTACCTAAATACAAATTGTAAAAAACAGAAGTTAAATTGTACCCAACAGCAACTTTATGTTGAAATTTTAGATTACTTATTGTGTTTTTCTAATCCAGACCTAAAGATGGTCCTAGTAGGTAGATAATCATACTACACTCCTGATGGTATGTGGTGCGCCATCAAGATCCCATCCTGTATCTTAGCAGACTCAAAGAGTACCTGTCACCAAATAAAACTTTTAATATAGTGTTCCTCAGCAGACACTTTCCCATTCACTTGCTTTTAAAATTATCACCATAAATATGTTTAAAATGTAATAGAAAAAAAGGCCACTAGGAGGCTCTGTTCTGTTCCCTGCTACAATTAATACAGTGAGTTTGGTCTCCCCTGGCCTGGCAGGAGACCAAACTCAGGAAGTGTTTCTCTGCACTGAGCTTGATTGACAGCTGCACAGAGCCTCACTGAAATGTGCTCAAAGCCTCACTGAAATGTGCTCAAAGAGCTTCACTGAAACATGCATAGAGCCTCACTGAAACATGCACAGAGCCTGAGGTCTTCTATTCATCACAGCACTGCAACGATGTGAGGGCGGAAGTGGTTCCTCAGCAGGCTTAAGTGATGTCATGATCAATTCCTGCTGGAAGATTGCACTATGTGAGCAAGAAGAATGGTATAATACAGATTTTTAAAGCTCTGAAATTTTTTAAGGGTGGGAAGGGTGTTAGGACTAGTTAGGGAACATAGCCTGAGGTAGTTTAGAATAGTTTATTTGGTGACAGGCACTTTTTAAGTATTAAGCAAACTTGTAACTGGGATATTCAATATTGTCAGTTCCCACAATATTTTAAGTTGATGTTTCAGTCAACGATCTTAATCAAATATTTGGATTGCTCTCTGAATATGAGTTGCCTCTTTCTCCTCACAAGACTGTCACTTTCCTCAGAGCATCATTGCTCCCTTCCTTTGACTCATTGCTAGCCTGCAATCCAAATGTTTGATGAAGGTCATTGAGCGAAAGCCCACTTTAAAATATTGTGGATTGCCAATAAAATCTCAAGCACTTATTGGAGTTCCAAGTCTATTTAAGTCTTAAAGGGGTACTCCGCTCCTAAACATCTTAGCCCCTATTCAAAGGATAGGGGATAAGATGTCTGATCGTAGGGGTCATCCAATCGCTTGGACATCCAATTACGGGGGTCCCCCCAGACATCCGGTGCACAGAGTGAACTTCTTTCCATGCCGGATAACTCGCGATGCCGAGGCTCGTGATGTCACGGTCAAGCCCCTCTCGTGACATCAGGGCCATGTCCCCTCAGTGCAAGTCTACAGGAGGGGGGCATGACTGCATAATCGTGGCACAGCTTTGATGTCTCTAGCCTCCTACGCTGCATCTGACGCTCTAAACGAATGCTGGGTGCCGCGGAGATCGCGGGGGCCTCAGCGGCAGGACCTCTGCGATCAGACATCTTATCCCCTATCCTTTGGATAAGATGTCTAGGGGTGGAGTACCCCTTTAAGACTATCATAGCCATTATGGTTACAAATGACCATGATTGGCATTTGCCACCTGGCAGGCCAGATAGGAAATGCTACAATTGCCACTAGGTGTCAGAACAGGCTAGAGAGTATATGACAATAATCTCTGAAAAGTTGACTGTAAGTAAGTAATACCATGGGGAGATGAAGAACTTGGGGACTGTTCAACAGCTCAATGTTGTAAATGTAGCAGTAAGAGAGAGTGGTGGTATGTTAACTAGAAACGCTCACGCACCAAGTTTGACTTTTAAGCTATATATATATATATATATATATATATATATATATATATATATTCTTGCCTTATTTATTTTGTAGGTAAGGTAATGAATAATATAAGCTGTTGTACACACAGATGTGGTAGAGTTAACAGTCACTAGATCAGCTCACACACAAAGTCTGACTGCTAACTTTGCTTCATCTATATTTTGACTGACTTTTTTACGTTAAGTAAACTAAATTCTATGACTTTTTCTATGCCACCAAATGTCAACGATAAAAAGGTTTTATAATGCCAAGAATGTCCTTGTGTCACCAGCCAATGTTAAAAGGCCACCTAAAGTTAAAAAAAAAAAAACTTCTGACACGTCATAACTCCCCTCTTAAGTGACTTTTTGACATGTTTTGAAGAGTTTGCTGGATTTTCCATACTTTGTGCAATTTCTTCTAAATTATGATCTTCCCTAAGAGTGCATCTTGGTATTGTGGCACTATGCAGCTCCGCTTGTGTACTTACAGTGCATAGAATGAGATATATTAATATGTGGGAAATTCAATGACAATTTTACCACAGTTTGTGTATGAGTGTCTGGTTAACCCTAATGTTTGAGCAAGGAATTGAACTGCTATTTAAGTATGGCACATTTTTCCTGTCAGTAGCATTTACTTAGAGGTGAGAAGGGCTATTTTTTTTTTTTAATAACCCTGACATTTTATATGACAAAATAATTGAAATCTCAGAATATTCTGTGAAGCAAAAGTGTCATGCCATCATCTAATTCCCTATATCTATGAGCATTAATACAGATTCAGTAAATGTAATACTTTACAGTACTTAGGGTCGTCTAAGGTAACTTGACACATATTGTGATACATTTTCTGTCAGAAACAAGATACCCTGATTAAAAAAATACAGTAGTATCATGGGAAGATGTACAATGGAGAATGTTCTACCTGACAGGCTGAGAACTTTTAAGGTTTTTATTCTAGAACAATCAAGTAAAATCAGAAATAACTATAAAGGCAAAATGTCATTTGTGGCTATATTGCTGTTCACTTATGTAGAAAATTAAGGTGAAAAATGGGTTTTCCACGTCACTTACTGTAAGTTTCTGCTTATATTGCAACCAACTGATAAATGTTGTTTTACACCAAAACATGGACATTCCCAAGCAGAGGTGTAACTTGTAGCTTCTGGTCCCCGATGCAAAATCTGCAATAGGGCCCTACGTGACAATTATAATACTGGTCTTTTTATAGGGAAAATTTGCTTTGGGGCCCCCTTAGGCACCAGGTCCCCGATGTGACTGCTACCTCTGGACTTCCTTTAGCTATGCTCTTGCTCCAAAGATATTAAATTATTGACCTATCAAGATAACATTTCAGGCAAAACTTCAATGTGAAGCATGTTTACATGTCTGAATAACAAAAAAACAATGGGGGAGATTTATCAAAACCTGTCCAGAGGAAAAGTTGCTGAGTTGCCCATAGCAACCAATCAGATTGCTTCTTTCATTTTTAACAAGGCCTCTGCAAAATGAAAGAAGCAATCTGATTGGTTGCTATGGGCAACTGGGCAACTTTTGCTTTGCACAGGTTTTGATAAATCTCCCCTAATGTTTTTCTTAGTTAACTCATGTACCGTTATTTATCCAAACTGAAACCACAAATTTTCAGATTTAATGTTCTTGGTATATCAGTGAGTTATTTTATTAAGAACAATGTATTCAGTGATACAGATGTGAAAGAGGCACAACTTCATAAGTAAGAAGAGTTGACATTCCTTATAGTTGGCAATCACTAGGGAATCTGCATGAGTCATATGGGAGCTCAATTTATGTGTATATTACTCATTTTTAAAGAAAAAGTTACGATACATACAACATTGTTGAAAAACTCACTCATCCATCCATCAAATTCAACCAGAGGATGGAAGTGTTGTGGATTAAAAAAAGAAAGTATTCATGTCTTTCTAGCCTCATGTGGGGATCAGACTGGGTCAACATTTAAGCAGCTAATATGAAAATATGAAACAGTTAACCCTCTTTTAAAGAGGACCTGTGGTCAGTTTAAAAAAAAGAAAAAAAAAAAACTTTTTTAGATTATCTTGCAGTCTTTGGTACCCAAATACAAAAGCTGTTTTTATTTTATTGCTGCACCCCTCTTCCCATTCCCAAGATGTAGGGATTTTCATATTTGGCTTTCTATCTGCACTTTTCCTATAAAAGTGAGTGTGAACTATGTTTCAAAAAGCGTGTGTAAATGCTAGCCCAAAGAGGGTGCAAATATGAGGCACCTGTGTTTGATTCAGTCTCCACAGTTCAAATTCATACCCCATGAACCTAGCATTCACACCCCTGAGTATAGCATTCACACCATCTGAGCCTTATTTACACTTCCTTAGCCCAGCATTCACATCCCTGAACACAGCATTTGCATCCCCTGAGCCTAGCATTCACACGCCTAAGTACAAATGAGGGAATCAAATCAGACTAAGTCAAATTTGTTCCAAATTTCATGAAAAATTCGATTTGGACCAAATCCAAACTTTGACTCGATTTGAAATAACAAATTTATTCATAAGTGACACTATGATTGTCCTGTATTATGTATACTGTAGATGGGAGCAGCTTTCTCCTCAGCTCGCATCTCTGCAATAGATAGGAGTGACTCAATCTATAGTCTATAGTGACTCAGTGTCCTCAACTGCCGGTACTACTGCTCCCAACATGGAGCACACTCTGCTCCATGCTGGGAGCTGTAGTACCTGCATTAGTAGATGTTACGCCGAGCGCTCCGGGTCCCCGCTCCTCCCCGGAGCGCTCGCAACATCCTCGCTACGGCAGCGCCCCGGTCAGATCCACTGACCGGGTGCGCTGCGATACCGCCTCCAGCCGGGATGCGATTCGCGATGCGGGTGGCGCCCGCTCGCGATGCGCACCCCGGCTTCCGTACCTGACTCGCTCTCCCTCGGTCCTGTCCCGGCGCGCGCGGCCCCGCTCCCTAGGGCGCGCACGCCGGGTCTCTGCGATTTAAAGGGCCACTGCGCCACTGATTGGCGCAGTGGTTCCAATTAGTGTCTTCACCTGTGCACTCCCTATGTATACCTCACTTCCCCTGCACTCCCTCGCCGGATCTTGTTGCCCTTGTGCCTAGTGAAAGCGTTCCCTTGTGTGTTCCTAGCCTGTGTTCCAGACCTCCTGCCGTTGCCCCTGACTACGATCCTTGCTGCCTGCCCCGACCTTCTGCTACGTCCGACCTTGCTTTTGTCTACTCCCTTGTACCGCGCCTATCTTCAGCAGTCAGAGAGGTTGAGCCGTTGCTAGTGGATACGACCTGGTTACTACCGCCGCAGCAAGACCATCCCGCTTTGCGGCGGGCTCTGGTGAACACCAGTAGTAACTTAGAACCGGTCCACTAGCACGGTCCACGCCAATCCCTCTCTGGCACAGAGGATCCACCTCCTGCCAGCCGGCATCGTGACAGTAAATCCGGCCATGGATCCCGCTGAAGTACCTCTGCCAGTTGTCGCCGACCTCACCACGGTGGTCGCCCAGCAGTCACAACAGATAGCACAACAAGGCCACCAGCTGTCTCAACTGACCGTGATGCTACAGCAGCTACTACCACAGCTTCAGCAATCATCTCCTCCACCAGCTCCTGCACCTCCTCCGCAGCGAGTGGCCGCTTCAGGCCTACGACTATCCTTGCCGGATAAATTTGATGGGGACTCTAAGTTTTGCCGTGGCTTTCTTTCACAATGTTCCCTGCACTTGGAGATGATGTCGGACCAGTTTCCTACTGAAAGGTCTAAGGTGGCTTTTGTAGTCAGCCTTCTGTCTGGAAAAGCTCTGTCATGGGCCACACCGCTCTGGGACCGCAATGACCCCGTCACTGCCTCTGTACACTCCTTCTTCTCGGAAATTCGTAGTGTCTTTGAGGAACCTGCCCGAGCCTCTTCTGTTGAGACTGCCCTGCTGAACCTGGTCCAGGGTAATTCTTCCGTTGGCGAGTACGCCATACAATTCCGTACTCTTGCTTCTGAACTATCCTGGAATAATGAGGCCCTCTGCGCGACCTTTAAAAAAGGCCTATCCAGCAACATTAAATATGTTCTGGCCGCACGAGAAATTCCTGCTAATCTACATGAACTCATTCATCTTGCCACTCGCATTGACATGCGTTTTTCCGAAAGGCGTCAGGAGCTCCGCCAGGATATGGACTTTGTTCGCACGAGGCGTTTTTTCTCCCCGGCTCCTCTCTCCTCTGGTCCCCTGCAATCCGTTCCTGTGCCTCCCGCCGTGGAGGCTATGCAAGTTGACCGGTCTCGCCTGACACCTCAAGAGAGGACACGACGCCGCATGGAGAATCTCTGCCTGTACTGTGCTGGTACCGAACACTTCCTGAAGGATTGTCCTATCCGTCCTCCCCGCCTGGAAAGACGCACGCTGACTCCGCACAAAGGTGAGACAGTCCTTGATGTCAACTCTGCTTCTCCACGTCTTACTGTGCCTGTGCGGATATCTGCATCTACCTTCTCCTTCTCTACTATGGCCTTCTTGGATTCCGGATCTGCAGGAAACTTTATTTTGGCCTCTCTCATCAACAGGTTCAACATCCCGGTAACCAGTCTCGCCAGACCCCTCTACATCAATTGTGTTAACAATGAAAGATTGGACTGTACCATACGTTATCGCACGGAGCCCCTTCTAATGTGCATCGGACCTCATCATGAAAAAATTGAGTTTTTGGTCCTCCCCAATTGCACTTCCGAAATTCTCCTTGGACTACCGTGGCTTCAACGCCATTCCCCAACCCTGGATTGGTCCACAAGGGAGATCAAGAGCTGGGGTACCTCTTGTTTCAAGGACTGCCTTAAACCGGTTCCCAGTACTCCCTGCCGTGACCCTGTGGTTCCCCCTGTAACCGGTCTCCCTAAGGCCTATATGGACTATGCTGACGTATTTTGCAAGAAACAAGCTGAGACTCTACCTCCTCACAGGCCTTATGACTGTCCTATTGACCTCCTCCCGGGCACTACTCCACCCCGGGGCAGAATTTATCCTCTGTCCGCCCCAGAGACTCTTGCTATGTCAGAGTACATCCAGGAAAATTTAAAAAAGGGGTTTATCCGCAAATCCTCCTCTCCTGCCGGAGCTGGATTTTTCTTTGTGTCCAAAAAAGATGGCTCCCTACGTCCTTGCATTGACTACCGCGGACTTAATAAAATCACGGTAAAGAACCGCTACCCTCTACCTCTTATTACTGAACTCTTTGATCGCCTCCAAGGTGCCCACATCTTTACCAAACTGGACTTAAGAGGTGCTTATAATCTCATCCGCATCAGGGAGGGGGACGAATGGAAAACGGCATTTAACACTAGATAGAGATGGACACTTTGAGTATCTGGTCATGCCCTTTGGCCTGTGCAACGCCCCTGCCGTCTTCCAAGACTTTGTTAATTAAATTTTTCGTGATCTCTTATATTCCTGTGTTGTTGTGTATCTGGACGATATTCTGATTTTTTCTGCCAACCTAGAAGAACACCGCCAGCATGTCCGCATGGTTCTTCAGAGACTTCGAGACAATCAACTTTATGCCAAAATGGAGAAATGTCTGTTTGAATGTCAATCTCTTCCTTTCCTAGGATACTTGGTCTCTGGCCAGGGACTACAAATGGACCCAGACAAACTCTCTGCCGTCTTAGATTGGCCACGCCCCTCCGGACTCCGTGCTATCCAACGTTTTTTGGGGTTCGCCAATTATTACAGACAATTTATTCCACATTTTTCCACCATTGTGGCTCCTATCGTGGCTTTAACCAAGAAGAATGCCAATCCTAAGTCATGGCCTCCTCAAGCGGAAGACGCCTTTAAACGGCTCAAGTCTGCCTTTTCTTCTGCTCCCGTGCTCTCCAGACCTGACCCATCTAAACCCTTCCTATTGGAGGTTGATGCCTCCTCAGTAGGAGCTGGAGCGGTTCTTCTACAAAAAAATTCTTCTGGGCATGCTGTTACTTGTGGTTTTTTTTCTAGGACCTTCTCTCCGGCGGAGAGGAACTACTCCATCGGGGATCGAGAGCTACTGGCCATTAAATTAGCACTTGAGGAATGGAGGCATCTGCTGGAGGGATCAAAATTTCCAGTTATTATTTACACCGATCACAAGAATCTCTCCTATCTCCAGTCTGCCCAACGGCTGAACCCTCACCAGGCCAGGTGGTCTCTGTTCTTTGCCCGGTTTAATTTTGAAATTCACTTTCGCCCTGCCGATAAGAACATTAGGGCCGATGCTCTCTCTCGTTCCTCGGATGCCTCGGAAGTAGAGCTCTCTCCGCAACACATCATTCCTCCTGACTGCCTGATCTCCACTTCTCCAGCCTCCATCAGGCAAACTCCTCCAGGGAAGACCTTCGTCTCTCCACGCCAACGCCTCGGAATCCTCAAATGGGGTCACTCCTCCCATCTCGCAGGCCATGCGGGCATCAAGAAATCCTTGCAACTCATCTCTCGTTTCTATTGGTGGCCGACTCTGGAAACGGATGTTGTTGATTTTGTGCGGGCCTGCACTGTCTGTGCCCGGGATAAGACTCCTCGCCAGAAGCCTGCTGGTCTTCTTCATCCTCTGCCTGTCCCCGAACAGCCTTGGTCTCTGATTGGTATGGACTTTATTACAGACTTACCCCCATCCCGTGGCAACACTGTTGTTTGGGTGGTCGTTGATCGATTTTCCAAGATGGCACATTTTATTCCTCTTCCTGGTCTTCCTTCAGCACCTCAGTTGGCAAAACAATTTTTTGTACACATTTTTCGTCTTCACGGGTTGCCCACGCAGATCGTCTCGGATAGAGGCGTCCAATTCGTGTCAAAATTCTGGAGGGCTCTCTGTAAACAACTCAAGATTAAATGAAACTTTTCTTCTGCTTATCATCCTCAATCCAATGGGCAAGTAGAAAGAATTAACCAGGTCCTGGGTGATTATTTACGGCATTTTGTTTCCTCCCGCCAGGATGACTGGGCAGATCTTCTTCCATGGGCCGAATTCTCGTACAACTTCAGAGTCTCTGAATCTTCTTCCAAATCCCCATTTTTCGTGGTGTACGGCCGTCACCCTCTTCCCCCCCTCCCTACTCCCTTGTCCTCTGGTTTGCCCGCTGTGGATGAAATAACTCGTGATCTTTCCACCATATGGAAAGAGACCCAAAATTCTCTCTTACAGGCTTCATCACGCATGAAGAAGTTTGCTGATAAGAAAAGAAGAGCTCCCCCCATTTTTTCTCCCAGAGACAAGGTATGGCTCTCCGCTAAATATGTCCGCTTCCGTGTTCCCAGCTACAAATTGGGACCACGCTATCTTGGTCCTTTCAAAATCTTGTGCCAAATTAATCCTGTCTCTTACAAACTTCTTCTTCCTCCTTCTCTTCGTATTCCTAATGCCTTTCATGTCTCTCTTCTTAAACCACTCATCATCAACCGTTTCTCTCCCAAACTTATTTCTCCTACTCCTGTCTCCGGTTCTTCAGACATCTTCACCGTAAAGGAGATACTGGCCTCCAAAAAGGTCAGAGGAAAAACTTTTTTTTTAGTGGACTGGGAGGGCTGTGGTCCTGAAGAGAGATCCTGGGAACCTAAGGACAATATCCTAGACAAAAGTCTGGTCCTCAGGTTCTCAGGCTCTAAGAAGAGGGGGAGACCCAAGGGGGGGGGTACTGTTACGCCGAGCGCTCCGGGTCCCCGCTCCTCCCCGGAGCGCTCGCAACATCCTCGCTACGGCAGCGCCCCGGTCAGATCCACTGACCGGGTGCGCTGCGATACCGCCTCCAGCCGGGATGCGATTCGCGATGCGGGTGGCGCCCGCTCGCGATGCGCACCCCGGCTTCCGTACCTGACTCGCTCTCCCTCGGTCCTGTCCCGGCGCGCGCGGCCCCGCTCCCTAGGGCGCGCGCGCGCCGGGTCTCTGCGATTTAAAGGGCCACTGCGCCACTGATTGGCGCAGTGGTTCCAATTAGTGTCTTCACCTGTGCACTCCCTATGTATACCTCACTTCCCCTGCACTCCCTCGCCGGATCTTGTTGCCCTTGTGCCTAGTGAAAGCGTTCCCTTGTGTGTTCCTAGCCTGTGTTCCAGACCTCCTGCCGTTGCCCCTGACTACGATCCTTGCTGCCTGCCCCGACCTTCTGCTACGTCCGACCTTGCTTTTGTCTACTCCCTTGTACCGCGCCTATCTTCAGCAGTCAGAGAGGTTGAGCCGTTGCTAGTGGATACGACCTGGTTACTACCGCCGCAGCAAGACCATCCCGCTTTGCGGCGGGCTCTGGTGAACACCAGTAGTAACTTAGAACCGGTCCACTAGCACGGTCCACGCCAATCCCTCTCTGGCACAGAGGATCCACCTCCTGCCAGCCGGCATCGTGACAGTAGACAGATCGCATCGAGTGTCACTTCTGACACCTGATGCTATCGTCCTGTATAATGTATAGATGTGGGTGGCCGACCGCTCTTCTCTGGTCCCACTGTAGTATGAGTATATGTCGTATATATACCTATTATTCATATTTCCCGCAGAGAGCTTTGAGTTGCTGGAACAATCTGGCTAACCACAGCTCCCTGCGAGAAATATGAATAAGTGATGTAAATTCTATTCCCCTATTCACATCACTGGCCTGGCGGAGTATAGTGCAGAGATGCACCATTTTGTAACTTTTGGGGGCTTCTGTTTCTACGAAGTAAATTTTTCGGTAAAAATTACAAATTCTCTTTATTCTGTCGGTCCATATGATTAAAATTATATCCTACTTATATAGGTTGGATATTGTCGTACTTTGGAAAAAAATCAGAACTACATGAAGGAAAATTTATACGTTTAAAATTGTCATCTTCTGACCCCTATAACTTTTTGATTTTTCCGCATATGGGGCAGTATGAGGGCTCATTTTTTGTGGTACCATTTTTTTATTGATCGGACTTGTTGATCGCTTTTTATTCATTTTTTCATGATATAAAAAGTGACCAAAAAGACACAATTTTGGACTATGGAATTTTTTTGCGCGTACTCCATTGACTGTGCAGTTTAATTCATTATATATTTTTTATAAATCAGAAATTTCTGCACGTGGCGATACCACATATGTTTATTTTTTTTTATTTACACAGTTTTTTTTCAAATGGGAAAAGGGGGGTGATTCAAACTTTTATTAGGGGAGGGGTTAAATGATCTTTATTCACTTTTTTTTTGCAATGTTATAGCTCCCATAGGGGGCTATAACACTGCACACACTGATCTTTTACATTGATCAGTGGTTTCTCATAGTAAACCAGTGATCAATGATTCTGCCGCTTGACTGCTTATGCCTGGATCTCAGGCACTGAGCAGTCATTCGGCGATCGGACACCAGGAGGCAAGGTAGGAGACCCTCCTCGTGTCCTACAGCTGATCGGGATGCCGCAATTTCGCTGCAGACATCCCGAACTGCCCCCTGAGCTAACCGGCAGTGATTTACTTTCACTTTAGACGCTGTGTTCAACTTTGAATGCCGTGTCTAAAAGGTTAATAGCACGCGGCACCACGATCATTTCCGCGCGCTATTATCCACGGTTCCCGGCCGTTGTTAGACGACGTGGCCCCGATTATAGAAAGGTAAAGGACTCAGGACGTACCAGTACGTCCTTGGTCCTTAAGAGGTTAACATTGAGCACTGAATTTTCTGGTCCCTGCCCGCTCGGGAAAATTGAAAGACAAAAAAAAAGTTAATTTTAATTTTTAAATAGGGATCAATTTATCTGGGTGGGCAGGGACCTAAATGTAAAAATAATATATTTTTTTATTATACTTTTTCAAAATGGTTTAATTAGTAATGTATTTTAATGTTGTGTTAAATAAAGTGTGTGTGTGTTTCACTTTTTTTCTCTATTTTTTTTTAAATTTTTTAGGTAGTAATGCTACTCCCAGCATGGAACAGACTGTTCCATGATGGGAGCTGTAGTACCTTTACTAATAGACAGATAACAGCAGATGACACCCGATGCGATTGTCCTTTCTATTGCTGAGATGGAGCGGCTTTCTCCTGCGCTCGCATTTCTCTGCACTATACTCCGCTGGCCAGTGATGTGAATAGAATTTGCATCACTTATTCATATTTCCTGCAGAGAGCTGTGATTGGCCAGATTGTTCCAGCCACTCACAGCTCTCTGCGGGAAATATGAATAATAGGTATATATACAGCATATACTCATACTACAGTGGGACCAGAGAAGAGCGTCCGGCTGGCCGGCCGCATGTATATATTATACAGGACGATCGCATCGGGTGTCAGAAGTGACACTCGCTGCAATCTGTCTATTAATGTAGGTACTACAGCTCCCAGCATGGAGCAGAGTGTGCTCCATGTTGGGAGCAGTAGTAATTGCAGTTGAGGACAGATCCCATCGGGTGTCACTCCTGACACCCAATGCAATCGTCCTATCTAGATGCTAGAAAGCCAACCACATCGATACGTTATACAGGATGATCGCAGCAGGTGTCAGGAGTGACACACAGGGCGATCTGTCTATTAGCACAGGTACTACTACTATTACCATCATGGAACAGTCTTTCCATGCTGGGAATAGTAGTACTTCCTAAATAATGAAAAAAAAAAATTGAGAGAAAAAAGGGAAACACACACACTTTATTAAACACATTATTAAAATACATTACTACTAAAAATATGCCAAGAATTTATTTGGATCAAATTGATTTCTTTTTTTATTCAGTGAAATGGCTGAATCAAATATTTCAAAAATTCGCTCATCTCTACTCTTTATCCTAGCATTTTTACACCCCTGAGCCTAGCATTCCCACCCCTGAGCCTGGCATTCACAGCTCTTTTTGGTGTTAGTTCAACCCGCTTAAATTTATAAGAAAAATTACTTGATTTTTTGTTTGTTAACTTGACCATGGGTCCTCTTAAGACAATTATAAGATATATTAAGATATATTTACTAGAATCAATTTCTGAGGCATATTATTGTATAGCTTTACTGCCTTTACAAGCCTTCGCAGGTTTGAGATTAAAGGGGTACGCCCATGGAAATTTTTTTTTTTAAATCAACTGGTGCCAGAAAGTTAAACAGATTAGTAAACTTCTATTAAAAAGTCTTAATCCTTCCAGTACTTTTTAGGGGCTGTATACTATAGAGAAATCCAAAAAAGAAATGCATTGCCTCTGATGTCCATTTTAGGAACTGTCCAGAGCAGCATATGTTTGCTATGTGGATTTTCTCCTGCTCCGGACAGTTCTTAAAATGGACAGCAGAGGTCAGCAGAGAGCACTGTGGCCATGACATCAGAGGAAATGCATCTCTTTTTTGGATTTCTCCTTAGTATACAGCCCCTAAAAAGTACTGGAAGGAAGTGATTTACAAATCTGTTTAACTTTGTGGCACCAGTTGATTTAAAAAAATAAAAAAAAAGTTTTCCACGGGAGTACCCTTTAAACCTTCATTTTTCCAGCATGAAAATATGTCTTCTTGTTTTATGAGATGAGTTTACAGTGAAAAGCTGCTCACAATGTTTTTTGTGGGTGCCATTTATATATTTAATGAAATCTGTTTGACCTCTTTCCCTAGCCTCCTTCCCAACACTAAATATATTTAACGTTTTATCTTTCATTGCATTTACTGTTCCTTATGTCTCTTCTGCCTGATTTTTTCTGTATTCTGTACTACTCCAGGTCAATGAATTTGATTTCTAACAACTTGATAGGGCAGACTATTTTTATTTAAGCCTAGTTCACACAACACTTTGTCCATACTGTTGAACTGCTCTCTCTTTATGATGAATAAAGGGATTTTTAACTGAGCCCTGTTGATCCTTTTTTCTTTTCGACTTGAGGGCAAAAGGCTTTTCAGCAATATATTCTGGCATTAAAAAGAGGAAATTAACATTATTTTCCAATCATCAACCTGCCACATGCTATCTTAAATACAACATACACAACCTTTAATCCAACCATTCAATTAGCTGAGGGATGGATACGATCTCCACAATCTCATTTGCCTTCTTCTTTGCTACCGAGCTCCTTTATAATGTGAAATCTGCTTATAATTTATTATAGGGTTATGCTAGTGATTACTCAGACTGCAGGTGTCATTTCTCTGAGGCTAGCAACTGGGAAAAAAAGAAACAAATGAACATATACCTATTTGAATGGCTGTTTATGTAAGCTTCATAAGTTCTAGTGACCTGTATATTTTGCATAAATTGTTTATAGGTATATTTTTTTATTTTTTTGAGACACAGTTAGATCTAAAAAAAATGTACAAAAAAATATCCCTTGCATCCTAAGTGTAGAGTATAAATAAAAAATGAAATACTACCGTCAATTATGTATTCTAGATAATAATAATAATAATCCTCGACCTATGAGAGCTTACGTCTTGCCACTTGATAGCCTAACATAAATCACCCATTCTCCCTAGCTACCATCTGCCATTCTTGTAGTTGATACTGCAGCCCTGTGGGTGGTCAGGACTCATCTGGACTATGAGGTAGGTTAACTTTCCTGTCTGACCTGCATCCCCTCTCTCCTTCCATCCTCTTTTCTCTCTTCTTTTTTCATCCTCTCTACTCTTTCTCACTGCTGCCATGGTAGCAACCCCACAACTTCCATGTTTTGATTACTTCAGTTATTGTTGGTACTCAGTTGTTTATCTTTAGGAATAGCCTTTCCCCCCCCCCCCCCCTAGACGATTTGTTGATGTGTCTCCCATGTTTGACAATATACTGTTTTTTGTGAGGTGCTACTGATGTGTTGAAAATTTACCTTGTTTTACTTGTATGCTTGAAAAATTTTATAAAACTTTACTGTTTAAAAAAACATTATCATTATTTTTTATTTACCATTTTAATAATAATAATAATAATAATACTTATTATTATTAATAATAATGATAATAATATAATAATACTACATACAGTTATAATATTAATTATAATATTAATAATAACTAAACTTTAATCATAATAATCACAAAAGCAACATTTCAATGGTGCCATAACAAAACTACAATGTCCTAGAGCAGTTGTTTAAGACAAGAAGTCACTTATGTCATTGCTCCTAAATTTCATTGAATTTGTCAGCCAATCATATATCATCACATCCATTAGACAAACCGAAGCTAAAAGAAATCAGACACGGCATGTTCCCAGTATTACAACATGTCAGTCCTGCTAAAGGACAAACATCTTTATAAGTCTTACAGCCTAATCAAAACACATTGGCAAATGACAAGACAGACTTCATTCACATTTAAACCAAATGAATGAGGCTATTTGCATGTAATAAAAGATGATCCGATCGATGAACGTTCTAAACATAACAGTGCTATTTATACTACAATGGATCAATACGGTCAGCAACACAGCTCAAAATAACATGTGGTATAAGCAAATGCTTTTCCTTTTATTTTACTCTTCTGATAATTGAAGTTAATACTTAAAACATTGAATAAGCACAGCACTAATAGGATAGTGGGATGCAAAGCAGCACAGCAGAATTCATAGGAAATGTCAATGTAATTATGTACAACGTATCTTAAACACATTTGCACTTTGTTTACCTCGACATGCTGACTTGGATAACAAACTTTAATTATCTTAACTCTCCAATTTCTTTGTGTGGTTTCATGATATGAGCTTGTATCTTTTGTTCTCTGCTTCCACATGGACTAGAATAGGATTTACCACTTTTAAACATTACTATGGTATTCATAGAGGTGTACATAGCAAAAAAAAAAAAAAAAGTCCAATGGTAAAAAGTAGACATTTTCTTAGGTAATCCTAAAAGCTTTCTGGGATTTTATGGGTCTAATACTAGTTTGCACCTGACTCTTTTCCTACTTGTTGTAAGAAAGAAAAACCATTGCTTTACCCAGTAATCTGGAGTATATTTTCTCAGGTTAGGGACAAGATCAAGTTAAGCTTGGATTCCATTTTCTTTGAGCCCTTATTAGCCCATGTCATATAATCAATGTTACATATAAACAATGTATCAATACTTTTTTTATATGTAACATTGGACATTTATGGTTGGACATGAATGTTTGTTAGTCTCAATCACAGACCAGTCTTGGTTCCTTTAGCTTAGCGCGAGTAACCACTGGGTTATTGATCCCATCTCTTACCAAGCTCCTTATCCCGAGATTACTTTATTTGGTGAAGCAGCCAGCTCTAGAAGTCCTGGCTGTTCCATACACCTTACTTTTAAGAATCATGGAGGCCATTGTGCTCTTTGAAATGTTTAGTGCAGTAGATATCTTGTGTCTGTGTCTCCACACAATCCTGTCTCTGAACTCTATTGGCAGTTCTTTCAACATCATGATTTGGTTTTTGGCCTGATATACATTGTTAGACTTAAATAGACATGAATGCTTATTTCTAAATCTTGTCCACTCAACTGAATTTATCACAAGTGACTCCAATCAAGGTGAAGAAACCTCTCAGAAATTATTAAGAAAAAAATGGGAGGCCCCTAGAGCTAAATTTCTAGTGTCATAGAGTAAAGGGTCTGGATACTTATGTATTCCATGCAAATTTTAGTTTTTTCTTTTTAATAAATTTGCAAAAGTTTCTAAAATTCAGTTTTCACTTAGTCATTATGGGGTATTGAGTGCAGAATAATGGATCACAACCTGATTTATTTTATTTAGCATAAGGCAGTAACATAACAAAATGTGAAAAAGTTTGAAGGGTCTGAAGACTTTCCAAATGCATTGTATGCCATGATTTTTTTCTATTAATGCATTTTTTAATCCCTTAAGGACAAAGCCCATTTTGACCTTAAGGACTAGGCCAATTTTCGATTCTTCTCTTTTGATTTTTCCTCCTCCCCTTCTAAAAATAATAACACTTTAAAATTTGCACCTTCATACTCATATAAGGGTTTGTTTTATGCACCATCAATTGTACTTTGTAATGACATCAATCATTTAATAACAAAATCTACCACAAAAATCCACAAAATCTACCAAAAAAAATATATATTTGTGGGGAGAAATTGAAAAAAAAAAATATATATATATATATATATTTTGTAATTTTTGGGGGCTTTTGTTTCTACCCAGTGCAATTTTCGGTAAAAATCACACCTTATATTTATTCTGTAGGTCCATACAGTCACAAATATACCCAATTTCTGTAGGTTTTATTTTACTAAAATAATTATAACTAGGTGCACCAAAATGTACTCCTCGTTGTCTGATCGCCTCTTCACTGCTCCGTGCCTGAGAGCCAGGCAGGAGCAGTGGAGCGCCGATAACCCTGATCAATGCAATGCTGTGGCATAGCATTGATCAGTGTCTGCAATCAGACTATTACATGTTATAGTCCCCTATGGGAGCTATAACAGTGCTAAAAAAATTGTGAATAGATGTGATTTAACCCCTTCCCTAATAAAAGTTTGAATCACCCCTCTTTTCACATAAAAAGAAAACTATGGAAATAAAAATAAATATAAACATATGTGATATCGCCATGTCCAAACTATAAAAAATATATTGATAATTAAACCACACGGTCAATGGCGTACATGTAAGTCCAAAATAGCGAATTTTTGGTCACTTTTTATACCATAAAAATGAATAAAAAGCGGTCCAAAATAGCGTATTTTTGGTCACTTTTTATACCATAAAAATGAATAAAAAGCGATCAAAAAGTCTGATCAAAACAAAAATGGTACCGATAAAAACTTCAGATCACAGCACAAAAAAATAAGCCCTCATACTGTCCCATATGCGAAAAATAAAAGTTATAGGGGTCAGAAGAGGGCATTTTTCAACATATTAATTACGTTATACCATCTTCTGATTACATATACTGACCAATGCCATGCCATAGCATAGAAAAGCCTAGATCAGTGTTATAGTCACCCTGTTGCTCTAGCCTGCATAGCAGGCTAGGAGCAGCAGAAGACTGATTGGACAGCGAGGAGGCAGGTAAAAGCCCTCCCACCATCAACTCAGCTTATCAGGACCCGGAATATCGCCGCGGACGTCCCGATCAGCTCCCCTGAGCTACTGAGCCACTAACCCCACATTTTAGATGCCGCAATCAACTTTGATTGCAGCATCTAAAGGGTTAATGCCAGGCAACCAGGACTCACTGGGACCCACCCAGTTTAAACCATTCTCCACCTCTTGAGAACAGTTTAAACCAGTTAGCGGGAGCGTACCTGTATGCCCTGTGTCCTGGATGGATTAATCTGTCAAACATAAACAAACAGAAACAAGAGGAGCAGGTCCCTAAAGCAAAAGGGATACAAATGCACAAAAAGAAAAACAAGATGGGTTGCTACCCAAAACTATATACAGACCAGGTAGTCAAGGTGGAAACAGGTTGATAATATAATATTCAACATGGGTTAAATGTATAGAGAGTATTCACATATATTGCATCATTACATAAGAAAAGGGGGTTCCTGGGTTCTAAGACAAATCTTGAAACAGGGTTATTGCTAGGACCTCAGAAAAGTAAAGGAACCAAAAAAGCAGGGGGTTATGAAGGGGTGTGCCTCAAGTAGGGCATTTATTGGGGGCTATATCAGGGGACCTGTGAGCAGAAAGCCTTCCACTGTGCCCAGGTCTTGGTATAAGTGGTGTGTGTCACGATGCCGGCTGGCAGGTAGTGGATCCTCTGTGCCAGAGAGGGATTGGCGTGGACCGTGCTAGTGGACCGGTTCTAAGCCACTACTGGTTTTCACCAGAGCCCGCCGCAAAGCGGGATGGTCTTGCTGCGGCGGTAGTGACCAGGTCGTATCCACTAGCAACGGCTCACCTCTCTGGCTGCTGAAGATACTGAAGATAGGCGAGGTACAAGGGAGTAGGCAGTAGCAAGGTCGGACGTAGCAGAAGGTCGGGGGCAGGCGGCAAGGTTCGTAGTCAGGGGAGATAGCAAAGGTACTGGTACACAGGCTATTGAACACACAAGGAACGCTTTCACTGGCACTAAGGCAACAAGATCCGGCAAGGAAGTGCAAGGGAGGAGACTAGATATAGCCAGGGAACAGGTGGGAACCAATTAAGCTAATTGGGCCAGGCACCAATCATTGGTGCACTGGCCCTTTAAGTCTCAGGGAGCTGGCGCGCGCGCGCCCTAGAGAGCGGAGCCGCGCGCGCCAGCACATGACCGCAGGAGACGGGAACGGGTAAGTGACCTGGGATGCGATTCGCAAGCGGGCGCGTCCCGCTGTGCGAATCGCATCCCCAACGGCCATGGCAGAGCAGCGCTCCCGGTCAGCGCTGACCGGGGAGCTGCAGGGAGAAGGACGCCGTGAGCGCTCCGGGGAGGAGCGGGGACCCGGAGCGCTAGGCGTAACAGTGTGATTCCTTTGTTCCCAACTAGCCAGTTACTCCTATTGGCACAAATAATCTACTCTAGCCAGCTAAGCTTGTTGAGGACCAAGAGATTGGTCATTAAGAGACAGGATCAAGCGTTTGGTCATTAAGAGAGGGATAGAAGGATCCACATTTTTCATACAGAACAATGATTATTGGGCCCAAAGTAGGATATGGATAGGATAGGATTTTCTTATTTTTGAATTGAAATTTTGTCTGACAAAAACTGTATACATTGATCTCTATTTGGAGGCATGTGGATATATCCTCCTAATGCAGCTCCATTCACAAGGAAACCATAACACAACAGTGTGTATGAACCCTTGGCAATTGAAGTACTGCCTGGGTATAAAAATGTAAAGTAAAATCCACAAATCCACATTTTTCCCATTGGTATTGTATGTGAATGACCTAAAATTACAAATTCTATCCTAAGTGTTGCCTTATGAGCACCTTATATTATAAGGAACACACTGGTATTAAGAAGAGCTGGAATAATATTACAAGGCAAAATGAAAGCTTTTTCAATTTTTGGAAAATAACTATACTTTAAAATAATCTGTTCTTATTTACTTAGTTCTGTGAATGCTGTGCAGAAAAATCTTAAGTACATGATTTTTAAAGCCAAAAGCATTATTCTTAATGCCACGTTTTAAAGTAATGTGTTTAGTGTGACATAAATAAGAACTGAGTCAATAGATGAATGTTCATCTTTTTTACGACAATCATCTTGCTGAACCATGACATTCTTAAAAAAACTAAAAATATATGGCATAATATGGATATAGATATAATAAAACACATTAAAGGGGTACTCCGGTGAAAAACTTTTTTCTTTTAAATTAACTGGTGGCAGAAAGTTAAACATAGTTGTAAATTACTTCTATTAAAAAATCTTAATCCTTCCTTTACTTATTAGCTGCTGAATACTACAGAGGAAATTCTTTTCTCTTTGGAATGCTCTCTGATGACATCACGAGCACAGTTCTCTCTGCTGACGTTATTATAATAATAATAACGCTTTATTTACTGTTGTCCTTTGAACCCAAGTCCCCAGCACTGCAAGGCAGCAGTGCTAACCACTGAGCCACCATGCTGCCCTTAGCATACATCTGCTATGTACGGTTGCTAAAATGGACTGAGATGTCAGCAGACAGCACTGTGCTTGTGATGTCATCAGTGTTCCAAAAATAAAGGAATTTCCTCTGTAGCATTCAGCAGCTAATACGTACTGGAAGGATTAAGATTTTTTAATAGAAGTAATTTACAAATATGTTTAACTTTCTGCCACCAGTGGATTTAAAAGAAAAAAGGTTTTCACCGTTTACCCCTTTAAACCTAAAAATCGGGAAAATAAGGAATCTACACAGGACAGACATACTGTTTATAAATATGTATTTGAAAACACCTAAACGGGCAAATATGATTTTCACATACAGACACATCTTTGAATTGTGGTAAAACTAATAATACTGTTATACACATCAATGAATATTTCCAATAACATTTCTATATATAACAATTGAATAAACATTACGTTATAATGTCAGTTACAATACAGTTATCAGAGCTCTGTCTTGTAGCAGGCTGGTCACCGATAAATCCATTATATGATCAGATACTTATCCTCTGGAAGTAATCAGAGGTTGCAAAAAGAATGACAGCAAGGAAAGATCTTAAAAACTTGGACAAATTATTACAGTATGTTAACAAAAAAAAATTTTACTTTACACAAAACAACATTTATTTGCTGAAAATTATTTAACACCTAGAGGACGCAGGGTATAATGTATGCCCTGCAGCCACTGCTGCTCTATAAAGCACACCCAGGAGCTAAGCACTCTTTACTCGTTTTCTACTTGCAGCCCATGGCTAATGCCAGACATCACCAAACAGGGTAATGTCCAACATTAACCCTTTAGACGTAACTGCAGGGTTCTTATCAGAACCCTGAGCTAATTGACCTATAATCAGCTGATCACCTGGCTCTGTGCCGTACACTTGGCCCTCCATCTGGGCAGGCAGCCTCAGCAGCCTTTACAAGAGCAGAGCCGAAAACACTGATCAATGCTGTGCTATACAAGCAAGAAAAATAAGTCACAGAGTGCTTCTTTAATTTAAATGACAAGCTCAATAGGCTGATAGAGTCGTGGTTGACAACAAGATTAAAATGGCAAGGTATTCCCAAGCACCTAATGACACACATGGAACCCATAAAAAAAAAAAAAAAAAAAACACAACGGTGATTCAGTGTATGTTATACATCAAACAACTTAAAATGCAGCTTACAATGCTATGTTGTGTAAAGCAGTGCAGGAACCGTCTTCCTACCCTGGAAAATTGCAGCCTTAAATAGCAATGATGTTAAGCATTTGCAAAATAGTGCTTAAAGTTTTAACTTCAATTCAGCACCTTAAAGTAAAAATGATCAATGATAAGTCACGGACATGCCACTGTCACTGTGACCGCAGCATCTATTAGGGTAACAGAGGGAGGGAGCTCCCTCTGTCACCGATCGGCGCTCTGCAAAGTGAAAGCAAAGTGCCAATGGTTGCCATGGCAACCGGAGGACTGAAAGTGGCCTCGGCTGTCATGTCAACAGATCAGTCTTTACCTAAGGTAGTGACTGATCTATCCTATGTCTATGACAGACATAGACATAATACAATGGAGTACAGATGTGTACTTCATTGAATTGTAAGTATAATAATTTGGTAAAGTGAAAAAAGTGAAAATAAAATAAAAAAGTGAAAAAATACAAATGTGAAAAAATAAATAAAATAATGTGAAAAATAAAATAAAAAATTTGAAAAATAAAATAATTTTTTTTTGAAAAAAATAATAAAATAAATTATACACAAATAGTTTTTATGCTATAAATGAATTAAAATATAAAAAAGTATAGAAATTTGTTATCACCATAACCGTATCAACCTGCAGAGTAAAGTTAATTGTCATGTCATTTATACCGCATGATGAACGACCCAAAATATTTTTATAAAAACAACCACAGAATAGATGTTTTATGTATACCACCTCATAAAATTTTTTTATAAAATACAATTAGAGTGTAACATGTACCCCAGAATGGTACCAAGGAAAGCATCAACTTGTCTCCCAAAAAATATTTTTGCACCCCAAGGCCTCTGCAACTTTATATGACGTCAACAAAATATCCTAAACTAAAAGGATTCCCCAAAATCTACACAGCACACCTTCATGTCTGAGGCCTGTGTGAGAGACACATAGCGCATAAAAGCCACATATGGGATATTTCTAAATACGTCAGAATTCAGGGAATAAATCTTGAGTTTTATTTCTTTGTCAACACCTACTGTGTTACAGAAAAAAATTGATTAAACTTCAAAATCGGCAAACAAAATGAAATTTTAAAAATCAGCCTCCACTTTGCTTTCATTTCTGTGAAATGCCTAAAGGGTAAATAAACTTCTTTCACGTCATTCTGACTACTATAAGGGGTGCAGTTTATAAAATTGGGTGATTTATGAAGGTATTTAATATACAGGCCCCTCAATTCTACTTCAGAACTGAACTGGTCCCTGAAAAATCTGATTTTGAAGAACTGGAAAATTGCTGCTAAACTTATAAACCTTCTAAACTTCTAAAAAAGTAAAAGAATGTTTATCAATTGATGGAAACATAGAGTAGACATATTTTAGATGTGAATTATTCATTAAGTTGGTGCAGTATGACTATTTATCATATGAGCAAAAAATGTAATGTCTAGAAAAATGCAAATTTTTCATGTTTTTTTGCAGAATTTTGGATTTTTTTAACAAAATACGCTAAATATATCAATCATAATTTACCACTAATGTAAAGTATAATATGTCACGAAAAAATAATCTCAGAATCGCTTTCATAAGTAAAAGTTATTACCAAATAAGTGGACGCATGTTAGATTTTGAAAATGTGCCTTGGTCATTAAGGTCAAAACAGGCTATTGAGTAAAGGGGTTAAGAAACACTCAAAAGTGGAAAGACCTGTAAGTTATTGTGGTTCTCTGAAATGCATAAATAAATAAATAAAATAAAGTAAAGTAATAAAATAGTTGCTTTCTTAAGGCCCAGTATAGCTGCATCCTTAAGGGGTTAAGGTAAGTAATAAAGTTCATTGCATTTGCTTGTGTCTATACATAAGGTTTACGGCTTATGGAGGAGAAAAAATCAATAACAATATAATAAATAGCAAAATGAGATTGTGCTTTTATCAACTACTACAGTGCTGAAAGCTGATCTGATCGAAATGATCACTTTAATATTTCAATTCTTTAATGTTTCTTATACAATAGCTGACATAAAACACACTAAAGTTCCATTAGGCAAGTACACAAGTTAAGAACTAGTAGTATAACTAGAAAGTCAAGGACTTTTGCTACATGTAGCAGGCTCTTAGCTACAGAATCTGTAGAAAGGTATATTAATTTCAAAGCTGTTTCCTAAGAATTACATAACTCATAAAGATTTATGAGCAGTGCATTTTTCCGTACATCTCTCTACGTGTTTAATGCCTTTAAGCAGTGTAAATTGTATCTACGGCTGAAAAAGATTGCAGGATTATATGTATTTATCTTTATACTCATCACACATTTGCTTATCAACTAACTCTTATTGTTTGCATCTGCTATAAAGCTAATTCTCTCTATTTATGCAGACAACAGAGAAAGTGTCTGCCTTCAATATAACTAGCCCCAGGATATTTTTAAAAATAAAAAATGTATAGCTGAAACGTTTAAAAAAATAATAAAAACATTATTTCTTTTCTACATGCTGAAAACAAAATTGTCTGTTGTTAACTTAGGCCAGAGGCACAAAAAAAAAAAACAATAAAATAACAATGGTATAATGTGACAACTAGAGATAAGCGAATTTTTGGAAAATATTATTCGGCCGATTCACCGAATTATGTCCAAAAATTTGTTTAAGTCCGAATTTATTTGCGGTAATTCGCTATTAAAAACGGCCCGCTCGCGGTTCGCATTCCCTATCTGCTCACCTGTCCCGGTCCCCGACTGTCACGTCCTGGCGCATGCGGCTCCGCTCTCTAGGGCGTGCGCGCACCAGCTCTCTAAGATTTAAAGGGCCAGTGCACCACTAATTGGTGCCTGGCCCAATCTGTGTAATTAGCTCCCACCTGCTCCACGCCTTTATAACCTCACTTCCCCTTCCCAGCATTGCCGGATCTTGTTGCCCTTGTGCCTAGTGAAAGCGTTTCTGTGATTGCCTTGCCAGTGTTACCAGACCTTCTGCCGTTACCCTCGACTACGAACCTTGCCGCCTGCCTTGACCTTCTGCTACGTCTGACCTCGCCTCTGTCTAGTCCTTCTGTCCCACGCCACTCTCAGCAGTCAGCGAGGTTGAGCCATTACCGGTGGATATGACCTGGTTGCTACCGCCTCAGCAAGACCATCCCGCTTTGCGGCGGGCTCTGGTGAATACCAGTAGCAACTTAGAACCGGTCCACCAGTATGGTCCACGCCAATCCCTCGCTGACACAGAGGATCCATATCCAGCCTGCCGAATCATAACAGTAGATCCAGCCATGGATCCGCTGAGGTGCCCCTGCCAAGTCTCGCTGACTTATCCACGGTGGTCACCCAGCAATCCCAACAGATCGCCCAACAAGGACAGCAGCTGTCGCAGTTGACCGCCATGCTACAGCAACTTCTGCCACAGCTACAGCAGCAACCATCTCCTCCGCCAGCTCCTGTGGTCGCTCCTAACCTCCGCTTGTCCCTGCCGGACAAATTTGATGGGGACTCTAAACTCTGCCGTGGTTTCCTGTCTCAATGTTCCCTACATTTGGAGATGTTGTCGGACCAATTTCCTACAGAACAGTCTAGGGTGGCTTTCGTAGTTAGCCTTTTGTCTGGAAAGGCCTTGTCATGGGCCACACCGCTCTGGGACCGCAATGATCCTGCCACAGCCACTGTCCAGTCCTTCTTCGCTGAAGTCCGTAGTGTCTTCGAGGAACCAGCCTGGGCCTCCTCTGCCGATACTGCTTTGCTGAACTTGGTCCAAGGAAGTTCTTCTGTAGGCAAATACGCCATCCAGTTTCATACCCTCGCCTCTGAGCTAGCCTGGAACAATGAGGCCCTCTGCGCGACCTTCAAGAAAGGCTTATCCAGCAACATCAAAGATGTACTGACCGCACGAGAAATTCCTGCTAACCTGTCTGAACTTATCCATTTGGCCACCCACATCGACATGCGTTTTTCTAAAAGACACCAGGAGCTCCGCCAGGAAAAGGACCTTGATCTCTGGGCACCTCTCTCCCAGTATCCTTTGCAATCTACCCTTGTTCCTCCCGCCAAGGAGGCTATGCAAGTGGATCGGTCTCGCCTGACCCATGAAGAGAGGTCTCGTCGCAGAGATAAAAACTTATGCCTGTACTGCGCTAGCACCGAACATTTCCTAGTGGACAGCCCTATTCGTCCTCCGCGTCTGGGAAACGCACGCACACACCCTGTTCACCTGGGAGTGGCGTCCCTTGGTGTGAATTCCGCTTCTCCACGTCTCACTGTGCCTGTGTGAATTTCTCCTTCTGCCAACTCCTCCTTCTCAGGTGTGGCCTTCTTGGACTCTGGTTTTGCAGGAAATTTTATTTTGGCCTCTTTTGTTAATAGGTTCAGCATCCCAGTAACCCGTCTCGTCAAGCCGCTCTACATTTCTTCTGTCAACGGAGAAAAATTGGACTGCACTGTGCGTTACCGCACAGAACCCCTGTCTATGAGCATTGGACTGCATCACGAAAAAATTGAATTTTTTGTTCTGCCCAACTGCACCTCTGAAGTCCTCCTCGGTCTGCCATGGCTCCAACGTCATTCTCCCACCCTTGACTGGACCACCGGGGAGATCAAAAATTGGGGTCCTTCTTGTCGCAAACAATGCCTCACATCTGCTCCCATTTGTCTAACTCCTGAGGTTACACCCTTACCGGTCCCTCCCAAGGCTTACCAGGATTTTTCAGATTTTTTCGGCAAAGAGCAAGCAGAGATCTTGCCTCCTCATAGCCCCCTTCCTGGTAACACTCTGCCCCGTAGCAAGCTTCACCCTCTGTCCCCCCTCCCCATTCCCATTTCTTCTGGATTGCCTGCCGTTGATGAAGTTACCCAGGACTTCTCTTTCATCTGGAAGGAGACTCAAGAGTCGCTCCCTATGGCCTCGTCTCATATGAAGGGACAAGCAGATAAAAGGAGGGGGAGAGCTAAGGGGGGGTACTGTTACGCCGAGCGCTCCGGGTCCCTGCTCCTCCCCGGAGCACTCGCGGCGTTCTACTCTCTGCAGCGCCCCGGTCAGACCTGCTGACCGGGAGCACTGCACTGACACTGCCGGCGGGGATGCGATCCGCATAGCGGGACGCGCCCGCTCGCGGTTCGCATCCCAATCTACTCACCTGTCCCGGTCCCCGTCTGTCACGTCCTGGCGCATGCGGCTCTGCTCTCTAGGGCGCGCGCACCAGCTCTCTAAGATTTAAAGGGCCAGTGCACCACTAATTGGTGCCTGGCCCAATCTGTGTAATTAGCTCCCACCTGCTCCACGCCTTTATAACCTCACTTCCCCTTCCCAGCATTGCCGGATCTTGTTGCCCTTGTGCCTAGTGAAAGCGTTTCTGTGATTGCCTTACCACTGTTACCAGACCTTCTGCCGTCACCCTCGACTACGAACCTTGCCGCCTGCCTTGACCTTCTGCTACGTCTGACCTCGCCTCTGTCTAGTCCTTCTGTCCCATGCCACTCTCAGCAGTCAGCGAGGTTGAGCCGTTACCGGTGGATACGACCTGGTTGCTACCGCCTCAGCAAGACCATCCCGCTTTGCGGCGGGCTCTGGTGAATACCAGTAGCAACTTAGAACCGGTTCACCGGTACGGTCCACGCCAATCCCTCGCTGACACAGAGGATCCACATCCAGCCTGCCGAATCATAACAGCCTCCATAGGGGTGTAGAACACTTTGCCTTGCTGTAACACGCATATGGAGTGTGCTGGGTTAGTGAAATAATACTGATATTCAGTATGACATGCAGATCAGAGGTGTCGCTATTAGAATCACTGTCGCAGAGCACAATGACAGAGCCTGGAGGTGGCATCAGTATGAGGAGACCATATAGTGGCTGGAAGACACAGCATGAAGGTGGTGGCAGCATGGGGAGACCATATAGTGGCTGAATGACATAGCCTGTAGTTGGCGGCAGCATGAGGAGACCATATAGTGGCTGAATGACACAGCGTGGAGGTGGCGGCAGCATGAGGAGAAAATATAGTGGCTGAATGACACATCCTGGAGTTGGAGGCAGCATGAGCAGACCACGTAGTGGCTGAATGACACAGCTTGGAGTTGGCGGCAGCATATAGTGGCTGAATGGCACAGCCTGGAGTTTGCGGCAGCATGAAGAGAACATATAGTGGCTGAATGACACTGCCTGGTGGTGGCGGAAGCATGAGGAGACCATATAGTGCCTGAATGACCCCAGGATGAAGGATTCGCCAAAACGTGCGTTGGGGTGGCGTTGCTCCAGCAGACCCTGATAGGAATTGGATGTTATAGTCTGGTATGCCTATTGTCTTCACTGTGTGCATTGTACTGTATGACAGTTAGAGCATTATATTGCCTATATATGTGCTGTTACATGCACACATGTGTGACTATGCACCATGTCACTTTTCCTTATGTAATTTACTAATGTGGATCTGTCTGTGAGCAATGCCTTTGTCTCTCCACTCGGTGGATGGTTCTCCCTATATGTAATTTTAAAATTAACTTTTTCATGCATACTTAATAAAATTATATAATTTTTATCATTTATAAGTGTCTCCAATTTCTTTTTCTGTTATGATGCCTGAATGACACAGCGTGGAGGTGGCGGCAGCATGAGGAGACCATATAGTGGCCAAATGACACAACGTGGGGGTGGCGGCAGCATGAGGAGAACATATAGTGGCTGAATGACAAACCTAGAAGTTGGCGGTAGTATATAGTGGCTGAATAACACAGCCTGGAGTTTGCGGCAGCATGAGGAGACCACATAGTGGCTGAATGACAGCGTGGAGGTGGCGGCAGCATGAGGAGACCACATAGTGGTTGAATGACAGAGTGGAGGTGGCAGCAGCATGAGGAGACCATATAGTGCCTGAATGACACAGTGTAGAGGTGGCAGAAGCATGAGGAGAACATATGGTGGCAGAATGAGATAGCCTGGAGGTGGCATCAGCAAAAGGAGAACATATGGTGGCAGAATAAGAGCCTGGCGGTGGCAGCAGCAGCATCAGGAGTCCTGATCTGAGGAAGGAAGGGCTCCTCCCGAAACAAGTAATCCTGTCTTTTATTATTTTTGTTCAAAAGACGGTCCTGCTAAGGACCACTTCAAACTACTTCTGGCATCCGCCTCATTCCTTCTTAAGAGTCTGCAGCGCCATATTCCAAGAGTTTCTTCCTTTCCACATTCTTCTCCAGGACGACTGTTGTCTTCTCCCGCAACCCACCCGCTGAGCAGTGACTCGCAACTTGTTTTACCCCGATACTTTCTTGGGTGATATGCACATTTAAAAATTTTCTAAGGTGAACGGCCATCTATAAGCTCTGCGGGGCTGCCCCCACTAATCTTCCACTCGCTAACAGGTATAATACGAGGCGCCGTCTGTCAGTCCTTTTGCTTTTATTTCCACAGAGTCCTGAATGTGACCCAGTGACAGAGTGGTGAGATGGATGGCAATACCAGTACCCGGTGACAAAGGTGGGTGAAAAAGAAAAACTTGGCATCAGATGTGTGGCATCAGGCGGGTGGCAGGATCAGAATAGTAGCTGAGGCAGGTAGGCAGAAGAAAACAGTCTCTATTGTAAAAGTGTTAGTGTGCACAATTATTGAGGATATGAATTATGTAAAACTTAACTTTTAATAATATGCTAAGGATAAAATAAATGGACCCAATTTATTTATATTTTAAATCAAACAAAAGGAAAAGTGTGCAAGAAACACCATGTGCCACCTACATCGCCAAGTATTGATGTGATGCAAAGACCTCTAAAAGGGGGAAGGGAACAACGTATGAAGAACGTATGAAGAATAATTACAAGGAACTAGGTGCCAAGCTGAAGGGAAGGACCTCTAAGGTTGTGTTCTCTGGAATACTTCCTGTGCCATGCGCATCGCAGGAAAGACAGCGGGAGCTTAGGGTGTTAAATGCATGGCTTAAGTCGTGGTGTGAGGGGGAAGGGTTTGGGTTTTTAGAGCACTGGGCTGACTTTTCATTGGGGTACAAACTCTATTCTACGGATAATTTGCACCTGAATGGAAGGGGGTCCGCTGTGCTGGGGGAGAGAATCCTGGAAGGGGTGGCTGAGTATTTAAACTAGGTGAGTGGGGGGAGGATAATAAAGCAAAGAAAGCAGACAGTGGGATGGATAGGTTAGAGAGGGGTCAGGACATAATGGTGGGTGGAGAGGAGTCGTGTGGGGGGAGGTTAAGAGCAGTGGATAAGGAGATCCATGCGTTACAAACCAGCTGTAAAAATAAATGTAGCCCGAAAAATTGTAATCCCAATAATTCAAAAAAATCCATTAGCCCCAATAACTCAATAACTACAATAAGCCCCATTATCTCAAAAAATAACGTTAGCCCAATAACTTAAATAACAACGTTAGACGCAATAACGAAAAAATCCCATTAGCCCCAATAACTTAAATAATAACGTTAGACCCAATAACTCAAAAAATCCCATTAGCCCCAATAACTCAAATAGTACAATTAACCCTTATAACTCAAATAATAACATTAACCCCAATAACTCTGAAAATCCCATTAGTGAGACTATATGTGTAAAACTTGGAAATGTAAAGTGTATGTTCACAAATGCCAGAAGCCTAGCAAATAAAATGGGGGAGCTTGAGGCCTTGATACTGGAGGAACATATTGATATAGTTGGGGTCACTGAGACATGGCTGGACTCCTCGCATGACTGGGCCGTTAATCTGCAGGGGTTTACATTGTTTCGCAAGGATAGAATGAACAGAAAAGGTGGTGGAGTCTGTCTGTATGTTAGAAGTGGTATGAAAGTCAGTGTGAACGATGCCATAGTGTGTGATGATTCTGAGGAGGTGGAATCACTGTGGGTAGAATTACAAAAGGAGGGAAATACTGAAAAAATAATATTTGGTGTAATCTACAGACCCCCTAATATCACTGAAGAGATAGAAGGTCGGCTGTATAAACAAATAGAGAAGGCCGCCCGGGCAGGTACAGTGGTAATAATGGGAGATTTTAACTATCCAGATATAGATTGGGGCCGGGGGCTGGCTAAAACTACAAAGGGGAGAAAATTCCTAAATTTATTGCAGGATAATTTTATGGGCCAGTTTGTGGAGGACCCAACAAGAAGTGATGCCTTGTTGGATCTGATCATTTCCAACAACGCAGAGCTGATTGGTAATGTAACTGTGCGGGAAAACCTTGGTAATAGCGACCACAATATAGTTACTTTTGACTTAAAATGTAGAAAACAAAGACAGACGGGGAAAGCAAAAACATATAACTTTAAAAAGGCAAATTTCCCTGGGCTGAGAGCTGCACTACAGGACATAGACTGGGGGGAGGTGTTCTCAAATACTGATACAGAAGGTAAATGGGACATCTTTAAATCAACTCTAAATAACTATACAGCTAAATATATACCAAAGGGGAACAAATATAAACGATTAAAACTAAATCCTACATGGCTGACAAATGATGTTAAAAGAGCAATAAACAACAAAAAAATAGCATTAAAAAAATTCAAATCTGATGGGTCAGCTATAACATTTAAACAGTACAAGGAGCTTAATAAAATCTGTAAAAATGTAATAAAAACAGCAAAAATTCAAAATGAGAGACAGGTGGCCAAAGAAAGCAAAACTAATCCTAAATATTTTTTTAGATATATAAATACAAAAAAACCAAGGACAGAGCATGTAGGACCCCTTAATAATGATAATAGGGAGGTTGTCACGGGCGATCAAGAGAAGGCGGAGCTACTGAATGGGTTCTTTAGTTCTGTATACACTATGGAAAAAGGAGCTGACATTGGCCAGGTCAGTGCTGGTAACAAATCATATAATGTACTGAACTGGCCTAATGTAGAGATGGTACAAGGTAAGTTTAGTAAAGTAAATGTAAGCAAATCTCCAGGGCCGGATGGACTACACCCAAGAGTTCTTAGAGAGGTAAGTTCAGTAATATCTGTACCCTTGTTGATGATATTTAGAGATTCTCTGGTGTCTGGTATTGTGCCAGGGGACTGGCGCAGGGCGAATGTGGTGCCAATCTTCAAGAAGGGCTCTAGGTCTTCGCCAGGCAATTATAGACCGGTAAGTCTAACGTGCATTGTGGGTAAATTGTTTGAAGGACTTATAAGGGATTACATACAGGAATACATAGGGGATAATAGTATTATAAGTGATAGCCAGCATGGGTTTACTAAGGATAGAAGTTGTCAAACCAATCTAATTTGCTTTTATGAAGAGGTGAGTAGAAGCCTTGACAGAGGAATGGCTGTGGATATAGTGTTTCTGGATTTTGCCAAAGCATTTGATACTGTCCCTCACAGACGTCTGACAGGTAAGTTAAGGTCCTTGGGCTTGGAAACTTTAGTTTGTAACTGGATTGAACACTGGCTCATGGATCGTACCCAGAGAGTGGTGGTCAATGATTCGTACTCTGATTGGTCCCCGGTTATTAGTGGTGTACCCCAAGGTTCAGTACTGGGCCCGCTGCTGTTTAATTTATTTATCAATGATATAGAGGATGGTATTAACAGCTCTGTTTCTATCTTTGCAGATGACACCAAGCTTTGTAGCACGGTACAGTCTATAGAGGATGTGCATAAGTTACAAGATGACTTGGATAGACTAAGTGTCTGGGCATCCACTTGGCACATGAGGTTCAATGTGGATAAATGTAAAGTTATGCATCTGGGTACTAATAACCTGCATGCGTCGTATGTCTTAGGGGGGATTAAACTGGCAGAGTCACTGGTAGAGAAGGATCTGGGTGTACTTGTAGATCACAGACTACAGAATAGCATGCAATGTCAGGCTGCTGCTTCCAAAGCCGGCAGGATATTGTCATGTATAAAAAGAGGCATGGACTCGAGGGACAGGGACATAATACTCCCCCTTTATAAAGCATTGGTACGGCCTCACCTGGAATATGCTGTTCAGTTTTGGTCGCCTGTTCATAAAAGGGACACTGCGGAGTTGGAAAGGGTGCAGAGACGAGCGACTAAACTAATATGGGGCATGGAACATCTTAGCTATGAGGAGCGATTAAAGGAGTTACAATTGTTTAGTCTTGAGAAGAGACGTTTAAGGGGGGATATGATAAACGTATATAAGTATATAAATGGCCCATACAAAAAATATGGAGAAAAACTGTTCCAGGTTAAACCCCCCAAAGGACGAGGGGGCACTCCCTCCGTCTGGAGAAGAAAAGGTTTAGTCTAAAGGGGCGACACGCCTTCTTTACCGTGAGGACTGTGAATTTATGGAACGGTCTACCTCAGGAACTGGTCACAGCAGGAACAATTAACAGCTTTAAAACAGAGTTAGATACATTCCTGGAACAAAATAACATTAATGCTTATGCAGAATTATAAAACTACATCCCTTTCCCTTATCCCCTTACACCCTTCCCTTCAATTCCCTGGTTGGACTTGATGGACGTATGTCTTTTTTCAACCATACTAACTATGTAACTATGCAACTATGTATGGTCCATTGTAACCGGTGGGGGTAAAAACTTCACCTGTAAGGCCCTACTCTTGCATTATTAATTCCCTTCTTGGCAAATGTCACCCGCCCTAAAAAGGGCGGCCCCAAACAGGAACCTCTCCCTATTTCCACCTACAAACACTGCCATTTCCCAGGGTTTTTAGGTGGAAATAGGGATTGGTTCCTGTGTGGGGCAGCCCTTTTTAAGATGAGTAACACTTTCCTCGAAAAAGGTGGAAGGGAACAACGCATTGTCCATTGTAGCAGGTGGGGGTAAACCTTTGTGGCAAGCCTTACTCCATTAATTCCCTTCGTGGCAAACCTTACTCACCCTAAAAAGGGCGTCCCCCACACAGGAAACTCTCTCTATTTCCACCTAAAAACCCTGGGAAAGGGCAGTGTTTGTAGAAGGAAATAGAGAGAGGTTCCTGTGTGGGGCCACCCTTTTTAGGGCGAGTAACACTTGACAAGAAGGGAATTAATAATGTAAGAGTAGGGCCTTCCAGGGGAAGTTTTTACCCCCAACGGTTACATGGATGCAACGGTTGCATGGACCATATGGTTGCATGGACCATACGTTGTTACCTTCCACCTTTTAGAGCTCTTTGCATCACATCAATACTTGTTTTTTTGCACACCTTTCCTTTTTTTTAATTTAAAGTAAATTTTGGGTACATATATTTTATCCTAACAGTATTATTAAAAGTTAAGTTTTACATAATGCATATCCTCAATACTTACTTGTGGTCTGATGCGGAGGAATGTCTGTAACTGGGGAGCAGCACCTTAAATATGTTTAGCACTATCCATATTTGTGAAGTGTTGGTGTGGCACCATGGACAAACTACTCTGATGCATCAGGCATTGGTGGTGGAAATCCTGGCTGATCTATGCCTGATTCATCTTCACTAAGGTCAGTCTCTCCACATTTTTCATGGACAGATGAATTCTCCTTGGAATGACTATGGCTCCCACTGCACTAAACATCAAGCTTTTCCAGGGCAAATTCTGCTAGTTGCGGCCACAAATCAAATTTGGCTGCCCAGAAGTCCATATTCAAAGTGTGTTGGCATGGTCATGTAAAGGAAGGTATGCCACCACCTGCATGTTCAGGTCCTGCTCCATGTCTACCTGCTGCTAATGAGTTGCTTCACTATGCGGGTGAAGAAAGCTACTCATCAACAACTGTAGACTGTAGACCAGAAGTCATTCCGTTGCCGAACAGTGACAATTCAGCGGTCAATATGCAAGCAAGTGAGCATGCATCGTGCCATTTGTGCAAGTGACTCAGAGGGACTCCCTGCCTTCATCTCCACTGCATACTGCCACGGTGTGTCTGGGTTCCTCATAACCTTCCTCATAACCTTCTAGCTCCTCCTGCTGCTCCTGCTTCTCCTCTCCTGTCACCACCCATCTCGTAATCCTGGTGACTGACCAATAATGTGGATTCCTCAAAGGGCTTGAGCAAATGGCAAGTGTCACGTATGAGCTGCCACTGGTTGACATTCAGGTTACACAGGCGAGTCCCCCTATGCGCTTAGATCATCAAGAAATTGGTGATGGCTTTTCTCTGTTTGTATAATTGGACCAACACATGGAGGGTGGAATTCCAACGTGTGGAAACGTCGCAAAATCAGACTATGCTGGGGGATACCGTTCTGACGCTGCAGCTCAAGGAGGGTGTGCTTTGCGATGTACAAGTGGCTGAAGTGCATGCAAAGTTTCATTCCCATTGTTGGGATGTCTTGCAGATGGGGGGGGAACACTTCAGGAATCACATGACAACCAGATTAAACATGTGTGCTATGCAGGGTGTATGTCTCAGGCTTCCTTGTCACAGTGCAGACAAGATGTTCTTCCCATTGTCAGTCACCATGGTTCCCATTTTCAGTTTTCGTGGAGTAAGCTATGATTCGATTTCTTGATTAATCACTTTAAGCAGTTCCTCCCCTGTGTGACTCCATTTGCCAAGGCAAACCATGACTCCGTTCGCCAAGACATCGCCGTTCCCTGCACACATGATATGCTGGAGGGGCACTGAGACTTGTATGTGCAGTGGAGGCGGAGGACACGGTGGAGGATGAGGAGGCTGAGTCGCATACTGTCACAGGACCATCGTCCTGTGACAGTGGAGGCGGAAGCGGCGTGACCTGTCCAAGTTGCTGATGTGGCTGTGCAGGAACCACATTCACCTAGTGGGCTGTAAAGGACATGTATTGTTCCTGACCATAGTTGCAGCTCCACATGTCGGTGCTGTTGTGCACTTGCCAGGCTCAAGGACTTGAATACATTCTGTTCCACAAAATTGTGCAGGGCTGTTACTGCCTTCTTTGCAAAATAATGACGGCTTGGGACTCTCCACCTCGGCTCAGCACAGGCCATCAGTTCTCTGAAAGGTGCAGAGTCCACTACTTGAAAAGCGAGGGACTGCAGCACCAGCAACTTGGACAGGAGCACACTCACTTTCTGCGCCGTTGGATGGGTGGGTGCATAATGTTGTCTCTTGGACATGGCTTTGCCGAGGGATTGACTGGTGGACTGACTGACTCGAAGTAGGAGGAGCAGAAGCATCTGGAGCGACAGAAGATGGGTATGACACACAGCTCCCTTCGGCTGAGATGGGAGCGGCTCGCCACTGGGTCATGCAGCAGGCTGGACTACCACATCGGAGCCACGGTTCTCTTCACCACTTTATGGTTATGCTGCATATGTTCACGCAAGGCCGTGTTGCCAACATTGGGACCTTGGCTATGCTGGCCTCATTGGCAACCTGCAACCCTCTTCTCCTGATGATGATGATGATGAAGCCCCTTCTGCACCCAGCTCCCAAGTGCAATCAGCTTCATCATCATTGAGTTGTGTCTGCACGTCACTGATGTCCTCCTCAGGTTCAACAGTGTCTGCTTCAGGAGCCTGAACGCTTACAACACCACCTCCCATGCAACTCTCCTCATCACTACTTGCCTGCCTGGCCGAGGAAGTGGCAGATGTCTCCCCCACTTCTTGGTTGGGCAGTAGCTGCTGATTGTCCTCTAGTAGATTGTCCTCACTAAATAGTGGAGCTGAACCCACAGCATAGGATACTTCTGTGGGGGAGGGAACAGCATAGGACAGAGGCAGGGACTGCTTCTGGGCCATGCCAACTGAGGGTTGTGTCTGAGGGACCCACCAACTGTTGACTGGGGGTGGCATATGTCACTTGTGAAGAAGTGGATGACCGTGTTAACTAATCGATGACAGCAAATGGGTTGCTGGTCGACCGTTAGCTGATACCGGGAGCTAAGGCCTCTTGCTGCGACTCCTGCTGCCACTCGCCCCTAGTCTCCTGCAACCTCTGCCTGATGAATTTGGGCCTCTGCCACTCCTCTGTGCACGTCCTGGCACTTCTCTGCCTGACATACTTAGTGCGTATATGATGGGAGTGCAATACGCTCCACTACGCTTAACACAGTATTTCTCTGCAACACCAGCAGGTGTGTACTTTTTCATGGCCTTTCACAGTATCTAGGCCGTTAAGACCTTAACAGGAACAAAATGGTACACCACTTAGATATACCCACAGGTTAACACTTAATAGAGGACAATATGCTTTTAGTGCTCTGCTCACTGGCTGGCTGCTATTAGCTTTTCAGTTGTTGTACACACCAGTGCTGCAGCACACAGTGGCTGTATACTACACCCAAAATTGCAATTTCTCTCTCAATCTGACTCCCTTCCCTATCAGTGCTTCTAGGAATTTCTGCTGTAAAAAAGCTTTTCTGTGCAACACACTGTTCTCTGTCCCTCTCTGCAATAGAATGGTGATGTGACTGGGAGCTGAATCACTGCTGTAAGAATGCTTTTCTGTCCCTCTCTCTGAAATAAAAGGCTGAAGTGACTGGCTGCAAGATGGCTGCCGAATATATAGGGCTGTGACATCACAGGAGTGGCTGGCTGTTGATAGGCTGTATGCTGCATGTGATTCAGGGTCATCCCACCAACCCTTGTTCCTGCCTTCCCAGGATTCCTTGCCCCATGTCCTCACATGTGGATCCACCATTTTAGATGCCCTGGAGCCTGGACCACACTAAATGGAGTTTAATGAAGTGATTTCCGCAATTGAATTGCGGTGATATTCGCATTCATTGCAAATCGAATTTTTACTGAAATTCGTAACAAATTTGTATTTGTCAGATTCGATTCGCTCATCCCTAGTGACAACATACAACAAATTAAATGTTTTTCTTGGGGTTTATTGGGGTCCTCTTTCCTTCTGGAGAGAGAGTTCTTAAATGGATCCTGAGCTGTTTTGCAGGACGCACTACCTGTGTAGGTGGTGTGGTGAGCTAATTTGAATATTTTTTTTACCCAGGAGCCCGTGGAGTGCTAAATGGCCTACTTAAATCTCCGTCTTATGTCAGAAGTGGCGTCCTCTCCCTGAGGAAAATACTGATCTGTATATATATATATATATATATATATCCTGTAAGTCTGGCTTGGCATTAATCCCGATCAGTTTTTTATATTCCGTAACTGGAGCTAAGCTGATACCAGGGAACATCGCCTGAGAAGGTGATGAAATGAGCTGCTTTGCATATTCCCCTACACATCTATTTGACACACAAACTTTCAATCAAAAGAATTTTCTAAGTTGTTTTTTTTTTTTTCTTTACATTGGAGTAATAAAGAAAACTGGTTGCAAAAGTGGAAATATCTTTTAAAAGAAGAAAACAATTGTTTCTATTTCATGAGGTTTCCCCAAACAGTTAATTAGGGATGAAGGTGACTTTTCTGTGGAAATTGAGTAAATACAATGGTATACATTTCATTCCACAGAGAAGTTTTGTTTCTGTTATCCCTAGAGGGAGCTTTCTTATCGATTGCTCTACCATCCATATAATCAGATAGAACAGACCAACCCACTGGCCAAATAATGATGAAAAAATGGTTGCCTGGCATCGATCAGAAAAGTTTTTTCAATGAAGCATCGTCAAGACAAGAGATTCCTTGTAGAAATGGCAATAAAGCAAACAGATTGTAGGCAGGAGTTATTTTTCAGTGTAGCACCTGTCTCATAGTTGGGTAACTAGTAATATTTATAGTTATATCTTGTTTTTGATGCAAGGGATAAATATTTAGGACTATAAAATTAACACATCCAAGAACAGTGTTAACATTGTTCATTGTTACTGTGACCTACAATAAGTTACTTAAAAGGGTTGTCCACTTGCATAGATTTACCGTAGATTAATATCCTGAAAAGTGGTCAAGGGACAACAGCCCAGAATGTTACAATAAATATGTGTAGCATATACACTTGAGGATGTGTACAAAAAAGTGATAACACACACATACATAAATAGGAACTTGATTGTGAAGGTATTAGGTAAATAACTAAATACTGAGTTTGGTAAATGTACTTTTTAATGGAAATATATGTGCTTGATATTTAGAAAACAAAGCCACCCTTAAAAATTAAAGCTTTGTTGTAATAGGTTGTTATGAGCAACACATTTCTCTGCCACACACTCTAGATAAAATTGATCTATTGTGATCCACACAAGGCTATCAGGTAAATCCGTTATTAAAGGGTTACTCTGGTGGAAAATAAGTGGTGAACAGATTTTTTTTAGTTCAACTGGTGCCAGAAAGTTAAACATATATGTAAATGACTTCTAAAATCTTAACTCTTCCAGTACTTAACAGCTGCTGTACATTACAGAAAAAGTTGTGTAGTTCTTTACAGTCTTACCACTTACCACTGCTGACTCCTTGTGTCAGGAACTGTCCAGAGTAGATGCAAATACCCATAGTTCCTGACAGTTCCTGACACTGACAGAGATGTCAGCAGAGAGCCCTGTGGTCAGACTGGAAAGAACCACACAACTTCCTCTGGAGCATACAGCAGCTGACAAGTACTAGAAGGCTTAAGATTTTTGAATGGAAGTAATTTACAAATACAAACAATTAAACTTTTTTGCAGCAGCTGATTTTAAAAACTTTTTTTTTTCTACCAGAGTACCCCTTCAACCCCTTCACTCCCCAGGTTGTATGGGTACGTTCTAATAAGGGGGGAGCAGCTACGAAGCAGGATTGCAACGTCATCTTGCTTTGTACCTTGTGGATCCAGTCAATAGCCATGGGCTGCAGCTAATAGCCTGCAGTGGCTGATGCTGTAAGGCTATTAATCCTTTAGATACCGCAATCAAACCCGATCGCGGGACCTAAAGCTGACAACTCAATGTTGCCGGTTGGTTTCTATGAGTGATTGCGCGGTCCCGATTATCTTAAATGATGGTTGGAGGGTCCCTATCTTCTTTTGTGCCGTCCGATATTCATTCTGTGGCTTCAGCCTGCTTTGGCAGGCTAGAGCAACAGAGCACAGATAACACTGATCCATGCTGTGTAATAGCCCAGCATTGATCAGTGTTAGGAATCCAGAGATTCCATGTTATAGTCCTCTATGGGGACTAAAAAATGTTTCATAAAATAGTTTAAAAAAGTAGCAAATGTGTATAACCCCTCCTACTAATAAAAGTTTAAATCACCCACCTTTTCCCATTTTATAAATAAAATAATGCTAAAAAATTACGAAAAATAAACATATGGCAGTATCGCCGCGTGCATAAATGTCTGAATTATTAAAATATAATGTTAATTAAATTGCACGGTCAATGGCGTAAACAGAAAAAAATACTAAAGTCCAGAATTGCGTATTTTCTCACTTCATATAGCAGAAAAAAAATCATAAAAGGGGATAAAAAAAAGTCCACTAAAAACAAGACTGGTTCTCAGCACAGCACAAAAAAAATTTGCCCTCAAATAGCCCCGTATACAGAAAAATAGAAATGTTATAGTGGTCCAAAGTGGACAATTTTAAAGGGGTACTCGGGTGAAAACCTTTTTTCTTTTAAATTAACTGGTACCAGAAAGTTAAACATATTGTAAATTACTTCTATTAAAAAATCTTAATCCATCCAGTACTTATTAGCTGCTGAATGCTACAGAGGAAATTCCTTTCTTTTTGGAACACTGATGACATAACAAGCACAGTTCTCTCTGCTGACATCTCTGTCCTTTTTAGCAACCGTGCATAGCAGATGCAGCAAAGGGCAGCATGGTGTCTTAGTGGTTAGCACTGCTGCCTTGCAGTGCTGGGGCCTTGGGTTCAAAGCTCACTAATGACAACAATAAATAAATACATATTATTATTATTATTATTTTGATGTCAGCAGAGAGCACTGTGCTTGTGATGTAAAAATCTGTTTAAGTTTCCGGAGCCAGTTGATTTAAAAGAAAAAAAGGTTTTCACCGGAGTACCCCTTTAAGCCTACTAATTTTCTTACAAAAATGTATATATTTTTTTTCACTGGCAAAATAAAAGAAAACCTATATAAGCATGTTATTGTTGCAATAATATGGACCTACAGATTAAAGATAATGTGTCATTTTTACCAAAAAGTGCACTACGTAGAAACTAGAGATGAGCGAACTTACAGTAAATTTGATTCGTCACAAACTTCTCGGCTCGGCAGTTGATGACTTTTCCTGCGTAAATTAGTTCAGCCTTCAGGTGCTCTGGTGGGCTGGAAAAGGTGGATACATTCCTAGGAAAGAGTCTCCTAGGACTGTATCCACCTTTTCCAGCCTACCGGAGCACCGGAAAGCTGAACTAATTTATGTAGGAAAAGTCATCAACTGCCGAGCCGAGAAGTTTGTGACGAATCGAATTTACTGTAAGTTCACTCATCTCTAGTAGAAACGCAACCCCTAAAATGTGCATAATGGCCTGTTTTTTTTTTTTTTTTAATTTTGCCCCATAAGTAATTTATAACATTATGTGGTAATATTTATCTATTATGTGGTAATATAAGTGATGTCATTACAAAGTGCAATATGTCCCACAAACAACAAGCCCTATAGATGGAAAATTTATGAAAAATTGGAAGAGTTATAGATTTTAACAGGCGAAGAGGAAAAAATGAAAACGCAAAAAATGAAAAATCAGTGTCATAAAGAGTTAAAGGGGTTCTCCGGTGCTTAGACATCTTATCCCCTATCCAAAGGATAGGGGATAAGATGCCTGATCGTGGGAGTCCCGCCGCTGGGGACCCCGGTGATCTTGCACACGGCCCCCATTTATAATCAGTCCCCGGAGCGTGTTCGCTCCGGGTCTGATTACTGGCGACCACAGGGCCGACGGCGTGTGACGCGTGACAGCTATCACGCTCCGGGGAACTAACACGCTCCGGGGACTGATTATAAACGGGTGCCGCGGCAAGAGCATGGGGGTCCCCAGCGGCGGGACTCCCGCGATCAGGCATCTTATCCCCTGGCCTTTGGATAGGGAATAAGATGTCTAAGCACCGGAGTACCCCTTTAAGGTAGGATTTAAATATCAAAAGAAAGACTATTAAAGTTATACTCTACATAATACATAGTAGACTGATTGCATTTGCTACAGTTATAGGCTGGATTGATTCTTTATTCTTCTCCATTTTAAAGCTAAATACAGGTCTGCTGAATGTCATATGTACTTTCTACTGTATATTCATTGTATGGCATTGGCAAGTATTGGGGCATAGGAATTTGGGAAAATGCCATGGCTGTAATTTCTGGTGAACTTCTCCAGCTATGCTGATATTATTGTCTGATATATAATAAGCCACAACAGATGAATAGCTTTTGCAGGTTCAAAAAGGTTCAAATAATGTGTTTTAATTACACAATGTAAAAATACTATTCTATATAGAACAATATGGAACAATAGACTGAAAGCAAATGCTTCATTTTTGATGTGATTTAATTCTTACTGAAGACCAATAGTCCTGTGCTCAATGGCGTACACTTATTCTTACCAGCTTACTGTCAATGTGTAATAGATGTTTCTATGGTTTCCTTCCATGTAAAAAATGTTCATGTAGGAGGCCCCCCTTCCTCATCTGTTTTCCCCCTCTGCTCCTTCCGGTATCTGCTCTGGACCCTTCCCATCGTGTAGAGGAAGTGAAATGCCATGAGGACAAGGCACATTCCTCATGATATTTGCTCACTCCCCATATGCTAGAACGTCCCCTAGCAGGGGGTGGGAACTTATGTTAATGACAAAGGTGATATAAGCTTGAACGTTTTGAAATAAAGCCCAGTGGACAGCACACAGAACGCTAAAGCACAATGACTCTGTCTGAGTTATTTCTCTATGCTTTGGTATATACATTATGTACAAGAACGATGAGTTTAATCCACTACAGATGTGGCTGTCAATTTTCGACTTAAATTTTTTCTATCATTTTTTAGAGAAATTCACACTAGAATTTCGTCAGAATCACCTTGTGAGAAACAGTTTCTCCGGCTTTTGATTAATCCCAGAGCTGAGAATAAATGAAAAGTGTATTAATAACTTGTGGTAGAAACTCTTTTTAAGTTCAGGATAATTACTGCAATGTCATCTAAGTAAATCACAGTTTTCAGAAATGTGCTTCTTCAAAGTGACAGCACATCCTCAGGAGCATTTTGTCAAAGTCCTTCAGGGAACTGAGAAACTTTCTTTTCACTTTCTTAAAGAAAAAAAAAATCCCCAGTGCTCTTCTGTTTTTTACATAGTAAAATAAATACATATATATATATATATATATATATATATATATTTTTTTTTTTTTTCTAACTTTTCTTCATGAAAGCAAGTTAGAAAAATATTTGCAAAAACAATATCTAAAAATAACTATTTATATAGATATATTTTTCTTTGTTGTTCTCTAATTTAACTTATTAAGACCAAGCGTACTATGACACACTTTTAGTTGAACCTCCCATAACCCCTGGTTGCATCTATATAGTGTTCAACACCATGTAACTCAATCTGTCTTAAGATATGTTCACACACAGTTTTTGCGCCTTATTTAAAATTTTATTTTAAGTCGTTTTTATTCAGTTTTTTCAGCCATTTACAACATAATGAGGTTAAAAAGACAGTGTGAAAACATAGCCATAGCTGATTAAAAGTGAAGTAAAACAGAACCAATACAGATCCAATAGATAAACCAATCAATGAACAGACTAACGCAAGGAATGCAGCCTTTTTAGGTTAATTATTCATTAACACAGTGAAATTTATCTTATAGATATGTTTCCTTTTGAAGAATAAAATCTACAGAAAGCTTAATAAGGCTTAGTTAAGCGGTTAAAATGTTTTCATATAGCACCATCATTTTCCACAGTGTTGTACAAAGTGTGTTATCACTCGTTTCAGTCGGATTCAGTGTTGCATTGCAAGGGTATTAGGCACGGTTCACATATGTCCGGTGTCCAACATAGTTTCCCTCCGACGTGCACCTGAGGGATACTGATGCTAGACCGGATCCCATTCATTTGAATGGGACAGTTCCCAATCATCCAGCATTCCAATTTTAACACCGGATGGTTGGACACGACGGACGGCACCAGACAGGGGAACACAGCTTGCTGCATTCCCCTGTCCAGCTTCCAGAAACAATAGATGCCGGACGCCATACAACTGATGACAACTGATGTACATAGTCATCAGTTATGACATCAGTTGCGTTAAGATCTAGGCTGAGTTCACCTATGCTGGATGCCGATCATATTTGAAACCAGCCTTAAAAAGCAAGTCTTTAGTAATTATGGCAATTCCATAATGTGATCCTTTTTGCTGCAGAGAACAGTGATAACTCAATTCCACAGGATAGGGCATAGGTGTCTTATCGCAGGGGTTCCGATCAGCAGGCCCACCCTTGAATGACAAAATGGAGCCTGTCTCCTTCCTTGGAGCACTCTGGTCCCCACCTTCTAAGATGGACCTGTCTCCGGAGAAATGGGCCACTCTGCCAATCACTGGCACAGCAATGTTCTGTCCTCAGTAAGTGATTGGCAGAGCAGACTGACAGTCCCAAGACCAGTTAATCTCGGAAGGGGGGCAGAACACTCTGAAGTACGAAACGAGCCCTGTTCTGGAGATTGTGAAGAGCTCCAGCAGTTGGACTTCTCATGATCATAAGTTTATTCCCCAGAAAACCCCTTCAACAATAATATTTCCAATGTCCATTACTGTATTCTTCTTTATAGTAAAGTATTATTATGAAGTAGTAAAAATATCTATCTATCCTCCCAAATGTTTGTTTGCTTAATTCATCTGTGTGGAATTATTTTATTTTAATTCCAACCATAAATTTAGGTTTGTTTCAGTGTAGAATGTTCTTGTTTGTTTTCCTTGTTATCTATGGTCATGTTTGACAAAACCAAAGTTCAAAGCAATAAAGTAATTTCCGTGAGCTCTTTGTTACCTGGACCTATCAGCATTTGACTCATGAAAGTAAAAACACAATGTCATTACCATGCTAATATATGTGATTCTTTATAGCTCATTTGTCTTAATATATGACCCACAAGGTGACACTAAGTATGTGAAGTAAAACAATTAACTTCTGGAAGAATGAAAAATATAGCTCCTGTCCATGTCACTGCCACCCTAAGAAAATTGCAGACTAAAGCATGAAAGATGATGGAGAAACACTAAAGTGCATTTAATCTCTCTTATTTAAAAATGCTGTCAGAGCTGTGTTCACTCCTCTCTATTTGTTCAGCTCCAATTCACTGGTGCATAACATAATAATCAGTCATGTGCTCCAATGTTATTCATGACAGAGAAAGTGGTGCTAGATATATGAGAATCTACTGTATATGGGAGGATCTAATCACTACATTATTACCCTAGTTTTAGTTAATTACTTGAGATTATGCAAAAAAAAAAATTAAAACATGTACTTCTGCTTTCAATAGAAGTTAACAATCATTTAACTGCCATAAGCCCATATAATCTTAGATAGTGACTCGATGAGATCTTCATATTTATTAGACTTGGTGCTCATACAATACCTGGGGGTTCTTGGAATCCCTGTGTCATGCACCAACCTATCAAGCCCCACACTAGTTCATAATAACATATCTAACATATACGTTATAACATATCTGTGTTTCTACATAATGTATTTAATTTTTGCATTTATTCTGTACAGATAGTGTAGACATTCCCTCCTCACACAAATAATACAAACATTTCAAATGTGTATTGTGATTTTTTTCCATAGTTAAGAAATGTATGTTTTTATAGAATAAGACAAAGAACCAGGGTAAGATACAAAAGTACTTAAAAGGGTAAAATAGTAGGCCATATTAAGAGACCTTCAAGGGGTACTCCGCCCCTAAACATCTTATCTTCTATCCAAAGCATAGGAAATAAGATGTTTGATTGCGGGGGAGTGGTGGTGGGCTGTCCTCTAACAGTCCATCGCAGCGTTCTGAACACATAAGCTTGGAGCTTCTGTGCTCATGACATTAAGCCATGCCCCCTCCATCCATGCCTATGGAAGGGGGCATGATGACAAGTACATAGCCGTCACGCCTCTTCCCATAGATATTAATAGAGGGGGAGTAATGGCTGTAGTCACCCGTCATCCGGCAAAGAGCAGTTTGCTCCCTGCATCGGATGACTGGGGTGCCAGGCCACTGGGACCCGTTGCAATCAGATATCTTATCCCCTATTATTTAGATAGGGGATAAGATGTTTAGGGGTGGAGTACTCCTTTAAGCAGAGGAGGGGATGGATTATTTTTGTTTTAATCTTGAGATAGTATTCTCTTCTACTTGATATTTGTGGTAACATGGCTAGGGATGAGCGAATCGAATCTGACGAATCCGAATTCTTTACGAATTTGAGGGACAATTCACATTGCAACAAATGTGAATATCACCATGATTGGATAAAATTAAACGATTCATCAAACTCTATTTAGTGCGATCCAGGCTCCAGGGCATCTAAGATGGTGGCTCCACATGTCAGTACATGGGGCAAGGAACGCTGGGAAGGCAGGAACAAGTGTAGGCTGGATGACCCTTAATAACATGCAGCATGCAGCCTATCAGCAGCCAGCCACCCCTATATAATCGGCAGCCATATTGCGGCCATTCGCTTTAGCATTCTATTGCAGAGAGAGGGACAGTGAGCAGTGCGTGTTGCACAGAAAAGCATTTTTACAGCAGCGATTCACCTCAAGCCCAAATCCAGCCTAGAAGAACTGATAGAGAAGGGAGAGAGATTGAGAGAGAGAGCACAAATGTGGGTGTATTACAGCAGCGATTTGCCTCAAGCCCAAATCCAGCTTAGAATATAAAAAGACAAAAAGACAGGTGCGCTCCTAGTGCAGACAGTTTCATCGTTTAGGCTTCAATGTGCGCAAAAAATGGGAGGCTTACCGGATAATGCTGTGCTTAGAGCACAACACCTCTGCAAGCATATAGAATCGCAAATGAAGTGGAGGTCAGCAGCCACGGTTTCCTTTCCAGGTCCCTCTCGGTCGGCTGGATAATTGATGAGCAGTGGTGGATATAATCCAGGAAAAAGAGGAATTACCATCGGGCGCTTCACCTCCTAGGACATACATAGGCAGCAGTCCATGTAGGGTTAACAGAGTATCTTTATTTGCAAATAAAGATACTCTGTTAACCCTACATGGACTGCTGCCTATGTATGTCCTAGGAGGAGAAGCGCCCGATGGTAATTCCTATTTTTCCTGGATTATATCCACCACTGCAAATCCAGCTTAGAAGCACTGATAGGGAAGGGACAGAGATTGAGAGAGAAAGTGCAATTTTGTGTGTAGTACACAGCGACTATGCGCTGCAATACTGGTGTGTACAACAACTGAAAAGCTAATAGTAGCCAGCCAGTTAGGGTGAGCAGAGCACTAAAAGCCACAATCACCTGCAATTAGTGCCTAATATTGGATGAGTAGCGGAGCGTATTGTCCTCTATTAAATGTAGCCTGTGTGTACATAGGTGATGTGCCATTTTTTTCCTGTTAAAGTCTTAAGGGCCTAGTTACTGTGAAAGGTCATCCAAAAGTACACACCTGCTGCTGTTCTAGACAAATACTGTTTTAAGCATAGTGGAGCGCATTGTACTCCCCTAAGTGCATACCACATAGGCACATCTACGTGGTGTACCATTTTTTTCCTGTTATAGTCCTAAGGGCATAGTTACACTGAAAGACCAGCGAAAAGTACACACCTGCTGCTGTTTTAGACAAATACTGTTTTAAGCATAGTGGAGCATATTGTCCTCCCCTCATATACGCACGAAGTATGTCAGGCAGAGAAGTGCCAGGACGTGCACAAAGGAGTGGCAGAGGCCTAAATTCATCAGTTGCAGGCAGAGGTCACAGCAGACTATGGGTGAGTGGCAGTAGGAGTCGCAGCGAGGGGCCTGAGCTCCTGGTATCAGCTAGCGGTCGTGTCTCGACCAGCAACCCATCTACTGTCATTGACTGGTTAACTACATCATCCACTTCATCTCAAGTGACATCTGACACCCCCCCCCGTCAACAGTCGGTGGGTTCCTCAGACACAACCATCAGTTGGCATGGCCAGGGAGCAGTCCGTGTCCTCCAATTGCCTCTGTTCTCTGCTGTTCCCTCTCCCATAGAAGTATCCTATGCTTTGGGTTCCGCTCCACTTTTTAGTCAGGACAATCTACTAGAGGACAGTCAACAGCTACTGCCCAGCCAAGAAGTGGAGGAGACAGCCCCTGTTTTCTTTCCTAGGCGGGCAAGTAGTGATGAGGAGAGTGGCGGTGCAGGTGGTGTTGGGAAAGTTCAGGCTCCTGAAGCTCACACTGTTGAGGAACCTGAGGAGGACATCTGTGACATGCAGACACAACTTGATGGTGATGAAGCAGATCGCACTTCATCATTTTCATCATCAGCTTCATCATCATCATCAGGAGAAGGGGGTTGCAGGTTGCTCGTGAGGCAGCAGTTGAGCCAGCAAGGTGGTAGCATGGTTGGGAGTCAGCATGGTGGCAGCAGTGGGAAGGCTGGAGCCAAACATGCCCAGGGTAAACCACCTGCTTCGTGGCAGCCTACCTGCCCGGGAGGTAGTGGAGCAGGGGTCCCTGGAGTCGGCGGCAGTAGCAGTCAGTCAGTGCGGACTGTTGGGGGGAAAAGCTGCTACTCTGCGGCGTGACTGTTTTTCATCAAGTATCGGAGGATGTTAACATGGCCACATGCATTTTAAAAAATACCTTTGAACTTTTCAATTGTGAGGCCCTTTGGTCTTGTCAGGTTGCTGCCACCTCCAGGCTGTGTCATTCTGTCACCATATGGTCTCCTCTTGCTGGTGCCACCTCCAGACTGTGACATTGTGCCGCCATGTGGTCTCCTCATGCTGCTGGCACATTACATAAAATTTTTTATGTTAATCTAGTTAACCCCTTAATGATGCAGGACATAAATGCACGTCCTGGTGAGCTGGTACTTAACGCACCAGGAAATATATCTACATCCTATACATAAGCGCGAGCAACGGAGCGATGCTCGGGTCATGCGCAGCAGGTCTCGGCTGCTAATAGCAGCCAGGGACCCAACAGTAATGGCCGACATCCGCGATCGCGCGGATGTCCAAGTTAACCCCTCAGATGCCGTGATCAATACAGATCATGGCATCTGCAGCGCTGAGGTCACTAAAATGGATGATCGGATCACCTGCAGCGCTGCCGTGCTGTCCCCTCACCTGCCTCCGCTGTCTTCCATGGGTCTTCTGTTCTGGTCTGAGATCGAGCAGACCAGAGCAGAAGATGACCGATAACACTGATCAGTGCTATGCCCTCTGCATAGCACTGAACAGTTTTAGCAATCGAAGGATTGCTATAAATAGTCCCCTATGGGGACTATTAAAGGGAAAAAATAAAAGTAAAAAAAGTAAAATTTAAAAAAAGTTTAAAAAAAATAGAAAAATCATCTCCCCCAATAAAAATTTAAATTGTCCCATTTTGCCCATTTAACCCCCAAAAAGTGTAAAAACATATTTGATATTTCCGCATGCGTAAATATCCAATCTATTAAAATATAATGTTAATGATACCGTAGAGTGAACGTCATTATCGTAAAAGAAAAAAAAAAAGTCCAAAAGTGCTGCTTTTTATATAATTTTATTCCCCAAAAAATTGATAAAAAATGTATTAAAGTTTTATATATGCAAACATGGTATCAATAAAAAGTACAGATCACGGCGCCAAAAATTAGCCCTCATACGGCCGCTTATACAGAAAAATGTAAAAGTTATAGGTCTTCAAAATAGAGGGATTTTAAACATACTAATTTGGTTAAAAAGTTTGCATTTTTTTAAAGTGCAATTGTAATAGAAAAGTATGTAATAATGGGTATCATTTTAATCATATTGACCCAAAGAATAAAGAACACATGTCATTTTTACCGTAAATTGTACGTGTGAAAACGAAACCTTAAAAAATTTGCTAAATTGCAGTTTTCTTTAAAATTTTCCCTTACAAATAGTATTTTTTTGGTTGCACCATACATTTTATGGTAAAGTGAGTGATGGCATTACAACGGACAACTGGCTGCGCAGAAAACAAGCCCTCATACTAGTCTGTAGATGAAAATATAAAAGAGTTATGATTTTTTGAAGGCTAGGAGGAAAAAACTAAAACGTAAAAATAAGGCCAAAAGGGGTTAAAACTTTAACCCTTAAGGGGTTAAAATCTTCAATTTACATTTTAAAATATATCTTTAATTTTTTCAATTGTGGTCTCCTCTTGCTGCAGCCACCTCCAGGCTTGGTCACTCTGCCACTATATGGTCTCCTTATGCTCCTACCAACTCCAGGCTGTGTCATTGTGCCGCCATGTGGTCTCCTCATGCTGATGACAGCTCCAGCCTGTTTCATACCGCCACCATATGTTCTCCTCATGCTAATGCCAGCTCCTGGCTGTCTCATTCTGCCACATATGTTCTCCTCATGCTGCTGCCAGCTCCAGGCTGTTTCATTCTGCCACCATATGTTCTCCTCATGCTGATGCCACATCCAGGCTGTTAGTTTTGTCTCCTCCCTGCCTGGCAGGAGACCAAACTCAGGAAGTGCGTGTGGGGCATGGCAAGGCACAGGTCTTGCCAGCTTCAATGACATCACGCCTGCTGGGGTACGCTGCCGGGAGCTCACGAAATGTGAGCAGGGGGAAAGGTATGATACAGAGTTTTAAAGGCACAGAAATTGTTTTTTTTAAGGGCAGGGGGGTGTTAGGAGTAGTTAGGGAATATAATCTGAGATAGTTTAGAAAATATGGTTTGATGACAGCTACCTTTTAAGTTCACATAAGGAAGGGACTGCCTTGTTATTATTTGCATAATTTGTAGCTAAAACTGCTCAAACAATAATTCCTATTGAGAAGATGTTAAATGTAGTTTACATTTTTACAAGCACCTTGTGCTCCAATGGCATGGGTCTCGGACCTGAGTATGCACTCAAAAGCCCCAAATGAGGGGTGGGCTAACAACAATAACTTTTAACGCAACCAAGCCTGTTTTAGACTGGGTAAAATGCCCACCTTTTAACCCTCACTTTAAAGCATTAAAACTTAACTTTTATTATAAATTCTTTATTATTGTGAACTACAGATTTGAAGTGTGATCTAAAAACCCAGAACTTTTAACAACCTTGGTCATTTACATTGTATTGTGTGTTGCTGTATCAGCATACACAGGTATGTTACCCAGGCATACCTGCAGTGTATGCCTAGGTTGTGGGGTTTGTGCTGGCTTTAAAAACACTCTCAAAGTTCCCCCCCTAATATGTTTCATCACTATGTGTGAAGTTCTAAGGGGTTATGGGTAAAATGACTCCAAATCATGCGTAACAGGAGGTTTTATAACCTCCCTCTATGACAGCACTGGCCAAACCTCCCTGAATTATCCAATCACTGTCATCACATCACTGTGACATCTACATCTGTCAATCAGAGCTGTCATAAGATTAACCAACAAGATACAGATCTCATGACTTTTATGGAGTCATGAGATCTGTATCCTGTTGGTTAATTTTATGACAGCTCTGATTGACAGATGTAGATGTCACAGTGATGTGACAGTGATGTCATAGAGGGAGGTTTTCAAACCTCCTGTTTGGCGAGATTTGGAGTAATTTGGCACATAACTTCTGAGGATGTCACACATAATGACGAAACATGTTAGGGGGGGGCACTTTGAGAGAGTTTTTAAGGTCAGCACAAACCCCACAACCTAGGCATAAACTGCAGGTATGCCTGGATAACATACTTACCTGTGTATGCTGATACAGCAACACACAATACAATGTAAATGACCAAGGTGGTTAAAAGTGCTGGATTTTTAGATCACACTTCAAATCTGTAGCTCACAATAATAAGGAATTTATAATAAAAGTTAAGTATTAATGCTTTATAGTGAGGGTTAAAAAGTGGGCATCTTACCCAGTCGGACCTGAGCATGAACTCCTAAAGGGCGGTAATCTTGTCCCCAGCCTAAAACAGGTGATGCACTTCTGACATGGAAAGGATTTTCTGTCCCTTAGTCATGGTTAGTAAAACAAAAGAACAGGCGCTCCCTTGTGGAGAATCAACGGGATCACAGGTGCGTGAGAAGGGAGGGTAAAAATGAAGGCTCACCCTGCCAGGTTGTGCAAATTCCCACACAACAAGGATCTGCGTTTGTAGTATAGTGAACTGGGTCTGCAGCCTTCCTGGAATCGACAGAAATGCAGAGGCGAAAGCTTCAGGGGTGCAGGAATACAGGCGCTGACCAAGAAGGGGACAAGTGGACTTAGTCAAGGTTAGACATGCTGTGAGCTACTGTGAGTAGTAAAATATGAAGAAGCATAGTACTTAGGTAGCCATTCAGCAGCAAGACATTTTTTTTTACTTTAACAAAAATAAAAAAATCTATAATCAATATCTTCTTAGTATTAAATAAACATTTTTATAGTCACAAAAAAGCTAAGTATATGTTCTATAAACAAGCAAATGCAAAAAGTCTCTACCTTCAACAAAACTCTACTTCTACATGTTCAATTAAATTGGTTTAATTTAATATGTATGCAAATATTTAATAAACATTTACTGCTATCAAGTACAAAAGCCAAGGAGTATTAAAATCATCCAAAATAAATCCCTTTTTAAGCCTGAATAACCACTTTTTTTTTTTTTTTTTTTTACAGAAGTTCATGGTTTGCTTGCTTTTCTAAAATGCATTTATAGAAGTCAGTAGCTCAAATTCAGCAACAAAAAATCTGTTACTATTTGACATAAAATAAATACAAATTATTGTTATTAAAAATATTGAAGGTTTTGAGACAAAAAATTACAAACAACTATACTCATCATAAATGTTGAGAACAGCTTATAAATTATTTGTTGCATATAGCCCTATAGAGGGAGCTTTTGTCTGCATTGCTTACAGCGCTGTGGGTATTTGTCTGTAGTTGAAATTAGAAAAAGTTTTTATTCTTTTTTTTTTGTACTGCAAGAAAGGTGATGGATACTTTTTCCACTGACTGACTGTTCACATCTAAAAGATACTGTACATCATAAATGCTCTGTAAATAAGTCAATGTTAGGTTCCTCGTCTTAGAAAAAGCTTGACAGAACTCAGAATGTCAGGTGTACTGTGAACTTCTGAAGATTCAGTAGTTTCACATTTACTAAATGGAGTAGGAAACTTTTTTGTGTTCAAGAATTTCAAGAATGTAAACAATAGTAAATAAATAGAACTTGTCTTCATGAGTTTCTTAAAAGCTCTGTACTTTACTTTATTTTCTTATAACCAGATAGAAAAATAACATATTCTAGAAAATATTATCTGGATAATTCTTTATCCCAGGATGTCTTATTGTTATGTCTGGTTTTAAGTAGATGAAATAATGAATTGATGGAAGAAAGCAAAATTCTTGGTACTCACCAACTTCTTAGTAACTGTATTGTAACTTTAAAGCAAAACAAACACAAGACTGAATAACAACCAGGTCTACGGCTATTTCGCTTCAGCAGATGCTTCATCAGGGCCACACAAAGCTCCCTGATGAAGCATCTGCTCATGTGAAACACCCGTATGCCTGCTTGTTATTTAGTCTTGTGTTTGTTACCTGCTGTTAAGTTACATAAAGGTAGTAAGAAGTTGATGGATGCCATGGATTCTCCCTTTGCTTTATTTAAATGCAAACTTATCTTTTCACTGAGCACCACTGACAAGCTATCTGAATGATGCAGCATTTTTTCTCCTGAGTGTTTATACAGGGTGGATGCCAACTCTTCTTTTTGTGAACCATTATTTTTTAAGTCCACCTTATGCAACCTTGTGTTTTTTCCCTGCCCCATCTAGAACTGTGCAAAGTTTACCTACTACACACTGATGTGTGCTGTAGTGAATATAGGCTGAGGATATCATTTTTAGGAAAATATGGTGGATAATCTCTGGCTCCTGGCTGTCCGGGACCCTGTTTGAAATGGATATACCCTCTGGTCCTCTGATTATTTTCCTTTGTCTGTATACCCCCTGTAATGTTTTGTATTCTGTTGGTGGTTACTTTACATATCCCTTCACAACTAGCTGTGAGAAGCCTCAAGACAGCTTGTTTGCTGATTGGGTTAATCGCGCATATCCTGCCAGTTGGTGCCAACGTGAACAAACGGTTTACATCTTACCTATAGTGAAATATGTCCCAGTTTTAGAAATATGTTTTCAGGGCTCCCCTTAGTAGCCATAGTTATATATCCCCCAGAATCATGATCCCCAAATATTAGGCTTTACTTAGAACCCAAACATGACCCCATTGTACCCATAGATTAAGCTGTATGTATCCCTAAGCTGTATGTATCCTATAACTATGTATAACCCCTTCATGGATCCTATCAAAATGTGCGTTATAATGTCACCATATCAATAAGGGTACTGCCATCTATGTCACATCGGTTGTGTATGATGGGAGTTATGATTTATGAACTATCAATCTGTGTTTGAGAGGAGGTTGGGAGGCGGGATGATGTGGGCTGATCTAAGAAGAAGCTGGAGACCTCCCTTCTAACCCAACCCCCTGCTGCACCCATAAAAGTGGTGGGCCCACCCCATCTAGTTGTTACAAGTTTGGGGCCCATTCTGAATGGACTTGTGCCGCTATTTTTCTTCCTTGGCCCCAAGGACGAATTAGGACTTTATTCAATGACTTTAAGTATGGAACTCTTCTGATTTTTATTCCCCCTTTATTTTATAACTGTTTCGCACATTTTGTATGTCTATTTCTTTAACCATTTTTGTAACTAAGTACTGTACCTTTTATGTACATTAAAGCCATAACTTTAATGCGTAGCCTTGTATGCTCTAACAAACCTATAGCCCTTTAGCCTTGTATAGATGTATAAGTGTATGTGTGGCTCTATCGGCCTACTGATAGATGGTGGCAGCGTATTGGTGTGTGGGCATGTGGACTGGTTTTGGGGTGCGTGTAGCTCATTTTTGGGGCCTATTGTGGTAGGTGTGTGTGAAAGTGAGTGTGGAAGCAGAGTACCCTATACCTTCCCGGCCGAGGTCATGTGTGCAGGAAAGACACGGGAACCTACACACAGTGTGTGTTTAAGCTGGTTCACTGGCTCATAAGGTAGCAGAGCGTGCTCAGGGGAGCCAAGAGTGAACGTACCACGGTGACAGCTTAGAGGTAGAATATTAGAGTAGATATTCTGCTGGGTTTTGTGTTTATTTTGTCCGCGCACTCTTTTCTGAGGGGCGTGGACGTGTCCGTACGCCAGGTCATGAGGGCTGTAGGTGACATGTGCTGATACAGTTTTTCACCTTATTGGATTTATTTAGAAGCAGAAATACCTATTCTTTAATTCCTAATACCTTAAACCAATGTTTTGTGTCTGTTTATGGGATGTATCTAACTATGTAGAAGAATACAGCAATGAAGCAAAAAAATATATCCCCTAAAATAAATATCGATTTTGCTGAGATTCACATTTCATGCAAAAGTTTGGAATTGCGGAGATATTATTTTTACCACAATATTTAAATTATTGAATAGACAAAAATTATATTCAATATGTGGTCATCATAACTACATCTGATAATTTGTTTCTCAAGAAAATAAGCTGTGCTTGTTGTCATGAGTTGAATGGACATGTTTATGAGCAATGTGGGAATGTAGATGAATAGCATCAGTCTGTTTTATGTAGGTATTAAAGGGGTACTTCCCATTGTCAGATTCAAGGATAGAGGATAAGATGTCTGATCACAGTGGTCTGGCCTGTGTTTAGAACACTGGGTAAGGGCAGCCGTGGTCGTGATGTCAAGCCATGCCCCCTCATGAAGTCACACCATGCCCCCTCAATTCATGTCTATGGGAGGAAGCGTGATGACCGTACCCAGCGGCCAGACCCCTGCAATCAGTCATCTTATCCCCTGGATAGGCATAAGATGTCTAGGGGCAGAGTATGCCTTTAAGTTTTGTGAGTTGACTGTAGTGTTGGTTTTACATACACATATAAGTATCAATACTTTTATAGCTTTATGGAAAAGTGGCTTTTCGACACACAGTGTTTAAAAACATGAATTTTATTTAAATATATTAAATATGGCCACTTTTTTAAACAGTGTGTGCCCTGACAGCCACATTCCATAAACTTTCATTGTGCACATTATGGGCTAAAAAAATAAAAAAAAATAGACACATGTTATTGTTAATTTTCAGCTGTATTTTTGCTTTCATTTTGTTTGCTGGACATAGCCTAAAGTGGGCATATGTATGTTAATTTATATAGATTCTTCATCATACAAATGAATAAAAAGGAAGCATTGGTGTCACAGCGTGTGCTCCAGTCCCCTCCCCCAGACTGGAGTGCCCGCTTCCCGGCCTCCCTGTTCGGGATCCCTGCGCCTCCCGGTCAGACGCGCTGACCGGGGGCACAGGTTCCCTTGTGTCGGGGACGCGGCTGGTCCCCGCTCACGCGCTGCGTCCCTGTCTGTCCTACCTGGCTCCCCGCTCCCTGCTCCGTCTGTCCCTGCCTCCCGGCACACGCTGCCCCGCTCTCTAGGGCGCGCGCGCGCGCCGCCTTCTGTAAATTTAAAGGGCCAGCGCACCTTTGATTGGTGCGCTGGTCCCTGACCTCTGGCCACTTTCTAAAAAATGTTACCTGCCCCTTCTTGCCCTTGCCGTATCTTTGTGCCATTGTGCCTCTGAGTGTCCCTACAGTGTTATATTGCCTTGCCTGTTGCCAAACCCGTTGCTACCCACTACTCGCCCTCAAACCTTTGCTGCCTGCCCTGACCTCTGCTACGTCCGACTACACTCCTGCCTACTCCCTGTGTACCACGCCATAACAGTTGCCAGAGAGGTCAAGTTGTTACTGGGGGATACGACCTGGTAGCTACCGCCGCAGCAAATCCCTCCCGCTTTGCGGCGGGCTCTGGTGAAGACCAGTAACTGCTTAGAACCGGTTCTCCAGTACAACCTGCGTCATCGGCTCTCAGGTCCAGAGGATCCACTACCTGTCCTGCCGGTACGTGACAATTGGAAATATGACAAAGTGGTCAAGGTTGAATCTGACAACGTGAAGTGAGGAAAACAAAAAGGGGTTAAGCTGAGAAAGACATAGCGGTACATGAGGAATGTATTGGACACATGTGGCTCTGGGTGTCTTGTAAGTTTTGTGAGACAAATAATACAGAAATAAGAATTTCTATTTTGACAGTTTTGTTTATTTGATGGAGACCAAAATTGTGAATAGCATCCTTTTGTTTCTTTTGTACACCAAAAACTAATTTCACAAAGAAAAGTGCTAATAAAAAAAAGGTAATAATTGTGATGTTTGGGGTCAAATAATTCAAATATAATTTGTTTTCCACATAGTTTTCTGAGCTTCTGTCGAGTCTGTATTGGTTGCTTAGATAAAATGGTGCATGAGAATTAAAATGTATATTTAATTGGTAGTAGTAAAGAATACCATTAAAGAGTGTATTTGTGGAACATGACAAAATTATTATGTGTAATAATAAATTATAGCTTTTTGCTTTTTATGAAAAAAAAAAAGAAAAATAATCTTATCATATTTACACCTCCTCATCAAATGTGGATTACCCTAGGCTGTCATCTATATCAACATATATCAGCCATCAATCAAAGACTCATTAAGTTAGGGGGAAAATAAATAAACTCAGCCAAACACACATCAAATAATGGCTAGGGGTGCATTTAAAAAAAAAATAAAGTAAAGAAAAATATTAAACATCGTTGGAAGTTTAGTGAAAGGCCATGAAATAAAAAAAAAAATTGCAGCCTTCCCTAAAATAACATGGCATCACATTTAATTTGAATGATTTACAGATTTTTCTGTTTAAGACAAAGGAACAGAAATACTAATCAAGTCAAACCAAAGTGTTTATAAAGGTTTATTGGGTTCCCATTTGTATGGTGATCTGGAGTAATTCCAAATTGGACGCAACAAGCCATATCATATGCACCAGGTGTCCCATAGACTGAAATATGACATTGTATCAGACATATAGATCAGCTGACATAATGTTTCTCTGGAGTAAAATGTTACATAGTTCATAAGATTAAAAAATATATATATCAAGTTTTATGTGTATCTCGATTGTGTCCCTACTGTGTTTATTCAGAGGAAGGCAAAAAAGGCTGATGACAATTGCTCCATGCAGGGTAAAAAAAAATTCTGGATGCACTGAATCAAAAAACCTTGCATTCAATGTTTTTTGACCTGGTGTAAACCAGATGTCAACTATCATGGGACATATGTAAACCTGGCCTCGTGTAGCTTTGTCATGTGTAACCCATGGATTTCTGGTGAATGATATCCATATGTGTCTTCGGTACCCTAAACTTACAGTTGTAGTAAGCAAATGCAACATTACACAACTTGAGAAAGTTTGAGAATGCATACAATGGACTCTAACAGCCTATAGCATTTGAGTTATGCACAAAAATAAAGGGATTTTTTAGGTATAGCAAAATATGGTTACTTTCTTCCAAAAATAGAGCACCACCTGTCCACAGGATGTATGTACTATTGCAGCCCCACTCCATGCACATGAGTAGAGTGCTGAGTGACAAAACCCGACATAACTCATGGACACAAGTGGTGCTGTTTCTGGAACAGCCTAAAATTTTTTTTTTTTATCTTTGAAATAAGAAATGACAGGATAAATATGAGATTTTTTCAATTATATATTCAAATATGTATCAAACATTACAGTATTAAATAAATAATAAGGAAAACATAGTTTAATGTTCCCTTCTTTATGTTCATCCAATATAATTTGGGGTTTCAAATTGTTAGTGTGAGCACAAATAAATATTTAATAATTTACTGCTTATTATGTACATCTTCCTGTATTTTGTTTACTTAATGCAGATTTGTCAAAACTAAAATAAATGGCGTACCTTAAAAGGAAGACTTCTTTCAGCAATAGGACTAATGGGCAGCGATGTTGTACTGCTTGATGGACTCAGTTCAGAGCTCTGTCAGAGAACACACAAAAAAATTACTTTTTTGAAATATATTTTTCACACATTAAGAAAGTTAACAAAAGTAAGAAAATATTCTGTTTGCATGTTCTGTCAAATAAAATAGTTTTATTATAAGCGCATTATAGTGTTTTGGTTGCTTTACAAGCTGAAGTACTATTCAGTCAAACAAATGCTAAGGTCCTTTGACAGGTTGTCTAGTTGTTCCTTGGTGGATTGTGATAACAGCAAAGCAACATATAAAGCTGTCTATAGAGCTCAAATGTGTTAATGTGACAGCACATGGACAAGGATAGTGTAAGGAGGAAAAAGGTACTGTTTGCTAGAAAATTTTATAACAGTAGCATGTTGTCAAATCCAGCAGCTTTTGGGCTTAATGCTAAAGCAATAACTTTTTTTTATTTTATTTATTTATTTATCCATTGTTGCTTTATAGGTGCTTGTTTATTTTTGTGGGATTTTTTTTATTTTTATTGCCACCTTTATTTTGTGTTCATATATTTTATTGGTTTATTTTTACTTATTTTTCCGGGGTAAATGGAAAATATGTGGTTTTGTATTTAATGGGGAACTCTGGTGGAAATTTTTTTTTTTTTTTTAATCTACTGGTGCAAAAAAGTTTAAAAGATTTGTAAATCACTTCTACTTAAAAATCTTAACCCTTCCAGTACTTATCAGCTGCTGTATACTACACACATACTACAGAGAAATTTTTTAAGCTCTTTTCTTTCTGACAACAGTGCTCCCTGCTGACACCCCTGTCCGTGTCAGGAACTATCCAGAGCAGGAGAGGTTTTCTATGGGAATATGATTCTGATCTGGACAGTTCCTGACACGGACAGAGAGCACTGTTGTCAGACATAAAAGAAATTTACAAATTTCTCTGTTTTATACAGCAGCTAATAAGCAATGGAAGGATTAAGATTTTATAATAGAAGTAATTTACAAATCTGCTTAACTTTCAGGCACCAGTTGATTTGAAGACATTTATTTTCTACTTGTTTCCACCGGAGTTCCCCTTTAATTTTTAGCATTTTAAACTTACCCTGTTCACTGTATAATAGAAAATAACATTACAGCTTTATTTTGTAGGTCATTACTATTACAGCGATGCCAAATTTATATAGTTGTTTGTTTTTTGTTTTTTATATTTCACAACATTGCCATGATAGAGACATAAAAAAATATATATAATAGTAATAATAATAAATAGTGTTGTTACATTACAAGATCTATAACTTTTCTATTTTTTGCCTGACAGTGCTATGTTATGGCTTATTTTTAGGGAAAACCTTTATTTAAATAAAGTTTTTCTTGATATATATATGACTTTTCAATTGTTTTCTATTCCTTTTTGAGAGGCTGAATTACAAAATACAGCTATCATTGTATTCTTTTCTTTCTTTATTTTTTTACAGCATTCAATGTGTAAATAATAACATTTATTTATTGGTTGGCAATACCATTTTTTTATGTAAAAATGGTAAAAAAATAAATAAATAAAGGTTTTTTTTTTCAGTTATACTTTATTTTTATTTAGAGATAAGTAGGCCAACTCACCGCAGGAATACCATACACCGCACGGCCGGCAGGTGTATGGTAGCACCAATAGTCCAGAGAAATGGAAAATAAGCCAGCGATGGATCAATGCAAAGAAAGTCCTGTTTATTAAAATAAAATCTGGAGACACAAAGTGAACAAGGTAACGCGTTTCAGGCGATGCTGCCCTTAGTATGACTAAGGGGGGTATTGCCTGAAACGCATTACCTTGTTCAATTTGTGTCTCTCGATTTTATTTTAATAAACAGGACTTTCTTTGCATCGATCCATCGCTGACTTCTTTTCCATTTATTTTTATTTATTTTTTAATTAACCCAAGTGGGCTGACAGTATGGCAGATCGTTGCTGCAATACACTGCACTATTCCTCTAGTGCAGTGTATTTAGCTTGTTAGCAATGACAGCCAGCTGATAATGTCAAGTGACAAGTAAAATACTTAGCCATGCTGCACAGAACGGCATTGTACATAGAGAACTATTGCAGTCCTGAGGGCCTTCACAAGCAACCCAGGGCTGCACAACACAATTTATTATCAAATATGTTATTTTTTTAAGGAGTTATCCAGGGATAGTAAACAGAACTACTGTGGTTTCTTCCAAAAATAGCACCACCCTTGTCCTTAGGTTATGTGTGGTATAACAACCTGGCTTCATTTACTTCAATAGAACTGAGCTGCAATACCACACTCAGGCCTAGGACAGATCTGGTGATGTCTTGTAGAAGAAATTAGCTCTGTTTTCCAATCCCTGGAAAACAACTTTTAGGGATTTTTCTGGTAACTTAAAATGACGATTCTTATCAGTATGTCACATAAATGAGTCCACCCCTCACATTTTTTGTAAAAATGTTATTATATCTTTTCCTGTGAAAAAGAAATTAAACTCTGCTACAATGTAATATAGTGAGTGTGCAGTCTGTATAACAGTGTATAGTGTTGTTGTCCCCTTAAAATAACTCAACACACAGCCATTGATGTATAAACATTGGCAACAAAAGTGAGTACATCCCTTAGTGAAAGAAAGATGGCCAAGGCTATAAGAAGATTGGTAAGACCCTGAAAATGAGCTGCAGCAATGAGAATAGGGCCATACAGAGGTTTAACCGGACAGGTTCCACTCAGAACAGGCCTCACCATGGGCAACCCAAGAAGTTGAGGGCACATGCTCAGCATCAGAACCAGAGGTTGCCTTTGGGAAATAGACATATGAGTGCTGCCAGCATTGCTGCAGAGGTTAATAGGGTAAGCGGATCATCCTGTCAGTGCTCAGACTATACACAACACTCTGCATAGAATTGGTCTGCGTGTCTGTTTTCCCAGAAAGAAGCCTTTTCTAAACACAAAGCCCAAGAAAGCCTGCAAACAGCTTTCTGGAGACAAGCAAACTAAGAACGTAGAATACTAGAAACTTGTCATGTGGTCTGATGAGAGGAAGATAAACTTATTAAGCTCAGATGGTGTGAAGTGTGTGGCAGCAACCATGTAAGGAATACAAAGACAAGTGTTTCTTGCCTAAAGTCAATAATGATGGTGGGAGTATCATGGTCTGGGGCTTCCTGAATGCCAGCTGTGACTGTGTACTGTGACATCCTGAAGCAGAGCATGATCCCCTCCCTTCGGAGACTGAGCCACAGGACAATATTCTAACATGATAACAACCCCGAAAAAAATGACGACCACCTCCTTGCTAAAGAAGCTGAGAGTGTGGACTGGCCAAGCATGTTTTCAGACCTAAATCCTATTGAAAATCTGTGGGGCATCATCAAACAGATAGTGGGGGAGGGCAAGTTCTGTAATATCCACCAGATCAGTCATGTCATCATTGAGGAGTGGTAGTGGACTTCAGTGACAATCTGTGAAGCTCTGGTGAACTCCATGCCCAAAAGGCGTGAGACAGTGCTGGAAAATAATGGTGGCCCAACAAAATATTGACACAGTGGGCACAGTTTGGACATTTCCACTTAGGGGTGTACTAACTTTTGTAGCCAAGGTTTAGACAGTAATTTTGAGGAGACAACTAAATTTAACATTGTTAGAGAGGCTTTACACTCACTACTTTACATTGTTGTAGAGTGTCATTTCTTCACTTCTGCCACATGAAGAGATATAATAAAATATTTACAAATGTGTCCAGGATGTACTCATTTATGGAGATACTGTACCTCTAGTACAATCATTTCCAGTTGGAACAGCTGAAAGTTGGGTAGTTTCTAATATTTCACTTGTGTGTAGACAGTCTAGAATCATTGAGCAATCTGTTACCCCTCCCTTCTTGTCAGTACATCATAGATCTTGTTATGAAAAGGCTTTGGCTGGAATAGCAAGAAGGCAGCAATATAAACATATTTGTCACATGATCTATGATATGTCAACACAGAAGGAAAGGGGCACAATTTTCTCAGTGCAGCAAAGCTGTATCGACAAATGTGACTCAAGATTTCCTTTTTGATTGTATGTTAACTGGTTTGTTCCCTCATTTACATATCAAAACTTTATCAGTAATGTAAACATTCTTATTCATTCATTCATCTTATTCATAATTATAAAATAATAATTACTAGAGTTGAGCAAACTATTCAAAAGCTTTGCTCAAAGGGCTCACTGAAAAAGTTTGGTTCATGTGAAGTGGCAAATAAATTCTCTGCACATCGGCTTATGAAATAACCCCCCAAAATGTGTATAACACTGTGTAAGAGCTCTAAAGTTCTGTATAATACTTTAACCCCTTAAGGACATGCGCCGTAAACGTACAGCACTGCATAGCGCCACTTAGCGCACAGCACCATACATTTATGGCACGGCTGTGCCGTGAGTGCAGGAGCTGTGCTTGCTTCATTCAGGGTGGGTCCTGGCGGCTGTCAGCAGCCGCGGACCCACCGGTAATGGTGGACATCAGCGATCACACTGATGTCCGCCATTAACCCCTCATATGCAGTGCTACACTTAAAATGGATGATCTGATCACACTGCCGCAGGGATCAGATCAGACAAGATGGCAGACAGAAGTCCCCTCACCTGCCTCCATCCATCTCCCGGGGTCTTCTGCACTGATCTGCCTTTCAGCAGACCAGAGCAGAAGATTGCGGATAATACTGATTAGTGCTATGCCTTATGTATAGCACTAAACAGTACTAGCAATCTAATGATTGCTATTAGAGATGAGCGAACTTACAGTAAATTCGATTCGTCACGAACTTCTCAGCTCGGCAGTTGATGACTTATCCTGCATAAATTAGTTAAGCTTTCAGGTGCTCCGGTGGGCTGAAAAAGGTGGATACAGTCCTAGGAAAGATTCTCCTAGGACTGTATCCACCTTTTCCAGCCCACGGGAGCACCTGAAAGCTGAACTAATTTATGCAGGATAAAGTCATCAACTGCCGAGCCGAGAAGTTTGTGACGAATTTAATTTACTGTAAGTTCGCTCATCTCTAATTGCTATAAATTGTCCCCTATGGGGACTAAAAAAAAGTTTAAAATAAATGTAAAAAAAGTTTTTAAAAAATTGAAAATATTTTTGAAAAAGCCCCTCCCCAATAAAGATTTGAATCACCCCTTTTCCCCATATTAATAGAAAAAATGTAAAAAAGATAAATAATAAACATATTTGGTATCGTCACATGCGTAAATGTACGAACTATAAAAATATAATGTTAATTATCCCTTATGGTGAATGACGCAAACGTAAATAAAAATTAAAAATAAGTTAAAAGTTTCAGCTTTTTTGTCATATCAAACTGCAAAAAAAAATATGTATATAAAAAGCGATCAAAAAGTAAAATATACACAAAAGTGGTAGAAAGTTGTAGGTGGTCAAAATAGGGCAATTTTAAACTTACTGATTTTGTTAAAAACAAGTTTGGGATTTTTTAAAAGCAGTACAATAATAGAAATGTAAGTAACCATGGGTATCATTTTATTCGTATTGACCCAGAGAATAAAGAAAACATGAACATTTTACTGTAAAGTGTACAGCATGGAAAAGAAAATCCCCCAAATTTGCTAAATTATGATTTTTGTTTAAATTTCCTTACATAAATATTTTTTTTTTAGGGGGGGGGAGGGTGTACCATACATTTCAGGGTAAAATGAGTGATGTCACTACAAAGTACAACTGGTCACACACAAAAAAAGCCCTCATATGGGTCTTTTAGAAGATTTTAGAAGACAAGGAGGAAAAAGCGAAAAACGCAAAAATAAAATTGGCTGTGTCCTTAAGGTCAAAATGGGCTGTGTCCTTAAAGGGTTAAGGGTCATCTAGGAATATATTAATATAGTTTTAAAATAGTTTTAAGGCTAAGTTAATGTCATTGTTTTGGCAACATTTGGTAATCCTTGGTAACTAACAGCTTGTTTAAAAACATAATTTACTAGCAGATTTTATATGCTTTTTAACACTACAATAAAGATGTATAAAGTATCCATTTTCATGGTAGATGTCTGCCAGTGTTAAAATTCACAAGGAGGTATCAGAAGATGCAATGGTGTCTGGCAAGTGAAGAAGGAATGGATTTTATTTAGTGTTTCAAAAATTCTCAATATGATTCATTTGCCAAAATAATTATAAAAGAAACAGTTATGTATGAAAAGTCAAAACATTTTCTGTTTTGAGGATCATGGGTTGTGTATGTGTAGGCCTGGCTGGTAGCAGCAGCAAGGGTGATGGTGGACTGGTAGTAGTTTTATTGGTCAGTGGACAGGAGAGCGGGTAATGGTGAGTGGACTAGTGAAAGTTGTAGTAGCCAGTGGACAACAGACACAGGGGAACTGATGTGAGTTGTAGTAGCCAGCAGACAGAAAGCAGTGGTGGACTGGTGGGAGTTGTAGTATCCAGTGCACAGCAGGCAGTGGTGGGCTGTTGGTGGTCAGCAGACAGCAGGCAGTAGCAGACAGGTAGGAGTTGTAGTAGCCAATGGACAGGAGAGCAAGCAGTGGTGGATTGGTGGGAGTTGTAGTAGCCAGCAGACACAAGGTGTCGGTAGTACTGTCTAATCAATGGAATATGGCACAGAAGTCTAAATTCCTCAGTGATCCATACCTGATTTATTTTAACAAACAACAGTTTTTCCACCTTACTGAAAGACAATCTTGTTCCCTTAGGGGTTACACTGGGCTGAACACTAGAGGGTTGACAAGACAGAACACCCTTGGCAAACTGGGCAAGCTGTGGTTAATGGTCTAATCTGTGGTCTAATCTGGTGATCAAGAAGTCAATGACATCTGGGCTCAGGGAGTCTGTTAGAGAAAGGGGACAGCTTAGGTAAGCATTAACCTGGTTTTTCAGGTGGTGGTGTACATCCCTTTGAAGACAATTCACGTTGTACCAGATATAAATACTTTGTACACTAATGTAAAGATGCTGCTGCTACTGCTCCTGCCTCTTACAGGGGTAGTTCTGGCAGGAGGAGTGGAGCGTTGACTCAGTGGGGAGCAAAGATTGAACTCATGTTCGGCATGTGCTTGCTGCTGAAAATCCATAGCAAGCTGGATGCATAGCTTCACTTTATAAAAATCCACTTTATTCTACTTCTCAGAAGGTATTCTGACTTTATACCGAGGGTCTAAGAGTGTGGCTATCCAGCACTCATCTTTCTCATTCAACCCCCTAATATGTCTGTAAGAGCACATTCAAGAAAGGATACAGCTCACCATCCTTGACAGCTTTTCTGAGACTGCAGATTGTTCTGCGGCCCTCCCATTATGCAAATTTAGCATGCAAATGCGCAGTGAGTGCATAACACATATTATCATGCGCATGCGCAATGTGCGCACCATGCGAATAACTCAATTTCCGGTTCTTCGCCTTGACACATGGTGTGGACTTCCTGGCCACATTGGAGACAATGGCAGCGAGTTAAGCACGGCATACAGCACACACAAGTGAGGCAAAGTTCTGACATCATAGTTTGAATTGACTAACAGGGTTTATACACAGATGTTACTGATGTATTAGTATGTTTATTCCCACACAACATAGCACACCTCAATTCTGAGGAAGCTGTATTGCAGGACAGCGGAACGCGTGGAGCTGATGTGTCCTGTCCCTCCCCCCGTTGGTTGGTGAGATAGCCCCTGGCACATATGAACATTGTTCAATGGTCAGCTATAGCTTAGCACTAGCTGGCTGTGATAGCTATTTTGTGATCTTTGTTTGGGTCATGGCAATACTTGTTATTTGCTTCCAGCTTGTTTGCTGCAGGTGGGTCCTCTCACTCTGGCTCTCATTCCAGGGACCCTTACCATCTACTTATTGTATATACCGGGGGGGGGGGAGTAGGTGGTTATTTGAATTATAACCCTGCACCATGTTTTCTGATTTTTTAAGTGGTTTTAAATGTCTGTGCTTTTGTTGTGTGATTCAATAAAGATTTATATACTTTTTCACAGTACAATTGTGGTGTGCATCTTTATATAGTGGCTAGCTTTTCTCTTTTTTGGTTTACAGTTCTTGTCATAGCCAGTGATAGCACCCCATCTTTTATTTACATAGTGGTGCCCGTCTTTATGCATGGAAACTAAGATCATCAGCATACAGAAAAAGTGGTAAAAGTGGAGCTATGTGAACATTTAGTTAGGCTGCCTGACCACTTCCTTGTATACTTTTATGTGAGAAAACACATATAGTATATATATATATATATATATATATATATATATATATATATATTAGTATAATACATCACAAAGGCAATTTCAATTTACATACATCATTTGATGAATTTGGTGCTTGGCAAGTCATGCTATTTTTTTTCCTCCTCACATTCTAAGACCCATAACTTTTTGTTTTATTTTATAGTTAAAAATAAATAAATTAAACTTAAAGAGAAAAAACCATATTTGTGTAGTTCTGTTTTTTTTTTTAAATCAATTTTTGCTTTTTATGGGATGTCATGTGACCATCAACAATCTTGCCCCCCCCCCCCTCCCCCCGGGGGGAGTGATCAGTATAGATATCATAGTATTTAACCAGTTAAATGAGAGACACCTGATTGATCTCCAATGTCTGTCATTATTGGCAGATGTCAGCTGCTGGTTTAGACGCGGACCTGACCCACGACTCATGACGTACATGTTTTCCATGGGTCGGGAAGGGGTTCAAATCTTTTGTAGAGCTTGTAAGAGTTAGAGTGGTTGAGTGCACCTGCCTGGTAGAAAAGAAGAGATTGTGAGTCCAGGTTTGATGCCGGCAACCAGTGTTAAATTTCGTACAGAATGTTAAAAAAAAAAATGTTGGGGACCTTTTCTGTGGAGTGTCTAGTAAATTCACATGTTTCCAATATATTGAAATGTATGGGAAAAAAAAACTGCACTGAAACATTGCTCGAAGAACCAATGGGAAAAGTGCTGTATGTTTCATGCATACACTAATAAAATGTATGTGCTAACACAAAATATACATGTGTAAATACAATTATGTTTTTAAGTTTGTTTTTGTAAAACGTACATAAAAAAAGGTATTTTTATGTAACCTAGGCTGTAGCCTTGGCTGATATTTGTATAAGACAATTGCAAAAAAGAAAAAGTCAACTGCATTACCTAGAACTGATGTAAATCTCAGACATACAATCTGCAACTGACTGTGCCTCTCAGCTATGCAGATTTTGTAACACTGTCAATTCCTTTAACAAAAATCACCTAAGTACGTATGACAAAGGACTGTTGACAGCTGTCAGCAATTTGATCCATTTCCTGTGAATGTGCAAGTTAGTTACAGCTGAGCATTTCCCTGCATGACAAATACACATCAGGTTCACAAAATAATTTACTCTCGTGCTTTTCAAAGGCTGAATATTTACTTTGGAGTTTCAGGAGTGAAAAGAGGCACTGCGCTAAAATACATGACTGTGGCAGGCCAGCATATACAGCAGTATTAATTTTTTCTCTCCTTTTTAAATATGCAAAAGAGTTTATCTAAACAGCTTCCCTAATTCTACAGCGCTGTGCAGCTGGCCGGACTTCCCATTGTATCTCATTTAGAAACTTGTGCTAGTTTAATGAGTACCAGTAAAAATAATTCCAGTTCATGCTGTGCTTGCTTTATACTGTGTTATCTCCTGTCCAATACGGGCTCAGTTTGCCTTGGATTTCAATGAGGAATTGGCCTGACAGATGGCAAAATGTAACACTGCACTAGAAAAAGAAATACTTCATTTATCCTTAGGTTTGGACTGTAAAAGTTGGAATAAATGATAAAACATAATACATCTTGAACCTCACATCAATAGAAAGGTAGTCAATAATTTGTACCTGTGTTTGATGGCTGGTCTCACAATTCTTATGTGATCTTTGCCCCAATGTCTATTTTTAGCAGCCTATAAAATTTGTGTTTTCGTAGATTTTCCCAAGTTACAGAGGTGGTCGAGACATTACATCGCTTGTCAGGTGTTGAAAGGGAGCCTGTCTGCTTCAATGGGTGGAGCGACTGCTGGGTGGGAAGGAGATCATTCTCCATAGGGAAGCAGGGAATTGTAGTTTCATGAACAGCACACATCATAGCTCAGGTATGCTGCAAAGGGTGGGGTGACTGATGTGTGGGAGGGAGAAAAGTGACCTCACACTTACAAACAAGGGATGCTGGGACTTGTAAGTGGAAGGAGGGAACTCCATCAGGAAAAAGCCAATTCACAAAAAGAAAGCATCCGCATAATTGTGGACTCACAACACAGCCATTTAGCCCCAAGCAAACACATATCTTTCCTAAGCATGTCCATTACTGTCTAGCAGGTAAGTACTAACGTCTCCTCATGGTGGATAACCCCTTTGACTTCATATAATGGATTTTAGAAGAATAGTCAGGTGTATTTGTAAACAGACTTATTTTCTGTTATTGTGGAAGCAACTGTTGTACTGGACTTTGTACTGGACTTTGAGAAAACTCAACAATCGCTATCTTAAATTATTAAAATTCTACAGATGTAAAAAAAAGAAGTACACTACTAGTTCTAGTTTGGTTGAATGCTCCCTGGGATATTCTCAGTTTTCTGGCTTCTTGTTACTCTGTGGGCTATTTTATTACATCTGAAAATGGGATAAGCATCGTCTAGGTAAGAATCTTGCTCTTAGAAATGGATAATTAAAATCTTAGTAATACACAAGTAAAACAAACAAATATAGCAAGTGAACAATACAGTAGTTGGAAGTTCATTTTACTTTTGACCATTTACCATTCAAATAAAACAGCGTCCTAAATTTGGGACCTTGAATATCTCAATTCTGTTTATTGAATTCAGCATTTTTAATAGACTGTACCTTGCATAAGTATTCACCCCCTTGGACTTTTCTACATTTTGTCATGCAATGGGCCAACACAAAATAGTCTATGATTTGGAAGTGAGGGAAAATACTACATGGGTCTCCAAAACAATTTACAAACAAACAAGAAACAGGGGTTTCTTATCTCTTTAGCACATCAATATTTAGCTCAGAAATGTGTCTAATAGACCAAATTATTATGGCTCATAGAGTGGTTGAGTGGTACACTGGTAGAAAAGAAGAAATTTTGAGTCCAGGTTTGGTGACAGCAACAAGTGTTAAAATTAGTTTACAACATAAAAAAAAAATATTGGGGACCTCTTCTGTCGAGTTTCCAGAAAAAATCTGTAACTTTTAAGGTCCTGATTGTGAAATGCTAGAAGTAAGGTCTTCTTCACATGACATGTATCCAATACATTGAAAAAAATGAACTTAACCCCTTAAGGAACCAGGCTTTTTCCGTTTTTTCATTTTAAATATTTCCTCCTTAACTTTAAAAAATCATAACTTTTTTCACCTAAAATTCTATATGATGGCTTATATTTTGCGTCACTAATTCTACTTTGTAATGACATTAGTCATTTTACCCAAAAATCTACGGTGAAACGGGAAAAAAAATCAATGTGCTACAAAATTGATGAAAAAAACACTGTTTTGTAAGTTTTGGGGGCTTCCGTTTTTACGCAGTACATTTTTCGGCAAAAATGACACCTTATCTCTATTCTGTAGGTCCATACGGTTAAAATGACACCCTACTTGTATAGGTTTAATTTTGTATTACTTCAGAAAAAAATCAAGAATACATGCAGGAAAATTTACACATTTAAAATGGTCATCTTCTGACCCCCTATAACTTTTTTATTTTTCTGTGTTCAGGGCGTTATGAGGGCTCATTGAAGTTTTTGGGGGTACCATTTTTGTTCTGATCGGACTTTTTGATCACTTTTTATTCACTTTTTTGTGGTATAAAAAGTGATCAAAAATGCGCTATTTTGAACTTGGGAATTTCTTTGCGCGTACGCCATTGAACGTACGGTTTAAAAAGCAGTATATTTTTATAATTCGAACATTTCCCCACGTGGTGATACCACATATGTTTTTTTTATTTACATTGTGTTTTTTTTATTCTTGGAAATGCCGGGTGATTCAAATTTTTATTAGGGGAAGGGATAATTGAAAGGGTCAATGATTTTTTTTACACTTTTTTATGCAATATTATAGCTCCTTTAGGGGGCTATAACATTGCATGTACTGATCTTTTACACTGATTGATAAATCTCCATAGGAATGGATCAATCAGTGTTTTCGGCGATTGAATGCTCAAGCTCAGGCTTGAAGCATTAATTCGGCGATCGGACAGCGCAGGAGAAGGTAAGAAGACCTCCTCCTGTGCTACAGCTGGTCGGAATGCCGCGATTATACTGCGGCGATCCCAAACAGCTCCCTGAGCTAGCCGGGCACTTTTACTTTTGTTTTTAGCCGCGCGACTCAGCTTTGAGTGCGCGGCTAAAGGGTTAATAGTGCGCGGCACCACGATCAGTGCCGCACGCTATTAGCGGCGGGGTCCGGCTTCACTATGACGCCGGGCCCGCCGCGATATATTGCGGGGTCTCCGTGTGACCCCGCGTTATATCGCAGGACTGGGACCCAGGACGTACCAATACGTCCTGGGTTCTCAAGAGGTTAAACATATTTCTCGACGTACCAATAGATTCTCATAGGGAAAACATAGTACAAAAGTGCTTTATGTTTAATGTATACACTAACAAACAAACAAATAAAATCATGTTGAGTGAATACATATTCACACCATTGTGTGAAACACTGAGGGCCGGGTCACACTACAATTTGGTAATATGGCAACCAGATACGGCCGGACCCGGCCCGTATGTAATGCATTTCAATGAGCCGACCGGAGTCAAACGCTGACTCGGGTCAGCTCATTTTTGTCCCGTATACAATTCTCTAACCAGACCTAAAACCGTGGAGTACCACGGTTTTAGGTCCGGTCAGAAAACTGTATAGGGGGAAAAAATGAACCGACTGGAGTCAGTGTTTGACTCTGGTCGGCTCAATGGAAATAATGGGGTTTGGGCTGGATCCGGCTGGGATACAGGAGCTCACGGTTTTTGTTCCCTCCTGCCGTATCAGGTTCCCGTACACTACAAACATAGTGTGAACCCAGCCTAACAAAGATCTGGTGCGACCCATTGCCACAATAGGGTCCACCTTTCTGCAATTTAATCTCAGTACAGCAGTTCTGGGAAGGCCTCAGAATTGTTTGTGAGCATTAATGACAGCACCATGAGGACCAAGAAGCTCTCCAAAAAGGTCAGGGATAAAGTTGTGGAAAAGTACAAAGCAGGGTTAGGTTTTAAAAAGAAAATATCCCAAGCTTTGAACATCTCACAGAGGACCATAAAATCCATCATCAGAAAATAGAAAAAAAAATGGCACAACCGCACACCTACCAAGACAAGGCTCCACGCAAACTGTTATGCCAGGTATGGAGAAATTTAATCAGAGAAGCAACCAAGATTCCCATGGTAAATCTGGAGGAGCTGCAAAGATTAACGGTTGAGGTGGGAGAATTTGTCTACAGGACAACTATTGGTTAGTGCTCTGGTAAGATGAAATCAACATTGAAACTTTTCAATTTTGTAGTTGAAACCCAATATTTTCCCAATAGTTAATGTCCTAAAATGGCCCAGTCAAAGCCCATTCCTCAATACAATTGAAAATTTATGGTAAGACATAAAAATTGCTGTTCACAGAGGGTCTCTGTCCAATCTGACTGAGCTTCAGCTTTTTTGTCAAGAAGAATGGACATACACTTCCATCTCTAGATGTACAAAGCTGGTAGTGACATACTCCAAAAGACTGCCAGCTGTAATTACAGTAGGGGCGTAAATACCTATGCATCTGACAGATGTCAACTTTTTTCTTCTCAATATTGTTTGTGTCACAATAAAAGGTACTTTGCAGTTTCAAATGGCAAAGTGATAAACAAACTGTTTTTATAGAGATTGGGAAAAAATGTATTTATGAGGAGCAGCAGTGGAAGTTTCTGCAAGCTAAGAGTATATCATATAAAAAGAAAGTATTTTTGGCACACACTGCACTGCATTATGGGAAAATGTGAAACCCTTTTCGGCATAGATTTCAAGGAGATATAGCTTAGGCAATATTTATTAAAACTGCAAAAAATTTTTTGCAAATTGTGATGCTTCAGCTGAAAGTCTTTGGTAAACATTGTTTCTTTTTATGATATAAAGCAGGTGCCTCATTATAACGGTGAAATAGGGAGGTGGCAGTGTTATGGTTAAAATAATACAAAATACAGAAATGTGACTATGAGACAAAAATGTTTGACTGGCCATGTTAAAGTACTGACATGTACCCAATAAAATTAAGTTACCAAGGCCTGAAACAAGTACTTCATACACAAAATACTATACAAGTAACTAAATTAAAGCAGTGTTAGAGGGGATCTTGAATTACTCAATTGCTCTAAATATTATTGTCAATTACTACCCAAGTTGGTGCTTCCTTAAAGGGGTACTCTGGTGGAAAACAATTTATTTTAAAATCAACTGGTGCCAGAAAGTTAAACAGATGTGTAAATTACTTCTATTAACCCCTTAAGGACAAGGGTTTTTTCAGTTTTTGCACTTTCGTATTTTGCTCCTTGCCTTTAAAAAATCATAACTCTTTAAATTTTGCACCTAAAAATCCATTTGATCGCTTATTTTTTGCGCCACCAATTCTACTTTGTAATGACATCAGTCATTTTGCCCAAAAATCTACGGTGAAATGGAAAAAAAAATAATTGTGAGACAAAATTGAAAAAAAAAACGCAGTTTTTTATCTTTTGGGGGCTTCCGTTTCTACATAGTACATTTTTTGGTAAAAATGACACCTTATCTTTATTCTGTAGGTTTGTACCATTAAAATGATACCCTACTTATATGGGTTTGATTTTGTCGTACTTCTGGAAAAAATCATAACTTCATGCAGGAAAATTAATACGTTTAAAATTGTCATCTTCTGACCCCTATAACTTTTATTTTTCCGCGTATGGGGCAGTATGAGGACTCATTTTTTGCGCCGTGATCTGACGTTTTTAACTGAACCATTTTTGCATTGATAGGACTTATTGACCGCTTTTTATTCATTTTTTCATGATATAAAAAGTGACCAAAAATGCACTATTTTGGACTTTGGAATTTTTTTGCACGTACGCCATTGACCATGCGGTTTAATTAACGATATATTTTTATAATTCGGACATTTACACATGCGGCGATACCATATATTTAAATATTTTTATTTACACTGTGTTTTTTTTTTATGGGAAAAGGGGGGTGATTCAAACTTTTAATAGGGGAGGGGTTAAATGATCTTTATTCACTTTTTTTTCACTTTTTTTTGCAGTGTTATAGCTCCCATAGGGACCTATAACACTGCACACACTGATCTTTTACATTGATCACTGGTTTCTCATAGGAAACCAGTGATCGATGATTCTGCCGCTTGACTGCTCTTGCCTGGATCTCAGGCACTGAGCAGTCATTCGGCTATCGGACAGCGAGGAGGCAGGTAGGGACCCCGCGCAGCTAAAGGGTTAATAGCACGCGGCACCGTGATCAGTGCCACACGCTATTAGCGGCGGGTCCCGACTTCACTATGACGCCGGGCCCGCCGTGATATGATGCGGGGTCACCGTGGGACCCCGCGTTATATCACGGGAACGGGACCAAGGACGTACTCATACGTCCTTGGTCCTTAAGAGGTTAAAAAATCTTAATCCTTCCAGTACTTGTCAGCTGCTGTATACTACAGAGACACTTCTTTTACTTTTGAATGTATTTTTTGTCTGTCCATGGTCCTCTCTGCTGACACCTCTGTCCATTTTAGGAACTGTCCAGAGCAGGAGCAAATCCCCATAGCAAACCTTTCCTGCTCTGGACAGTTCCTGATATGGACAGAGAACTTTCTCTGTAGTATACAGCAACTGATAAGTACTGGAAGGATTATGATGTTTTAATAGAAGTAATTTACAAATCTGTTTAACTTTCTGGCACCAGTTGATTTAAAACAAATTGTTTTCCACCAGAGTACCTCTTTAATGAAACTTAGCTTTACTTTTTATAGGGGAAATATTTATTTAATATTTTACCTGTTCCTCTATTAGAAATTGTTACAAGGTATTACATGTTCAGTCTAACAAATAGTAAAAACAGTGACAAGAAAGGAGCGGCTGGTTGAATGTGGCTAAAGCCATGTCTTCATGCAGTGGCCACTTTCTGCATAATTTCCATCTGCAGCTATTGGTCACTGTAAGAGGGTGCATGCGATCAGCCTTCACCCTAAATATGATAATGTGTCACAGTACTGTATATAAATAGCTTGGTCATTTTGTATCTATGATGCAAAATCAGCCCATACTTCTCTGGGATGGTTAGAATCCACGTTGATAAAAATGTTGTTTTAGAAATCAGGGACTGTTCCCACTATACAACTGCATGGAAAAACATGTCATTGGATGTCACGACTGTAGGAAAAGGTTTAAAGTTAATAGTAAATGTACTCATAGACTGCATTCAGCAGTCTAGTGGTACAACCTTTCCACGATCTACAGGTCTAAATAAAACATAACCCTAATTTATTTATTAAAATTAAATTTTCTATTATATATGCATGGGGTGACAAGTTAATTTATGGAAAGAGGTGTGGTATCAATAGTTAATTCTTTCCTCAAATAGAATGTATTTGTATTTACTACTCAACTGATTCTGAACACCATTTTCCTTTATTTCTTACACTAGTCCTGCCACAAAGTCTGGTCTCCCATTGCCTGTGTCAATTATTGGTTGGGACAATCCCTACATGTGGTTGATTAAATCAATCAGTACAGACAGTATTCTTCACTTCTAGAATTCAGCCTACATAGGGGTCCCTATATTTTATGGAGCCATTTGCTGGCTAAACCTTTTAATGCCAAAGACCAGTCAGTAAAGCACAACATTATAAGGCATCTTTCCATTCAAATAGAGCAGCAGCACCTTCAGAATGTCACAAATGTGTATTCTATATGTTTGCCTTTTCATGGCCCAGTTGATGATAGAAGTATACTCAACGTGTTCTTTTGTTTCACTGCTTTTGATCAATGAACAGGTCTCCTTTTCAATAACTCTATGTAACTAGTAGCATCTAACAGAATTGTTGGCAACTAGTTGGGAAAACAGAATCTCTTTGAATGGCTGATCCTGTAAATACAGCACATACAGCAGTAAATGACAGCTAGCTGGGGGGCTCATGACAGTTCTCACATTATATTTGCATAAATAAAACATTTGATTTAGAAACATTAAACTTAGCTAAGCTGTGACTTGCCGGAAAGAGCTGCAAACTACGCGAAGACCTTGAGGACAACATATCTTTTTGTAGATTGCACAGCTGCAGACGCGATGCTAAAATTAATACAGAGAAGCTGACAAAATACCTAGGGCAAGTAAAAGAAACATAGAAAAATGTGGCAATTACCATCTAATCCCTACAGAAAGTATGTATTTGTAAATAGGGCTACTAGGTGGTCAGACATATAATTGTTAGCTGTCAATTTCTTTCCTTTTTTCTTTCCTGCAGGAAGAGCAAAACAGCACCGACAAGAAATAAAGAGCTTTATACTCAATAATCCATTATCAGGAAACTGCAAAAGTAGAGCGTGATTATTAAAGGGCTCGGGGACGGATTCCATGCAGCAATAATACATATCAGCCAGTGAGGAAAATCTATGTCATAGCTAAGACTGGCAAACTTAAATGAAGTCACACACAAATTACAGTACATTAATATTCACAATCCTTACTATTTTCTAATGTTCGTCCGATAGAAGACAAGGGTGCAGTACAGACAGAAGTCAACATATACAGTATGGCATCTGACAATTGGATCAGAATAGAATGTCGCCACAGAAACATGCCTCAAGTCTATCTGAGTATAGGTTAGGCTGGATTCACATTTAGTAAGGCCTCTATGTCTGTGCTATATATCGCATACCAGTAAAAAGTTATGCTGATGAATACCATGGCTACCTGCAGTGGGCCTATCGACTTTTATGGGCCTAATGCAGAGTACCACATTGGGTTTGTTCCTAAGTATTTATTTTACTTGACTCAAAAGTGCAGTAGGCAATAAAAGTATATTGCTCACTAGTTGTTTATATTATTCGGTCCCCTAAAGTGAAAGGGCCATCATGGGGATGCTTCAGTAAATGCCAGCATGACAATGGACATAGAATATATATATATATATATATATATATATATATATATATATATATATATATAAAATTAAGGACACACAGGGCAAAAATAACAGGAGAGATCCAAAAGAGAACACTTAATATGATCAAAGAAACTTTTAAAACAGCCCAAAGTTAGTTTTTTTTATGTAAACAAACGATTGGGTTATAACTCCCCCAACTAACTACCCAATTCCCCACCCCCTCCACAGGAATGTGCAGTCAACCCATTGAGATGGTCCCAAGAGCAGGCCATAAGAACCATTAAGTTAACAGAATAGGTATTTTACCCACAAATCGTTCCTTCCTATATGAATCAGTAAACTGGAAGAAGTTTTGTAGAGCTAAAATGCATGAGAAGCCCTGTACTTTAATAGAGGACATAAGAAAAACAACACAATTGCAATTTTTCTTTGTTAAGTAGGGATTCCACCCTATCTAAGATACTCCACCTTGCTGGTGATCAACTCAATGTAGGTGTGGACCTATTTTGTAATGTGAGCCTTAGACATATCAAATGCTTAGAACATTTTTTTTAAATTTGCCTGTTGTAAATTAGCATATCGATTATGTTTCTCTAGTAAGTAAATAAAATGTGTTAAATATGGTTAGCAACAGGAAAACAGAATGTATTATTTGTTATGCTTCTGATTATTTTTGGACTGCACCTTAGACTAAGCTACATATAAAAGTACAAAAACACACAAAAAAGGGAGAAACCAAGAAAAGGTAATGAAGGGGGGGGGGGGGGGGGGCAGCAGCAGATGTTTTGGTAACCTTCAAATGTAAAAATAATTGCATATTAATATTGGTACTTGGATATTTAGAATCAATGAACAAAATATTTTTAAGGTGTGTTCAGGGTAGTGCCTAAAATATAGCTTGTATTGGGATCATTAAAAGAATAATAAATGACCCAAATATGTGTTCAGTGGCCAACACCAATTAAAATGAGTAAATACAGGCCGTAGGGAGCTGGATCGTGCTTTAGGCAATTAACGCTCACCCTGTGCCACAGATAGATAGGGACAATGAATTTGTCACCAATATCATAAATCCGCCTATATATTATACCACCGACGCGTTTCTACAATATATTTACAATGGCGTCCTCAGGGAGGCATACACAATATACTAGATCGGTCCAAAATCTTTTTAAATGTCCTTGGCATAGATAACAGTCAGTTTTGCTGCAAAAAACAGAGTACACTGTCCCTAATTTCCTGTAGGGAGAAAAGACAATAACAGTGTAACCAAATGACAATAAACCACTGTCCCCTGGTTTACGGGGCGGGCGCGACAACCTGCTGTGGCGCAGGGAGCTGGCTCCGTCCAGCTCTGTTCGTTACGGTGAGCGAACTGTCAGCGTCTGTTGTCACTTCCGGCACGGACCGGAAGTTATATGCATGCCACTGCGCCCATCCTCTATGACGCACTGAATGGAGGGGCGTGCCCATTCCAGGCAGTTTAGCGGTGTGCATAGTTTAAACCTCCGTTCCGGACAGTGACAGCTGTCAATAAGACATAAACAAAGGCTCATATGCTGGCTAACCATTCATCTCACTTCACAGAAGAAGGTACTGATAAACAAAAATGTCATAGCCCTATTCCACAACATGTTTTTAAGTCATGTAAATTTTGCTAATATGGCAGGACTATTCCCTAGTTGGAAATCATATAGGTAAGTATGTAAGTAAGTATGTAAGTATGTATAGGTAAGTATGTAAGTAAGTATGTAAGTATGTATAGACATACTTACCTATATGATTTCCAACTAGGGAATAGTCCTGCCATATTAGCAAAATTTACATGACTTAAAAACATGTTGTGAAATAGGGCTTCTTCTGTGAAGTGAGATGCATGGTTAGCCAGCATATGAGCCTTTGTTTATGTCTTATTGACAGCTGTCACTGTCCGGAACGGAGGTTTAAACTATGCGCGCCGCTAAACTGCCCGGAAATGGGCACGCCCCCTCCATTCAGTGCGTCATGGAGGATGGGCGCAGCAGCATGCATATAATTTCCGGTCCGTGCCGGAAGTGACGACAGACGCAGACAGTTCGCTCACCATAGCGAACAGAGCTGGACGGAGCCAGCTCCCTGCACCACAGCAGGTTGGCGGGTCCACCCCGTAATCCAGGGAACCGTGAGTAGGATTTGGATCTATGTTAATACATGGTCCAATCTCTTTTTTGCAGGGCGCCATCTGAGAATTGTGTTCTTTCTTCTTTTTTGCAGGTGGTCCAGCGGACATTGTCCTGGCAGACCAAATAGGGACAGCGGTTTATTGCCATTTGGTTACACTGTTATTGTCTTTTCTCCCTACAGGAAATTAGGGACAGTGTACTCTGTTTTTTTGCAGCAAAACCGACTGTTATCTATGCCAAGGACATTTAAAAAGATTTTGTACCGATCTAGTATATTGTGTATGCCTCCCTGAGTACGCCATTGTAAATATATGGTAGAAACGCGTCGGTTGTATAATATATAGGCGGGTTTATGATACTGGTGACACATTCATTGTCACTATTTATCTGTGGCACAGGGTGAGCGTTAATTGCCTAAAGCATGATCCAGCTCCCCACGGCCTGTATTTACTCATTTTAATTGGTGTTTGCCACTGAACACATATTTGGGTGATTTATTATTCTTTTAATGATCCCAATAAAAGCTATATTTTAGGCACTACCCTGAACACACTTTAAAAATATTTTGTTCATTGATTCTATTATATGCTGGGAGGATTAAGCGCCAGAGCGTGGTCTAACGTGGGACCTCACATATCCACGTTTAAAATTTTACTTGGATATTTAGTAATCTCTGCATTTCCATACAGAATCTGACAGCAATGGGTCCAGGAGAAACAGCTAGCAGAAAAGGAAAGAGAAAGGATTCAGTAGGATATTTAGGAGTCTAATGTTAAGACCCCAATAGCAGGAATGTGCAATAGTAGTGGCTGTCTACAAGGCAAATATGAGCACAAAGTGGACTAAGCAAAATGTTGACCAAAACAGCCTTAAACCATAAAGAATAGCTCATGCAATAGTTTAGGCTGTGCACTTCTATCCTGTCTAGTTTCAAAGCAAGAACAGTACCAATGATCTTCAAATCATTGCATGTGTTGTATACAATAAGGAGTTAAAAAACTGAGGAAAGAGAACCCTAGTTTATTTAATATTCCAATGTATTATAGCATTATAAAGAGGCCCCCAGTAATCTAATTGCACACAAGCATTTCTTATATTCACTTCTTATGCATTGGATAAACTTCTTTTATAAACTAGTATGGAGTTATGGTGTGACATTGAAGGTGAAAATGAGATCAAGCCCGTGTAGATGGCTCAGGAGATCAGCACTGGGGACCAAGTACCAAGTAAAAAAACACAGTTGTAGATGACTGTAAAGGCAATCAATATGCCATAACAGCAGCAAATGCTTCCTTTTATAGCAAAGTCAAGGACAGAAACCTTACCTAACCAGTCATCTCTATAAAGAGTATGATTGTAAGCGTAATTATTTGCCTTACATGCTATTATGATCACTTCCAGGACTGAGCCATAAGCAGGTTGTATGCAGAATATAAATGAACAATGTTAAGACAGAAATATCCCATAAAACCGCAGTTTAAAATTGTATAACCTTGCTTCGGTGCAACAAATAAACACAATATCTGCCAGAAAAGGAAAAAAAAAAAATATATATATATATACATATATATATTTATTTTTTTGAAAAATGACCTTTGAGCCAATCTGTACAGGATTATCTTTTTATTTTATTTTTATCTGTAATCTGTCATTCAGCTGTCTTGCTTTTTCCACAAAAGCATGAAATAATAAAATCTGTCAATTTGCCACCCATGGACAGCCAAAAGCAAGAACTGTTTGTCCTTCAGTGAGAGGATCATAAATCTTGAGTTTCTAGTCCCCACTTTGTTTTGAAGATCCCTCAAGGCAACTATTGTTATAAGTGCTAAAATAGTTTGAACTTTTACAACCTTATATTGCTTCAAATGACCAACATGTGTCACAAAATGTATCACTTACAAGTAAAAAAAAAAAAAAAAGTACCATCTTAGGAAGTAAAAACATCACACGCACATGTCAGTTTGAAATAAATAAAAATATAGATAGCAGCAAAGGAAATATATAGGAAAGGTAGAGAGAGCAGAGTGGGAGCAGTGAATTTATTACATTGATATGTGGCTCCACAATGGTCTTCTGTGTTTTACTGTTCTGTTAGACGTGCGGAAGTAGTAGAAATCATTCAGTAGCTAAATAAGGGTTGCAGATTTTGGTACTGTTTTTACTGAAAGACATTCTTTAGGACAACTTGCCGTACACACTTCATCAGAATATATATATATATAACCAAAGAATAGGTTGGCCAGCACTATTTGATTCCAAACTATTGTATAGACCTATATATATATATATATATATATATATATATATATATATATATATATATATACTTTTTAATGCTTCAAATATTTAGATGGCTGCATAGTTACCGTATTTATCGGGGTATACCACGCACCGGCATATAACATGCACCCTCATTTTACCAAGGATATTTGGGTAAAAAACGTTTTTTACCCAAATATCCTTGGTAATATGAGGGTGCATGTGTGTACATGTGTATACCCCGATACACTGTTTCTGACCCCGCAGAAGCCCCCAGGAAAAGCAGGGGGAGAGAGGCCGTCGCTGCCTGCTTCTCTCCCCCTGCCTCTCCTGGGGTCTAGAGCCCTGCTGCCGCCGCTTCTCTCCCCCTGGCTATCGGCGCCGTTGCCCCATTACCTCCCCCATCCCCGGTTTTATAATTACCTGTTGCCGGGGTCGGGTCCGCGCTGCTTCTGGCTCCGGTGTGGCGTCTCCTGTGTTGTTGCTATGCGCTGCGAGGCGCAATGACGAGTGACGTCTTCAACGCGACATCACTCGTCATTGCGCAGTGCATAGCAACAACGCAGGAGACGCCACACCGGAGCCAGAAGCAGCACGGAACCGACCCCAGCAACAGGTAATTATAAAACCGGGGATGGGGGAGGCAATGGGGCAGCGGCGCTGGCAGTCTCTGTACCCCAGGATAGGCAGGGGCAGAGAACCGGGCAGCGATGGCAGGTCTCTGGACCTGCAAAGGCCACTGCAGTTCATTGATTTAAAGCACCCGCTTTAAATCATTGAACTGCAGTGGCTTATCGGCGTATAACACACAGATAGACTTTAGGCTAAAAATGTTAGCCTAAAAAATGCATGTTATATGTTGATAAATACAGTATTTATCATACAGGTATAATAATAGAATATTAACCCCTTAAGGGCTCAGCCCATTTTGACCTTTAGGACCCGACCATTTTTTACACATCTGACCACTGTCAATTTAAGCATTAATAACTCTGGGATGCTTTTACCTTTCATTCTGATTCTGAGAATGTTTTTTCATGACATTTTCTTCTTTATGTTAATGGTAAAATTTCATCAATACTTGCATCATTTCTTGGTGAAAAATTCCAAATTTGATGAAAAAATTTAAAATGTTGCATTTTTTTTTATTTAAAGCTCTCTGCTTATAAGGAAAATTGATTTTCCAAATAAATTATATATTGATTCACATATAGAATATGTCTACTTTATGTTTGCATCATAAAGTTGACATGTTTTTACTTTTGAAGGACATCAGAGGGCTTCAAAGTTCAGCAGCAATTTTCAATTTTTTTACAAAATGTTCAAAATCGAAATTTTTCAGGGACCAGTTTAGTTATGAAGTGCATTTGAAGGGCCTTATTTTTAGAAATACCCCATAAATGACCCCATTATAAAAACTGCACCCCTAAAGTATTCAAAATGACATTCAAAACGTTTGTTAACCCTTTAGGTGTTTCACAGGAATAGAAGCAAATTGAAGGAAAAAATTCAAAAATGGCTTTTGGAAAGCAAATTTTGCTGAAATGGTTTTTGGGGGCATGTCGCATTTAGGAAGCCCCTATGGTGCCAGACAGTATAGCATACTATTTTTGAAACTACACCCCTGAAGGAACGTAAAAAGGGGTACATTGAGCCTTAACAGCCCACAGGTGTTTGGCGACCTTTCGTTAAAGTTGGATGTGTAATTTTTTTTTTCACTAAAATGCTGGTTTGACCCAAATTTTACATTTTTTTGCAAGGGGCAATAGGAGAAAATGCCCCCAAAATTTGTAACCCCATCTCTTCTGAGAATGGAAATGCCTCATGTGTGGACGTCAAGTGCACTGCGGGCGCACCCCAATGCTCAGAAGAGAAGGAGTCACATTTGGCTTATGGAAAGCAAATTTTGCTGAAATGTTTTTTGAGGAACATGTCCCATATTGGAAGCCCCTATGGTGCCAGGACAGCAAAAAATAAAAAATAAATAAATAATAAATATTTTGAAAACTACACCCCTCAAGGAACGTAACAAGGGGTACAGTGAGCCTTAACACCCCACAGGTGTTTAATGACTTTGAATGTCGCATTTAGGAAGCCCCTATGGGCATGTCGCATTTAGGAAGCCCCTATGGTGCCAGAACAGCAAAAAAAACACATGGCATACTATTTTGGAAACTACACCCCTCATGGCACTTAACAAGGGGTACAGTGAGCCTTAACACCCCACAGGTGTTTGATAAATGTTTATTAAAGTGGGATGTGAAAAGGAAAAATCTGATTTTTTACACTAAAATGCTGGGGTTACCCCAAATTTTTAATTTTCACAAGTGGCAACAGGAGAAAATGTCACCATAAATTTGAAAGTACTTTTTTTTGGACATACCTCATATATGTGCATAAACAGCTCCGCGTGCACCGTTCACGGAAGAGCAGGAGCGCAGTCAGGGGCCTTGAGCTTATACATAGCTGCCTACGGAGCCAGAACAGTGGGACCCCCCTCAAGGAGCGTTACATGGGGTAAATTACTAAAATGGGGTACAGTGGGATGTAAAATCATAAAACAGGTTATGTTTCCAGAATGATGACCCAGAGTATAGCCAAAACTAAAAAATGTGCCCACCCCAAACCCTCTGAATCATCATTCTGGGAATGAGATGTGTGGCCGTCCCTAACCTGTTGCCTAAAATACGCACCCCGCTAAGGTGGAAAGAGAGCACTGCGCATTTGAGACAATATAAAAAAGTCCCTGATGATGATGGTTCAGTCACCCATGACCCATTTTTGGAAAACATCCCCCCAGAGGTCTTAGTTTTTTATATATATATATATATATATATATATATATATATATATATATATATTTTTTTTTTTTTTTTTTTTTTTTTCTTTTATTTTTTTTTTTTTTGCTGAAACATTTTTTGGGGCAATTTAGTGGTTTATGGGGTTAAAATTTGGAATGTACTCTGGACTTGATACATTGGGGTCAAATGATGGGAAATTAAAATGAAAAGGGAAAATGTTGTACTGCATGGAAGTGTGATACTCCCTGAAGCAGTTGTTAATGCAGAGGCCCGGATGTTGGGGGAAATGTCACATTGAGTGGTGGTGTCCTTCCGTATCCCCACATATCATGTGACACACTCTGCATTTTTTCTGGGATCGTCCCGTCTTTCCATTGTGGGGGAACTCATCTGGAAAGTGTTGGCCTGGGACGATCCTGGCACCTATAACTTCAGTTCCTTGGGAACTCCAGCCTGCTCTTTCTCGGTCGCTAAAGATCAGGACTTCTTCTTGGAACTGGAGGAATGTCCCTGTGTTGTCAGCGTACTGGGACAGTACAAAAGAGTTGTACATGGCAACCTGTACAAAGTAGACCGCAACTTTTTTGTACCATACCCATGTTTTCCGCATGGCCATGTATGGCTTGAGGACTTGATCAGAGAGAACAACTCCCCACAAATACAATCGGGCTTGAGGACCATTGTTGTGGTACCTTGCACAGGAACAGGTGAGCTGCCATTACCATAAATTGTGGTCAGCATAGGTACATCCCCCTTATCCTTATACCTGACCAGCAACAGGTTTTCATGTTTAAGGGCACGGGACTCACCCTTGGGCATAGGTGTCTGGATAAAATTTAGAGGGAGGCCTCTCTGGTTCTTCAGCACGGTCCCACAAGCAGACGTGGATCTGGCGGCAAGGGATGTGAACAAATGGATGCTGGTATAAAAGTTATCCACGTAAAGGTGGTAACCCTTATCGAGCAATGGGAGCACAAGGTCCCAAACAATTTTCCCGCTAACACCCAGAGTGGGGGGACATTCTGGGGGTTCAATACGGGAATCTCGTCCCTCATATACTCTTAACTTGTAAGTGCACCCGGAGGTACTCTAACAAATTTTGTGGAGTTTCACGCCATACCACGCCCGCTTCGAGGGAATATACTGGGGTAAGATGAGTCACCCCTTAAAACTGATAAAAGACTCATCTACCGAGAGCTTCCAGAAGGGTACGTAGGCCTCAAAAAATTTGGCCCCAAAGTGATCGATGACCGGCCTCACTTTGTAAAAGCGGTCATAGACGGGATCACTTTGGGGGGACATGCCACATAATCAGTGTAATGGAAGCATTTCCGAATGGCCTCGAACTGCTTCCGTGTCATGGCCATACTGTAAAGCGGGGTCGGGTAGAGGATGTCTCCGCTCCAGTACTGCCTGACACTGGGTTTTTTGACCAGGCCCATATGCAGCACAAGGCCCCAAAATGTCCTCATGTCGGCTGCATCAATGACGTACCATTCATTGGACCTTGCCAAAAACGAATCAGGGCGGTGGGGCGATGAACTGTTGGGCGTACAGATTAATCTGCTTCACCATTAGATTGACAAAGCCGTCACTGAAAAAATAACTAAAATAGTCAATTTCAGCGTATCCGGCCGTGTCAATCCGGATTTCTGAGTCGCCAACAAAGTCAGGAAACCATGGCTGATATCCCTCTGGGGGTCTCCAGACAGGTTCACCAGAAGGGGGCTCCTGTACACTTGTCTAGGGGGGGGGGGTTGGAATCCTATTACGAGCGACATGGATGCTCGCTCAAGTGTCGTCCACTGGGTCACTTTCATGGGGGTGCGTGGCCTTGCCTGGTGGCGTCTCCACCGCCGTACAGGGGACTCATCATGCTAGATGATGAGGAGGATGAGGAAGAACACAGGAAAGTAGGATCTTCCTCGTCCTCACTGGCAGATTCGAAGTTGGAGGCCAGTAAAGCATATGCCTCGGCCGTCCAAAATGCCCGGCGAGCCATCACCTTTTTTCTACATTTCTACAGTGGTGCGGGGGGGGGGGGGGGGAGTATGTAGTGTGTGTGTGTGTGTGTTTGGTGTATACTTTATATAACGGTGTGTGATTATAAGTCACAGACCGTTATAAAACAATAAAAAAAATGCTGCAGACAAAACAAATGGGGGTCAAATGCAGTGCCATGAACCACTGATAGGGCCTGGGTCACTCTGAAAACACTGCGGCGGACCCTAGAGGACCTATTAGGGGGTAAGGGGGGGATTCTTTTTTTTAACTTTTTTTCTATTTTTAACCTCCTACCTGTCCCTGCATACAAACTCACCCTGACTAAAGGACCCTTCTTCTGCCCTGAGGGGCTCCGATCTTGGCAGAGGGGGGGGGGGCCCTGCGAGAAGGGGACACTAACCCCTCCCCTGCTGGCTGCTATATGACGGACAATAGCAGCGCTCTGGGAGGGTGATGAAATCGCCACCTCCCCATAGATACAGGAGGTGATTGGGGGTGTACTCTACATCCCCGATCACCATGTATCTCCGGGTCATCGGGTCACACATGATCGATATGACCGGAATCGCCGCAAATTGCCGGTGTGAATTCACCGGCAATCTGTGGCGATCGCCGACATGGGGGGGCCTCAGGATCCCCCTGGGCATTTGCGCGCAGCAGGGACCAAAATTCCCATGGGCATACCTGTACGCCCTGGGTCCTTAAGTGGTTAATATAGCCATCAAACAGTGCATGTATTATCGGGTATTTTATTTTATTTTTTGGCTATTGACCAAATACTATTTAAATTTAACTTTAGAGGAGTGATCCTTTGTATGACAATTATGGTATAGTATAGCCATAATATATATTCTTTGGGACCTTGAAGTCATGTAAACAATAAGCGACCTTCCAGAAAAGTAAGGATGTGCTTACTTTATTTAGTAGAAGGCTTAATGAACAGATGGCCTTAAAGTGTACCATTACTTTCAAAAGAGTTTTAAAAACCTTCATGGTTATGTAATATTAACACGTCATGTTAAGATGTGATGTAAAGATTTTAGTGCTCTCATTGCTGTTAGGAGCCCTGCCTGTCAATCAACTGTGTCATGTAGGTAGAAAGAGGCAGTGCAGTCCGGAGCAGAGCAGAGCCTGACTCCCGGATGGATTATGGAAGTTGCATTATGTAAGTAAAAAGCAGCCTAACGAACCTCTAAAGGTATGAAGCCCTAGTCCACAGTGTGTGCAGTTTCACAAGGATATACTTTGTGACAGTTGCACTTTAATCAAGCAGTGCCCATTAAAAGAGTTGTCCAAGTTAACAAAAGAGAGGTTGCATTTATTTTAGAAACCTTGGTTACTTCTCTATTTGGTCTCCAATCTGTGCCCACCTTGGTAGAATCATAGTTGGCTGACTTTCTTTTTCCCAAAAAGTAACTGCTAGCCCACAGCATACTCTAATATTAGACTAAGTGTCTTTTCTTTTTTAGGAAATGTCTGTATTCCCAATGACATGACAATTGATAGCTCTCCTGGAAATGTATATGCAATGTATGAATGAATTGAAAGCGAAGTTGCTCCATTCCCCTTGTTGATAGGTGTTTCTCTAGAACCATTACATAACTGTATGAAAAATGTCAGACTATGTAAGATACCCAAGGGCACAGTTGTATGAGAAGTGCAATAATTTCTTAAATATAAATGTCTGGAGAAGTGCTGGGTACTCTCCAAAAGTTTTAGCTCTTACTTCTGTGTCATAGAAGATAAGAGGAAACCAAATACTAGATATTCGAGATTCATTCAGCACAACAGAGTTCTTTTTCATTCCGCATCTTGCACAAAGCAATTTTTAAAAATAGACTTTAATTTAGCAATGAAGTATCTGGTTTAAGATTATAAACTGTCATACAGACAGTTCTGCTAAATACACGAATCTGCTTTTTTTGGCGAGACGGTTTTGGCACCCAAGGCAGTTATGTTTATAAGTGCCCATTCATCTCTGTGTAATTACTAGTCACAAGATAAGACTCCTATGTATTCCTTACATGCAAAATCTACATTCAAGAAATCATGGCATTGTTATGAGTTAATTTGAATTTACTGTGTAACTTATTTTTAGATGCCAAATTGCATAATTTATTTGTATAATTCTGCCTGTTAGCCCAAAGTAGCATAGAATTCAATTTCTTGCACCAAGTAGCTCTATCTTTTCTGTTTAGCTATGAAGATGTCCACACATGTGCAATAATTGATAAGCAGAAGATGGTTTACGAATACAATGCACTAACCATAAAATATTATCAATATTAGAGATGAGAGAATCGAAGCAGACGGACCCGAATTTGTTACAAATTTCAGGAAATATTCAATTTGCAATGAATGCAAATATCGCCGCGATTCTATCGCGCAAATCGCTTCATTAAACTCCATTTACTGCAGTGCAGGCTCCAAGGCATCTAAAATGGTGGATCCACATGTCAGTACATGGGGCAAGGAATGCTGGGAAGGCAGGAAGGCAAGGCGGGAAGGGAAGTAGGCGGGATGACCCTGAATCACATGCAGGATGCAGCCTATCAGCAGCCAGTCACCCCTGTGATGTCACAGCCCTATATAATCGGCAGCCATCTTGCGGCATGTCACTTCATTACAATACACTGCAGAAGGCTCATAGGACGCAGAGCCTGTGTGTTTGTTACAGCAGAGAAATGCGCAGTCCAGCAGCGTTTAACATCCTCCTAGTCACATCAGCGTTCTCGTGGACAGAGAGCATTTTTTTTCACTAAAAAAAGGATTTTTACTGCAGCTGCAGGCATTTACCTCCCAGTCACTTTATTTGGCATAGTATTACAGAGAGGGGCAGATAGCTGTGTGTTGCCTCATACATTTCAAAAAGCTGTATCAACTTCATAAACCTTAGCAGAGGAGGCAGGAATAATTTTTCAGCGCAATTCTGTGTCTTTGTTCCACCAAAAATCATCTGCTGGTTATACTAGTTTGTAGACAGTATAATACACAGCAGTCCATTCCTAATAGTCTGTGACAATGTGCAATTTTGTGTTCAGTACACAGCTTTTTTGGCTGCAGCTCTGGTACTGTAGCGCATTTTTCTGCCCTCATAAGTGAATACCTTATACGTACATCTAAGTAGTGTACTATTTTGTACCTGTTAAGAGTGGCGTACCAAGGAGGGGTCGGGGGGGGAGAGCCACAAACAAGGGGGGTGCAAGGGGCGGACATCGTCCAAGGGCCCGGCCGGGTTAAGGGCCTGCCGCCGCTACTGAGGATCCGGGACACTCGTCCCAGATCCCCAGCAGACAGCTCTGCCTTCTCCGGTATGTGTGATACACGTACATACAGGAGAAGGCATCCACTCTGTCTGAGCTGCATCTGCAGCTTACACAGAGGAGACGTGACCTCCGCCCCCCATGCAGCACGAAGTATGGGCACCGATGATGTCACTCATCAGCACCTGTACTGTGGAGGGGAGAAGATGTGGGCCCCTGCTGCTGAGGAGATCGTTGTGTGGGACATCAGGTGAGCATAATAATTTATTTTATTTTATAACTCTGCATATACCTATGGGAAAGAGGGGGGAGTAACTCTGCATATACCTATGGGAAAGAGGGGGGTGTAACTCTGCATATACCTATGCAAGAGAGGGGGGGGGTGTTACACTGCATATACCTATGGGAAAGAGCGGGGGGGTGTCCCTGCTTCCCTATGGGGAAAAGGGGGTTCTACTCTGCCTATACCTATGGAGAAAGGGGAGGAAAGGGGGGGGTAACTCTGCCTATATCTAGGGGAAAGAGGGGGGGGGGGTAACTCTCCCTATACCAATGGTGAAGAGGGAGGGTAACTCGGCCTATACCAATGGGGAAGGGGGGGATAACTCTGCCTATACCTATGGGAAAAGGGTGTTTTAACTCTGCGTATACCTATGGGGAATGGGGGGGTTGAACTCTGCCTATACCTACAGGGTGGAGGGGTGGGACTCTGCTGCCTACCTAAGGAGAAAGGGGGGTTAACTAGGTTCCTATACCTATTGGGAAGGGGGTTTACCTCTGCTGCCTATACCTATGGGGAAGGGGGTTAAGTCTGCTGCCTATACCTATGGGGAAGGGTGGGGGGCTAACTCTGCTGCCTATACCTTTGGGGAAGGGGGGATTAACTCTGCTGCCTATACCTTTGGGGAAGGGGAGGGGTTAACTCTGCTGTCTATACCTACAGGGAAGGGGGGGTTAACTCTGCTGCCTAGACCTACAGGGAAGGGGGGGCTACTTAACTTTATACCTGGATACCTAATTACTTACCTACATACCAGGCTATGTAACTACCTACATACCCACCTACCTAACTATGTACATACCTGGCCTTCATACATGGCTGCCTAACTACCTAGCTAGCCCCCTACCTACCTGGCTTGTCACCTACCTACATATCTGGCTTCCCAATCTACCTACCTAGTTACCTATTTACCTGGCTACCTACCTGGCAGCCCTTTAACGGTGCAGGACACCAAGGAGGGCATTATTACAGTTTGTGGGCCTATAGATGGAAAGATTGTGTAGAGGAGGGAAGGGCACTGGAAAAATGTAAAGTCTGACATATTTGTCCTGCAGATGTTAAGAGATCCACATGGTTGTCTTATCTAGACAGAGAAGAAAAGAGGATGCCGTTGATCAGAAAAGACGTAATTGTGTGTCCGAAAATGTAACTGTAATCGGTTATATGGTATACACATCCTGTGTACAGCTGATATCTACCGCCATATGGTCCTGTATATAATCACTTATATTGTATACAGATCCTTTATAGTATACCGGTCTGTGTATAGTGGTTTTATTCAGTACAATATGGCGGTATTATCCAGTTATTGTGTGGTGGTATATATTTACTCCTTGTATACCAGTATTATTGGTCATGGAAATTTACCTACATTAAAGTGTTTCTTACATATATAAATTTTAGTTTTAAACAGTTATTTAAAAAAATGTTAGTTTATTGTGTGTGGGATTTGGGTTGAATAGGGGCGTGGCAGAAGATTGACGAGCTGCAGAGACTAGCAGGGGCCCATGCCTTTTTTTGGTCTGGGGGCCCCGAGTGTTGTCAGTCCGCCCCTGGGGGGAGATGAGGGAGGGGGTGTAATTAACCCCTTAAGGACGCAGGACGTAAATGTATGTCCTGGTGAGGTGGTACTTAACGCACCAGGACGTACATTTACGTCCTGTGCATAACCGCGGGCATCGGAGCGATGCCCGTGTCATGCACGGCTGATCCCGGCTGCTGATCGCAGCCAGGGACCCGCCGGCAATGGCCGACGCCCGCGATCTCGCGGGCGTCCGCCATTAACCCCTCAGGTGCCGGGATCAATACAGATCCCGGCATCTGTGGCAGTGCACGATTTGAATGAATGATCGAATCGCCCGCAGCGCTGCTGCGGGGATCCGATCATTCATAACGCCGCACGGAGGTCCCCTCTCCTTACTCCGTCCGGCTCCCGGTGTCTCCTGCTCTGGTCTGTGATCGAGCAGACCAGAGTAGAAGATGACCGAAAACACTGATCTGTTCTATGTCCTATACATAGAACAGATCACTATTAGCAATCATGGTATTGCTATGAATAGTCTCCTATGGGGACTATTCATGTGTAGAAAAATTTTTAAAAAAATGTAAAAGTAAAAAAAGTGAAAAATCCCCTCCCCCAATAAAAAAGTTAAACGTCAGTTTTTTCCTATTTTACCCCCAAAAAGCGTAAATTTTGTTTTTTTTATAGACATATTTGGTATCGCCGCGTGCGTAGATGTCCGAACTATTAAAATAAAATGTTAATGATCCCGTACTGTGAACGGCGTGAACGAAAAAAAAAAAAAGTCCAAAATTCCTACTTTTTTAATACATTTTATAAAAAAAAATTATAAAAAATGTATTAAAAGTTTTTTATATGCAAATGTGGTATCAAAAAAAAAGAACAGATCATGGCGCAAAAAATGAGCCCCCATACTGCTGCTTATACGGAAAAATAAAAAAGTTAGAGGTCATCAAAATAAAGGGATTATAAACGTACTAATTTGGTTAAAAAGTTTGTGATTTTTTTTAAGCGCAACAATAATATAAAAGTATGTAATAATGGGTATCATTTTAATAGTATTGACCCTCAGAATAAAGAACACATGTCATTTTTACCATAAATTGTACGGCGTGAAAACGAAACCTTCCAAAATTAGCAAAATTGTGTTTTTCGTCTTAATTTCCCCACAAAAATAGTGTTTTTTGGTTGCGCCATACATTTTATGATATAATGAGTGATGTCATTACAAAGGACAACTGGTCGCGCAAAAAACAAGCCCTCATACTAGTCTGTGGATGAAAATATAAAAGAGTTATGATTTTTAGAAGGCGAGGAGGAAAAAATGAAAACATAAAAATTAAATTGTCTGAGTCCTTAAGGCCAAAATGGGCTGAGTCCTTAAGGGGTTAAGGGGGGGGGGGAGGAGGGGGTGTAATTAAGGGGGGGTTGTAATTAAGGGGGGAGGGAGGGGTGTGTGTGGGGGGTGCCAAACAAAGGGTCCACCCCGGGTGCCAAATGCTCTAGGTACGCCCCTGTCTATTAATCTGTCAATGGCCTACATACTGTGAAAGGACAGACAAAAGTAATCACCGGCTGGTGTTTTACAAAAATACAGAGTTTTTAGGCGTATTGTAGCACATTTTTCTGCCCTCATCAGTGCATACGGCATATGTACATCTAAGTAGTGTACTATTTTGTACCTGTTATTCTGTCAAGGGCCTACATACTATGAAAGTCCAGGCAAAAGTGCTCATCGGCTGGTGTTGTATTCAGATACTTTTTTAAGTGTACTGTAGAGCATTTTTCTGCCCTCATCAGTGCATACCACATACCTACATCTAAGTAGTGTACGATTTTGTACCTGTTAATCTTTCAAGGGCCTACATACTGTGAAAAGACAGCAAATAGTACACACCTGCTGCTGTTCTAGACAAATGCTGTTTTAAGCGAAGTGAAGCGTAATATACTCCCCTCACATACGCAATAAGTATGTCAGGCAAAGTAACGAAATTTAAATTTCAAAATCCTTAATTTCAATTTCAAAATCATAAATTCAAATGTAAAAATCCTAAATTTCAATGGTATCCTCATGCTTCAGCCAACTACAGGCTGATACTGCTGGGCCTGGGTCTGGGAATAAAAATGTTGTTATGGTAGCACTAGCTACCCAAAATCTTTGGTTTAAATTTCAGAATTCATCTTTTAATCTTAGAGTTTGTTGAAATCCTAGTGTCTACTCATGCTGCTGCAAACTCCTGGCTCTGCCATTCAGACACTATATGGTCTCCTCATGCTTTAGCCAGCTACAGGCTGTATCATTCAGCCAATATATGATTTACTGATGCTACTGGGCCTTGGTCTGGGCCTAAAAATATTTTATGGTAGCACTAGCTACTATAAATCTTCAATTTCAATTTCAAAATTAATCTTTTAATCTTAGGGATTGTGAAGCCCTAGTGTCTACTTATGCTGCTGCCAGCTCCAGGATGTGTCATTCTGCCACTATATGGTCTCCTCATGCTGCCAACACCTCCACGCTGTGTCATTCAGCCACTATATGGTCTCCTCATACTGATGCCACCTCCAGGCTCTGTTATTATGCCGCTCTGCGGCAGTGATTCTAAAAGCGATGCCTGTAATCTGCATGTCATACTGAATAACAGTATTATTTCACTACTCAAGCACACTCCATTTGCATGTTAGAACACAGCAAAGTGTTCTACACCCCTATTGAGGCTCTCTGTAGGCCAGAAATAGCCATTTTTAATATAGATTTGTTTCAAATTGTTTCAATTTGTTTAAAAAAATTTGGCGAATCGGCCGAATCGAAGTTTTCAGACGTTCGCTCATCTCTAATCAATATGATCCACAAACTACTAAAAATTACATTAAATTACATTATTCTTATAAAGGTACTCTAAAAAGCATCTCCATCTATAATGTAAAAACATAAAAAATAATATAAAAAAATAACCAATTTTACAGGCACACAGTCACATTTTACTTGGAGTTAATTAAACAGGGGGGGGGATTTAGAGTAGGACGCATGTTAACATAATAGTACAACCTTTGTATTATCTACAACTCTACCATTATTACATGCAATCCTGTAGTGTACCACCTCTGGCTTTTGGTCTTAGTTAATGATAGATTTTCCAAGCTAAAGGCTTGGAAAATATCCACTAAAACACAGTTTAAAAGGGGGTTGTGAAAAACTGGACAATCCCTATACTGCTATTATAGCTTGAAGACATGATTTAAAGTGTGAACCTTTCACAACATCGCAACTATATTAGTTTTTCTTTACCACATAGTGGGTTTGCATTATGTTCAAAGTATAAAAAAAAGTCAACTCAAGCCCAAGATAACAGTTATTTCAAGCTAGAAACTATGGATTCAATTAAAGTGCAACCCTCTGAAGGATTGAGACGAGTTCTAATACTATAATGCTCATTATTCATAAGATAAGTTTATTGTAAATTTGTAAAGACAGAGTTGCCTAATTGACTAGCTTGTTTTGTTTAATAAAAATATGTTGTTATTAAATACTACTACTACTACTTATTTCATACGTCATTGACCGTGCGGTTTAATTAATGATATATTTATAGTTCTGACATTTCCGCACACGGCGATACCACAAATGTTGATTTTTATTTATACAGTTTTATTTTATTTTTTATTTTTTTTGATGGTTAAAGGGGGGGGGGGGGGTGATTCATACTTTAATTAGGAAAGGGGATAAATCATTTTTATTAACTTTTTTCACTTTTTTTGCAACGTTATAGCCTCCGTAGGGGACTATAACATGAAGCACATTGATTCAATATACTGATCAAAGCCATTGCATGGCATTGATCAGTGTTATCAGCGGTCAAATGCTCAAGCCTGGATTTCAGGTTTGGAGCAATCAATCGCTGATCAGACGCACAGGAGACAGGTAAGGCACCCTCCTAATGAATCCTAACTGATTGGGACATTGGGTTTTCACCTCGATGATCCCAATCAGCCCGACTGAGCAGCCGAGAAGCTTTCACTTTAGACTAAAGAGTAACTGCCGTACATCTGCCTGAACGGCAATATCTGGCATTAGCTATGGGTCCTGGTTGCTGATAGCAGCCGGGACCGAGAGGGTATGATGCGAGCTCAGCTCCTAAGCTCGCTTCATAACACTGCCGTGCGGCAAGGAGCTGGAAAGTCACATATATACAAAATAAATTATAAATACAGACCACGGCACAAAAATGAGCCCTCATAAAGAGCCTTGTATACTGAAAAATAAGAAAGTAATAGGTAGACAAAATAGGGCAAATTTAACCCCTTAATGACGCAGGACGTAAATGTACGTCCAGGTGAGCTGGTACTTAACGCACCAGGGCATACATTTACGTCCTATGCATAACCGCGAGCATCGCTCCGTCTTGCGCGGCAGGTCATGCTGATAGCAGCCAGGGACCCGCCCGTAATGGCGGACATCCGCAATCGCGCGGATGTCGACCATTAACCCCTCAGATGCCATGATCAATACAGATCACATCATCTGCAGCATTGCGTTACTTTGAATGGATGATCAGATCACCCGCAGCGCTGCCGCGGTTATCCGATCATCCAGTATGGCGGCCGGAGGTCCCCTCACCTTGCTCCGGCCGTCTCCCTGGGTCTTCTGCTGTGGTCTGCGATCGAACAGACCTGAGCAGAAGATGACCGATAACACTGATCAGTGCTATGTCCTATACATAGCACTGAAGAGTATTAGCAATCAAATGATTTCTATAAATAGTCCCCTATGGGGACTATTAAAGTATAATAATAAAAGTTAAAAAAAAGTTTAAAAAAAAGTAAAAAAATTTGAAAAACCCCCTCCCCCCCAAAAAAAACGTAAATTGTCCAATTTTCCCTATTTTAACCCCAAAAAGTGTAATATATTTGGTATCCCCAAGTGCGTAAATATCCCAACTATTAAAATAAAATGTTAATGATACCGTAAGGTGATCTGTATGAACGTAAGAAAAATTCCAAAATAGATGCTTTTTTTAATAACATTTTATTCCAAGAAAAAATTATAAAAAAAAGTGTTACAAGTTTTATATAAGCAAATATGGTATCAATAAAAAGAACAGATCACGGCGCAAAATATGAGCCCTCATACTGCCGCTTATACGGAAAAATGAAAAAGTTATAGGTCTTCAAAATAGGGGGATTTTAAACGTACTAATTTGGTTAAGCAGTTTGCAATTTTTTTTAAGCGAAACAGTAATAGAAAAATATTTTATCATGGGTATCATTTTAATCGTATTGACCCAAAAAATAAAAAACACATGTCATTTTTACCGTAAATTGTAGGGCGTGAAAACAAAACCTTCCAAAATTAGCAAATTTGCGGTTTTCTTTTTCATTTCCCCACACAAATAGTATTTTTTTTGGTTGCAACATACAATTTATGGTAAAGTGAGTGATGGCATTACAATGGACAACTGGTCGTGCAATAAACAAGCCCTCATACTTGTCTGTGGATGAAAATATAAAAGAGTTATGATTTTTTGAAGGTGAGGAGGAAAAAACGAAAATGTAAAATAAAATTGCGTCCTTAAGGTCCAAATGGGCTTCGACCTTAAGGGGTTAAACATACTTATATGTATTTTTTAAAAGCAGTACAACAATCATAAAGAATTTCAACATGGGTATCATTTTAATTGTATTGACCCACAAAATAAAGAAAACAAGTTGTTTTTAGTGTACAATGAACAGCACAACGAGAAAACATAATCCTCCAAAAATTGCAAAATTGCAGTTTTCTTTAGATTTTCCACAAAAAAAAAATATATATTTTTTTTGGTTTTGCCAAACAATTAATGGTAAAGTGAGTTATGTCATTACGAAATATAAATGGTCACCCAAAAAATATGTTGTAGAGCTTGGCAAAACATTAACCTTTTTAACCCCTTCCCGGCCTATGACATACCTGTACGTCATGGTTGGCAAGGTGTTCCCGACCCATGACATACAGGTACGTCATGAACATTTTTGCCGCTACTCGCGACATCCCGCAGCACCCGGTAACATGGTGGCTATCACTGATAGCCAGCCATCTTACCATGCGACCACGGGGGGTTTCATCCCCCCCCCCCCCAGCAATCGCTGCTATCAGCTAGTCAAATCTGACTAGCTGATAGCAGCGTTTCGCTATCAGAATACTTAGCAGCGTGGTGTGTGAGTCCCGATCACGGGGATCGGGGGACACACCGCTCTGCTAAGTGTCCCTGACCCGTCCCCCGGCATCACTTACCCGGCCATGCGGTGTCCCGAGCGGTCCCGGCGCGAGCGACGTCCTCCAGGCGGTCCCGGCGGCGCTGCGTCCCGGCGGTGAGTTTCCGGCAGCAGGGCAGCATCTTCATTGGCAGCAGTGAGATCGCCGTAAAGCGATCTCACTGCTGCCTCTGGGAGTTTCAAAACTGCAACTCCCAGCATGCCCAGACAGCCTTTGGCTTTCTGGGCATGCTGGGAGTTGTAGTTTTGCAACATCTGGAGGTCCACAGTTTGGAGACCACTGTATAATGGTCTCCAATCTGTGCTCTTCCAGATGTTGCAAAACTACAACTCCCAGCATGCTCAATCTGTCCAGGCATGCTGGGAGTTGTAGTTCTCTAACATCTGGAAGAGCACAGATTGGAGACCATTATACAGTGGTCTCCAAACTGTGGACCTCCAGATGTTGCAAAACTACAACTCCCAGCTTGCCCAGACTGCCCAAGCATGCTGGAAGTTGTAGTTTGGCAACATCTGATCCTTCAGATATTGCCGAACTACAACTTCCAGCATGCCTGGGCAGTCTGGGCATGCTGGGAGTTGTAGTTTTGCAACAACTGGAGGCACACTAGTTGGGAAACATTGTCTGTTTCCTACCTCAGTGCCTCCAGCTGTTGCAATTGTTGCAAAACTATAACTCCCAGCATGCACTGACAGACCATGCATGCTGGGAGTTGTAGTATTGCAACAGCTGGAGGCACACTGGTTTGGAAACACTAAGTTTGGTTGCAAAACACTTGAAAGTTTATTACTTAACTTAGTGTTTCCAAACCAGTGTGCCTCCAGCTGTGGCAAAACTACAACTCCCAGCATGCACGGACAGCCAAAGGGCATGCTCGGAGTTTGCAACAGCTGGATGCTTGCCCCCTCCCCCCAATGTGAATGTACAGGGTACACTCACATGGGCGGAGGTTTACAGTGAGTATCAGGGTGCAAGTTTGAGATGGCGCAAATTTTGCGCTGCAGCTCAAACTCCCAGCGGCAAACTTGCTGTGAACCTCTGCCCATGTGACTGTACCCTAAAAACACTACACTACACTAACACTAACCTAAAATAAAAAGTAAAAAAACACTACATATACACATACCCCTACACAGCCCCCCTCCCCCAAAAAAATTAAAAACGTCTGGTACGCTACTGTTTCCAAAACGGAGCCTCCAGCTGTTGCAAAATAATAACTCCAAGTATTGCCGGACAGCCATTGACTGTCCAGGCATGCTGGGAGTTTTGCAACAGCTGGAGGCACCCTGTTTGGGAATCATTGGCATAGAATACCCCTATGTCCACCCCTATGCAAATCCCTAATTCAGGCCTCAAATGCGCATGGCGCTCTCTCACTTTGGAGCCCTGTCGTATTTCAGGGCAACAGTTTTGGGACACATATGGGGTATCGCCGTACTCGGGAGAAATTGCCTTACAAATTTTGGGGGGCCTTTTCATCTTTAACCCCTTTTGAAAAGGTGAAGTTGGGGTCTACACCAGCATGTTAGTGTAAAAAAATAAATTTTTTACACTGACATGCTGGTGTTGCCCTATACTTTTCATTTTCACAAGAGGTAAAAGGGAAAAAAGACCCTCTAAATTTGTAGTGCAATTTCTCCCGACTACGGAGATACCCCATATGTGGGTGCAAAGTGCTCTGGGGGCGCACAACAAGGCCCAGAAGGGAGAGTGCATCATGTACATTTGAGGTGATTTCCACAGGGGTGGCTGATTGTTGCAGCAGTTCTGACAAACGCAAAACAATAAATATCCATATGTGACCCCATTTTGGAAACTACACCCCTCACGGAATGTAATAAGGGGTGCAGTGAGCATTTACACCCCACTGGTGTATGACAGATTTTTGGAACAGTGGTCTGTGAAAATGAAAAATAAAATTTTTCATTTGCACAGTCCACTGTTTCAAATATCTGTCAAACGCCAGTGGGGTGTAAATGCTCACTGTACCCCTTATTAAATTCCATGAGGGGTGTAGTTTCCAAAATGGGGTCACATGTGGGGGGGTCCACTGTTCTGGCACCATAGGGGCTTCCTAAATGGGACATGCCCCCCAAAAACCCTTTCAGAAAAACTCACTCTCCAAAATCCCATTGTCGCTCCTTCCCTTCTGAGCCCTCTACTGCGCCCGCCGAACACTTTACATACGTATATGAGGTATTTCCTTACTCAAGAGAAATTGGGTTAGAAATTTTAGGGTGATTTCTCTCCTTTTATCCCTTGTAAACATTCAAAAATTGGGTCTACAAGAACATGCAAGTGTAAAAAATGAAGATTTAGAATTTTCTCCTTCACTTTGCTGCTATTCCTGTGAAACACCTAAAGGGTTAAAACACTTACTGAATGTCATTTTGAATTCTTTGGGGGGTGCAGTTTTTATAATGGGGTCATTTATGGGATATTTCTAATATGAAGACCCTTAAAATCCACTTCCAGCCTGAACTGGGCCCTGAAAAATTACGATTTTGAAAATCTTGAGAAAAATTGGAAAATTGCTGCGGAACTTTGAAGCCCTCTAATGTCTTCCAAAAGTAAAAACTTGTAAATTTTTTTATGCAAACATAAAGTAGACATATTGTATATGTGAATCAATATGTAATTTATTTGGATCATCCATTTTCCTTTCAAGCAGAGACTTTCAAAGTTAGAAAAATGCTAAATTATCATGAAATTTTTAGATTTTTTTACCAAAAAAGGATGCAAATATCAGTGAAATTTTACCAATAACATAAAGTAGAATATGTCACAAAGAAACAATCTTGGAATAAGAATGATAAGTAAAAGCATTCCAGAGTTATTAATGTTTAAAGTGACAGTGGTCAGATTTTTTATAGAAATCATGGATTATAGAATCATAGCTTTGTCTAAGCTGAAGCCCAGGCATGGACAAATTCCAGTAAGTGAGGGTGGGCTAGCACCCCTCTGTGCTCTCTCCTATCTGATAGTTCTCTTCTGTGTTCTCTCCTGTCTGATAGTACTCTTCTGTGCTCTCTCCTGTCTGATAGTACTCTTCTGTGGTATCACCTGTCTGATAGTACTCCTCTGTGCTCTCTCCTGTCTGACAGGACTCCTCTGCGCCCTCTCCTGTCTATTAGGACTCCTCTGTGTTCTCTCCAATCTGAGAGTATTCCTCTGTGCTCTCTCCTGTCTGATAGTACTCCTCTGTGCTCTTCCCTGTCCAAAAGTACTCCTCTATGCTCTCCCCTGTCTGATAGCACTCCTCTATGCTCTCCGCTGTCTGATAGCGCTCCTCTGTCCTCTCCCCTGTCTGATAGCGCTCCTCTGTGCTCTCCCCTGTCTGATAGTGCTTCTCTATGCTCTCCCCTGTCTGATAGCACTCCTCTGTGCTCTCTCCTGTCTGATAGTACTCCTCTGTGCTCTCCCCTGTCTGATAGTACTCCTCTGTGCTCTTTCCAGTCCTCCTCGCCTTCTATGAACCATAACTCTTTCATATATCCTTCCACAGATCCATTTAAGGGCTTGTGTTTTCTTTCTCATGAAGTATATTAGAAAGTTAAATTTTTTGCCAAGATGTACAACATATTAAAAGTTTTTACATCTGACAGTGCCCATTTAAGGCCAAAATGGGCTTTGTCCTTAATGGGTTAAGGACACAGTTCATTTTGGTCTTGAGGACACAAAAATTTTTATATTTGTGTTTTCATTTTTTTTCTCACTTTTTTAGAGCCATAGCTCTTTTATTTTTCCATCTACAGGCCAACATGAGGGCTTGTTTTTTGAGCGACCAATTGTAATTTGGAATCTGTTTGGTGCAACTAAATAAATTATTATTTATGTCTGTGAATTTGATAAGAGAACTGCAAATTTGAAACTTGTGAGGTTTTGTTATTATGCAGTACACTTTAATGGACAACTGACATGCTCTCTTTATTATGTGGGTTAATACGATTGCCATGTTTTCATGCTTTTCTATTGTTTTTCTATACTGTATATGTGGTTTTCTGAGGACTAATTTTTTCGAACTGTGATATCTGGCTTTTGTCAGCACTATCTTGCCTATATGTTATTGATCACTTTTTATAAAAAAAAATTCTGGCATGTGATGTGACCAAAAACTTACTTGTTTTTTTAAAATGTTAAAAGGGGTTTATTTCTTTTTATTTTTTTATTTTATTTTTTTATCGGGGATGATCCTATTCAAACTTTTTGACACTTAAACTTTTTTAAGTGGACACAGGGGACTATTTCTAGCAATCTTTTGATTTCTATTAGTGATATGTATTGGTGAGACACTTGTATAGCCTTCCTGATGCAGACCATACCAGCGGAGCAGCACAGAGGATCTCTGGCCATCATACTACGACTACCACAATTGCACTGTGGGTGGTCTGGTGAGTCTCACAAAGCCATCAGTATTGATCATGGCATTCTAATGAGTTAAGGGCAGGCTTTAGCATGATCACTGTTGTCTGTCTTAGTGGCTGGTCCCCAGATACTGATAGCAGCCAGGACCCGCAGCCTATAAAGCGAACCCTGCCTCTGCGCTCACTTCATAAATCATCCCCACCGCAAGGGGGTAAATGTACACTCTGGTGCGCAATCAGGGTGCACATTTATGTCCTACATCCTCTAGGGGTTAAGATTATCATCATTATCATTTGCATGTCTACTCTATGCCAGCAAGTTATTTTTCATATGGTGATCATTTGAATAGTGTTTAATCAGAATGGATAATTTGTATAGTCATTTTTTGTTCCATTTGTAAAGAAAACAGCTATGAAAGAGATGTAAAGTGGGAAAAAAAATTTCATATTAGGATTAACATGAGAAGTATTCAAGTGAAAATGCAAAGAAACCACTGAGTCTATGACGGGAACCTAATATAACGGTAATGTAGTAAGTGCACAAGAGTATTTATTTTATGTAATTCGTTCTCACCCTCTTACAGTAATAAGGGCCTATAAAGAATAACTCTGTAATGCTTTTGAAGTTATCAGGGCAGTAAAATTTAAGTGGAACAAAATATTCTACGATGTTACTTGCTTTTGGAGAGAATAAAATATGTTGGGATCAAAATACATTTAGAAAGTTCATTTATATGAATTATTACAAATGTAAATCTTAAGTACTCTTATCTGGAAACAGCTTATATTAAAAGGGCACAATCCATGCCCAAACGGTGGTTGCTACTATCATACAGTCATTGCTACAATATTTTTCCTATTATGAAAACGTATAAAGAGACTAATTTAGGTCAAAATGCGAAACCAGTAAGAGAAAATGTGAAGGAGGATGCATGTAGGATAAAAGGAAGGACATCTCAACTTTTATTTCTAGCAGTTATGTTGAAAGGACTGTAAAGAGCTACAGATAGAGAAGATACATTCACCTCGACACACCTTTTGCAAAGAAAACCATTCTAATTGAAGTTTTGTTAATGTCTTGGCCATCATTTATTGTGTTTATTTAAAGGTCTCTTAATCATTATAAAGTTGGACTTTATGACATATGAAGCCTTCACTGTGGCCCTGTTATGTAGAACCATGCAGCTTCACACACCCCCAATCCCCTTTTGTTGTGTACTAGCTGTACAACTCCCCTGTCCATAAGACACCGGCTATGGAGGAATATGTGATGATACATGTCACTCTGTCTTCCTCACTTTGCGAGCACAGTGTGCTGTTACGGAGAAGGCACAGTGACGTAACAATAACACTCTCCTCCATAGGCAGCCATCCTATTGATAGGGGAACTGTCCAGCTATTTCATAAGTAATAAGGTACAATACGCCAATGATTTTCAATGCAAACTTGTTTTATATATCATTTTTATGAATACAGCAAATAAAAAATGCATTTTCTTTCTTACCACAATGTGCACAGACATTCACTAAAAAAGTCCTCTTGAAGCCATAAGATGCATAGTGTGTCATAGTACACGCTGCATTCGTGTGCCGTATAGATTCTCGCTGAAGCTTTGCATTCTATGTAGCACTTTCTCCTTGAAAGAGTTTAATGAGCAGCTGAATTAAGTCAGTGTGATGTTTCGGAGGACGTGCCTCCTTCCTCAGCCCTCCGAAACTTCATTCTAGTTTGACTCTGCTGCACATCAACCTCTTCAGCCAGCACACAATGATGGGGACTGGGGTGAAGGATTTTCTATATAAGTAAGCCAACATTATAATAGTTAAGTGAGTTTGAAATAAACTTGATAAAAGATGGCTAATCCTTTTATATGAACCAGTATTGGTAGAAACAGTATTTCTATGTGATTTTGACACTTTTGTCTAATAAACTATCTAGGCTTTAAATGGAATTTAAAGTTTCGAATATATTAGAAGGTGCTCCTTTTAACAAAGGTCTGACCTCTATAAAAGTATAAATCTGTTTATTGATGGATGTGAGTCAGTACTGAAGTTTATCATATTCTGTGCGATGTGTCCAATGACAGAGCATTAGAATGTAAAATCAGAGTGGTAACATAAAACTTTAGGGTTGCATTTAGAATAATGTTTAAAAAAGCACTTTTAACTTGTTATCACTAGTCATACAACTCCATTTTTTCCTCCATTTTTTTTCTACTCAGTACAGCTTTATCTATGCCTTCCATTGCTTTAATTTGATCATGATATCATGAACCACATGTGATGCACAAAAAGATACAGTGCTAATAAAGGTCAGAAAGAAAACAATTCCTGGCTAAGCTGACTTCCTGTGAACTATAAGATGACATCATTACCTATTAAATACTACTGCTTTCTTTAGGGGATCAGGATATATTCTAAATACATACCTCTCCTGAGGCTTTGTTCACACTGTAATGACTCAGTCTGGTTCTGGCAAGAGGGTTAAGCTCTCTGGTGCTTGGCTAAAGCATTATGCCTTGCTGTGATGACACCTTGACCTAATAGGGGGCTTGGACATAGAGCCAATCCACACCCTTCTATGGTGAATATAAATACGTAGCTAGTCTGTTTAGTCTTGGCCTGTGTTCAGTTGCAGTTTTGGTACCTTTTTGCCTCACCATTTTTGATGCCCTGCACTTAGTCCAGTGCAGGGACTGTCACCTAGTTGGGTGGTGCTGTTTTGGCATGCTTAAGTAGGTAGGGACAGTGGAAGGACTACAATGCTCCCTACACTGAACATGACGCACACACACACATCGCATTTCTTGTTGCGTCTTTTTAGTTTTCCTATGACTTTCCCAAAATTAGAGCAAAAACAGGTGCTTTATTAACACAATTTAGCCAGGTGATTAGGTTGGGCTCATTATGTGAATTGAACCACCCTCCTTTTTTGCAAATCCAGAGAATTTATCACAAACAAACATGTCTGAAATCTGCCTGCCATATCAGCTACAACAGGTAAGCACAAGTCATACACAAAAATATCTACATTATTTTAGCCTATACTGCAATATATGAAAAGAGAAAAAGAAAAAAAAAAATATTTCTTAACCTTCAACAATCTCCTAGTCTAATATTTGTTAGTTTTGTAAAATAATTACAAAAAGAAATGTAAGAAGAAATCTGAATATTATATCTGTAATTATGATAACAAGTTAATGGCAAAAATGGGCTAGAAACAACCTTAGGGAATTGGCAGGTAAGTGTCTAGGCTCACAAAATGAAGCTGACATAAAAAATCTATTTACATCTCTCACATTTTTCCTATTATAATTCTTGGTTAAGCCTTATAAATATCTCAAATTAACCGTAAGAGTTCATTTTCGGCTAGAGAAAATGTTATAGGTATTAAAAATGGATTTATATTTAATGTTCAATTATGGGCAGTTAAACACCTTTAAAATATTCTTCCACAATAACACACAAAATGAAATCTTTCTTTCGGGTTCCCCACTCAAAGCAACAGAGCACTTCAAATATATATATATATTGAAATATGTATGTATCTATATCTATATCTATATCTATATATATATATATATATATATATATATATATATATATATATAAAATCCCAAAATAAGCAGCACATCGAGGTAATTGAAGATATGTAGGTAGGGTGCACGCATGCTGGAGCCACGGTCCACTGGTTCCTTAGTAATAGTCGTAGTAATATGCAGCACACCAAAATCTAGTGCAAAGTGCTTTTTATTCCATGAAGTACAAAAGCGACGTTTCGCCGGCCTCACGCCAGCATTCTCAAGTAACAATGAGTGATACAAACGGGCATATAAACACACCGCCCACCATCAATTAGTGACATCATAAGTGTATTAGCATATATAAACAAACATCAAGAAAGACATGATCATGCTTTGAATCTCAAACATCACAACAGGGTATGACACATATTAACTATTACAATCCCTCCCTGGGTATATAGCATATAGTGTACTTCTTACTGTGCAAATCTACACGTATATTTGCACAGTAAGAAGTACACTATATGCTATATACCCAGGGAGGGATTGTAATAGTTAATATGTGTCATACCCTGTTGTGATGTTTGAGATTCAAAGCATGATCATGTCTTTCTTGATGTTTGTTTATATATGCTAATACACTTATGATGTCACTAATTGATGGTGGGCGGTGTGTATATATGCCCGTTTGTATCACTCATTGTCACTTGAGAATGCTGGCGTGAGGCCGGCGAAACGTCGCTTTTGTACTTCATGGAATAAAAAGCACTTTGCACTAGATTTTGGTGTGCTGCATATTACTACGACTATATATATATATATATATATATATATATATATATATATATATATATATATATATTTAAATTTAACTTTTGCTTCAGGAATGTTTAAAGGGGTTGTGAAGGAATAATAAAAATAGTATCAATTTCTTTCCCTCCAGAAACAGTGCCATTCAAGTGAATTAGTATGTGCAATATGGAACACTATTGGTGGCCATGAATGGCGGTGTTTTTGGAAAATGAAAGAAAAGAAAAAACAGCAACCCTATGTTTCCATATCTCTGTCTCAAGGATCAAAAAGAATACACATTACTATTTTTAAGAAGGCGGTATACGTATAAAGACAGATATTACACGCTGAGATTTTGAATTAAGGTGCTCCTTCAATAACAAAAAAGCTGTAATAGTTTCTTTTAGAAACATTGCTTTAATACTAAATACTAGCAGTGATAAATGACCTCATAATGTAATTTTCTCTAAGCAAGAGGAGAATAAATCATAGGGTTGTTTAGCATTTGCCTTCCTAACTTCAAAATAGTTTGAAAACTATAAGGAGGTTATTGTAATGCTCAAAAAAAGAGTTAAATGTAGCTAGAGGCAGTTGACCCCAGTCATATAGTAATAACAGGTGTAAATAACTATTACTATCTCCTCCCATTTTTTTCTGAATTAGTTTATGTACAAGGAAACTTGGCAACACTATTCTCTATTGACTGTGCACAATGTTGGCATCAATCAGCCATGTAAACAATATCACATTGCTTTTCTTTCCCTATGTCCCTTGATACAGAGAATGAGCAGTGCATACACATTTACACAAACTGTAAGGCATTTTCTCATACATGAATTTATCATTCACTGTAGTTATTAAGACAGTATACAGTGGACTCTTTTTCATCCAGGCATTTTCTGCTTCATCCATCTTATGTAGGAATCTCAAGGATATGGATGATGTTTCCTGATGATTGTTTTCACCACAAAACATTACAGCTCCCCAAGGTCAGTGAGACACACATGCTCTAATCCCAATGCTCCCAGTGACTGTGCATTGTGTACACAGTTACACAGCATTGCCTCATTTAAACTGATGCTTGAAGTCGGCTTCGTGCCCAGAAGGTGTCACGCCTTTGACAAACTGCTACTCATTGTAGAATTCAACAGCCCTTGCCATATTGATGACTTATTTCTTAACTGAATTGTATTGTATTGAATAAGATGGAGTTCTTTTAGATATATCATTAGTCCTCAGTGGACTGACAGACTAATGTATATTAAATGTATGTGCCTCCCAATTTCATGTTGCTATACCAAAATGTTGAAAATACTTAAAGGGGTAGTCCGGGGAACAAAACTTTTAGAAACTAATCCCCTATCCACAGATAGAAACCAGGAAAAGGAGAGGAAAACAGGGGTTATAAACGAGAGCTACTACTTTAATAAAAGGATTCAGGATGCCACTGTAGCACAGGACAGTTTATTATGGTTCAAAGCAATAGGACAACACGTTTCGGCACCAGCTGGTGCCGAAACACGTTGTCCTATTGCTCTGAACCATAATAAACTGTCCTGTGCTACAGTGGCATCCTGAATCCTTTTCATAAAGCAGTAGTGCTCGTTTATAACCCTCATTTTCCTCTCCTTTTCCTGGTTTCATTATTTCCGTACCCTTTGTGGATACAGATAGGGGTTTTGAGCTGCACAACTGCCGCTACCACCTTCCACTTCACACTCCCCAGGTGAGGTGCTGCCGCTGCTCATAACCTCAGTGGGATATCACATTACCTTGAGTGCAGTGGTTTCTGGCCATCCAACTATGCCCCCATTACACATGAGAGAGTGCCCCTACCTTTTTTTACTGTTTTCTCACACTATCCACAGATAGGGTGTCAGTGTCTTATCACAGGGTTCCGACTGCTGGGGCCCCATGTGATCTCTTGTACGGGTCCCATCCTACATACCTGTCTTTGGAGCAAAGCGGCCCCACCTTCCTGGATGAACACAAGTCATGGCCCGCTCAGCCAATCAGTGGTGAAGAAGAGCTCTGATTGGCAGAGCAAGCCATCAGTTCCGATGGTATCTCCTCATTCTGGCATAATTAGTCAAGTGGGTAGTCCTACTCACAGACAACTCTTTATATATGCACACGTATATACGTATAACTGTCAGTAACCAAATAGGACCACCCAGGTGACTACATGAATAAATGACAAGTTAGTATGCAACTCCTCTCCTGCTCTATAAGATAATGGCTGCAAATTGTACAGCTTTATTAATTAGGCAGGCTCCCTTTAATCAGCAATACATACAGTAAGCTTAAAAAAGATCGAAAAATACCTAGGTCCATGAAGTCAAACCTAGCAGGGATGACCATAAAGAAGGCAATTGGCAATTGTCTCATATTAAACTCATAAGATATCCAATCTCTAACAATGTACAATCCGTACTTTGTAATATACATTTCAAGAAAGAAAGTCTGTCTTTAACTCCAATAGCCATGCTGTGACAGAAGGTAACTATTAGCGATGTAATTCAAGTAAAAGCAGGAAAAAACAGAAAAGAAAGCAAGTAAAATAGATGTTATACATTATATTATTTATTATTCTGATAACATTTTCAATATTGTATAAATAATGATATATTTTCTTTAAGGAATGAATTCTATTTATTAGCATACTACCTGCCAAAGACATCTTGCCCCATCAGTATAGCAGTATAAGTATTATGCATTTATTATGATTTTATTTATTTATTCAGTTCACATATAAAAAGCATACTCATAAAAAGCGACATCAATTTATTAAAATGTATCTTTCCAAAACTGCAGTAAGCTTGCAGCTCTGTGACCATGACTATAGTAAGAAGAACATATTTTTCTCGTCGCTATGGCACTACTGCAACCATAAATAAAGCATATCTGTTTTTCACTGCATACCACCTAGGGGAAAGACTGAAATAATTTCCCTTAGTATCTTCCTACTTGCAGAAAGTAAGTGACTGTAACCACTGCAGCAATGCAACTGAAATGCAATCCACTGTAACAACATATGGCTTTCCTTAGGGCATGTGATGTCTTCCATTCATATCTGAGTGACTTAAGAAAGCTACAGACTGCTAGTTTTCAAAGTTGTTTGCTTAGAACTTTCAGAATAAAGTCGACTGGAATTCCAATTTCCCGCAGATGGGGTTCTAGCTAGGACTCCAGCAGAAAGTACACAATGACTGAAAATAACTGGAACTTTTTTACAGTGTAAAGTTTAACAAGGTCACACTAAAGATTAGCACATTATTCTTCACAAAATCTAGAAAATGTAGAAATCCAATTCCAAAGAAGTAAACAATGTGTACAAAACAAGTTCTTATTCTCAGTTATCCTTTATACTGACATCCATACAAGCTGTATATAGAATTCTTCCATAGAAACCTATGAACTTGTTCAAACACATGTTCAATTAACGCAAACTAAATATAACCTGTATTCCAAATGTAATAAAAAAAATCTTCCATCTTTTTCTTCTAAATGTGTTCACATAAATCATTACATCCAAACAAATTTTTAAATATTCCCTGCCTGTATTCCATACGTAATTTAAAAAAATCTTTCACCTTTTTCTTCTAAATGTGTTCACATAAATCATTACTTAAATAACACTTTATCTTCCTCCAATCTTGCATTTACTTTTCTCCCTTGTCTTTTATTAGTCATGACTCTTTCATTTTCCCATCTATAGACCCATATGAGGGATTGTTTGATAATGACATCATTCATTTTTCCCATAACATATTCAAAAATAATAATTTGCCAGGTAAAATAAAAAAAAATAAATAAATAATAATTAAAAAAAAAAAAAAATAATGCAACTTTGCTAAAATGGGGGGGGGGGGGGGCAGGGAGCTTATATATGTTGTTTTGTTCAGCATGAGATTCAATTGGCATGTTATTTTGATTCCAAAGGTCAGTATAATAACAATAATACCCAATTATTATGTTAAAAAATAATTGGGTATTATTATATTATTATTATTATTATTATTATTATAAAAAATCTTTTTTTTTATGATTTACTAGTTTTAAAAATTACAAATCCATATGCCTTGTTCTGACCCTAATATCACTTCCCAACTCTTTTTTTATTCCCTTGAAAAAAATACACACACACACACACAAACACACACACACACACACACACACACACACACACATATATATATATATATATATATATATATATATATATATATATATATATATAAAATTATACTTGATTTTACTACATTCACCTGTCCTACTTGACCTCTGAGACTCATTGAGAAGCTGACTTGGGTCCTTCTACTCTTTACTGCAGTGAGGCCTTGGCCAACTTTTTCTTCTATACAACTCCAATTTTCCTTCCACTTTCTATAGGAGTCCCAGTGAATGGGATCTATGTAGTAGGCATTCTTTCTTAAAACAACATCCCTTACCATTCAAAAATGTCACATATATATTGATAGAATTTTGCTAAAGTACCTAAGCCTACACCCTTACATGATTACTGTAGTTTTAACAAACTTTGTATATGTGTAGCACAGGTAAATATAAGATATTTGTAATGTATCTTATCAGGCTGCTTTCTTGTGGATTATTTATTCTGGAAAAATAGCCCACATCTGTCCTGATAGGCAGTAGGGACTCAGGGACTAAACACTCACTGATGGATCAGGTTAGATAATGTCTATTTAGAGGGGAAAAGGAGAGAGACATGTGTAAATAGAAAGAATGATGGGAACTTATGAGAGTTTAATGTGAGTAATATAGCATACCACAAGGTTGATAGATTAAACTTCTTATAACTGCTCTATAATGTCATTCATGTTGTTGCTGCTGCTGCTGCTACTGAGAGTGTGTATAAAGCTTTAAGACAGCAAGACCCCCTTTTCTGTATGTGTGCAGTGTTTGGGAGAGACATCATAGCAGTTAGTCTCCACCCACTAGTTTAGGAACAACTGAACATTAGAGAAGGTGTCTGCAGATCAGAAAACTAGTAAAATGGCATATTCAAGTTATAAAGAACTTCAACCTGGACTATGTTAAAGAAACTCCAGGATCCTTGGGTGCTCAATGGTTTTTTAGATGCATTTTAAATGCATAAATCTGTCAGGAAGTCATGAAAGACAAATACAATGCTTCTATTGAACATATACAAAGTAACAGATTCCAGTCCTCACAGGGACCTTCCTCAGACTGGGTCTTGACTAATGCTTTAATAATCCCTTAAGGACCAAGGATGTACCGGTACATCCTGAGTCCTCTCCCTCACTATAACGCAGGGGCCACGGCATGGCCCCGCATCATAGCGGGTCGGGCCCGGGCCTCTAACAACGGCTGGGACCCATGGCTAATAGCACGGTATTAACCCTTTAGATGAAGCGTTCAAAGTTGAACGTCGTGTCTAAAGTGAAAGTAAACCAATGCCGGTTAGCTCAGGGAGTTGTTCGGGATTTCCGCAGTGAAATCGGGCATCCTGAACAGCTGTAGGACAGCAGGAGGGTCCCCTTACCTGCCTCCTGTTGTCTGATTGCCGAATGACTGCTCAGTGCCTGAGATCCAGGCATGAGAAGTCAAGCGGCAGAATCATTGATCAATGGTTTCCTATGAGAAACCATTGATCAATGTAAAAGATCAGTGTGTGCAGTGTTATAGCCCCCTATGGTGAATAAAGATCATTAAACCCCTCCCCTAATAAAAGTTTGAATCACCCCCTTTTTCCCATTTAAAAAAAAAAACTGTTTAAATAAAAATAAACATATGTGGTATCGCTGCGTGTGGAAATGTCCAAATTATAAAAATATATAATTAAACCGAATGGTCAATGGCGTAAGCGCAAAAAATTGCAAATTCCAAAATTTTGTATTTTTGGTCACTTTTTATATCGTGAAAAAATGAATAAAAAACAATCAAAAAGTCCGATCAATACAAAAATGGTACCGCAAAAAACTTCAGATCATGGCGCAAAAAATTAGCCCTCATACCGCTACAAGCGCGAAAAAATTTAAAAGTAATAGTGGTCAGAAGATGAAAATTTTAAATGTAAACATAGCACACTACCTGAATAATTCTACCACAAAATATCAAACACCCTGACAATGGGAACAGTGTGGAACATGGGGAACTAGGTCGATACAGGGCTCCATATATGAACTCTTGAATTAGATACACTCTAAAGAAACAATGGAGTAATTTTTATTAAATATAAGTCAAAAAATATACAGTGAGGGAAGGAACACACACGGGGGGGGCGGGGGAGGGGGAGGACAAACAAAGGGCGTCACTGCTGCCACACTTGTAAACATAATAAGGTGCAAATTGCATAGGTAAGTATATTGAAATAATAACACAGACCAAAGTCTTAACAAAGGTGAAAAAATAAACACAAAGTGCATATATAATATACAGTACCAACCTAAATGGGGTATAAAGTGACTAGTGCAGCAGGAGTGACACATTTAGGTTGGTACTGTATATCATCTATGCACTTTGTGTTTATTTTTTCACCTTTGTTAAGACTGTGGCCTGTGTTATTATTTCAATATACTTACCTATGCAATTTGCACCTCATTATGTTTACAAGTGTGGCAGCAGTGACGCCATTTGTTTGTCCTCCCCCCCCCCCCCCCGTGTGTGTTCCTTCCCTCACTGTATATTTTTTGACTTATATTTAATAAAAATGACTCCATTGTTTGTTTAGCATGTATCTAATTCAAGAGTTCATATATGGAGCCCTGTATCGACCTAGTGTGGCAGCAGTGACGCCCTTTGTTTGTCCCCCCCCGTGTGTGTTTCTTCCCTCACTGTATATATTTTTAACTTATATTTAATAACATTTCTTTTTTAACCTCCCCAATTAAATGACTCCATTGTTTCTTTAGCGTGTAACATTTTTCTGCATGTAGTTATGATTTTTTCCAGAAGTATGACAAAATAAAACCTATATAAGTAGGGTATCATTTTAATCTTATGGACCTATAGATTAAAGATACAGTGTAATTTTTGCTGAAAAATGGACTGTGTAGAAACAGAAGCCCCCAAAATTTACAAAATGGTGTTTATTCTTCAATTTTGTCGCACAATGATGTTTTTTTCCCCGTTTTGTTGTAGAATTTTGGGTAACATGACTGATGTCATTACAAAGAAGAATTGGTGGTGCAAAAAATAAGCCATCATATGGATTTTTAGGTGCAAAATTGAAAGTGTTATGACTTTTTAAAGCTAAGGAGAAAAAAATTAAAGTGCAAAAATGGAAAAACACGTGGTCCTTAAGGGGTTAAAGATTGCCTTTGAACTGCACTACATTTGTGAACTTTTGAACAACAGAAAAAAGTATATTACAAGTTAAGTCTATAGACTTACAAAGTATGCGTTCATTCAATGCAGTGAATAAAATTATTACTTCCATTTTTTCAACATCAAAGGTCATTACTCTTAAAGCAATTTACTAAGTAGAGAATGTGTTAAATTGCTTTGTTCCTAGAATAGAAATGACTGTAAAAGGATGTTAACACTTGAGATCACTGACCATTTGTAACAGTACAGCTGGTCACTGACCACAAAAACCTGTTCTATAAAACAATTTCAGGGCCAGCATTTCAGGGGTCATGGATAATATAAATATGTCTTTCCAGCTGAACATTTATGGTATATCCACAGGAAGCCTGGGGCCCCCCCCCCCCATGTGAAAATTGAAACAGATATAATAGTGTATGCTCAGTTTTAGAGGAAAAAAGCATGTTTCTTGCGGTTGCCCACTGTTCACAAACAGAAAAATGTGAGCAAACTGAAGCCCAAAATAGGTGAATTGTCTACAGGATGTAGGTGGTTATGGTTTGCACTTATAGAGGGAGAGGCTATTTCTATATACTGAAGTGCATGTGGATCTCACTTTTGCAGGGGAATGTGTCAGCACTGTGTATGAGTACATATATTTTGTTCTTTATATAGGGGCTGCAGTAGTCTCTATATACTGTATGTGGAAGCAAGTGGTTATCCAATTTTATGATGGGACTTGTGGCTGGCACCTTGCACTGGTGAGCATGCGAGTGTACTATGTATGGAAGCAGGTGACTGAGCTGCATACGAAGGACATCTGGTTGTACATAGATGGGTAATATGTGACGGTAACTATTAGGGATGAGCAAATCGAATCTGAAAAATCTGAATTCGTTACGAATTTTAGGAAAAATTAGCTTCGCAACAAATCCGAATATTGCTGCGATTCAATCGCACAAATTGCTTCATTAACCCCTTAATGACGCAGGGTATTTTCAGTTTTTGCATTTTCATTTTTTCCTCATCACCTTCTAAAAATCATAACCCTTTCAATTTTGCACCTAAAAATCCATATTATGGCTTTTTTTTTGTCCCACCAATTCTACTTTGCTGTAACATTAGTAATTTTACTCAAAAATCCACGGCGAAACGGAAAAAAAAAATCATTGTGCGACAAAATTGAAGAAAAAAATCAATCTTGTAACTTATGGGGGCTTCTGTTTCTACGCAGTGCTTCTTCCGGTCAAAATGACACCTTATCTTTATTCTGTAGGTCCATACGGTTAAAATGATACCCTACTCATGTAGGTTTGATTTTGTCGTACTTCTGGAAAAAATCATAACTACATGCAGGAAAATTTAAACATTTAAAAATGCCCTTCTGACCCCTATAACTTTTTTTTCCGCATATGGAGATGTATGAGGGCTAATTTTTTGCGCCGTGATCTGATGTTTTTATCTGTATCATTTTTGTTTTGATTGGACTTTTTGATTGCTTTTTATTCACTTTTTTATGGTATAAAAAATGACCAAAAATATGCTATTTTGGACTTTGGAATTTTTTTACGTGTACGCCATAGACCGTGTGGTTTAATTAATGATATATTTTTATAGTTCGGACATTTACACACGCGGTGATACCACATATGTTTATTTTTAATTTTATTTACACAGTTATTTTTTTTTTTTATTGGGAAAAGGGGGGTGATTCTGACTTGTATTATAGAAGGGGTTAAATGATCTTTATTAACACTTTATTAACACATAGGGGGCTATAACACTGCACACACTGATCTTCTACACTGATCACTGCCTGGCAATAGCCGGGCATTGATTAGTGTTATCGCCGCTCAACTGCTCCTGCCTGGATCTCAAGCATGGTCAGTCATTCAGCGATTGGACAGCGAGGAGGCAGATAGGAACCCTCCAGCTCTCCTGCAAGCTGTTCGGGACACCGCGATTTTATCATGGCGATCCCGAAGAGCTCCACGGAGTTAACCGGCAAAGTTTACTTTCACTTTAGACATCAATCAACTTTGATTGCCGCGTCTGAAGGGTTAATACCGGGTATCACTGCGATCGGTGATGTCCGGTATTAGCCGCGGGTCCCAGCCATTGATGGCCGCCGGGACCGACGCGATATGACACGGGGTTAGCGCGTGACCCCACGTTCTATCGCGGGAGCCCGCTCATGACGTATGCATACGTCATGTAGCAGCAAAGGGGTTAAACTCCATTTAGTGTGGTCCCGGCTCCAGGGCATCTAAAATGGCGGATCCACATGTGAGGACATGGGGCAAGGAACTTTGGGAAGGCAGCAAGGCGGGTAGGCAGGATAACCCTGAATCACATGAAGCATGCAGCTTATCAGCAGCCAGCCAACCCCCATGTCACAGCCCTATATAATTGGCAGCCGCCTCGCGGCCAGTCACTTCAGCGATTTATTTCAGAGAGACCGTTTCATTGCAGGAACAGATAGAGCATTGTGTGCATTGTACAGAAAAACTGCTTGGCAGCAGCGATTAACCACAAGGCCAAACTATTGCATAAAAGCACTGACATAGAGAGAAAGAAAATACATTTTTGGGTGTAATACACAGTGACTCCACTACTGCAGTGGAGTATACAGCAACTCTAAAGCTTAAAGGGGCCAGTTAGGCAGAGCAGTAAAAGCCATTGTCACCTGCTATTAGAGTGCCTAATAATACTGTACTGGGCTCTACTACACAGCAATTTTGTACTGCTGCAGTTGGTTGTACAATAACTGTAAAGCTAAGAGGGGCCAGTTGGAGTGAGCACAAAAAAGCCATAGTCACCTTATTACAGTGCTTAATACAGGTTGCGTAGCTGAGCTTATTGTTCTCTCATACGTGTAACTGTGCGTACATAGGTGGTGTACGTTTTGTTTAGTTTTTCCTAAAAAAAAATTTTGGGGCCTAGTTACTGTAAAAGGCCAGCCAAAGCTACACCCTTGTTTCTGTAGCCTTATGCAGTTTTAAGTGAAGCATATTGTCCAGCTCTTATAGTTATAAACTGTACATACACCTACGTGGTGTACGCTATTTTTTCACAGAAAAAATAATTTTGGCCTAGTTACTCTGAAAGGCCAGCCATAGCTACACCCTTGTTTCTGTAGCCTTATACAGTTTTAAGCAGAGCGTATTGTCTAGCTCTCATAAGTGTAAACTTTACGTACACCTACGTGGTGTATGTTTTTTTTTTCTCCTGAAAAACTAATTTTGGCCTAGTTACTGTGAAAGGCCAGCCAAAGCTACCCACTTTTTTCTGAAGCCTTATACAGTTTGTAGTGGAGCGCATAGTCCTCCTCTCATAAGTTTAAACTGTATGTACACCTATGTGGTGTAGTTTTTTCTTTCCTGAAAAATGAATTTGGAACTAGTTACTGTGAAAGGCCAGCCAAAGTTGCACCCTTCTTTCTGTAGTCTAATACAGTTTTAAGCATAGTGGAGCGCATTGTCCTCCTCTCATAAGTGTAACATATACGCACTCAGCTGGTGTATAAGTATGTCAGACAAGTGCCAGGACGTGCACAGAGGAGTGGCAGAGGCCTAAATTCATCAGGCGCAGGCAGAGGTCGCAGCAGAGTAGGGGCGTGTGGCAGCAGAAGTCACAGCGAGAGGTCTGAGCTCCCGGTGTCAGCTAGCAGTCGTGTCTCGACCAGCAACCCAGCAGCCGTGATTGATTGGTTCACTCAGTCATCCACTTCATCCCAAGTGACATCCGACACCCCCAGTCAACAGTCGGTGGGTTCCTCAGAGTCAACCCTCAGTTGGCATGGCCCTGCCACCTCCAGGATCTGTCATTGTGCCGCCATATGGTCTACTCATGCTGATGCTGGCACCTCCAGGCTCTCTCATTGTGCTGTCACATGGTCTCCTCATGCTGATGCTTCCCCCTCCAGGATCTGTCATTGCGCCGCCATATGGTCTCCTCATTCTGATGCTGCCACCTCCAGGCTCTCTGATTGTGCTGCTATATGGTCTTCTCATGCTAATGCTGCCACCTCCAGGCTCTGTCATTGTGCCGCTATATGGTCTCCTCATGCTGATGCAGCTACCTCCAGGCTGTGTCATTGTGCCACCATATGGTTTCCTCATGCTGCTGGCACATTAATGATTTACTCGGGCCCTAATACATCTTATCTACTATCCAAATCATAGGGGAAAAGATGTCTAGTTGTGGGGGTCCCCCCGTAATCTGTCATTGCACACCCACCTTTGTGAGCTCTCCGCAGCACTGGAGGCTTCAAATGTGTAGCGTGACGACCATATGGCTGGAGAATTATGACATTACGAATCCGCCCCCATGGGACATCACTCCCCGTCATATATATATATATATATATATATATATATATATATATATGATTTATTTTCTAATTTTCACTGTGCTAAACAATATCACAAATGTGAAGCATAGACAGAGAAAAGAACATGTTTCTGGGGTTTCTCTGTTACCTCCGTATCTCCTTGTCTGGCATTAAAGAGTATCCTGAAGCTTTTCAATAAGCTCCTGCCCTGCTTCATTGCACACTTCTGTTGAGCTAAGTGAAACAAATGTTTTGTCTTTGAAAAAGTAGGTGTGTGTTTCTGGTAGCAGAATAGTATTGGAATTTCCAGAAACACCGTTATTAGTAGATTTAATTAGGTTTGTAATTGTACATAGATTATTTTATACCTTACCTTCTTACTTAAAGAAACAAAAATAAAATCTAAGCAGCAAAATAAAACATAAAAATCAATTCAGTCCATACATTCTGTAGTACCCTTACCACTGTGTATGTTTTCTCAACATTTAAGAAATCATTATGTGGCAGAAAATATACTCATACTATGATCTGTTATGTTGAAAATACAGATTGATACATTGTTTAGTGAGAAAAGTCCCAGGATAACTTTTATTATCATTTAATAATGAAAAATTCTGTATATTAAGGGCTAAGTAGTCCTGTAGGCGGTCCTACATAGTGATTGACAGTTATCTGTGTATAAGACCATAAAGAGAGAGATGTCAATCATTAGGATTTCTATGAATAAATGACAAGTTATCCCTGAAGTTATCCCATACATTTTTTTTTAGGAAACTGCTGAACCCCTTTTGCTTTAGATGCTAACCTACGGCTGTTTCTATTGTTGTACTACTGTATCTTCTTTTATATGTGGCAGTAATAGACAATAAAGAACAATATTTAAATACATCTTGGAGGTAGGAATCAGATTAATAACATTTTAATCTGAATGTTATCACAACAAAATATTATGGCAGTTTATTGTTGGATGAAATAATGCTTCCATTGTAATGATGTGTTGAGGATTTACTGTATAAGTATTTTCCTAGACAACAATAAAAAGAGCTAATTTATGTCTAGATATGTGTATAACAGAATCTGTAGGAATCACTCCATGCTAATGTAAGGCATGCTACTCTTGGATTCAACTTACTGAAATCTCTACAGTACCATCAATTTTGTTCCAGTATGAGATGTCAAAGAAAAAAAAAATAACTTTATCAACAATACAAATCAAACCTAATGACTCTCCAGTTCAGTATAGATCCCAGAGGCCTGAATGTCACCAATTGGGTGTGACCTAGTGACTTAGAAACTTACTCTATCAGTAACTTAGAGCATTAGGGCTAGTTCCTAAATGCACCAGTATGGCCAAACATCCACTCCTTTAACAATGCCTCCTCAGAAATACTGAACTGCCACTCTGCAAAGGGGCGTCTCAGAATTGATAAGGAGACATTGTTAGAAAAGCAGGAGACATCTGTATAGGTGAATCCAGGGGTAATGGAACACCCCAAGTGTACCAAACTGCATAGGTACCGTAGGTTAATGTCAAAGGTAACACAATCCTCATTGTAACCCTCCCTTATCAGCAGGTTACAATGCTCATTAACCCCTTCATGACCCAGGGTTTTTCCATTTTTGCACTTTACCTTTAAAAAACCATAACTCTTTCAATTTTGCACCTAAAAATCCATATGATGGCTTATTTTTTGCACCACCAATTCTACTTTGTAATGACATCAGTCATTTTACCCAAAATTCTACAGAGAAACGGGAAAAAATATCATTGTGCGACAAAATTGAAGAAAAAACACAATTTTGTAACTTTTGGGGGCTTCCGTTTCTACGCAGTACATTTTTCGGTAAAAATGACACTCTCTCTTTATTCTGTAGGTCCATACGGTTAAAATGATACCCTACTTATATAGGCTTGTTTTTATTGTACTTCTGGAAAAAATCATAACTACATACAGGAAAATGTATACGTTTAAAATTGCCATCTTCTGACCCCTATAACTTTTTTTATTTTTCTGCATATGGGGCGGTGTGAGGGCTAATTTTTTGCGTCGTGATCTGAAGTTTTTAGCGGTACCATTTTTGTAATGATCAGACTTTTTGATCGCATTTTATTCATTTTTTCATTATATAAAAAGTGACCAAAAATAAGCTTTTTTGGACTTTGGAATTTTTTTTTGCGCGTATGCCATCGACCATACGGTTTAATTATTGATATATTTTTATAATTCGGACATTTCCACACGCAAAGATACCACATATGTTTATTTTTATTTACACAGTTTTTTTTTTAAATAGGAAAAGGGGGGTGATTCAAACTTTTATTAGGGAAGGGGTTAAATGATCTTTATTCAATTTTTTTTCCCACTTTTTTTTTGCTGTGTTATAGCTCACATAGGGACCTATAACACTGCACACACTGATCTTTTACATTGATCACTGGTTTCTCATAGGAAACAAGTGATCATTGATTCTGCCGCTTGACTGCTCATGCCTGGATCTCAGGCACTGAGCAGTCATTCGGCGATCGGACAGCATGGAGGCAGGTAGGGATCCTCCGGCTGTCATGTAAGCTGTTCAGGATGCCGCGATTTTGCCGCGGCAATCCCGAGCAGCTCCCTGAGCTAACCGGCATTAGTTTACTTTCACTTTAGACGCGGCATTCATCTTTGAACGCTGCGTCTAAAGGGTTAATAGCGTGCGGCCCGACCCGCTATGACGAGGGGCCACGCTGTGGCCCCACGTTATAGAATGGTAGCTGACCCATGACATACATGTATGCCATGGGTCGGGAAGGGGTTAAATAATCATTCAAAATTCCGGAACATACTGTATAGTAAATGGAAGAGCACATACAAAGTCTAACCTTTAGAACCAAACTTTTCAGTCATTCTGTGATAAAATTATGGTTGGCGAATCAGGCATCACCACAGTTATATCACCTGTGAAAGACTAAGGAAATCCTGAAAACATGACCTGTTGGAGGGTCTTGAGGACCGCACTTGAGAAACACTGCTTAAGGGGGTCAGAGGTGGCAGATTCCATACCTCTGGTCAATACTTCACTGAGCTCAATTTAGTTATCTCAGGAAGAACATAGACACATATTCGAAAACAGTATGACAGATTCAAGTAATAGGGCCTAATATGTACAGTGCTGACAAATTTTTAGCTTATGAACTCACTAGAAGTGGGTGAAAATCAATACATAGATGACAAAAATACAAAGTCACTGTGGTTAAGATCAGAGCCAGTGTACATGTAGACTGTGGAAGATGCTGAAATTAAAGGTCACACATCTGACCCCTTGTAGCATTCTCATCAAACCAGCATGGTAGAAATTTACAACAGATATATACAAACAAGAGTGCAGCTCTCTATACAGGGTAATTACTAAAAAGTAACTTTTGTTTTAATAACTTCTTTTTATTATTATTATTTTTTTTTATACAATACGTTATATGTGCGTGCCTTGTATATGGCATTTTCTTGCAGTTTTTCGTCTACATCTCTAAATATCAGACTGCACTGCTATAATGTCTCCAATGCACTGCACACATAAAGAAGATGAGATCGTTTGGGCAACTTAAAGGGGAACTCTGGTGGAAAACAATTTTTTTCATATCAACTAGCTCTAGTAAGTTAAACAGATTTGTACTTCTGTTAAAAAAATCTTAATCTTTTCAGTACTTATCAGCTGCTTTATACTACAGAGTACGTTAAGTTGTTCTTTTCTGTCTGACCACAGTGCACTCTGCTGACCCCTTTGTCCATTTCAGGAACTGTCCAGAGCAGGAGAGGTTTGCTATGGGGATTTTCTCCTACTCTGGACAGTTCCTGACATGAACAAAGGTCTCAGCAGAGAGCACTGTGGCCAGACTGAAAAGAACTACTTAATTTCCTATGTAGTATACAACTGATAAGTACTGGAAGGATTAAGATTTTTTAATAGAAGTAATTTACAAATCTGTTTAACTTTCTGACACCAGTTGATTTATAAAAAAAAAAAAAATACAACTGACCTACAACAAAACTATGCAGTGTTACTATGAATTCACCCCTAGGGTAAAGCAGTAGAATACTAGTAGAAGAAATGAGCGAACCCTAATCTGTTCAACCTGTATTCTGTACAAATTTTTCTAAAAGTGAACTCAAACCTTGGTCCATTCCTTTTGGCCCAACTTGCTAAAATAGCATAGGCAAGATGACAGAAAGAAGAGGGTTCCCATGACCTCCCAGTAGGACATGATGCCTTGCAAGCAACTCTCCCTGCTGATCAGTAGACAATATAGGGAGGATGTCAGGGCTCATGCATAGTTTCAGCAGCCATTTTAGAGATACAAAGTGTTTGGTAAAGATCTTTGTGAGGCACACTAAGCAGTAACAACACAGATAGGAGGAGGTCCACATACAGGATATGAAAAGTTATTTTTAAGATAATTACTAAAGGAATCTCTACTGCTTATTTGGATCTTGTGCAGCTTAATAAGCCAAGGTATCATACATTCCAGCTACAGTAGAAAGAGGGCCTAGGTAAAAAATGTACATATGAGCAGTGGAGGTTTGTGTTTGACATACATAGGAAGATGTCTAGATGTGCTAATCATATTGAATCCTCACGCAAGCTGCTTTACAGGTGGTATTATACGCCTGATAGGCTAGCTAAACTATATCCCTCATCTTCAAAGTACTGTTGGAGATGTGACAACGCTATCGGTATGTTAATACACATCTGGTGGGAATGTGACTCGTTCGTCCATTTTAGTGTAAAGGGTTATTTAGATTGTTCACTCCACCTTCCTCTTACGTGGGGCCAGGAAGTGGCACTTCTTTCTTTGACCCTTGATAAAATGCTGATATGCCACCTTACTTTTATCTACCACATCCTTACGGTAGCTAGAATTCCCATCGCTCAGCGGTGGAAATCTGCTGTTAAAGCCACTGTTTATCATAATCTTATGATGGAAGGACATATAGATAAATGATTAGGAGTACGAGACTAAGTGGATTGAGAAATAGCTTGTGGGAGGAGCTGTATATTCTATTCTATTGTGTTCATTTTTTTTTTTTTTTTTCTCTTTTCCCACTATGTATATTTACATTTCTTTTCTTTTCTTTGTTTTTCTTTGTTTTTTCTCTATTTCTTCTTATTTATATAATATTTGCTTAGGAGATGGAAAACTATCTCTTCGTTATTGACATATTTTGTGTGATGCGGTATGTGTGTGGTTTATTGTGATTGTTTTGAGTGTTATGCTCCTGGTGTAGGAGTTGTAGTTTTTTTTTTTTTTTTATGTTCTTATGAAAATAAAAAATAAAGGAGTAGGTCCACATACTTACAATAATGGTGGTTTAAGCAGCACTGAAAAAGCATCCTGCATCTGTTCTCTCAAAATCTGTTCAGTTCAAGTTAAGTGTTCCAGTTTTTAGCTGTGGTACACAGATTGTTGTGGAAAAGCAGTATAGGGTTTGACTGAATACATAAGACTGTGCTTGAATGTGCTTGACTGAGCTTGTCTTTCCTCTTGGCTTGATATGACTAGAGATGCATGGTGTGAGACAAGCAGCCAAACGACCATCAATATCCCAGTCCCTGGTGAGCCTTTTGAAGGGGGCTCAAATGAATAGAGTGTTATCTGATTAAACCCCTTTAACATGTGACATCATCATTCAAATACAGATAACCCTGGTACTTTCTACCTATGATAAGGCATTAAGATCTAAATAATCTTAACGCTATTCCTGTATGTCAGAGCTTACTGTAAATGCCCATACTGATGGGTCATGTAAATATTTTTTGATTATTATTTGCAGTCATACAACACCTCATGGTGAAAGAACACTTTCCCTTTTTTATCCAAACAACACCAAACACACATACTGTTACGCTGGCAGAAGTACATTAGCTCTTTTAGATGTTTTGAGTAACTACTGAGATCTAAAAAGATGACAAGAAACTGATATTGCTTCTCAAAATGAAAGTCTTTAGATTGAAAAAAAAATGTGCTTAAACCTTGTAGGTCAGAATGCATGCCAAAGGCAAGCTGGAATTTTGATAGTCATATGTCTAATATCCACCAACACGATGGACACAGTTGAATCCGATATAGCTAGAAAGATTAGAAAAAGCAGTAAAGTAATTCTTAATCCTGATGGGGAACTTTAATCTGCTAGATGTACTTGAAGGGTGAAGAAGGCAAAGAGAGATATTTCTTTACACTTGTTAATAATGTTTTCCTTCTCAGATTGTGTGGAAGCAAGTAGAGACCATAGAATCTCATCAGATATGTTGCTGCATCGACTGCCAATACTAGTTGAAATGCCATTAACCCCCGGGAAGCGTAGCCTGTACAGATGAAAACTAGGAGTAAGAAAATAACATCTACTCTAAAGCACATTAAGGCAGAGAAAATACATTCTGTAGCAGGTATGAACCTATCAAGTTTAAACATAGACCATAAACAGTTGAGTTAAAATATGGAGGCCACCTAAACATAAATAACTGTTTTGGAAATGTATTTATGAGAGACGACGTTTGGTATTTTGTCACATTTTATATTGGTGCTTTTTGTTAAGCTTTGTGGCTTACATATTATGGCAGGTATTGTTGTGCGTCCGACACCCCCCTCCAGGTATCTCTATGGAATACAGAGAGGGGGCGTGTAGGCTGCCCAGCAGGGGAGGGCACACCCCCCTCCAGTCAACTGCCGCTCCCCCCCCCCCACACAATTTATAACTTATCCCCTATCCTTTGGACTCCTTTAAGCAGCATTCAAGTTTCCAAGCTCTCATACCCCTCCCTACCCCATGCATGACTGGCATACAGGATCCCAAACAGATCTATTAGATTACCTTGAACACTTAGTTAATCAGTTACCCATAATATTTCCATTAAAATGTGCCAACAATGTGGCACACAGAGCTTTATATATGTGGGCTAAAATGTTTGTATGTAGAAATGTGTTGCCATTTGTCAACAAGAATATTAACTGTGGAAAAAATAAACATTGTTATTGCGCACAATAGGTATAGGAATGTGTCAAACTTTTCTTATAGTACTAGTCATAGAAAAAATGGGAAAAAAGGCACACTTACCTAGCCCCAATCCCCCACTAATTCCCTACAGCTTTCACCCCCGTCTGGTCTCCAATCTTGACCCTTTTTCCTAGTGCACTGTGCAGGATCTGCTGCCTCAGCCAATCACTGGCCACAGAGGTGATCTGCCCTGGCAAGTGAATGGCTGAGCTGGCAGACCCAGCACTGGCAGAAGTCCAAAATCAGAAAATGCTGTCTGGAGTACTGAAGGGTATGTGTGCAGCCTTGGCCAATTAGAGCTCGTCTCTCACTGAACTGCTCTGGACTGTGTGCAGCAGAGTGAGGGAGGAAGTTCTCCCCTGTATGGCTTAAGATGATTTCACGCCTGCTGGGGAACATTCCCTTCCCAGTCTGTGAAGCTGACTGAGCAGAAAATACTTAGCAATATCAAGGTATAGAACTAAAAAAAAAAAAAAAAAAAAAATAATAATAATAATAATAATAATAATAATAATAAAGGCAAGGGGTGGTTTATCATGAGGGGGGAAGAAAACTGTGAGGATTATAAAATTCAATTTTAAAAAGTTTAATGTGGAATAACTTGACGGGCCCAAAAACCAACTTAACCCCTTAAGGACGCAGGACGTAAATGTACGTCCTGGTGAGGTGGTACTTAACGCACCAGGACGTACATTTACGTCCTAAGCATAACCGCGGGCATCGGAGCGATGCCCGTGTCATGCGCGGCTGATCCCGGCTGCTGATCGCAGCCAGGGACCCGCCGGCAATGGCCGACGCCCGCGATCTCGCGGGCGTCCGCCATTAACCCCTCAGGTGCCGGGATCAATACAGATCCCGGCATCTGCGGGAGTTCGCGATTAAAATGAACGATCGGATCGCCCGCAGCGCTGCTGCGGGGATCCGATCATTCATAACGCCGCACGGAGGTCCCCTCTCCTTCCTCCGTGCGGCTCCCGGCGTCTCCTGCTCTGGTCTGTGATCGAGCAGACCAGAGCAGGAGATGACCGATAATACTGATCTGTTCTATGTCCTATACATAGAACTGATCAGTATTAGCAATCATGGTATTGCTATGAATAGTCCCATATGGGGACTATTCAAGTGTAAAAAAAAATGTAAAAAAATGTAAAAGTAAAAGTAAAAAAAAAGTGAAAAATCCCCTCCCCCAATAAAAAAGTAAAACGTCCGTTTTTTCCTATTTTACCCCCAAAAAGCGTAAAAAACATTTTTTATAGACATATTTGGTATCACCGCGTGCGTAAATGTCCGAACTATTAAAATAAAATGTTAATGATCCCGTACGGTGAACAGCGTGAACGAAAAAAAATTAAAAAAGTCCAAAATTCCTACTTTTTTAATACATTTTATTAAAAAAAAATTATAAAAAATGTATTAAAAGTTTTTTATATACAAATGTGGTATCAAAAAAAAGTACAGATCATGGCGCAAAAAATGAGCCCCCATACCGCCGCTTATACGGAAAAATAAAAAAGTTATAGGTCATCAAAATAAAGGGATTATAAACGTACTAATTTGGTTAAAAAGTTTGTGATTTTTTTTAAGCGCAACAATAATATAAAAGTATATAATAATGGGTATCATTTTAATCGTATTGACCCTCAGAATAAAGAACACATGTCATTTTTACCAGAAATTGTACGGCGTGAAAACAAAACCTTCCAAAATTAGCAAAATTGCGTTTTTTGTTTTAATTTCCCCACAAAAATAGTGTTTTTTGGTTGCGCCCTACATTTTATGATATAATGAGTGATGTCATTACAAAGGACAACTGGTCGCGCAAAAAACAAGCCCTCATACTAGTCTGTGGATGAAAATATAAAAGAGTTATGATTTTTAGAAGGCGAGGAGGAAAAAATGAAAACGTAAAAATTAAATTGTCTGAGTCCTTAAGGCCAAAATGGGCTGAGTCCTTAAGGGGTTAAAGGGGTACTCCGGTGGATTTTTTTTTTTAAATCAACTAGTGCCAGAAAAATAAACAGATTGGTGAATTACTTCAATTTAAAAATGTTTATTCTTCCAGTACTTATCAGCTGCTGAATACACTACAGCAAGTTTTTTTTTAATTTTTTTATTCTGTCTGACCACAGTGCTCTCTGCTGACACCTCTGTCCATGTCAGGATCTGTCCAGAGCAGAAGCAAATCCCTATAGCAAACCTATCCTGCTCAGTTCCTGATATGGACAGAGGTGTCAGCAGAGAGCACTGTGGTCAGACAGAAAATAATTTAAAAAAGAAAAGAACTTCCTCTGTAGTATACAGCAGCTGATAAGTCCTGGAAGGATTAACATTTTTTAATAGAAGTAATTTACAAATCTGTTTATCTTTCTGGCACCAGTTGATTTAAAATAATAGTTTTTTTTACTGGAGTACCCCTTTAATAAAATACCATACTCCTTATGCTCAAGGTTTTAACACAATATAACATTTGAGCTCAACCTCAATAATACAATTGGCTTAATGTGCAAAAATGCTAAACTTGTTTAACAAAATCTAGTAAAAAGCCTTTTACAAGATGGCTATAGCCACAAGAAAAGAGCGATTTAATATTACTGGATGTGGTTTTAAAATTAGATATTTAATTGCAATCTAATCTAATTTAATTTATATCGTAATTTAAATTAGTCAATTACAATATTTTTTCATAAAATGTGGCTAAACTACAGCAATGTTGGTAAAACAGTTGGTAACCCTGTTTTTTCCATAGGTCAGGGGTCACAAGGATAATTTATTTTTAGCTCCTGAGCTGCAGCATTGCTTTGTACATATGTTTTCCTTTGATGTCCTTGAAATGCATTTGATGAACAGTGTAGCGTACGATTGTCTTTCTCTATTTTAACAAGATCACATATCTGAATTATGTATCTTTATAAAAGTAGCCTTATTCTTCTTTGCCAGGATAATTACATTTTTCATCACACTTTACCGAGGGTGATTTATTATCCCGCAATATACAATGCGCATTTTATCAAATTGTAAAAATAATACAATTCCATTTACATTTTAATAAGGTTGGGTTAATATCTACATGTGTACATCCCTCATTGCATGTAATATCTACACATAGAGAACATTATATGCAGCAGGCCTGAAGCAAATGTAACACAATCATATTGTAAAGCTGATCATATCGTGGAATCAATGAAATGTTAATTGAATCTAAGATTTTTTTAAAAACTGACATAAATGCGGAATTATGGAAAATCTATATGAATGCAAATTCATTTCCAATTAGAAAAAAATTGCTATTCTAGATTATTGCTGACATTCATAGAAACTCAAAATGCTTAGTTACCTATAGATAATCTATAGTAAGGTCCTTTTGTTGCTTGAAACACCCTGACAATGCATAAATTATGACATTTATTTACAAAAACACCAAATAAGCAAATGTAATATCAAATATTCTATTTTTAAAATTAAATTAAATAAAATATTATGTCAGATAATTCTGAGATACACACATATATATATATATATATATATATATATATATATATATATATATATATATATATATAATGAAGAGGTAAGAGTGGCACTGTGTGGGATTCCAATCCCAGGATCCAGGTGGGTGCTCGGTCCTATCAAAGACCCGACCACAAAGTCCCAAACTGTACAGACCAATAAAGTAAAGGACGGGACTTCAGCAATCCAATGAAAAAAGTGTTCTTTTTTTTTCAAAAGTGAACAAGCTAAGTTTCACCCTACACACACACACACACACACATATATATATATATATATATATATATATATATATTTTTTTTTTTTTTATTTTTTTATTTTTTTCAAAGAATATGTTATAATTGCACTAAATGGCAATAATGGAATATCGTATAGATCTAAAATGATGATAAGAGACCTGTATATTTCATTAGGAGTCCCAACAACATGCATCCTTCAGCACAGCTCAGCTAGCCCTGTTGGTATTTGTGCCCCTTTTTAAACAGCAGGGACAAGCACCTGTCACCCTCAGCATGTTAAGCATTTAGATATAAAATAATTCTTTAAACAACCCCTTTATTTTACACTTGCCTCTCATTCAGGCTATAAATAGAACATAACATGGACCCAAACAGTTCACAAACCAAACAAAACCAATGCTACCACCATTTATTAAATGTAAGCAAAAAGTTTAAATTCCCGCCCATTCTTCAGTTTGGGCATAGAGAGACACAGTGCAAACAGGATTATACAGTTATAGAGGCATCTGTACAACACTCCGAGAAAAGAACCCTTTTCTATTGAATAGGACGCCTGCACAGAACCTGCCGAGTGTTGCTTCAGCAACAGAATGGTCCAGCATTGACTGTGTCTCTCTAAGACGCTACTGAAGAATGGTCGGGAAATGAAGTTTACAGGTAGACTTTAACGTCTTTGGTATAGCATTCCTCAAAGCAAAGTTAAAATATTAGACAATCAATTCAATGTGATATTCAATCTGTTATCAAGTATGGTAGAACCTTATGTCATTATAGGCCATACCCAGAGGGGGCTTATGTCATTATAGGCCATACCCAGAGGCATAGCTATAGAAGTAGCAGAGGTAGCAGTTGCACCAGGGCCCTGGGGCCTAAGGGGCCCCAAAGCACATCTGCCCCATAAGAGAGGAGTACAATAATTGGCAGGTGGAGCACTGTTTCTGAATTTGCATCAGGGCCCTGAAGCTACAAGCTACACCTCTGGCCATACCCTTTTTCCATAGATGCAGATAAAAAGAGAAAAATGGAATCCAGCAACTCACCGCAATGTCTGAAATCAGCGTCTTGAATCCGCCTTGGATGACCGGGATAGTGCTGAAAGCTCAGAGGCTACAAACCGGTAGGTTTCATCCACATGCACTTCTTCCGGCCTCATTAGATGAGGCCGGAAGAAGAGCACCTGCATGAAACCTACTGGTTTGTAGCCTCTGAGCTTCCCGCACTATCCCGATCATCCATGACAGCTTCAAGACTCTGATTTCAGACATTGCGGTGAGTTGCTGGACTTCCTTTTTCTCTTTTTATCTGCATTTTTTTATTCTATGGACTTCCTTGCACCACCGATACATACAGCTTTAATATTGAACCAATAATTACCAGGGATCTTCATCTGCATGTGCCAGTTTTTATGCTCAAGGTGTGTTAGTTAGGTGTCTCCATTTTCTATCTTTCAACTTTACTTGACTTTTTCCATAGAAGTGATCTATGCCTACAAGAGACTTAAAATTACCTACCCACTGTTCTCTCTGAGCTGTATTAGGCTGGGTTCGCACCACGTTTTTCAAATATGGTAACCGTATACGGTTTTCTGCAAAAAAACGTATACGACCGTATACGAAACCGTATGCATAGAGAATGCATTGCAAACCATATTCCAAATGTTGTGTACGGTTGCATCCGTTTTGCCTCGGATACGGTTTTGCCGATTTTTCAACTGTAGGCAAAAACGCTGTCGACCACGTTTTTGCCTCCGGTTGGAAAACCGTATGCGAACCGTATGCGGTTCTTTTAACATTGTTGTCTATGGGAACCGTACACAGAATTTCAGAATACGGTTGCACACGTTTTTTCTAATCCGTTTTTGGAGTTGACACATGCGCAGATTGGAATTTCAATAGAGCAATAGTAACTTTATTAAATTGCTGGAAAACTAATTCCAACAAAATAGCAAAACCGTTGGCAAAAACTGATGCAAACGGATAGAACCGTATGGGGAAAAACCGTATACGTTTTAATTTGGAGTCATACAGTTGTATAAGGTTGCATACGGTTTTTGCCATACGTTTTTTAGCGGAAAACCGTATACGGTAACCGTATTTGAAAAACGTGGTGTGAACCCAGCCTTATCTGGAAATGATAGAGTTAACAAAATCTATTCCCTGCTGACATGTAGAGTTGTCATTGGGCATGTTTCCTTTTATTAAAAGCTGTTAACGTTCTTTCCTCTCCTAGGTTTACAGTGTAGAGGGAACACCGAGCCTCGCTGCTCGTTCACCACTACAACAGACTGCTGAAGAAGAAAGTCTGTAGTTTCAAATAGAATTCAAACTAAAGATTCAACTTGAAGTACTGTATACATTCTACAAAAAACAGTGAACAGACAAACTAGGTCTCCATGAATCTAATGTGTTCCCTATTTGCTCACTTAATACATTTCTTTCCCACAATTTGACCCTGGATAATATTTGCCATTAGCTGACAAGCATTAATATTTGTATGTATTTACTATTATTCTCATTACAAATTGTATTTCATGGACATTTTACTTCCTCACAGGCTTGGGGCTCAACGAAGCATAAACAAAAAAACAATATCACATTTCACTTAGGTTAAAAGTAGTGACCTATGCTGCACAACATGATCCTTCCTCGCCTTCCATTTGGAACTTTTAAAATTTGTGCTGGAAAAATCCAGCCTTTAATGATAAATACCTGATTCTATTACTTACGTTCCACTGCCAGAGTTCAAGACTCAGATCAAAGCTAAAAGCACACGGCAAGATTGCAGGAACAAATAGAAATTGAATGGCCTGACTATGGAAAAGTACCTGGCAAAGTCTGATTGTTTGTGATAGCCATTGCAATATGTCTCACAATAGGTCTAAGTATTTAGGATTTTATTGTAGACCTTTCCATATTTGCAACTGGTACATAACAAATGTAAGACACAATAACATCTAAATGCTTGTTTTTTCACTATGTTACAAAGATGCATGTGAAATCCTAAATATTTATTTTATCTATATATTTTTTTATTTTTTAAATAGATTTATGTATCAGTAATGCAGAAGAATGCATCATGTTTAGAGATTCGCAATGCTTTTCTGCCAGTCTGGCAAAAAGTTCTGGTCCTGACTGAACTGGTTCTCTCCGAACCTGTAATTCACAATAGCCCAAAAAGTGTGTATAACACTGTCTAATAGCTTTAAAATCCCTATATTGCACTGTTATTTCACCTAGAAGTGTATCTGTCTTCTCCTGAGATAGTTTTAAGGCAAAGTTAATTTCAAAGTTATGGCACAATGTATGGCTATAAGTAAAAAGATGGTACCCAGTGGTAACTAATAGTGTTGCTCGCGAATATTCGCAATGCAAATTTGATTCGCGAATATCGCATATTCGCGAATTCGCGAATATTCGCAAATATTTGCGAATATAGCACTATATATTCGTAATTACGAATATTCGTTTTTTTTTTTTTAACAGTACACATCACAGTGATCATCCCTCTCTGCTTCCAGCTTGTGTGGTGTAAAGAAGGCTCTAATACTTCTGTGTGAGACTGGCGTGCAAATTTTCGCATATGCGAAAATTTGCATATGCTAATTTTCACATATGCAAATTTTCGCATATGCGAAAATAAAACGAAAATATTACGAATATGCGAATTTAGCGAATATATGACGAATATTCGTCCATATATTTGCGAATATTCGCGAAGTCGAATATGGCCTATGCCGGTCAACACTAGTAACTAATAGGTGGAATAAAAACACGCTTGCACTAGTGGAATGTTTATGCTTTCTAAAATTAATGTACAATTTGAAGACAGGTGCCTGACACTGTTTATATGCACACAGCGGTATGGAAAAGAACAATGACTTATTCCAAGTGGTCCAAAGATTATCCCTTTTAGGAATACAACAAGTTTTGTGCCTGGGAAGTAAAGAAGCAGTGGCTTTTTCCAAGCTCTGAAAAATTATTCCCAATATGTGATATAGCAACAGGATTGATGTCCTAGAAAGTGTCTAAAAGTAACCAAAAAAACCTCTATCCTGCTTTTCACAATTAGTGTAAATAAAAAAACTTCAAATTAAAACAGATTTTGCCCTGACAGAACAGATGTAGAACACTCTCTGTCGCTTTCCTACAATGATTAGATATGTGTAGTCCTACTACTATCTGTGTTGTTCACTGCTTAATGTCCCTTACAGAAATCTTCACCTTCACATGTTATCTCTGAAAGGGCTGCTAAAGCTATGTACATAAGCTTTTATAGTGTCTTTGATATCACCCTATACTGCCTCCTGATTGGCGAGCTGTTTAAAAGGAAACATAGAATTCCTTGAAGTCATGTGACCCTTCCTCCTTCACCATTCTGCTATGTGTTCTTCCAGGTTTGGAAGAACGGAAAAAATTCTGGCCACAACAAACTTCTAATCAAACTCAAGTTCTATGGGTTAGGTTCACTTATCTATAATCATGTTTATGAGGTCTACATGTTATTTGCTTTCAATACCTTAAAGTCAACATCAGGAGCATCTTAAAGCGTTACTCCCCCCTAGACATCTTATCCCCTATCCAAAGGATAGGGGATAAGATGTCTGATCGCAGGGGTCCCGCCGCTGCGGACCCCCGTGATCTCTCCTGCAGCCCCCCTGTCATCAGCTTCAAGGAGCGAAGTTTGCTTTGTGCCTGATGACTCACAATACAGGGGCCAGAGGATCGTGACATCAGGACCACGTCCCATCATGACGTAACACCTCATCCGATAGGCTTGCATTGAGGGGTGGGGCGTGACATCATATGGGGCGGGGCCCTGACATCACGATCCTCCAGCCCTTGTATCATGAGTCATCAGGCATGAAGTAAACTTCGCTCCATGCAACCGATGACAGGGGGGCTGCAGGAGAGATTGCGGGGGTCCCCTGTGGCGGGACCCACGCTATCAGACATCTTATCCCCTATCCTTTAGATAGGGGATAAGATGTGGAGGGGCGGAGTACCCCTCTAATACTGAGTTTATGCATACATTTTTGGGGACACAGTTTTGTTTTGTTTTTTTTTCTTTGCTACAATTTAGGGAAGTGCTCTGCTATTCTTTGTGTTAATCTTTTGTCTGCAGATGTTCTGATACCTCAGCATGCAGCCATCAGTTCAGCAACTCAGGTCCCAGACTTTCCTACCGCACAACTAACAATGAATCCCCTCTTGAATTCTTTCAGAACTGAATCATTATTCCCCAAAACAAAAAGATTTTTAGAACACCACAAATAATAACGTTTATCAACAGCAATATAACCTACTATGTAAAAATAAGGGCGTCCACCTAAATATAAATGCTAACTGTATAAGGCTGAAAACAAACATTCCTCTCAAATTCAAATCCTTCTGCTTAACTATTAAAAGATGTCAAACTATGGTAAATGGTAGACTACACTGCAGTTCAAAGAGACAAAGCATCTGTTCAATTCTATTCCTTTCCACTCTAGATGTGATGCACAGATGCTTATCTCACTGCTGCAAATCTGGTCTGCCCTGCTCACCTGATCGATTGAATTGCTCACAGCGGTGAGTCCATCAATGGATAATCAGAGTTTCAGTCATTTTAACTGACTAATATGTATTGAAGCACAATTCTTTTGGAATATGCAGATTCAGATTATGGGAACCAAATCAAAAAATTTTAGATTTTACTCAGACTCTTATGCAATGTTTGGGGGATATATATATATATATATATATATATATATATATATATATTAATATATATATATATATATATATATATATATATATATATATATATATATATATAGTCATGGCCCTAAATGTTGGCACCCCTGAAATTTTTCAAGAAAATGAAGAATTTATCACAGAAAAGGATTGTAGTAACCATGTTTTGCTATATACATGTTTATTCCCCTTGTGTGTATTGGAACTAAACCAAAAATGGGGGGGGGGGGGATGCAAATTGGACATAATGTCACACCAAACTCCAAAAATGGTCTGGACAAAATTATTGGCACCCTTTCAAATTTGTGGAAAAATAACATTGTTTCAAGCATGTGATGCTCCTTTAAACTCACCTGGGGCAAGTAACAGATGTGGGCAATATAAAAATCACACCTGACAGCAGGTAAAAAAGACAGAAGTTCACTTAGTCTTTGCATTGTGTGCCTGTGCGTGCCACACTAAGCATGGACAACAGAAAGAGGAGAAGAGAAGAGAAAGAGAACTTGTGAACCGAAATTGTGGAAAAAATATCAACAATCTCAAGGTTACAAGTCCATCTCCAGAGATCTAGATTTGCCTTTGTCCACAGTGTGCAAAATTATCAAGAAGTTTGTAACCCATGGCACTGTAGCTAATCTCCCTGGGTGTGGATGGAAGAGAAAAATTTATGAAATGTGTCAATACAGGATAGTCCGGATGGTGGATAAGCAGCCCCAAACAAGTTCCAAAGACATTCAAGCTCTCCTGCAGGCTCAGGGAGCATCAGTGTCAGGGCAAACTATCCGTCGACATTTAAATAAAATGAAACACTATGGCAGGAGACCCAGGAGGACCCAACTGCTGACACAGTGACATAAAATGCAAGACTACATTTTGCCAAAATGAACTTGAGTAATCCAAAATCCTTCTGGGAAAACGTCTTGTGGACAGATGAGACCAAGATAGAGATTTTTGATAAAGCACATCCTTCTACTGTTTACCAAAAACGGAATGAGTCCTACAAAGAAAAGAACACAGTACCTACAGTGAAATATGGTGGAGGTTCACTGATGTTTTGGGGTTGTTTTGCAGCCTCTGGCACTGGGTGCCTTGAATGTGTACAAGGCATCATGAAATCTGGATTTCATGAAATCTGGATTTTGGGTCACACTGTACAGCCCAGTGTCAGAAAGCTGGGTTTGCATCCGAGATCATGGATCTTGGACACAAACCCAACAAAATGGCAATAAAGCGCTGGAGAGTTCTGAAGTGGCCAGCAATGAGTCCAGATCTAAATCCCATTGAACACCTGTGGAGAGATCTTAAAATTGCTGTTGGGAAAAAGCGCCCTTCCAATAAGAGAGACCTGGAGCAGTTTGCAAAGGAAGAGTGGTCCAATATTCCGGCTGAGAGGTGTAAGAAGCTTATTGATGGTTATAGGAAGTGACTGATTTCAGTTTTTTTCCCAAAGGGTGTGCAACCAAATATTAAGTTAAGGGTGCCAATAATTTCGTCCAGCCCAATTTTGGAGTTTGGTGTGACATTATGTCCAATTTGCTTTTTTTCCTCCCTTTTTTGGTTTAGTTCCAATACACAAAAAGGGAAAAACGTATATAGCAAAACATGTGATACTGCAATCCTTTTATGTGAGAAATACTTCATTTTCTTGAAAAATTTCAGGGGTGCCAACATTTACTGCCACGACTGTATATATATATATAATTGTTAAAACTATTTTGCAGCCTTTGATGTCCTGATGCAAACACTGTTTTTTGTTTTTATTTTATTGCTATGACCCCCCCTCTCCCTAAATTCCTTCTTGTTCCCAAATGATGGGGATTTACTGTTTTATTGTATTCTTCACATCTTTACTGAAAAAGTGGTTTAAATGATAATATCTTTTTTTAAATGTTTCAGATCATCAAACATTCTACACAAAGATAACCCAAGTACACACAATATGCAGTTTATTAGTGACCATTTCATTTATTATGGGAAAAATTATATCCAAACCTTTATGGCCCTGTGTGATAAAATAATTTCCCGCTAGTGGTGGAGTACCCCTTTAAATATAACCTGTCTGACAAAGTGGAGTAGGCCAACAGATCTTAAAACATAAATACATTATAAGATCCAAAGAAATACAGAAAAGATGAGAAAAAAAGGGATACAAAGCCATTTCTAAAGCTTTGGTACTCCAGAGAACCACAGTGAGAGTCATTACCCACAAATGGAGAACATTTGGAAGAGTGTTGAAGCTTTATAAGTGGCTCTCCTGCTAAAATTACTACAAGAGCACAGCGAAGACTCATCCAAGAGGTCACAAAATAACCCACGACAACATCTAAAGAACTACAGGTCTCACTTTCTAAGTTAAGGTCAGCAACTGCTGAGCCTAGAAGTTTGTGACAAATCGAATCACTCATAACTTCGTTCATCTCTAGTGTTCATGACTCAACCATAAGAAAAAAACTGGCAAAATTAGGTAAAACTGGCATCCATGGCATAGTTCCAATACAAAACAACAGCTGACCAAAAAGAACATGAAAGCTCATCTCACTTTTGCCAAAAAGCATCGAGATGGTCCCTAAGACTTTGAGGAAAATATTGTGTGGACTGATGAGATGAAATATTAACTCTTTGAAAGGTTTCCATCCTATTACATCTGGTGTAAAAGTAACACAACATTTCAAAAGAGAAGTATTATACTAATAGTTTAATATGGGCAGGCTGCTTTGCTGCTCTAGGACCTGGAAAGCTTGCTGTCATTGATGAAACAATGAATTCTATAGGAGAGTAACCAGCCATCAGTTTGTGACCTCAAGCTAAAGTGTGCTTAGGTTCTGTAGCAGGACAGTGATCCAAAACATACCAGCAAGATCACCACGAATAGCTCAAAAATGAAGATTATGGAGTAGCCTAGTCTAGATTTGAATCCAGCTGAGATGCTGTAGCATGATCTTAAAATGTTAGTACATGCTCAAAATAGTGTTGCTCGCGAATATTCGCAATGCGAATTTTATTTGCGAATATCGCATATTGGCGAATATTTGCGAATATTGCACTATATATTCGTAATTACGAATATTCGTTTGTTTTTTTCACAGTACACATCACAGGGATCACCCCCTCTCTGCTTCCAGCTTGTGTGGTGTAAGAGGGCTCTAATACTACTGTGTGAGACTGGCGTGCAAATTTTCGCATGTGCGAAAATTTGCATATGCGAATTGTCGCTTATGCTAATTTTTGTACATGCAAATTTCCGCATATGCAAATTTTCGCATATGGGAAAATAAAACGCGAATATTACAAATATGCGAATTTAGCGAATATATGACGAATATTCGTCCATATATTCGCTAAATATGGCAAATTCGAATATGGCCTATGCCGCTCAACACTAGCTCAAAACCCTTCCAATGTGGTTGAATAAAAATTCTGCAAAAAAGAGTGGGCCAAAGTTCCTCCACAGTGATGTCAAAGACTCATTGCCAGTTATTTAGGTGTGCAAAAAAAAAAAAAAAAAAAAGAAACCTTGACGGGGCAAATACATTTTTATAGCACTAAATATATACATATCTAATATAATAAATATCCATTGAGTGCTTTTTTCTTAACTTATAGGACTTACTGCTAGTAGTAATAATATCAAGGCTAAGTCGAGTCCCATTAAGAATGCACAGTCTTTACTGCTTGTACAGAGACAAATTACTTCATAGTCTTCCTATAATAAAGAGCTAAATGATACACTGTGTGTCTAATATCCCCAAGGGAGGGGGGAGCTGGTTCAGAAATTGAGAGAACTCTTTAGGGAGCATATTTGCTTACTTTGGCTTTAATTTCTTATTTTGCAGCTACATTAAATAACGGTGTTCTGTTGTTGCTTGAGCATTACATTATTATAGTATATTTACATCAATACTGGTGATTATACTATATTAGTAACAGACTATATGATGGAACGCAGCATTGGCAGATGTTTGTGTGTCAGTTAATATCTCCACAAAGGACTGTATTTTAGGGCCTACAGAGATCAATGGAAAAGGTATTACACACCCTTATAACGGAGCCATATTTCTGAGGTCATACAGTCCAAAGAATATAGTAGGAAGTAGGACAGAGGTTTCAGCTGAGAGGACTTGTGGTCAGACTGAAAGGAAATTCAAATAGAAAAAAAACATCCTCTGTAGCATACAGCAGCTTATAAGTACTGGAAGGATTAATATATTTTAATAGAAGTCATTTACAAATCTGTTTAACTTTCTGGCACCAGTTTATGTAAAATAAAATGTTTGCCAGTGGAGTACCGCTTTAAGGAACAAGCCAATTTTGACCTTAAAGTGGTACTCCGGTGAAAAACTAATTTTTTTTTCATATCAACTGGTGACAGAAAGTTAAACAGTTTTTTTTAATTACTACTATTAAAAAAATATTAATCCTTCCGACAATTATCAGCTGCTGTATACTACAGAGGAAGTTGTATAATTATTTTCTGTCTGACCACAGTGCTCTCTGCTGACTCCTCTGTCCATGTCAGGAACTGTCCTGAGTAGGAGCAAATCCCCATAGCAAACTTCTCCTGCTCCGGACAGTTCCAGACAAGGACAGAGGTGTCAGCAGAGAGCACTGTGGTCAGACTGAAAAGAACTACTGAACTTCCTCTGTAGTATACAGCAGCAGATAAGTACTGGAAGGGTTAAGATTTTTTTTAAACAGAAGTAATTTACAAATCTTTTAAACTTTCTGACACCAGTTGATTTGAAAAAAAAAAAAAAAACAGTAATACATATTATCAACCAAACCAGATTCTCCTCTAAGAAGGTAGCTCATTCTTTTAGAGGTAATTCTGGTTTGGCTAATAATCTGTAGTCGTTTCCAAGGTTTTAATGTGGTCAAGCATTGACTTACAGGTGGCAGCAGAGGGCTGGCTGTTTTCTTTCTGAAGGAGAGTTATTTTTTCATCATAGCAATAACATCATCAGTGCTGCAAGGTTTATTTCTGAGTTAATATTTTATGAGAACAAAAATGAATTAGTGTATTTTCCCCAATGGCATAGTGATAGTGCAGCTTTTTATAAGGCTGAGAATTCTCCATGATACATCAGTAAATTGGAACACTATACGTGCCCACTTTTTACGTACTAATTAAATATCCATATACAGTTTAGCCTCTATAATTCACATTGAACATGTTCCATTTTGGAAATATCTAGAAAATACATGCTGAACTGTTGTTTTATTGCATTTCACATTGATACATTTGCATACATACCGTATTTTTCGCCGTATAAGATGCACTATTTCTTCCCCAAAACTGCGGGAGAAAAATTGGTGCATCTTATACGGCGAATACCTGCGGCCATCAACGGCCGGGACCCGCGGCTAATACAGGACATCACCAATCGCGGTGATGCCCTGTAATAACCATTCAGACGCGGCGATCAAAGCTGACCGCCGCACCTGAAGCAAAAATAACACTAACCCGGCTGCTCAGTCGGGCTGTTCGGGACCACCGCGGTGAAATCGCAGCATCCCGAACAGCTTACAGGACACCGGGAGGGACCTTACCTGCCTCCTTGGTGTCTGCTCTGTGCTGGGATCCCCTGCATGGCCGGCGCTCTTCTTCGACGTCATCACATCGTCGCCCACGCTGTCCCGTCATCCAATAGGAGCGGCGTGCGTAGCGACGTGATGACGGAGACCGTGGATCCTGGGGAAGAAGATGTCCGGAGCAATGGGGACACCACGGGGACGCGATGACAGCATTGGAGCGACATCCAGGGCAGCGGTGACGGGTCCGGAGCGGTGGGGACAGGTGAGTACTACCTCCTATACCAGTGGTTTTCAACCTGCTGACTTCCAGATGTTGCAAAACTACAGCCAACAGCTGTCCAGGCATGTTGGGAGTTGTAGTTTTGCAACATCTGGAGGTCCGCAGGTTGAAGATCACTGTTGGGTACAGAATCTTTTTTTTCTAGATTTTGCACCTTTAAAATAGGGTGTGTCTCATACGCTGGTGCGTCCTATAGGGCGAAAAATACGGTAATTTTGTCTAAGACCTATAAGTAGCCCATCCTGGCTAGTAGTGGAATTCTACACTACAGCAGAGCTTTCCTGAACTGCCGTACGTCACGCTGCTTTGTCTCTATTAACTGCAATTCGTCAATAATATTACTTGCTCATGCCATGTTATTATTTTTCTTAGCAATTGAAAAAAAAAAAAAAACATCTGCGTTCTTGCTGTATTTTAAAGACTGGGCTAATCATAGGGAAACAATGGGCATAAATGAATTTGCTTCTCTGTGAATCAGCTCTATGAAAGACAATGTATGTGATGCAAATTTTGCAAGGCAACACAAAAGTACAAAGCTCTTTCAATTAATATTCTTTTTATTCCTCGATAGTCACATTCTTCATACATTTTTGGTCTCCTTTGTTCGATTCTTCAAGTATTCTAGTTTATAGAAAGTTCACTGCAGTCTGTATTGTCTCTAAACAATATTGACAGGGAGTATCCTGGGCTGCTGTCAGGCATCAAGACAGCCCGTGTAAGTGTTATTGATGTCATAAATTAACCATGCCATCTGATCAATACATACTTCCTATACTGTATACTGTACTAATGTGAAAAGTTAAGGCCAAATCAAGAAGTTGAAGTTAACTATTGTTTGTTCATGCTACTATTTTCTGTTCTACAAATGCCCCTTCAGTTGTCACTAAAGGATGATTATCCTGCCTATTTATATATTATTCTTACACTTTGTCAGGCACTATCAACAATAAATGTGGGTGGTGTCATCTAAAGTCACCACTATACCAAGTATAAGAAATATAGAATGGCATGAGACAAAATTATTACCATGTAGGATATATTAAAATAAATAAATAAATACATACATGAATGAATACATAAATACTAATAAAATCAAGACGCTCAGTTGAAGGTCCTATTATTATTTATTTAATTTAATTTAATTTATTTATATAGCGCCTACAGATTCTGCAGCGCTTACAATTATGGGGTACAAACTCAGATTTGCCCATAACATGTAGTCAATTAGATGCTAATTCTGTCAGTCAACATTTAGATGCAGCATAAAGTCCAAGCTAAGTATAAGGGTAGGTTTACACAAAACAGATCCGCATCGTATTTTACGCTGCAAATCCGCCTGTGACCCAACCCATTTTGTGCCTCCAGCTGTTAACACCCCCCATTCCGCCGCCTCACCCCGCCCCTGGCCTGCTCGCAGCGGCAATCCGGATTGCCGCTGCGAGCAGGCCAGGGGCGAGGCAGGGGAAGGAGGTGGTAACCGCTGGAGTCATCGTCGGATCCGCAGCGAATTTTACGTTATTATTTTATGTATTTTATGTATTATCCGTTATGTGTGACCCTACCCTAAGACAGTAAATTTGATACAATACCCAGAGTAAAGAACTGTCAAACTATCACAAATTCCATCTCTAGAAGACGGAGCTGTATTCAAATGAATAAATACATTTACTGCTTTACTACATTTACACATATAAATGGGTGCATGATGTTACAAAAGAGCATTTACAGTTTAGCTTTCAGTACTTATTCAGGAAATCTGATTGTGATTTGAACATTATTCATGAAAAAAAAAAACTTTAGAATTGGAAGTTATGAAAGAAGTCATTGTAAGCCACAATGAAAGAGTTTTATAGTATTTTGCCTCTTTGGTTGCTGTTCTTTGTGCTTTCCTAGTATATAGGTGAGACAGGATTTCGCATAACATTTTTGTAAATCCATCAATTTAACACTTATCACTTGATTTCTTTATTTTGGAACCAGCTGAAAGGAAAAAAATGCACAAAGTGGCTGAAAGAAAACACAAAGGGGGAGATTTATCACCCCGATCTATTCTCCAGAGTAGTTTACACATTAAAATTTGCAGAGTTTTGGTCTAGCATGCAACAAGTGTATCAAAAGTTGCACCCTGTTTCATAAATTTGGTGCACAAACTTCCCATCACCTATTTAGATGGTATTACCGCCTGGTCTGAGGTTTCGGCTTAGTTTGCATCGGTGTGACCTTTTTATGACTTTTCAGGAAAAGTCGCAGTTCATTAATTAAAGGGGTATCCCCGGAAAAAAAAATTGTTTTTTATATCAACTTGCTCCAGAAAGTTAAACAGATTTTTGAATTTGTTCTATTAAAAATCTTAATCCTTCTAGTAGTTATCAGCTGCTGAAGTTAAGTTGTTCTTTTCTTTCTGACAATAGTGCTCTCTGCTGACACCTCTGTTTGTCTCAGGAACTGTCCGAAGCATTAGAGGTTTGCTATGGGGATTTGATTCTACTCCGGACAGTTCCTGAGACAAGCAGGGGTGTCAGCAGAAAGCTCTGTTTTCAGACAGAAAAGAACAACTCACCTTCAGCAGCTGATGAGTACTGGAAGGATTAAGATTTTTTAATAGAAGTAATTTACAAATCTGTTTAACTTTCTGGAGCCAGTTGATATAAAAAAAAAGTTTTTTCCTGGAATACCCCTTTAATAACCACTGCATTTTGTACTATATTGTAGACCTCTATGCTTGTTGAGAAGAGAAAAGCTCTAAACCAAAAGTCGCATAAAAGCCTCAACTAAACTGTCAGACTTTCTGAGATACAAATTTAGACCATCTTAAACGGTCTTAACAGTTTGATAAATCTCCCCCAAAATATTCAATATCTTTTGTTCCTTTGTTGAAAATCTAATGCTAAAAAAAATACTTGTTTACTTAGGTTTCTGCAGACTCTTCACTGTGCTCTGTATATGTACACTAGCGTCATCACATCTTTTTCTTAAGAAAGGACCTACTCAGGATTAAGCAATTTAGACACTCCTGTTGAGAATAACAGCTTAGTGGATTGTAGAGATGGGTGAATCGAAGCTGACAAAGTTGAATTCGTTCCAAATTTCATTCTGAACAAATTCAAATTTCCTTGCGCTCCGTGGTAATCACTACATTTTGTGTGGGCTGGGGGGCTACAATGGCGGCTACATTTGTGAGGACATGGGGCAAGGAAGTCTGGAAAGGCAGGTAGGTAGGATCACACCGATTAACATGGTGGCATGCAGCCTATCAGCAGCCAGCCATGTGATGTCACAGCCCTATATATTCGGCAGCTATTGCTGAAGATGGGCATTTCCCGTTTTGCTGAGAGAGTAGAGACTGTGTGTGTGCATTAATCACCGTTACTGACAATACAGATCTTTACAGCGGCGAATCCATTCACCTCAATCCTGCATTCGTTCTGGTTGGAGAGAGAGCAAACTCTGTGTGGTCACTAATCAGCGTTACTGACAATACAGATCAGCTAGGGGAAATCAATTGACCTCAAGCCTGCATCACTGCAGGCAGGCAGGGAGAGTTTAGAAGTCATTTCATAGTCTGCCAATTGAGATCATTACAGGAAGCACTTCCCATTCAAAGACTGCAAACAACCATAGTGCAGGCGGGGACAGTTCAGAGAGAAAGAGAGAGTACGCTTTTTTCTGTTGCAACCATACTGGGGTGTAAAACTGTATAAAAAAAAGTGAAAAATATACGTATATAAGTTCTATTTTTTTTCTGGTTAAAGCTAATAGGGCATACTGTCGTTATTGTAAACACTCTCTGTAGCCCGGAAACAGTGGCTTTTAATAGCTATTTGTGAATATATTTGCATATTCACAAATAATTAAATGGGCTGCCATGACAGCATTGGACACTAAACAGCCAAGTTGTTTTAACCTTCAACTTTCTGATCATGCTTCTATAGACAATTCTTAAGCAACTTTTTTGTGAACACTTCAGGTTTGATATATACAGTGTTGTAGATCTGTTATTCCCAGTACACTACCATTTTACTAACCCTATGAGGCAGTAATCTTTGTTTACTAATGCCATGACCAAGGGTTGATTAGCAAATTCCAATACGACCTCTATTTGCTGCTGCCTATTTGTACAATGTGCTATGTTTCACTAAGGCCGCCTTCTATTTCTTTGCATACTAATGGTCTGAGTCAGTATAGCCAGCATACATCAGGTAAGTCATGTCACATTACCACTTACCAACAACTTTAAAATTATCAGGGATGACATGGGGTGCTCACCTGCCTCCTCCAAACAGACATGATACTTGAGTGAGCATGTTATTCAGAGGTCAAGTCCTGGGAAAATAGTGCAGGAACTCATCCAAGTTTTCCCACTCAAGGGCTAGTCCTGCAGAACTACTGCTAATGGGAACTGTGTTCCTGGTGTGGAAGAAGTGCAGGAATTCAGTTCCAATGGGTTCCTGCGGGACATGAGCCCTAATTTTATGTTTCTATTATGCCTAAACTACAAATAATCTAACTTTAAATTTACTTTAAATTAGCTAAATGCTGAAACAGGTCTCAAAATAGTTCTTCTGATGGGATCCTTTTTGCACTTTTACTGCCTTGCTTATTACGGATTACACAGCTATTTTAAGCTATACTCTCTTTCACATTTTATTACTAACTTGCTATCCAAGCTAATTTATTCAAATATACAGAAACTATTGATGTTCCAACTAACATGTCTAAACTTACAACTCATCATTTATTAAGGACTAGAACAGGAGATTACCAGTTAAAGTGAAATTTGTGTCTAACGGAAATAGTAAAGCAAGACTAAAGTGAGTGAAAAGCTGCAAAATAAGCTAATTTAGGAAAGAAAAACCCTTGTCTGATCATAAGAATTTAGATTTTTGTCGTACCAGATGTCAGCAGTTCGGGCTAGTGGAGATTGTGTAATAGCTTGGAGTATGTGTTTTTGGCATACTTTGGGTCTACTGATACCTGTGGTTGGACATTTTATCCTGACAATCTTATCATGTTTGGGTATCATAAGTTCAACTTTTTTATTGCAGTGCATTGTTTTTATACTGATTTACATGTGCATATACTGAGGAGTAAACATGTGCAAGGGTTAACTCCTCATACTGCCACCAAAGATGGAAATATGTAAAAATGCATGAAAATGGAGTCACATGACCTTAAGTCAGACAGGCTTCTGCTAGAAGCCACTAAAATTTTCTGAGAGGGTAGGCTCTCATTTCCAACCCTCTCTTCTTAGGGAAGTAAACTTCTCACTACCCTATGCTGTAGAGAGTCTGTGTGCACTTCAATTTGAAATTCAAATAAAGTTTCTGTTTTTAAGTTTATCCATGTGTCTGGATCAAGTTTTCTGTACATACCATTACAGGTACACCAGCACCCCACCACACCATAGTGTAACCTGGGGTCCATAACTTCTGAATTGGGCAGACCCCCAATTTAAAAAAGTCATCAGACACCACAGAAAAGCAAGAGTTCAGCCACAACACAAAGCTACTGTGAATATCATAGATTTTCTAGAGGGTTTACTACCCCCACTTGCTCTAAACTACTACTCATATCTTCCTTGTGGACACCACAACTGGTGTACATGGGTCAATATTCCTACAGAACAATTTAAGCAAATAGTGGAATCTATGACATGATAAATGTATGTGGTTATGAATGGCAAAAAAGGTCCAACATGCTACTACTACTAGGGTCTCTCTAAGTGGCGATTGACTGTGATTTGGTGTATTCAGTATACCAAAGCGTTATTGCCTGTCATTGTAAAACTGACTAATAGGCATAAAATCCTACATGACCTGGCAGCCATGACAGCCCATCGAAGGCCTTTTCCCCTCTAACAACCCACTTAGATGTTACAGTTGCAATGCACTATAGCATCTATAGGGTTAAACATTAAAAGTTATCTTGACAATGTACTAAATTACAAAAACATGGCTTCTTCTTCCAAAAATAGCACATAGCCATAGGTTAAGTGAACTTTTACAGTTCAGTCCTATTCACTTAACTGAAGTTGAACTGCAATACCAGATACAACCCATGTAGAAGCATTGTTTGTGGAACAAAACACCAATGTTTTTCTAATTCTGTAAAATTATTATTCAGGCTTGCTTGTACTATTCCAAATATCTATTATGAATCACTTCTCTGTACACAACCATACATATATCCATTGGATATCAGAGACAGGTGAATCAAATACATACAGAATATTAATGCATGTTCTTATTGAATCCCTTTCATATTAGAAGGTTTGATGCAGAAATCAAGCCTGAAAATAACATTTTGGGTTTTGCATTTAGTGCCTGTCCCCTATTGATCAATACATGTTGTAACCTTATATTTGTAATCTTTACCAACATTTGCCATAGCTATTTTTAAAGACATCACCCCCTTTATTCTGGAAAAAAATGCATTTCTATACTTATGTCACAGCTACACTTCTGACAAGATCCATCTTTGTGAAATTTACGCCAGAGGCTGAATGTTTACAAATTGAGTCTTTCATGTTCAGTTCTGTATGCATTATTAAAGGTGGATACACAAGCTCCTTTATAAGCAGATCGAGGAGGCTCAGCAGACGGAAAGCAATCCGCAATTTCAGATGGTTCCGAAAACCTTTTAAAAACATAGCAATTGGCATGTAAACCTCCGTACTTGTCCTCATTATTATAACGTGCTTCTCTATAAATCTGTAATAAAGGCTCAGTCACATATAATACAACTTCCCAACAGTTCTGAATACTTACAAGCCTCCTATAATCATTCCAGACTAATAGGCACATTTATTTGGAAGAAATACCACCAAATCAGTATTCGTGATAGGGAAGTGTGAAAGAATTCTTCTGACACTGTTAACTATGAGATCAAGAGCTGCAACAAGTTCTGCAGATCTCCCTGTCTATTTCTGCTTAGCATGGAAAACTATGAAATATTATGCTAAAAATGCAGTCAGATTACACTATAAATCATTTATTGGATAAAGAGAAACACATGTCCATAATTCCCATTATTTTATAGTAAGGACAGTCCAGAAAGACCATAAAAAGCAGACTACAACAAACCTAGGGTCACAATTTGTCATATTTAATAATTGTACATCAAATCCAAATTTTCATGAATATTAAGTACCTTTTTCTCACCATGTACATGAATGGGGGTAGGGTAGAAGGAGGTGGGGTTATTGCCAAGACGGCAGGAGAAAGCATTACACATACCATATTAGGCTACTTTCACACTACCGTTGTCACCCTGCAAAAACTCCCGTCTGAAAGTCCCTAATACGTCCATCAAAAAATCCCATTCATGTCAATGGGATTTTTTGACCATCCTGCAGTACCAGTTATGTCCCGCTATGACTAACAGACATTATTTTTGACAGCATGAAAGACTGTGCATGCACTAATTTTTATCCCGTCAAATATAACGGTGGAATAAAGGCTGTTAACATTATAACACTGAAGTCTATGGGTGATGGATGCTCAAAATTGACATTCGTTAGTGCCCATTATTTTAACATCCATTATTAGCAGTTATTTGTACTGTGCATGCTCAGAACATGGAAAAAAAAACAATGGACATAAAATAACGGACTATAGCGGATGAAATAATGAGTGATAACGGATGGAACATGTCCATTGTTTTGACAGAATGCCTGTTAAAATAACGGACATTGGTCAACCATTAGCATCCGTTATGTTCAGCTATTTTGTCTATTTTTCCATGACCTCTTTCAGCAGAAAAAGGGCTGTTAAAATGCAGGGACATAACGGTAGTGTGAAAGAAGCATTAGCAACAAGGTACATATCTCCTGCTGCAACAATTTTCACCCAGAAAGAAGCATTAGAACATGATCACCTGCACTATATACCTGTATTATTAAGTTACTGTGGGCGGCCCTGCTGTTAGTTTTATTTAAGTGACCTCCAGGAGAAGTAAAGGTGGACACATCTGTATCACCAGAACTGGGGTCCTCCCTGTCCACTCCGAAACAGAGGAGGCTGCACTTGCTCAGCTCTGTGGGACCCCCCCTCGGATCATAACAACAGGGAATCCCTATTCTACAAGTGAAAAAGTGGCAGTATGCATGCTTAGCCACTGCTCTTTTCCCTCAGTATAGGACAGGGAAGTACAAAGCTCGACTACCTTCAAAAGTCACATTAATCGGCTGCTTACTACCTATCCTGTGAATAGATGATACATTAAAATTTTGGGATATCCCCTTTACAAGTGTTCTCCAGGATAAGGCAGCAGCTTTTATAGAAGAGATCTGTGGATAGACATACTGCAAAATAATCTCAGTAATAAAATTTTGACTTCTTTACTTAGATCACATTTCAAGGCGTTATCAGGCAGGAGGGTTCAAAACTATGTGTGGAATATAAAAAAATAATCCTATAATTACCTATAGCACTCCTACGGTGCCTCAGGTGTTCCGCTCCGATCCCCTGGTGTGATTGTCTTTCTAAGCTGCAGCATGACTGTCAGGCCCAGGAAGCACCGCAGAGAATTGCTGAATGCAGCGTGCTTCCTAGTCCCGACGTTCATGCAGCAGCTCAGGAAGAGGATCATATCCGTGAACTGGAGTGGGACACTGGAGGCACCACGGGAGCACTGAAGGTGAGTAAAGGTTTATTTTTTTTATATAGCACACAATAGGCATAGTTTTTAATCTTACAGTCCCAGAGAACTAATTCAGATGAGAAAATCATAATGACCACATAAAAATTAACATAGGAAAGTCTCCTCGACCTCTGACTTAAAAGTCCCAAAAATTCCCAGTGGGCCTACAGCAGTAGAAAATAGGGTCAAAATAAAGTGAAAAATAAGGCAAAATGAGAATTAATTTAAAGGAGTAGACAAGTATAAAAAATAAAAATAAAAACTCATCCCCTTTCAATAGGGGACCGGGGCTACAGACCGAAGATCCTGCGGATACCGGATATGTTTATTTTAGGAATGAGCAAATCAAATCTGACAAATCCGATTTCATTACAAATTCCAGGAAAAATTAGCTTTGCAATGAACCCAAATATCACTGCGATTCTATCGCACGAATCGCTTCATTAAACTCCATTTACTCCAATGTACTGCTGCAGTTGGTTGTACAACAACTGTAAAGCTAACAGGGGCTAGTTAGGGTGAAAACGAAAAGCCATAGTCACCTGATTACAGTGCCAAAAACAGATTGCGTAGCAGAGCTTATTGTCCTTTCATAAGTGTAACCAGTGTGTACATACGTGGTGCACGTTATTTTTTTTTCCTGAAAAAATAATTTTGGCTTAGTTACTGTGAAAGGCAAGCCAAAGCTACACCCTTGTTTCTGTAGCCTTATACAGTTTGTAGTGGAACACATAGTCCATCTCTCATAAGTATAAACTGTATGTACACCTAAGTGGTGTACGTTTATTTTTTCCCCAAAAAAACTAATTTTGGCCTAGTTACTGTAAAAGGCCATCCAAAGCTACTTTTCTGTAGCCGTATACAGTTTGCAGTGGTACGCATAGTTCTCCTCTCATAAGTTTGCACGTACACCTAAGTAGTGTAGGTTTTTTTTTCATGAAAAACTAATTTGGGCCTAGTTATTGTTAAAGGCCAGCCAAAGCTACACCCTTGTTTCTGTAGCCTTATAAAGTTTGTAGTGGAATGTATAGTCCGCCTCTCATGAGTTTAAACTGTACGTACACCTACGTGGTGTCGTTTCTTTTTCAAGAAAAATGAATTTGGGCTTAGTTACTGTGAAAGGCCAGCCAAAGCTACACCCTTGTTTCTGTAGTCTAATACAGTTTTAAGCATAGTGGAACGCACTGTGCTCCTCTCATAAGTGTAACATATATGCAATAAGCTGGTGTATAAGTATGTCAGGCAGAGAAGTGCCAGGACGTGCACAGAGGAGTAGCAGAGGCCTAAATTAATCAGGAGCAGGCAGAGGTCACAGAAGAGTAGGCGACGTGGCAGCAGGAGTCGCAGCAAGAGGTCTGAGATCCCGTTGTCAGCTAGCAGTTTTGTCTCCACCCCCAGCAACCCAGCAGCCGTGAATGATTGGTTCACTCGGTCATCAACTTCATCCCGAATGACATCCGACACCCCCAGTCAACAGTCGGTGGGTTCCTCAGACTCAACCCTCAGTTGGCATGACCCTCATGCTGCTGCCACCTCCAGGTTCTGTGATTGTGCCACCATATGGTCTCCTCATGCTGATGCTCCCACCTCCAGGCTCTCTCATTGTGCTGTCATATGGTCTCCTCATACTGATGCTTCCGCCTTCAGGCTCTGTCATTGTGCCGCCATATGGTTTCCTCATGCTGATGCTGACACCTTCAGGCTTTCTCCTTGTGCCGTCATATGGTCTCATCATGCTGATGCTACAACATCCAGGCTCTCTCATTGTGCTGCCATGGATACTGCAAAAGATAATAAAGGTGCTGTCCCCAGTTACAGAAATTCCTCCGCATTAAACCACATGTATTGAGGATATGCATTAGCTAAAACTTAACTTAAAGGGGTACTCCGGTGAAAACCTTTTTTCTTTTAAATCAACTGGTGGCAGAAAGTTAAACAGATTTGTAAATGACTTCTATTAAGAAATCTTAATCCTTCCTGTACTTATTAGCTGCTGAATACTACAGAGGAAATTATTTTTTTTTGAATGCTCTCTGATGACATCACGAGCACAGTTCTCTCTGCTGACGTTATTATATTAATAATAATAATGCATTATTTATTGTTGTCCTTACTGGGATTTGAACCCAAATCCCCAGCACTGCAAGGCAAAAGTGCTAACCACTGAGCCACCATGCTGCCCTTAGCATACATCTGCTATGCATGGTTGCTAAAATGGACAGAAATGTCAGCAGAGAGCACTGTGCTCGTGATGTCATCAGTGTTCCAAAAATAAAGGAATTAATAGAAGTAATTTACAAATATGTTTAACTTTCTGCCATCAGTTAATTAAAAAAAAAAAGGTTTTCACCGGAGTACCCCTTTAACACTTGCCAAAAAGGGAATAGGGCCAGAGTAGGGCCTCACAGGCGAAGATTTTACCCGCATCTGCTACAATGGACAAATTTTGAGGCAAGTGTTGATCAACCTTAAAAGGACAGCCCCACACAGAAACCTCTCCCTATTTCCAACTAAAAACCTTGGGTAATGGCAGTGTTTTTAGGTGGAAATAGGGAGAGGTTCCTGTGTGGGGCCTCCCTTTTTAGGACGAGTAACACTTGCCTCCAAATGTGCGAGAGTAGGCCTTACAGGGGAAGTTTTTACCCCCACCTGTTACAATGGACCATACGTTGTTCCCTTCCACCTTTTAGAGGTCTTTGCATCGCATCAGTACTTGTGGGTGTAGGTGGCACATGGTGTTAGTGCACACCTTTCCTTTAGTTAGATAAAAAAAAAAATTGGGCCCATATATTTTATCCTAAGAAAAGTTAAGTTTTAGCTAATGCATATCCTCAATACTTACTTGTGCACACCAACACTTTGCCAAAAGAAACCGTTTTCTTCTGCATTCCTGCCTCAACTACTATTCTGATCCTGCCTTCCCGCCTGATGCCACACATCTGATGCCAAGTTTTCTTTCTTTCACTCACCTTCATCAACGGCTACTGGTATTAACCCCCACCACCCCACTCTACCAAAGTGCACCAAAGGGCACGGCAGCACCGACATGTGGAGCTGTAACTATGGTCAGGGTCAATATATATCCTATATGGCCCACTGGGTGAATGTGATTCCTGCACAGCCACAACAGCAACTTGGACAGGTCATACCGCTTCCGCCTCCACGCTCTCAGGCCGTTGGTCCTGCGACAGTGTGCGACTCTGCCTCCTCTTCCTCCACCAAGTCCTCAATCTCCACTGCCCTGACAAGTCTCAGTGGCCCTTCAGCATACCATGTGTGCAGGGCACGGCAGTGTCACGCTGTTCTTCGCATAGTTTGCCTTGGCAAACTGAGTCACACAAGGGAGGACGTGCTAAAAGTGATTCATCAAGAAATTGAATCATAGCTTACACCACAAAAAGTGGAAATGGGAACCATAGTGACCGACAACAGGAAGAACATCTTGTCTGCGCTGCATCAAGGATGCCTGACCCATGCCCCCTGCATGGAACACGTGTTCAATTTGGTTTTCAAGCTATTCCTGAAGTGTTCCCCCATCTGCAAAACATCCTAACAAAGGGAAGAAAACTTTGCATGCACATCAGCCACTCACACACCGCAAAGCACACCCTCCTTGAGCTGCAGCATCAGAATGGCATCCCCCAACATAGTCTGATTTGCAACGTTTCCAAATGTTGGAATTCCACCCTCCATATGTTGGACCGACCATACCAACAGAGAAAAGCCATCACCGATTTCTTGATGATCCAAGTGGATAGGGGGACTCCCATGTGTAACTTCAATGTCAACCAGTGGCACCTCACGCGTGACATCGGTTGCTTGTTCAGGCCCTTTGAGGGAGGCACTTTATTAGTCAGTCGCCAGGATTACGGGATGAACAACGTCATTCCACTGCTTCATATCTTACAACACGTGTTGAAAACAATGGCTGGTCAGGGCACTGGAGATGTGGCGACTGCATCTCAAGGCCACATGAGCCCTTTCGGGGCAATGTTTTGCAAAATGGATTGTTTTTCTAGTCATCTGACAGGAGAGAAGGAGCAGGAGCAAGTGGAGACACAGGGTGATGAGGAAGACGATACAGAGTACACCGTGACCATGTGGTCTCCTCATGCTGCTGGCACATTAAATGAAACTTTGTCTTAATCTATTTGAAATCTTCAATCAAAATTTTACAAAATATCTTTTATCATTTCTTTTTTGAGGCCCTATGGTCTCGTCAGACTGTTATCACCTCAAGGCTGGGTCATTCTGTCACATTATGGTCTCCTCATGCTGCTGCCACCTCCAGGCTGTGTCATTGTGCCACCATATGGTCTCTTCATGCTGTTGGCACATGAAATTTAACTTGTAAAATTTTACAAAATATCTGTAATCTTTTCAATTGTGAGGCCCAGTGGTCTTGTTGGGCTGCTGACACCTCTAGGCTCTGTCATTGTGCTGACATGTGATTCCTTGGGTTTTGTGGTCATACAGTATTAGTTGAAAATAAAAGCTTCGGGCACCCAGGACATTAAACTTGTGAATATAATCAAAATCTTCAATTACAATTTTAAATCTCATCAATCTTCTCAAATGTGAGGCCCTATGGCCGTCATCATATATTACCTGTGGAATTGCCACAAGAATCCAATGAAACAGATTGGCACGATAACAATGAACCATAATTGATTCAATGAAACATTCGCACTTTCACAGTCGGGGGGGGGCACTGAGTGACAGGGGCTGCAAAAGGTAGTAGATCACTTCGCGGAGGACTGCCAGCTCGATTTTAGGATAAAAGTGCGAGCTTTTTCACTGCAGCCACTTCTAGCTTCATGCGCCCACTTATCCAACAGCACAGAAGCTGAATGTGCTCCTGTCCAAGTTGTTGGTACTGCAGTACCTCCCTTTTCAAGTGGACACTCACAGCATGGGGCTGCGCTGAGAGGCAGGGGCTTGGAAAGGCGGTAGCTTGCCTCCCAGCAGACCGCCAGCTCGATTTTAAGATACAACTAGAAGCTTTGCCATAGTTTACACTGCAGCAATTATACACTATTGGAGCTGGAATTACTGAGGCTGCTGGCACCAGACTTGCCTTCCAATGGGTTCTCAAAAAAGGATTTGTGCCGCCATGTGATCTTTTCATGCTGCTGGCACATAAAACTTGTGATTCTATTCAAAATCTTCCATTTAAATAAAAAAATTAAAAAAAATGATATGTAATCTTTTCAAGACTGAGGCCCCATGGTCATTGTCATATAGTAACTGTGGAATAACCACAAGAACCCAATGAAACAGGTTAGAGCGATAACAATGAACCATAACTGATTAAATGAAACATTTGCAGTTCCACACAGAGTAAGACAGTTGGGGGGGGGCAGGGGTGCTGGAACAGGTGGTAGCTCGCCTCGCGGTGGACCGCCGGCTCGATGCCCAACAGAATGGGGATCTGCACCCCTATTTATGCTCTCTTTAGCCCAGAAATAGCCATTTTTAATAGTGATTTGCCGCAAATAAATTCGGACCGGACCCAATTTTTTGGGAAAATCAATCAAATCAAATCTTTCAAAAATTTGCTCATCTCTAATTTATTTTATACTGGATGACACCTTGAAACAAATGATATTGTCTGGGAAAGAAGACGTCAGGTGAAAAACAGGTGAGCAACAGGCATGTACAGCAACATAAATATTACATAATGTGTAATATTATTCCAATTATTATTATCCCCTTAATAATCTAATATATAAAATGAAATATTTTTAAACCGATAACAAATTCAAATGTAGTTTGAATATAAAACATGTTAAGAAACACAGACTTAACACAATTACGCTAGCTAAAGAGAAGTGGTAAGAAGATGGGGGGGGGGGACCACAAATCCCAACATTTTGCTACAATGGCAACTTTTAATATCACCATTGTTCTTGTTCCTGAAAGAACAATCGAGAAATTAGATAATTTGCCAGCTGAATACAGGACAAGTACATACATTAGATGTCCATCCTTCTTTTTTTTTTTTTTTTTTTTTTTTATATGTTGTTCTAAGGTGTTTTTTTTACCAACCTTCTTATATAAAGGCCAGCCCACGATCTCCGGGTCGGCACTCTGTTCCATGCCCGAAGGTTGGAGATGCAGGCCACAAAGTCTCCTCCATTCAAGTCTATGGTAGGAGGCATGATGGCTCTGTATTAGGGGGCGTGGCGTGATGTCACGGCCACAGCTGCCGGGCCGGAGATCGCAGGGGTCCCTAGCAATGAGAGCCCCGTGATCTAACATTTTATCCAAAGGATGGGGCATAAGATGTGTGTGGTGAAGTACCCCTTTAAGGATTAGGCCAATTTTCCTTTTTAAGTTTTTGGTTTTTCCTCCTCTCCTTTTTAAATCTATAACTCTTTTATTTTTTCACCTAAAAGAATTGTGAGACCAATTTTACTTTGTAATCATCTGTTTCATGTTACCATAAGATGCACCAAGAAACCAAAAAATTTTGGGGGGGAGGTTTGGTTTTTACGGAATGCACTTTATGGTAAAAATGATACATTGGCCCTCATTTACTAAGTTTTCCGGGTTGTATTTTTTCTTTTTTCCCACTGATAGCTAGGGCTTTTCACACATATTTACTAATGTGTCGCATGTGAGTGCCGCACAATGTCGCATATGAGTTATAGTGTCGCAGCAGAATCCCTCTCGGATTCTGACAAGATTCCTGTCAAAATTCATTCCACTCAGAAGCGCTGGAGTGTGAGAAAAGAACTGCTTTCTGTTTGCTGGAGATTATGGCTGCAGCAAACAGAAAGCACATTCCCCTCTCCCCCCTCCGTCCTGTCACATTCCCCCCTTGTCACATTCCCCTCCTGTCACATTCCTCTCCCCCCTCCTGTCACATTCTTGTACTGTAGTAATACACTGGGTTTAATTCCCAGGCAGATTTCAAATCTTCCACGGGACCTGGGAAACCTAGTGTATTACTGCAGAACAAGACCTCTCCCCATCAGCCAATCACTGGCTTGACACGTGACACCACTGCGGCCAGTGATTGGCTGAAAAGGGAAAGGTCCTACTGTACCAAGAAGAGAGGAAACTCCAGAACACACAGAGACGAATCTGCAGGGACCGGGACTAGGTGAGCAAAATTTTAATGTTTTATTTTCCTCCCTGCGCACTTTGCTCATTGTTTTTCAAGCAGGGTGCCTCCAGCTGTTTTGAAACTACTATTCCCAGCATGCCCGGACAGCCTTTGCCGGTTCGGGCATGCTGAGAGGTGTAGTTTTGCAACAACTGGAGGCACCCTGGTTGGGAAATAGTTTGCACAAACTTGAACACGTTTTTTGCAACAGCTTGCAGCTGTCGATCAAAAAACAACACAAAACCCGAGTAATGTGGTCGGGAAAATTGGTAAATATGTGTGAAAGTAAGGTTTTTGTTGGGGAACGCCCCTTTTTAGGCTTTTCAGCAAGCCGAGTCGGGTAGTTCAGGAATTAGTGTCGCAACATGTCGCACATTGTCTGCGCCATGGCGCAGACAATGTGCGACAACATAAACCCGACAAATGCTGTCGGTTTTGCGATATTAAATAAGGGCCATTATCTTTATTCTGTACATCAATGTGATTAAAAAGATACCCCATTTATATAGTTTTTCTATCATTTTACTACTTTAAAAGAATGCAAACTTTGTTTTAACAAAATGTATATGCATTTTGTGTCATTATCTGTTGTTTTCATCTGTACCATTTTTGCTTTGATGTGACTTTTTGATTGTTTTTTATAATTTTTTTCTGAAATGTAATAAAAAATCTGTATTTTTTTATGTTTATGCTGTTTACCGTGCAGGATCATCAACATTATATTGTAATAGTTTGGACATTTACGCATGCAGCAATACCAAATATGTTAACTTTTTCATTTCTTTTTTCTTATTTTTTTTGTTAAATCAGGGGAGTTTTTTTTTATACTAGTTTAGAAACTTTTTTTCATTTTTTTAACACTCTTTAAGTCCCCATAGGGGACTTTGATATGCAATTATTAGATTGCATTCACTGTACAATGCTATGCCTGTAGCATAGCATTATACAGTGTGATCAGCAATATCAGGCTACATCAGTGAATCTGCAATTTAGCTCATGGAACTCATGCCATTTAAGCTCATGGAAACCCCGCAATCACATTAAGGAGATTCTACGAGCCCCTCTGAGTTACTGGAGATAGTTTAACTTTAGACACCTTGATCGGCATTGATCATGATGTCTAAAGGGTTAATGACCATCAGCAGTGGGATTTCCACTGCCTGTCATTACCAGTGAGTGTCTGAGGTACTGAGCATGTGTGACTAACATGAGGGACATGAGGGGAAAAAAAAACTGAAAAACAACAGAGGGCAACGTAAAAATGTACTAAAATATCTAGATACAGGAGCATGTCTTTTAACTTGTTAAGGACAATGGCCATACAGATACGCCCTTGCATCCTGGTACTTAAGCACCAAGGGCGTACCTGTATGCCCTGAGTCCTTAAAGTACATCTGCAGCGATAACAACTTATCCCCTTTCCACAGCATAGGGGATAAGTCCTGTTAGGGGTCCAACCGCTGGGACCCCCGCGATCTCCCGAATGGGCCCTGGCATTGCCACTCTCAAAGAGCGGCAATGCCAGGGTCCATTCGGGAGATCGCGGGGGTCCCACCGGTCGGACCACCCGCGATCAAACACGTATCCCCTATGCTGTGGAAAGGGGATAAGTTGTTATCGCTGCAGATGTACTTTAAGGACTCAAGGCATACAGGTACGTCCTTGGTGCTTAAGTACCAGGATGCCAGGGCGTACCTGTATGCCCATTGTCCTTAAGTTAAAAGACAATGATATTTTAGTACATTTTTAATTTGTCCTATGTTGTTTTTCTGTTTTTTTCCCCCCTCATGTCCCTCATGTTAGTCACACATGCTCAGTAGCTCAGTTTCACCACTTGGATCCTCTTATACACTAACAAGAATCCCTATTGTTGTGCAGCCAGAAGTGTTTCGCTAGAAGTGGCTTCATGGGAAAACTCCTTCAATTTAAAAGGTACACAAGAGTTTAAAAGAAGAATAGGCCTTCTAAGAATAAGGTTTTGTTCTCAACTAAATGAAGACATTATTATATTTGAATACTGTTACATTTCAACAAAGGAAAAATATTGATGGAATATTTTTTTTTTCACAATGTTGTTAACATTGGCCATCCTTGTGTAGACATTAAGACCTGCTCCTTAAGATGATGTTAATTGCTGTCAGTATAATGGGATTATTACTGTTCACTGTCAGTTATGTCTTATTTATCTGCAGTTAAAGTAAAACCCTGTCCAGTTTATGGCATCTAACAGCAGTCATTTGCATAAGAAAATAACACCCTCTGTATTTGCTGGAATATTATTATAGTTTCCAGGTTGATGCATATGAAAAATGTGGGGTTTTATTTGATTTCTTCCATGTCACAATGATTTATAGGTTGTACACGTAAACATAAGCAATAGGTCAATGTGCAATATGGTGGCTGAGGCTACTGTTAAATTGGGATTTCCTATCAGCACTACCTTGGTTTTATTTTTCCCAGGTAAAGCCATTAGATTTTTTCCTGTTTATTCCAAAAGATAAATAAGGCCAGAATATTTTCCACAGACCAAGCCCATCATAAAAAATAAGGACAATTTGTCATTATCAATTGCCATCAATTTCCACCATGGAAACTACAGATAGTCCAAAAATATATAGGGGGTATTTATGAAGCATTCTACCCTGGTTTTCTTAAGTAAATTTGTCTCAATATTTTGGCGCAGTGTGTCTTTTGTGACATTTCTTGTGACTTTTCATTTACCTGTGTTTTGGATTGTTGTTGCGGTAGATGTGTTTTTGGTTGATTTTTTGCAGTGGTCAGGGATTTATGAAACTGCAACTTTTTTTTTTTTAAAAGGTTGCATACTTTTGCACAACCCACCAAAAAGGGCACTAATCACCACCAAATATAAAAGAGCTTACAAACTACCTGTGGACAGCGTTATTAAAAAGTCGCATTGGTTGTCGCATGGGTTAAAAAGTCGCACAAAAAAAAGAAAACACGATACGAATTAGAGTACTGATGTAAGAAATGTGATCAGCATCAGATTTATCACATGCCCTGCACAAGGTAATAAAGTTGGTGCAGGTACACAGTTTCCACCTTCCACTTCCACGCTGCACACTCGAAGCCTCCAGCACTGCAGAGAGCTTGCAAAGGTAGGTGCTGAATGACAGATTGTAGGGTTCCCCAGCTGCGGTGCCACCGCTGGGGAACCCCACAACCTGTCATTCAGCACCTACCTTTGCAAGCTCTCTGCAGTGCTGGAGGCTTCGAGTGTGCAGCGTGACGACCACGGGGCCGGAGTATTGTGACGTCACAACTCCCCCCCCCCCCGTGTTACGTCATGCCCCGCCCCCTGAATGCTGAGAGCTTGCAAAGGTGGGTGCTAAATAACAGTTGGTGGGGGTCCCCAGCAGCGGGACCCCCGCGATCAGATATCTTAGCCCATATCCTTTGGATAGGGGATAAGATGTATTAGGGGCGGAGTACCGATTTAAAAAGTAAATAGAAGTTTGCCTACCCCATTTTTCATAAATACCCCCATAATGCTCAAAACTGAAACTGCAACGCCAGGAAGGACAAGCTGTAAGGTTATTCAAATTCCTAAGAGCTGCAAATTTGCAAGCACCTAGCTCTGTAGCATGTGGTAGGGGCTTCAATGGTATAAAAAAAACTCACATTGAAAGCAATGTTTTTTTAGCCACATGAAACAAAGTCAATACAGTATGATTCTACAATGCCTCCTGCTCATCAACATGGCAGCTATCGTCATTTGTCGCACACTGAGAAAGACAGAATCTTTACAACGAGAGATCTTGGTTTATCACACCGGCACACAACTATACATGTAAACTAAGATGTCAGCACTGCTCAACCAATATTGAACTGGAATGACAGCAATGACAGAGGCGAATCTCTGCAAGGACAGAATGTTAGATTAGAAGAATGGTGTGTAGTGATCCATTCTGTACAGCAGGTGAAATTGGATGTCACATTCCAAGCATATGGCATCAAACATTCTCTAAACAAACCATTTAAAGACTCTTGCATGGCAATGGGCTACAACATCCAGCTACAGGTGTTCACTGATCTCATGCCACCACTCTCAAAGGCTATCATGGTGCAGAGCAAAACGACAATGGAGGTTGGAATGAAGGTCTATAAATGCTCAAAGATGAATCCTGATTTTGTATGAGAGCTAGACATTGGTCTGAAGACCATGTGGGTAATGCTATGAAGAGGCCTTCATGAGGGAGCGCCACATCGATCCTTTTCCTGGAATTATGGTGTGTGGAGGCATAATGTTTGGTCGCTGGTATGGCCATTGCTCCAAAATGTTCCAGGAGCCATTTTTCTAAATGACAACACAAGGCCACATATTTGCTTGTGCCACAGTGAGCAGCTTGCATGGCCTAAATGTGCTACCATGACAGGTAGTGGGAATGTCATTAGTCTTCAATTGTAAAGGGTGCTTCCAGCACCAGATATTGATGATTTGCGTGTCCAATGTTAAGTGTATTAAACAAAAATATAGAAATGCACTTTAATTTGTGGCAGGTGAGTAAGGTTACTAGCAAGTAGCCTTATGTACCTAGGATGGTGATTATAGGATGAGCACCAAATTGAATTGCTAAATATTGTAATGTATGTGCGTGTCTATGTTCCAGAATAACTTCCAAACGGCTGGATATATTTTGTTTAAACTAAATATACATCTTTCTTTTATGTCAAATAAAAATATAGTAAAGTTTAGGGATGTCTATGAAGCATGAAAGTAACAAGATCAGGAGATGTACCAGAAGTCCTATGTAAGTCTATGGGGCTAGTCAGTATATATCTTGATTGCTGTGGAGATTACTGAAGAGTTTTAAAGGGAATCTGTCATTAGTGTCACCTGCATTAATCTGTTATTACAGGCTGGTAGTGGGGATGACACTGATGACGTGATACTAACCTATCCCTGATCTGTCTATCCGTTTGCCAGTTACCTTCCTTGCTGAGACAGCAGGCTTGGTGCAAAGGCAGCTCTTCAGGAGCACGATGGAGCATCACCAGTGCACCAAGCCTGCCACTCGAATAAGGAATGTAATGGGCAAACAGAGCCATGGATCAGGGATAGGTAAGTATCATTATCACCAGTGTCACCCACACTACCAGCCTGGAACAACAGGTTTGTGCGGGTGACACTGATGACAGATTTTCTGCCTCCAGACCAACATCATTATAAAGTATGATTGACTGTCCCGCAGGCAGACAGGTGCAGAAAATATTTAGTTTGGGTGAAGAAAGAGGGGACAGGGTGGACAGGGTGGACAGGGGAGAGAAGATTTATTGTGGGCTGTGAGAAAGTGAGGGGAGGAGAGAACACATCAGTGGAAGGGGGGGGTAGTGCTGGAGTGCAGGAATACTCACCTAGTAACATCTAAAACACTTGTCCTGTTTTGGTTATACAGTGTCACGATGAAATGGAACTGTAATTCTAGACATGGCTTTTATCGCTTGCTATTGTGGTTCATGTAGCAAATCAATATCAAACTTTCAAGAAGTCAGTTATGACCTCACAGAATCCACTTTATCTGTATTTATTTGTTCTAATAGCACTAATCTAGTGGCTTTAATAGCAACTATAATACACTATAGGGATTGGTGCACTATTAGTGAAAAGGCTTTTTTTTTTCTCATGGCCAATAGAGTCTTAATGGATTCTTGTTTTAATGTACTGAGGCACTCTGGCGATACATCTCTGGATAGATTATCAGTGAACAGGGGTGGATTATTAGTTGTCTGGCAAATGTGCTGCGTGCAAGATCATGGGGGTCCCCAGCAGCGAGACTCCCGCAATCAGGCATCTTATCCCCTATCCTTTGGACAGGGGATAAGATGTCTTAACACCGGAGTACCCCTTTAATTTGTGCTCACAAAATGTATTATAACAGATTAAGTAATGTAGTCTTGAGTGATTTCTACATTCATAGCCATCTTCCCTTCACTGCTGCACCTCTTGTGCCGCTTAGTGCTGAATTATGAGGGCATGAGGCATCTGTTGAGGGCAGGAGGCATCTGTTGAGGGCATGAGGCATATGCCCAGAAATTCCCACAAAATGCTCAGGAACCTGCACCCTACTTGAACACTTGTGTTTGACCCTCATGTTTGTTAACAGAAATGTTAGTGGGACCTCTGCTTAGCAAACATTTAGAGCCTGTCTTAGGGATAATAATGGATACATGTTTGTTGTTTTATTACTTCTTTACTACCTTTACTATTGTTATGGCATTGAATAATTTACCTAATTTGGAGAAACCTGTCTCCATGATGGGTTATTGTGTTAAAAAAAAAAAAAAAACATTTATACCATAAATCTAACCTACAGTTGCCCTTGCCTCAATGCTTCACTGTTTACATATTTATTTATTTATTTATTTATTTACTGCATGGAACAAATATAATATTATATATTTAAAACATGAAAAAAATTTAAAAATATTTGTTTTTATTCCCTTAGCTGCAGTTTACTCCACTCCTCCTTATCGTCTTCTGTGAAAAATCTACATACTGTATGTACGTTTAGGAAAAAAAAAGAAAGAGTCCCTTTTTATTTTGTTCCAAGATACATTCCTCACAGAAAACAATTCTCTGAACTTCCTATAAACTACGTTTGAAAATTGACTTTCTTCCCTTCATTTTCCAACAAACATCATTTTGTCTCTGCCGAGAGAAAAAAAATGTCTCACATTGTTTCCACCTTGCATTCTCCTTCATATAGAACAGTTAGAGATTTCATTACTGTTAAATGGGTGTTTGATTTACCCCGTAATAAAATATTTTGTCAGTAGAAATATCTGAGCCATAGAACCCAAATTGCTGGCTATTGTAGCTCCTATTCACAAAGTATGGATCATCATTTTTGTATGTTATTAGGTAATATTCATATCATGCAAAGATACTTATTGAAGGCGAGAATGTACAATGCCATCTACTGGTAATTCTTGAAATACTACTTTGTGCAAGAGCTGTTTGAATAAAGATGTCATGACAGAGAAAATTGCAGTAATAGACCGTGACAAATGTATTTCCCAGTTAATTTTGTTATGTATTTGTCTATATCAGGAATAAACACTAGGTTGTTGTACGTTACAACCTATATGTAGACTAGATAATTTTTGCTTTGCCGAGTATTGTTCAGTTGGAGCCAAACATTGGGCTGTGGGAGTGTGTATAAGGTAGCCTCACAAGTCATTTACAAAATATATATATATATATATATATATATATATATATATATATATACATGTGGAATCAGACAATATAGAGAAGGTCACAGCATGGCAGCAACAGCAGCTACATCAAAATGATTTAAAATTTTTTTACTCACGAAAACACTGCTGCCCTAGGCACGGGGGGGGGTGGGGGGTTGTAATATCAGCTGAACAGGCTGCTTATTGGCTCATGTAAAGACCCTGCAATCAGCCAAGAAATGAAGAAATGTTTGCTCGTATGCGGATCTCTGGGACCATGTCGCCCTAAAAATACTTGTTGGTCGGTTGCACATCTCCCTCTGTAAATAGGGCTTGTGCTGCTGACAACTATGGGGGTGAACAACCACATAAATGATCCAGCATTATTTTATGCAACTGTCTACTCCTAATAACTGTGTTGTGTAAACCGCTCATCAACTTGTACACAGGCAACTCATCGGCAGCACACTACCCATGTAAAAGGAACCTTACAGGGTTTAAAGGATCTGCTGCCAACTTCTTGGTGCCAGCTGTGATGTGGAGCCTGTTTTGGAAGCACAATATGTAAAGCTGATATAGATATTGATATAGATATATACTGTGGTACTCACAGCATAAATACTTAGTAAAATATTATAGTATTGGTTAATGGTTGCATTTGCATTTTCAGAGGACATATGTAATTGAATAAGATTGTCTGAAGTGATATTTCTATTTTGGAGACATAATCTCTCCAACCAACCAATGCTTTGTAATTCGGTCCTGTCAGAAGGAGCTTATTAACATTTAGAAGCTGCTTTTTGACACAAGGTCAAAAAATGCTCAAATATCATAACAATGAGTGTCAAAGAGTGTTTAATATCTGTCATCCAAGCTTCTGGGGGCAAAAAAGGGATCTTTTTGATAAGGTATATGTTAAAATAGAATGCTTAAAGAAGCTTTTCTCTCTCTCTCTATATATATATATATATATATATATATATATATATATAGATAGATAGATAGATAGATAGATAGATAGAATTTTTTTTTCTACTTATGTAGTGCAGGATAAGTTCTTAGAGAATAATGTTGAGCTTTTTGCATGAGATTCCATTTTGGCTTACAAATGCACCATGATGGCTTTTTTTTTAATGCAGCCTTCATTACCCATGAACCATGGTCTGCAGTAATTCGTACCGGGAGGGGAGGTTGCTCTGTGCATGGGGAGAGCCGTGGTGCCTGGCAGGAGATCTGGGGGATCCCAGCGGTGGGATCCCTGCAATTAGACACTTCTCACGGGATCCTGTGGATAGGGGATAAGTACTTATGTATTAGAGTTTCCCTTTAAGGCAACTGTCACAGAGGAGGATGTCTAAGTGGGCTCAGTTTGCTCAGAAAGAAGCCAGTAAGAAATTGTTGACTTTTTATACTGACAGTCAGTGGTCTTATTCTAAAAATGTACCTCATCTGACTTAGTTCAGCAACAGTACAATTTATCAGTCTACAGTTTTTTGTTTTTTTTTGGTGCTGATAAGATCTTAGAAGAGTTCATGGCCTCAACAGTCAAATGTTTTCTAGGGACACTTGGTTATATTGACATGGCTTATGCGGGGGTGACCTATACGGGACATAGAATTGTTTCCATACAAATAAAGTATGCTACAAAAGTCTCTGAATCACGCAGACAAGGCGGCAGGTCCTCATTTTCCTCCTTCTCTGATAAGAATTACATGACAGTAGTGACAGGAAAGGACACCTGACTGAATCTGCTCCTGATAAAACAGTAGTGGCATTCCTCATCTGCCTTCATCCAGGGAAGGTGGATGCTATGTTGTTGCCTTTGCAGAGGAGGATGTGAACATCCAAAACACACAGTACAAGCTAAAGCACATTTTGTGTTTATTTCCCTACCCTCCATCATGGCGTTTCTAGGACTCCAAAAGACTCGGGCTAGTGCCCACACACCCGGCTACGCCCCTAACCACACACCCCGACCACAATCCTAACCACGCCCCCAGTTACACCCCTAATCAGCTGCAAAAAAATATTACTTTAATTTAAAAAAAGGAAATATGTATATAGACAAAGTTCATAAATCCGTATAATGTTAGAGTAAAGAAAGGAATGGTGCACTCACCGGATATTCTCCCAGCTTTTTATTGAAGTCCATAAGGTATAATACATGCTGTACAGATGAGGATACAAGGTATTGCCAGGCGGCTAAGATGACAATGGGACGGGGAGAGACTTGCAACAATTGTTTCGCACTTTGCTAGCGCTTCAATGTTAAAGCCCACTATTACCATCAGACTATTACTGACCAAATCCTGTACACTGAGACCAATAATACTAATAATACCAGTATACAAGGAGAAATATCATCATACATATTACCACCATGCTGTTACTGACCAAATCCTGTATACTGAGACCAATATTATCAATAATAATGCCAGAACACAAGGAGGAATATTATTATCATACCTATTACCATGATACGGTTACTGACCAAATCCTGAATACTGAGACCAATATTACTAATAATATCAGTCCAAAAACTAAAATGTCAGCACCTCTAAACAAAATGAAATACATGCACAGGTGCACACTGCTAGTTTTGTGTGTTACATGTAAGGGACAAGGGACAAATAATACTGCCACGCTATGATCAGCACTACCATTACCACTGACTGATAACTAATAATGCTTTAATGTTACTGAATAAAATCCACAATAGCAAAAACAATATTCCAACATACAGTGATTATACAGTGGAAGATAACAGCTCTACACAGGATCTGTGGTAGATAACAGCTCTACACAGGATCTGTATACCATATAAGTGATTACATTAGTAACATGAACTGACTCTCAGATGACGTCTTTTCTGATTGGAGTTGTTCCCATTTTCTTCTTTTTTTTTTATTTGACTACACAGTATCTGTCAGTCAGACAAACATTTTAGGCGCCTTTCTCCAGCACTATCCTCACCTCTATACAAACTCCCTATGTGTATTGTCCCACAAAGTAATAGTGCACAAATTGTCTCATCCAGCCCCATAGAGCAGTAATAGGCCCCTACAGAGAGAAAGTAAGTCCCGATAAACCAGCAATAGATCACCTTACAGCAATGATAGATCCCAATAGACCAGTTATATAGGCCCCCAGCAAAGTGAATTTTTTACCACCCCACAGTCTTGACAGCAGCGGAGCATTTTCTCTTGTCCTGACAGCTGCTCTACTCCTCTTAGGAGGTTGCAGGGAGAGGGAGGGACATGTTGGCTAACATCGACACATCTGATGCAAGCCGTAGTGCAGCCACTGTTGTCTCAAACTGGTGGCGGTATCCTGGAAGTGGTAGGCTAGTGAGCAGAGCTGAATTTGCAGCACATGCTGCTCTAGGCACTAACTACAAATATGCCCCCAATATAGGGCATATTTACGTTAGCAAATTGTCTTAAGGATTCCAAGCATTCTAAACAATTGTTATTCTGATTGAAGATCAACAAAAATCATTCATCATTAGTTGTTGTACTGTAAAAATAATAATTATTGGTGGTATAACTGATAAATGTAAATGCCAGTCAGTGTTGCACTGTGCAACCTGGTCCTAGTGTTCAGTGGTGTGGACTCTGTTCACCAAGACTCATGCTCTACTGGGAAATAAAGAACACAATGTGCTGTACCAGAATCTGAAGTTTATATACATAGAGTTCCCCTCCCTCCAAATAATAATACATACAGGGGGAGATTTATCAAAACCTGTCCAGAGGTAAAGTTGCTGAGTTGCCCATATCACTACTACGTTGCTGAGTTGCTCAGATCACTACTTAGATTTTTTAGAGGCCTTTTAAAAAGTGAAAGAAGCGATCTGATTGGTTGCTATGGGCAACTCAAAAACTTTTCCTCTGGACAGGTTTTGACAAATCTCCCCCTAAGTGACTAAATATTTTACCATCATACAGTAACCAGATACAGTGCCATATTGTGACTAAATAATATCACTATTCCATAACAAAATAGCACCACCAGTGGCTGCATAATACCACCATACTGTTGCTGAATAAAAAAAAAACAATATGGGAATTCAAAATCTGTGACCATACTAAGGCCCAGGTGGGACCCAGTATGAAGGCAGGGATTCTGGGTCCCGCCTCTATTGCACAAAGCCAGAGATTAACATATTAGCAATTATGGCTAATGACGGGTCTATCCCCAGAACCGTACCAGGGATGAAGGTAGGTTTTACCAGATTTTTAACCCGGTTCACCCGGTGTATTGGGTTTATTGCAGGTGAACCAGCTGTCAGTTTTTCTTTAAATGCCAATGCTGACCAAAGCATTTAAACAATATTAACATGTGTTACTGGTGGTGCAGTGATTGGAATGGCTGGCTGCAAACTGAACACGGGGAGCCAAGGCTTTACCATGACAGCCTGAAGCTAGGTCTCTGTGGCCGCATTCATAGATCTACTGCTGTAGCATTACATGTACTGCATCAATCAAATTGCTAATATTTTGTCACATTACGTCACAGAAAAAATGATATAAAAAGTGATCAAAAAGTCTTGCGGAAAAGTGATATGTGCAAAAGTAATACTGATAAAAAAAAACACAGATCACAGTGCAAAAAGTGTGTCCTATACAGCAGCCTATATGGTAAAAGTTATAGGGAGTCAGTGAAAGGCAATTTTAAATATACTTATTTTGCTTTTTTTCGCAATTTTTTTTAAAGTAGTACCATAACATAAAAGCTATGTAAATTGGGTATCATTTTAATCATATTGACCCACAGAATAAAGAGAACATGTAATTTGTATCTTAAAGTTCAATGTGTAAAAACAAAACCCACAAAATTTGCTAAATTGTGCTTTTCTTTTCAGATTCCCCCACGAAGCATTAATTTTTAATGTTAATTTGTTTTCCCTTAGTCCTATCAGCAGCACAAGTGGGGTGTTCTGCCCCTGTGAAGCTGGCAGGACAGTGTAATTTTTAATTCTGCCCAAGTATTTAAACATTTAATTAACCCCCACATATAAGGCCTCCTCCCACAGGCCACATTGCTTAATAGCAAGTAAACTAAATTAAACAAAGGGCGGGCTGCTGTTAGGACTAAGGGAAAACAAATTTACGCTAAAAATTAATGCTTCCCTTATGTCCTAACCAGCAGCACAAGTGGGGACTTAGCAAGCAACAACACAAATAGGGAGGGACTACGGAAGAGTGGCACTTAGGATGGATTGCCCAAAGGCCAACTCTTCCGAACATTTGGCATTAACCTTGTAATGACTGACAAAAGTATTATGGGTGCCCCCAGGGACGTGCACACATAGGGGTAAAAGGGGGCTGGAGCCCCTGCCCTTTTTCTCACATGCCCTTATAGTGCCCTCACAAAAGGAGGTACAGACTCAGGGTGACAGGTGAAGTAAAAAGTAGGGATGCACCGATATATCGGCGGCCGATACATATCGGCCGAAAATAGCTGTTTCGGGGAAATGCCGAAACAACAAAAAATGTGCCGATAATGACCCACCTCCCCTGCCCGCCCACAGCACAAGTTGCAAACACTGCCAGTGGCAGAGGCACTCGTGGGGGGTGCAGGGGGGGCCGGCCGCAACATCTGGGGGGGGCACTCTCCGGGATAGGAATACTTCTTTTTATGTGCCCGGGCCGGCTCCCGTTTGTGGCTGCAGTCAGGGGCCGGCCAGCGCATATAAAACCTAATACTGTATACTAAAAACCAGGGGGCCTCCAGCTGTTGTGAAACTACAACTCCCAGCATGCCCGGACCGGCAAAGTCTGTCCGGGCATGCTGGGAGTTGTAGTTTCACAACAGCTGGAGGCCCCCTGGTTTTTAGTATACAGTATTAGTTTTTATATGCTCTGGTCGGCCCCCACCTGCAGCCACACATGGGAGCCGACCCGGGCACATAAAAAGAAGTATTCCTATCCCGGACATCCCTGTGTCCCGAAAAATCTTTTCGGGACATAAGGATGTCCGCCGGTCACTCACCATTCCCCGGCGTCCTCTTGCGATCCTCCTTCGGTCCTTCGCTTCTCCGCCTCTATGGTCGTACGCACGGGACGGGACGTCCCGTGCGTACAACCATAGAGACGCAGGAGGACCGCAGGATCGTCGCAGGAGAACGCACGCCGGCCGGGGCCTGGTAAGTGACCGCGTCATCTTCTTCAGTGTTCCGGTCACCACTCCCCCGGTCCCGGCACCTACTGCTATGGTCCATATGCCATAGCAGTAGATGTGACCCTGGGCCGGAGGAGCGGTGACCGGAACGCTGTGGGGGCAGCAGTACAGACATACAGCCTCCAGCCATACACTGTATATGGCTGGAAGCTGTATGTCTGTGGGGTGGAGGGAAGCTGCCTACTATTGTGGGGGAGCTGCCTAATATTGTTGTGGGGTAGCTGCCTACAAATGTGGGTGGAGCTGCCTAATATTGTGGGGGGGGAGCTGCCTACAAATGTGGGGGGAGCTGCCTAATATTGTTGGGGGGGGGAGCTGCCTACAAATGTGGGGGGGAGCTGCCTAATATTGTTGGGGGGGGGAGATGCCTACAAATGTGTGTGGGGGGGGAGCTGCCTAATATTGTTGGGGGGGAGCTGCCTACAAATGTGGGGGAGCTGCCTAATATTGTGTGGGGGAGCTGCCTAATATTGTGGGGGAGCTGCCTAATATTGTGGGGGGGGGGCTGCCTAATATTGTGGGGGGGAGCTGCCTAATATTGTGGGGGGGGGAGCTGCCTAATAAGCTTGTGGACAGGTAATGGTGTCCACCACCTAATATAAACAACTCCCAAGGAATATACAAAAAATCACAGGGGGGGGAGAAAAATATAAGTGCTAATAAAACATAGCTTTTAATATATAGTATAAAACACACTGATTAAACAAAGTGATGTATAGATAAGTGACAGGGCAAATTTGTCAGCCCTGTGACTCAAGATAGACACAAACAAGGCTGTTAAATTTGCATATGTAGGGATTGCCTCACAGATGCAAAAGCCAAATTCAATTGTATGCTGATATTGGATAATTAGATAGAACTACTAGCTATGCCCAACGCGTTTCAGCACATTGTTACATGTGACCTCATCAGGGGCTAACTGGCATAGTACAATACAGTCATTGCATATAATAATTAATATAGGGGTAGCTTGATACAATAGCGACCCCTGAGAAGAGCGTGCTAGATGTCATGCACCAATACTCTATACAGCATATAGATGACAGGACCCGGACGCAACAGTTATGGCGTCTATCTGGGATAAATCCTAACGATGTGTGTATAACCCGCAGTGGCGGGGAGCCTAGCATACAGGCCGGCTGCTAACACACAAATGTGGGGGAGCTGCCTAATATTGTGTGGGGGAGCTGCCTAATATTGTGGGGGAGCTGCCTAATATTGTGGGGGGGCTGCCTAATATTGTGGGGGGGAGCTGCCTAATATTGTGGGGGGGGAGCTGCCTACAAATGTGGGGGGAGCTGCCTACAAATGTGGGGGGTGCTGCCTAATATTGTTGTGGGGAGCTGCCTAATATTGTTGTGGGGAGCTGCCTAATATTGTTGTGGGGAGCTGCTTAATATTGTGGGGGAACTGCTGACTTAATGTGTGGGGGGAGCTGCCTAATATTGTTGGGGGGAGCTGCCTAATATTGTGGGGGAACTGCCTACTATTGTGGGGGAAATGCTGACCTAATGTGGGGGAGCTGCCTACTATTGTGGGGGAGCTGCCTACTATTGTGGGGGAACTGCTGACCTAATGTGGGGGGGGGGACTGCCTAATATTGTTGGGGGGAGCTGCCTAATATTGTGGGGGAACTGCCTACTATTGTGGGGGAAATGCTGACCTAATGTGGGGGAGCTGCCTACTATTGTGGGGGAGCTGCCTACTATTGTGGGGGAGCTGCCTACTATTGTGGGGGAGCTGCCTATTAATGTGGGGGAACTCCTGACCTAATGTGGGGGAGCTGGCAATCTAATGTGGGGGAATCTAATGAGCGGAGCGCTGCATGTTACCAGAAGACGGGGAGAAGTCATTTTCGGTTTCGGTATCGGTTTCGGCCGGACATTTTTTTTTATTTCGGTTTTGTTTCGGTTCTGAAATTTCCATTTCGGTGCACCTCTAGTAAAAAGGATCCGTTGCTGGGGAGATTTGTATGTGGTTTAATGGAGGGTGTTGTGCCCTCCCTGCAGGAAGGGGCCGCCACTCACCCAGTCATTATCAGCCATTTCTCTGCTTCTCTCCACATGGAGGAGACAGGAGCAGAGGAGGCAGAGAGAAGCCCCGCCCACAGCATGTCCGGCCACAAACTTCAGTATATGCAGCCCTTACTGTAAGTAAGTGTGTGGTGTGTGTGTGTGTGTGGTGTGTGTGTGGTGTGTGTGTGGTGTGTGTGTGGTGTGTGGTGTGTGTGTGGTGTGTGTGTATCTCTATGTATGTGCCTGTGCAGAGAGGGATGGCTGGGATCTTAGTGTAAGTGTCTGTGTATATATTGGGTGACTGTATGTCAGTGTGAGGTGTATATATGTGTGTTTGTGTATGTGTGTGTATCTCTATGTATGTGCCTATATATGGGAGCAAGTGAATCTATGTATATGTGTGTGTGTGTGTGTGTATATATATATATATATATATATATATATATATATATATATATATATATATATATAAGCAAGTGAATCTATGTGTGTGTGTATATATATATATATATATATATATATATATATATATATATATATATATATATCTGTGAGTGAATGTATGTGTGAACCTGTATGTATGATGTGCTTATTGGCTATATCTTTTAGTATATATTCCATGTTATGTGTGTGTCTGTGTATTTATGTTTCTTAATGTATATTTGTACCTGTATGTACGTGTCAAAGTGTTTCTTTGTATGTGTGTGTATTACCTATGTACTGTATGTGTCTTTATGTTATGTGCTTGTGTGTAATGTATGAGGCACATTATTAGGGAATTATTGGAGGAATGTAAGCATGTAAATGAAAGCACAGTATATAGGGAATTTATGGAAGCACCGTATATATTTCATTATATTGGAACATTTTATTTTTTATGTATGCTGGCACTGTGTATAGATCCTTAGGGTGCGTTCACCTGTGCCTACTTTTGCTGCAGATCTGCTGCAGATTTTGCTGCTGCAGATTTTGCTTACTATTGACAATGGGAAGAGAAATCTGCTAAAGCAAATCTGCAGCAGAAAATGTGCACGTGTGAACGCACCCTTAGTGGTGGCACAGTATAGTTACCGTATATCCCGGCTTATAAGACGACTTTTTAACCCCAAATTTTCTTCTGAAAAGTCGGGGGTCATCTTATATGCCGGGTATTGGGGTCCGGCATAGGAATACTTATGATTATCTGCCCGGGCCGGCTCCTGTGTGCGGCTGCTGGCGGGGGCCGGCCAGAGCATGTACAAACTAATAACTGTACAGTATACTTAAAAACCAGGGTGCCTCCAGCTGTTGTGAAACTACAACTCCCAGCATGCCCGGACCGGCAAAGGCTGTCCGGGCATTCTGGTAGTTGTAGTTTCACCTGGTGAGTGACCGGCGGCACGTCATCTACAGTGTTCCGATCACCGCTCCTCCGGTCCCGGGACTGCTGCTATGGTCCATAGGCCATAGCAGTAGATTGTGACCCCGGGCCGGAGGAGCGGTGACCGGAACACTGTGGGGGGCAGTACACAGACATACAGCCTCTAGCCATACACTGTACTATTGTGGGGGGAGGGAGCTGCCTACTATTGTGGGGGGAGGGAGCTGCCTACTATTGTGGGGGGAGGGAGCTGCCTACTATTGTGGGGGAAGGAGCTGCCTACTATTGTGGGGGATGGAGCTGCCTACTATCGTGGGGGGAGCTGCCTACTATTGTGGGGGGGGAGCTGCCTACTATTGTGGGGGGGAGCTGCCTACTATTGTGGGGGGAGCTGCCTACTATTTGTGGGGAGAAGCTGCCTACTATTGTGGGGGGGGGAGCTGCCTACTATTGTGGGGGGGGGAGCTGCCTACTATTGTGGGGGGGCTGCCTACTATTGTGCGGGGGGGGAGCTGCCTACTATTGTGGGGGGGAGCTGCCTACTATTGTGGGGGGAGCTGCCTACTATTGTGGGGGAGAGCTGCCTACTATTGTGGGGGGAGCTGCCTACTATTGTGGGGGGAGCTGCCTACTATTGTGGGGGGGAGCTGCCTACTATTGTGGGGTGGAGCTGCCTACTATTGTAGGGGGAGCTGCCTACTATTGTGGGGGGGAGCTGCCGACCTAATGTGGGGGAGCTGCCGACTATTGTGGGGGAGCTGCCAACCTAATGTGGGGGAACTGATGACCTAATGTGTGGAAGCTGCTGACCTAATGTGGGGGAGCTGCTGACCTAATGTGCTGGAGCTGCTGACCTAATGTGTGGGAGCTGCGGACCTAATGTGGGAGAGCTGCTGCCGCCGCCGCCAGTTGTGCTATCTAATTGTATTTATTTTTAGTGGCTTCTGGCCACCCGCACTAAATTGCACCCCCAGAATCCCACCCCCTTCATACTCACCCGCTGACCAAGAGCCCCACAGATGTACACAAACACGCCTGAACCAAAACTACAATTTCCAGCATGTTACACCATAACCTAAACTGTAAAGTGCAACATGCTGGGAGTTGTAGTTTTGGTTCGGGTCAGCTGCAGAGCTATAGGCTGCATCAGGGCATGCTGGGAGTTGTAGTTACTAACTGCAATTCCCAGTATTCCTTGACACAGCCTATGGCTCTGCAGCTGACACAAACCAAAACTACAACTCCCAGCATGTTACACAATAACCTTAACTGTACTACTATACAGTGCAACATGCTGCAACACCCACACAACCATAGGCTGTGTCAGGGCATGCTGGGAGTTGTAGTTATCTAGTAACTAAATGCAACTTCCAGCATTTTCTGACACAAAATGCACCACATAAACTGGAGAAGCAGAACACCCCTCAGTAACACATAAGTCCCTATTGAGATTGAAAAATAGTGATTAAAATATTTTAAAAAGTGCGCATACATGTGAATAAGCCCCTTTCCTAATAAAAGTTTCCAATTTTCTTTAAATAAAAATAATGTACAAAAATAAACATAAGTGGTATCGCTACATGTGGAAATGTCCAGACTATTAAAATATTGTGTTAATTAAACCGTACGGTGAACGGTGTAAATGTAAAAAATAGTCCAGAATTGCTCATTTTTGGTCATATGAGAAATTTTTTATAAGGTGATCAAAAAGTTATATCTAGACTTTTCTGTGGTTGCCTCGGGTGTAAAAGGAGCTACAGCTCTCCCACCGCTAATAGCCTGGCATGCTGCGATCGCTGTGGCCGCTATTAAACCATTAGATCACCGCTGTTAAAGTTGACAGCAGTGTCTAAAGGGATCTTATAACCATCCCTGGTGGTCTAGGGGGGGGAATCGTACTATTTTGGTAGAAATTATTTTATTTACCGGGACAAGTGGATTTTCTTGAGGGACAAGTAGATTGTGTTCCGCTTCAGTCCCTTGGACAAGTATTTATTTATTTTTTTTTATTTCCACACCCCTGCCTAATGTGTGGGAGCTGCTGACCTAATGTGGGGGAACTGCTGACCTAATGTGTGGGAGCTGCTGACCTAATGTGGGGGAGCTACCTACTATTGTGGGGGAACTATACTGCCTACTTAATATGGGGGGAACCACAAGGTACTGTACATCGCGGTTGGAGGGGTAGTCTTATACGGCAAGTATATCCCAAGCTCTATATTTTAACTGTAAAAGTGGGGGTCGTCTTATACGTCCAGTCGTCTCATACGCATACGGCATATACGGTAAATAATAGTGGCAGAGTATATAGTTCATTAATGGTGGCACAGTATATAGTTCATTTATGGTGGCACACTATATAGTTCATTAATGGTAGCAGAGTATATAGTTCATTAATGGTGGCACAGTATATAGTTCATTAATGGTGGCACAGTATATAGGGAATTAATAGATGAATGGTGGCACAGTAAATAGGGATTTAATAGATGAATGGTGGCACAGTATATAGGGAATTAATAGATTTATGGTGGCACAGTATATAGGGAATTAGGGGGGGTAAGGTATATAATTAAAGGGAAACTGACAGGCTGTTTACTCGCACTAAACCCAATACACTAGGTTACAGTGCATGTATACAAAAATTGGTCTTTCCATTTTCTAGGTATTGCCCCACATTGCTAGTATGCAAATTCAGTCTTGTGCGCAATGGAGACGGAGCTTCCCTGCCTCCATCCTGTATGCTGTGCTATGCCTGGCCGTCTTTGTATATTTATAATTCTTTTTTCTCCAACTCTTGTATATTGTAGCATGTAAGCATATATTAGTGTGGTGTCGATCTCTTCAGTGTAAGAACCAGAGCTGTGTGGAGATTCCTGCATAAGGTGGATGATTGGTGATGGGTGCTGGGTGATTGGAGATGGGTGATTGGGGATGGGTGCTGGGTGATTGGGGATGGGTGCTGGGTGATTGGTGCTGGGTGATTGGTGCTGGGTGATGGGTGCTGGGTGATTGGTGATGGGTGATTGGTGATGGGTTCTGTCATATAGAGCTCAGGTGGGGGCATATAGGGGGAGATTTATTAAAACCTTTGCAGAGGAAAAGCCCTCTGCAAAATGAAAGCAGCGATCTGATTGGTTGCTATGGGCGACTGCACCGCTCTTTCTCTGCACAGGTTTTGATAAATCTCCTCTATAATACAGTAAATTATAGGGCAGCTGTCACATGTTTTCTGTAAATAGGACTGACAGCACAGCCAAAGTGTATATAAACATGGCAGACCTTCATAGAAACTGTTCTTGACTCGATTTTACAAAAACACCAACTTTTATGGGGGCTAGGAATGTCGAGGAGGCCCGGCGGGAGTCCACTGCATCCCTGGGCCGCAGCACATCTGCCCATTAAGTCTGGCAGACGTTTTTTAAATTATGAGAAGTGCCCTCTTTTTTTACTTGAGCCCCTGCCCTCCAAAATGTCTGTGCACGTCCCTGGGTGCCCCAGGAGGCAGCAGCACAGATTTGTTCCGGAGGAACAGACTTTCTTTCAGCAAAGGAAGGAGATACTGCCCGGGTTGAAAGGGCAGTTACAAAGGTAGGAGGAGTTAACTCCTGGGCAATAAAAGCCTCCCGGTTTACCTCTTTAATCCATCTACTCAGAAAGGGTTTAGAGGCTTTAAGACTTTTGTTCTTCCCTGAAAAGGAAACAAAAAGGTGTCCAGTTCTTGAAATGTAGATTCTGAGGATTCTTGAAATGTCCAGAGTATGATCTGCAACTTCCTTGGGAGAGGATGGATTAGGACACAGAACTGGAAGGGATATAACTTGATTGGTGTTGGAGAAAATCGGGACCTTAGGAACAAAGGTAGGCAAATATCTCAACAGGACTCTTTCCTGGAGAAAGAGTGTATAAGGCTCAAAAGTCGAAAGGGCCTGAAGCCCCCCAATCCTCTTGGCTGAGGTTATGGCCAATAAGAAGGTGACTTTAAGTGATAAATACCTAAAGTCAACTTCTTCCAGAGGTTCAAAAGGGGGGAGAGCATAACCCCTTAAGAACAGTAGACAAATGCCATTTGGGAATAGGTCTGAGAACTCTAGGTTTAAGTATTTCAGCTCCCCTGAGGAATCTTCTGATTAGGGGTTCTTGTGACAAAGATCTGCCTAAGAAGGCAGAGAGTGCTGAAACTTGAACCTTTAAAGTGGATGGGCTAAGACCCTTGTCAATGCCATCCTGAAGAAAATCTAGTATTGCAGAAAGAGGAGGATCTGAGGTTACTACCTCTTTAGTAGCACACCATTGAAGGAAAATCCACTTTATCCTGGAATAAACCTTGTTTGTAGACTCTGCTCTAGAGTGTGCAATGGTTCTCAAGACCTCCGCAGGAAGCCCACTACTTAGTAGGGTCTTGTCAATCTCCAGGCTGTCAGATTGAGTCTCCTCAGATCTAGGCAGGAGCCTGTGTTGTGATACACAAGATTCTGCACGGTGGGAAGCCTCCAATAACACCTCTGACTCATCCTCATGAGCTGGGTGAACCAGGACCTCGTGGGCCAGAATGGTATGATGCAATCACTGAGGTCTGGTCTTGCCTGACTTTCATCAATACCTTCAGTATCATGGAAAGTGGATGGAATATGTAGGCCAGCCTGAACCTCCATGGAATGGACAGAGCGTCTATCGCCACTGGGTTGTCCTCTTTGTAAAGAGAGCAAAACATGTTCACCTTGGCATTCAGACGAGTTGCCATGAGATCTATCTCTGGCATACCCCACCTTAGAGTTATCTTCTTGAAGATATCTTCGTTCAGGGACCATTCGCCTTGGACTGTAAGGCCGCGACTTAGACGATGTGCCACTATGTTGAGATCCCTTTATGTGGACTGCAGAAAGGTGGGTTAGATTTAGCTCTGCCCAAGAAAGAATTAGTCCGGTCTCCTTGAGGAGCACTTGGGAATTTGTGCCACCCTGTCTGTTGATGTAAGCCACCACAGTGGTGTTGTCTGACCAAACTCTTATCGCTTTCCCTAGAATAAGGGGTGGGAAGTGGAGGAGAGCTAGACAAACTGCTCTCAGCTCTCTCATGTTGGAGGAGAGAAGTCTCTCCTTAGGGTTCCAGATGGTCAAGACCTGATCTTGAAGTGGTCGGAGATGCCATAGGGCCCAGGGAACTGCCTCTGCAGACGCTGACATGTGACCCAACATCTTATTCAGAGTTCTGATGGATATCTTGCGAGGGACCATCATAAACTCGGCAGCTCTTATGACCCGTTCTTTTCTTTCTGTGGTAAGGGACAAAGTCGTCTGAGAAGAATTGAGAACAAAGCCCAGAAACTTCCTGGAGGTGGAAGGGATGATTTTGGACTTTTCACAATTTATAATCCAGCCCAGGCGCTGGAGACAATCTAGAACCAGATGAAGATGAGATTGTAGAATGTCTAGAGTAGCAGCTTTTAGAAGCCAGTCATCTAGGTAAGGAATGATCTCTAGACCTCTTAGTCTGAGGGAGGAGACTACCGGAGCCACCACCTTTGTGAAGGTGTGGGGAGCGGAAGTGATGCCGAAGGGCAGAATGGCAAACTGAAGATGCCTTACCATACCTTTTTTGGTGACAGCAACGCTCAAGAACTTCCTGTGAGCAGGAAATATAGGAACATGAAGGTAAGCATCCTTCAAGCCGATGGTAACTATAAGATCTTGAGGGTTCAGAATGTTGATGACTGAGCGAATAGTTTTCATCCTGAACCGTCTTTTCTTTATAAAGTGGTTCAAATAGTGAAGATCTATGATCATACGCCAGTCACCCGATGGTTTCGGCACCAGAAAGATTGGGGAATACACCCCTGAACCCCTTTGATCGGGGGGGAACTTCCTCTAAAGCGTGCTTTTCTATGTACTGGAGGACAGTGTCCTCTAGAATAGCCTGTTTTGCCTGAGGAAGTATTTTTGTCACCCTGACTGGATAACGTTCAGTATCAAAGGATCCTGGATTTATTTCATCCAAGTTAACAAAAATAAACTTAAACGACCTCCGACGGGAGGGGGATTGGTAGATAACCTCTCTACCTGACAACTTAGAAGGGAAGGGAGAGGGAAAACGTTGGTGGACCTTAGAGGAGAATCATAGCTCGGCTTTATGATCTTTTCCAAGGCCACGACCTCCCCCACGCTTCTGGTTGGACTGACGCCTTTGGGATCTGGAAGGGCCCTGGAACTTCCCCCCTCGGGCTCTGCCCTTGCCACAAAAGGATTGCACAGGTTGAGATTTAACTTTCTTGTCAGTAAATCGTTCCATGATGCTGTCTAATTCAGACCCAAAGAGCCAATTGGGCTCTATGGGCATACCGCACAAGTTGAACTTGAACGTGGCACCTACTAGCAGAGGAGAGACCCCAAGACTTAACAGCAAGCTTGAGGTGTTGTTGAGCCGATTCACAGAGAAAGTCCACCCATAGAAGTAGGGTTTTAAAGCTGTCCTGGATTTCCTCCCTGGCAACATTATTTACGATCTCGGACGACCTCCCTATAGGCGACTGCCACCTAAGCAGATGCTGAAGCTGAAGAGTAGTTACGCCTCAGAAAAGAGTCCGCCTTCCTATCAAGCGGATCTTGAAGGTTGCTGCCATCGTCAGCTGGAACTAGGACTCTTTTGGACAACTTATTAACCACCATATCCACTTCTGGCGGTGGAACCCAAGAATCTGACTCAGCCTCCAGCAGCGGGTACATCAGTTTGAGCCTCCGGGTGAGAACTGCAGGCTTGTCCGGATGTTTCCATCTGGCTTTCATCAATTTTTTGAGTGTATCATTCACCTTTAAAACCCAAGGTCCTCTAGAGGTGGATGTTGAGGTTTCCCCCTGATCAACATCCTGGTCCCCCGACCGGATGGATCTAAGCAATCTTTCAGTCTTTTCCACAGGAAAAAGAGGCTGAGAGATTACTTCCTCCACAGATTGCTCTGACTGATTTCCCATGGGCATGGCGGAGGTTCTAAGCCTCTTGGTGGACAGGGAATTCTTTATTTCGGTGATAGAGTTCCCCATGAACTCCTTCATCCAATCAAACATATCATGGGCTCAGCCGGGTTAGCAGGTGGACGACATCCATGACAACTATTGAACTCATAGGCATCCGGTAGAGGGGTACCGCAATCGGCACACGTCAAATGGCGCCTCTTAGAGGCAGATTTGTGACCTCCAGAAAAATGGTCACTCGAAGGAGGAGTAGACATTGTTCTGGAATTGGAAAAAAATAATAGGTTAGAAAGAACCTAAACCGGTTTGTTGCAACGCAACGTAAGCAGCAAATACCTATAAGAAAATAAAAATTCTTTTAGCAAAAAACTAAACCACAGCAGGTAGTAGTCATGTCTCACAAGAGTATACTCTAGCTAGGATGGCAGCAAGAGGCAAAATGAAGGCCAATGCTGCCTTATATAGGGGAATGAGCACCATAATTCAAAATAGGCCCGCCCCCACCGGAAATAACGTAACTGCGCTGTGCAGATTTTATAAACTTTATAAAATATATAAAATTTCACTGGAAGGGGCATAAACCATTAGATTCGCTGAAGAAACCGAAGATATCAGCGCAATCTGCGCTAAGAGTGCGCAGACGCCGGACTGGAAGTCGTCAGATGACGCACTTCCTGTCTGTGGCCCCGCAGAACACTGAGGGACCGGAGACATACAGGCAAAAAGGTAAGGGCACCCATACAAGGAGGGGGGATCGCTGGACCCCACTGCTAGATAGTAGCCACAGCGCCGCCCAACAAAACCCCGGCTGCTTCACTGCATAAGAGGCAATCGAAGATTGAGTCCTCAGACCAGAGCAGCGCAGAAACGCCGCCCATTCTAGGGATCCAGGTAAGGCAGCAAAAGGCTGCAAAAAACACAAAATGAAAATGTGAATATATGAAAAAAAAAAAAAAAAACAATAGGAAAAAAAAAGGGGAGGGGGGGGGAAATCCATGCAGGCTCTGTTTAAAATATACAGAGCCTGTACCGTCCTGCTGCCCGCACAGGACAGAAAAAAAAACAATGTGGCCTGTGGGAGGAGGCCTCATATGGGGGGTTAATTAAATGTTTAATTATTAATAATTATTAATAATTAATTATTATAATTAATTAATTATTATTATAATTAATTATTATTTTATCACCGTCCTGCCTGCTTCAAAGGGGCCGAACACCCCACTTGTGCTGCTGGTTAGGACATAAGGGAATAATATTTTTTGGTTGCGCCATATGTTTTATGGTAAAATGAAAGATGCTGTTAAAAAGTAAAAATGGTTGCACAAATAACACAAGCCTCATAAGGGTCTGTGGAAGGAAAAAAATAAAAGTGATAAGGCTCTTAGAAGGTTAGGAGAAAAAATAAAACAGTAATCACCCAGCTTTCCACGTAAAGACTGTTCTAAATTATTTGTAAATTCATTTGTTTTCCATTTGGCCCTTTACTAGTTACATAGGTAACTGGGAAAGCTGTGACAACTGATATTAATGCCTCAGCACACACACATATACAGTGGGGCAAAAAAGTATTTAGTCAGCCACCAATTGTACAAGTTCTCCCACTTAAAAAAGATGAGAGAGGCCTGTAATTTTCATCATAGGTATACCTCAACTATGAAATCATAAAATCACATTGTCTGATTTTTAAAGAATTTATTTGCAAATGATGGTGGAAAATAAGTATATGGTCAATAACAAAAGTTAATCTCAATACTTTGTTATATACCCTTTGTTGGCAATGACAGAGATCAAACGTTTTCTGTAAGGCTGGGTTCACACTGTGGAATTTCACGGCACTAGGACCACGTGGACTGCATTGCCGTCCCCATAGATGTCAATGCATTTCTGAGCAGATCTCCCAAAAGATCCACCCAGAAATACATTGCAGTCAATGGGGACCATGTGGTCTTAGTACTGCCGGACAAATCTCCGGCAGAAATTCTGCCCAGAGATTCCGCAGTGTGAACCTAGCCTTAGTCTTCACAAGGCTTTCACACACTGTTGCTTGTATCTTGTCCACAGTGCTCTCTGCTGACACCTGATGCCCATATCAGGAACTGTCCAGAGCAGGAGAAAGTCCCCATTGCAACCTATGCCGCTCTGGACTGCTCCTGACACGGACAGAGATGCCAGCAGAGAGCAAAGGACAAGACAAAAAAGAAATTCAAAAAGAAAATAATTTCCTTTGTAGCTTAAAACTGCCAAAAAAGTACTGGAAGGGTAAAGATTTTTTAATAGAAGTAATTTACAAATCTGTTTAACTTTCTGGCACCAATTGATTTAAAAAAAAAATGCTTTCCACCAGAGTACCCCTTTAAGGACCAAGGGCTTACAGGTACGCCCTGACATCCTGGTCCTTAAAGGGGTACTCCACCCGTAGCATCTTATCCCCTATCCAAAGGATAGGGGATAAGATGTCAAATCCCCAGGATCCCCAGGATCTCTGCTGCAGTGCCCCGCTATCATTATTGCACAGAGCAAACTCGCTCTGTGCGTAATGACCGGCGATACAGGGGCTGGAGCATCGTGATGTCACGGCTCCGCCCCCCTTGTGACGTCACAGCCCGCCCCCACAATACAAGTCTATGGCTGGTCATCTTACCCCTTTGGATAGGGCATAAGATGCTAAGGGCGGAGTACCCCTTTAAGGACCAAGGGCATACCTGCACGCCCGTGGGAATTCCGGTCCCCACCGCTTGCCAAGGAGGGGGGGTTCCTGAGACTTCACACCGGCGATCTGCCGCGATTCCGGTCATACGGGTCACGTACTACTCGATGACCTGAAATTAGAGGGTGTTGCTGGGGAGAGGTGGCGATCACGTCACCGCTCCAAATGAGCTGTTATTGGTCGGACGATCATCCGACCAATAGCAGCTGGCAGAGGAGGGGTTAATTTCCCCTTCGCTCAGCTCTGCTAGCCCACCCAGTGACCCCCTCCTCTGACGAGATATGTGCCCCTCAGGGCAGAAGAAGTGGCCTCCTGCCACCTATAGCTCAGGGTGAGTTTGTGTGGAAGGACAGGTAAGAGTTGGGAAAAAAAAAATTCTAATAGGTCCTCAATAGTGTTGAGCGGCATAGGCCATATTCGAATTCGCGAATATTCGCGAATATATGGACGAATATTCGTCATATATTCGCGAATATTCGCATATTCGTTATATTCTCTTTTTATTTTCGCGTATGCAAAAATACGCGCATGTGAAAATTCGCATATGCGGAAATTCGCATATGCGAAAATTAGCATATGCTAATTTTCGCATATGCGAATTTTTGCGCGCCAGTCTCACACTGTAGTATTACAGCCTTCTTTACACCACACAAGCTGGAAGCAGAGAGGGGTGATCACTGTGATTTGTACTGTGAAGAAAAAAAAAAAAAAACGAATATTCTTAATTACGAATATATAGCGCTATATTCGCGAAATTTGCGAATTCGCGAATATGCGATATTCGCGAATAATATTCGAATTGCGAATATTCGCGAGCAACACTAGTCCTCAAGGGTCTGCCAAACATTTTGCCGCGTGATCCGGTCCCTATTAGGGCTTCAGGGCGTTGCATTTAACCACCTTTTTTTTTTGGCAGCAGCGAGTGATATTTTATCACACGCCGTTATATAAAGTTTGCAACAAGCACACATACATACACACTTCACTGCCCCCCAACACACACACATCCTCCCCCCACCACCGTAGAAAAAAAAGGTGAGGTATATTAGGTGAAGGTGGCATATGCCAGTGAGGAAGATCCTACTTTTCTGTGTTCTTCCTCGTCCTCCTCATCATCTAGTTCTGATGATGAGCCCCCTGCACGGCGCCCCAGGCGAGGCCACCCCCCCCATGATAGTGACCCAGTGGCCGACACTAGTACGAGTGGCCATGCCGCTCATTATAGGAGTCCAACCCCCCCAGACAAGCGTACTGGAGCTCCATTCCAGGGAACCTGTCTGGAGACCCCCAGAGGGATATCAGCCACGGATTCCTGAGTTTGTTGGCAACTCAGGAATCCAGATTGACATAGTCGGATACACTGAAATAGACTTTTTTAGTTATTATTTCAGTGACGATTTGTGAATCTAATGGTGGAGCAAACGAACCTGTACGCCCAACAGTTCATTGCCCACCACCCAGATTTGCTTTTGGCTAGGCCCAATGAATGGTACACCATCAAAGCAGCCGAAATGAGGACATTTTGGGGCCTCGTGCTGCATATGGGCCTAGTCAAAAAACCCAGTTTCAGGCAGTACTGGAGTGGGGACGTCCTCTACCAGTCCCCACTCTACAGTATGGCCATCACACGAAGGTAGTTCGAGGCCATACGGAAATGCCTGCATTACTCTGATAATGCGGCATGTCCCCCCCGAAGTGATCCTGCCTATGACCGGCTTTACAAAGTGAGGCTGGTCATAGATCACTTTGGGGCCAAAGTTTGGGAGGCCTACGTACTCCTCAGGGAGCTCTCTGTAGATGAGTCTCTTATCAGTTTTAAAGGGAGACTCATCTTCCAAAAGTGAAACTCTACAAACTTTGCGAGAGTACCTCAGGGTACACTTACAAGTTTAGAGTATATGAGGGATGAGATTCCCGTATTGAACCCCCAGAATGTACCCCCCACTCTGGGTGTTAGTGGGAAAATTGTTTGGGACCTTGTGCACCCATTGCTGGATAAGGGTTACCACCTTTTCGTGGATAACTTTTATACCAGCATCCCTCGCCGCCACATCCACGTCCGCTTAGGACCGTGCGGAAGAACCAGAGAGGCCTCCCTTCAAATTTTGCCCAATCTGTGCCCAAGAGTCCCGTGCCCTTACCCATGAAAACCCGTTGCTGGTCAGGTATAAGGATAAGAGGGATGTCCTTATTCTGGCCACAATTCATGGTAACGGCAGCTCACCTGTCTCTGTGCGAGGTACAACAACGGTCCTCAAGCCACAGATTGAGCCACACAACAACGATCCTATTGCCACAGATGGAGGCCCCCTGGTCAGAAAACACTGGTCTATTGCATTGAAGGGATCACAGGTGTGTTTTAATGGGTGGCTTGGCTGTTCTGTGGGAGGAAGAAAAGTGACCTCACACTTATGGGATTTGTAGTTTTAGGGAACAAACTCCAACAGGAAATAGCCAGTTCACAAAAAGATAACCTCAGCTTTATGGTAATCTCACAACATAGTCATTTAGATCCTTCCTAAGCATGTCCATTACTGTCTGATTGGTACTAACTAAGATCACCTTATGGTGGAATACCCCTTTAAATGACTGGGATCTTAGCCAGCTGCAATACTGGTCCATGACCACAAAAGTAGCTAGCGTAGGAGGGTATGAAGCAACCTCAGCTCCTGAGCCCCAGACTATAAATCACAGGATACTCTGTCCCATAAGACCACTAAACAGCCTCCTGCTTACCCCTCTTCACGAGGCTTAACATGACATAGCATACTTATAATAGTTTTAGGATAGGAATTCTAACTCTGGTTGGTAAGAATAAAAAGGCATATGTCAATCTGACGTACTGAGAGATGAACCAGTATTGGCCAACAGGAAGGCAAAAAGTAGAGGCCAACATTAAAGAATTATGTTCTTTGTGATTTTAATTCCAGCAATTGAATTGGATCAATGACTCCTCTACAGTAATTCAGTATAAAAATCGGAATATAGGATACATAGGTACACAAAATAATGAAAATAAGAATAGGAAGAAAATAGTGTAAATATGTGTCATAGCAATATCTATATTGTAATTAAAGATTAGTACTATAAATAAATTACAAGATTGTATCACTTTTTCTTCTGTTAGACACAGTCTGATTAACATTATCTACTTTTCAATTGTCATGATACCACAGTGTATATTGAAGCCTCATTTAAAAGCAGGAATGTATAGAAAATGAAAATTGCTCTCCTCTTCATGAATGTGTATTTTCAGTGCAACCTTTACTATCATGAACTAAATGAATCTGCATTGCAGTATATGATGCTGCACTGCCGATAGCTATAAAGATCATTTGGATGTATTTTTTTCATTTGCAGACACCAATCTCTGAGGGATACGCAGGATGGTAGCGACCCAAATGGAAAATCTTAAAATCAATTGTAGCTACAGTTGTTTGCGCCGTAGAAATCATTGCAACCTACAGCAAAGCAATGTTAATATGTAACCTATTCGAAATTACATTGTCTGCTGACATACAGAAGGAAATGTTAATTATACAAACTGGAAGGAATACTACCATAACAAGAATGTTATAGTGAAGGTACCTTACTGTGTATAATTCTTGCAAGCTAAGTATAGTAAAATGAACCGTATAAACAGTTCTACAGTTCATACTGACTGCAAAGTAGATTATTATTCTGTAGCTATAGTGTATGTGGCCTCAGGGCCACGTTGTATAATTCTTTTGTTCCTGAGGATTTTGTTAATAAAGCAGTGTTTAGACCTCGACCAATCTCTGGATGGAACTTGGAGAAGTGTGTGCTAAGTGCATATATTCCCAGCTCCCATTATGGTCACATAATGCAAATCTATTGGACCTTCACGGCCCCATAGACACAGAGTACTTCTCACCCAGCTGGTTCTAGTCTAGTCTGGTCAGGGTCTGAATACTCAGAACTCAATGGATAAACCAACAAGTTCATTGCCCCATGAAGAGAGGAAGATTATTCATTGTTCCAAATGCTTTGTCAATGTCTGGGTCAATTATCTATCTTTAGAAATTTATGATATATAACTGGTATGTATTTAAAGAAGGCATCCATTCCCTTTTCAAACTCTTTCAAAGACTTGCACATCAAAACATAATCTGGCACAGAGTTCCATACTTTCACTACCCCTAAAGTAAGGAACGTTCTATGCTAAGGTCAACACTTTTTTTTGCCTTTAGACATGAAGGTTGGTCTCTTGTCATAGGACTAAGTTGATTATGGCCTCCTTAAAGAGGTTATTTCAGGGAGAGACAATTTTTAGAATATTTTGCTGGCAGCATGGTAAACATAAAAAAGAAGCTATACTCACCTACTCTTATATACTGCAGGCCTCAGTCTGATGTGTCCCAGTTCCTACTCATCACATCAATGTCTTGGTTCCTTTTGACACATGATCTAGACAGGAACTCTGCCAATCATAGTGATTTCCTGCCTTAATCAGTGATCAACTTAACAGCCAGTCACTGCTAAAGTAATGCATCAACAGAAACTAAGAAGTAACAGTGATGTGTGGGGACTAGGAAACACCAGTCCGGGAGCGGTGGAGGATTAGGTAGGTTTACATAGTTTCTTTTTTATGTCCCTCACACATTATAAGTTGCCTTTTTTTAAAAAAAAACTATATAACTCCAGTTTGATCAGTAACTCTTGGCTCTGTCCCCCAAATACTGCATTGACTCAAATGTTCTCCTCTGTACCCACCAAAGCTTTGCTATGTCTTTCCTTTGCACAATATTTTATGTTCAGTCTGACTGGTGAAAGTGTAAAGCACCCAAAAATTACATTTTATCAGTTATATAATAACAGGGACAGTGCCACTGATTGACAATTCCAAAATATATAATTTTGTCTGATCTTGAAAATGGAATGAAATACTTCAGAATGAACACACACAAAATTGTCAGTTTCTTCTAAACACATAACAGCGGATTTAGCAGACACTTTAGCAACTAGAAAACTGTCAGAACTGTAATTCATAAAACAAGACAACACAAATAAAAACAAAACTATGCTTCACCTTGAATAAAAGTAAAAGCTGAAGCCTTTCCCTGAACAATAACATGTCTGGTATTTACAAGAGCAGTTCTGTAATTACTGTTTTTTTCCCACTACCAATCTAATGTGCATATGCACAGAGATATAAGATTATGTAAGAAGTTCTATTTTCTTGAGTTTGTTAAAAAAAAACAAAACAAAAAAAAAAACAATAACTACTTTGTACAAATTTTGAAAAAAAATCCCAAATAAAAAATCACAACAATATATGTAATCTTTCTAGCACCTATCAGTTAACAGGTAAATAGCCTCTTTGTTACGGGTCACTGCAGGTGGTGGATCCTCTGGGCCTGTGTGGATGATGACGTGAGCCGTGCCAGGGAGCGGAGTCTAAGGTGCTGCTGGTCTTTACCAGAGCCTGCCGCAAAGCGGGATGGTCTTGCTGCGGTAGCTGGGAGGTGGCGTGGCACAGAAGGAGACTGGCAGGATGTGGCAAGATGGCAGTAGGTCAGGGCAGGAACACAAGTGCAGGGTAGGAAGGTAGCAAGGAACAGGAACACAGTAACAGAGACACAGAACTTTCAGTATGGCAATAGACAACCAAAGATTCGGCAGGGAACCAAGGGAGGAGCTGATATTTAAATGGGCACTGTCAGATACAAAAAAAATTTGATATGTATCAAAGCATGCAAAACCAAAATGTTTTCCAATTGCTTTTATTAGAACATTTACAGTATTTCATACTGAAAAAGTCAGTCAAACAACTGCCCCCCCCCCCCCCCCCCCGCCTGCTTGGACACATACTAGTCCTGCTGTGTCCATGCATCATCACCTATGTCATGGGCACACTTCCTTGATTGACAGCTGTGAGCGCAGGGCTCAGCTGGAGGAAAAATCCTCCCACTGTCAGCTTGTGTCCCTCTACTGTCAGTGAGGACAAGCTGGGAGTTGTAGTTTTGCTAATGCTAGGGGAGATGTGAGCAGACAGCATACTGAGGGAGGGGGCGGAGACCTGCACAGTGAGGCCAAGCCCCCTCCCTTTGAGAGGAATTCAGACTAGTGAGCTAAATTAAAAGTGTAATTAAAAAATAAATAAAGGTTCTAGACACATGACAATTAGATGTACATGGTCAGAATTAGGTACTGAGTGATATGTTGAAAAAAAAAATTTGTTGGCTCTGACAGATATGCTTTAACCCCTTAAGGACCCAGCCAATTTTCACTGTAGGACCCGGCCATTTTTTGAACATCTGACCACTTTCAGTTTAAGCATTAATAACTCAGGGATGCTTTTACCTTTCATTCTGATTCCGAGATTGTTTTTTCGGGACATATTCTACTTTATGTTAGTGGTAAAATTTTGTCGATACTTGCATCGTTTCTTGGTGAAAAATTCCAAAATTTGATGAAAAAATTGAAAATTTTGCATTTTTTTTACTTTGAAGCTCTCTGCTTATAAGGAAAATGAATATTCCAAATAAATTATATATTGATTCACATATACAACATGTCTACTTTATGATTGCATCATAAAGTTGACATGTTTTTACTTTTGGAAGACATCAGAGGGCTTCAAAGTATGGCAGCAATTTTCCAATTTTTCACAAAATTTTCAAAATCAAAATTTTTCACAAAATTTTCAAAATCAAAATTTTTCAGGGACCAATTCTGTTTTGAAGTGGATTTGAAGGGTCTTTATATTAGAAATGCCCCACAAATGACCCCATTATAAAAACTGCACCCCTCAAAGTATTCAAAATGACATTCAAAAGGTTTGTTAACCCTTTAGGTGTTTCACAGGAATAGCAGCAAATTGAAGGAGAAATTTCAAAATCTTCATTTTTTTACACTCGCATGTTCTTGTAGACCCATTTTTTGAATTTTTACAAGGGGTAAAAGGAGAGAAATCTTCCTAAAATGTGTAACCCAATTTCTCTCGAGTAAGGAAATACCTCATATGTGTATGTCAAGTGTTCGGCGGGTGCACTAGAGGGCTCAGAAGGGAAGGAGCGACAGAGGGATTTTGGAGAGTGAGTTTTTCTGAAATGGTTTTTGGGGGCATGTTGCATTTAGGAAGCCCCTATGGTGTCAGGACAGCAAAAAAAGAACACATTGCATACTATTTTGGAAACTACTCTACAGTTGGACGTGTAAATGATTTTCTTTTTTTTTCCACTAAAATTCTAGTTTTCCCCCAAATTTTCAATTTTTTACAAGGGTTAATAGGAGAAAATGCCCCCCAAAATTTGTAACCCCATCTCTTCTGAGTATGGAAACACCACATATGTGGATGTCAAGTGCTCTGTTGGCGCACTACAATGGTCAGAAGAGAAGGAGTCATATTTTGCTTTTGTAAATCTAATTTTGCTGAAATGGTTTTGGGGGGGCATGTCCAATTTAGGAAGCCCCTATGGTGCCAGGAAAGCAAAAAAAACACATGGCATACTATTTTGGAAACTACACCCCTCAAGGAACGTAACAAGGCGTACAGTGAGCCTTAACAACCCACAGGGGTTTCACGACTTTTCGTTAAAGTTGGATGTGTAAATGATTTTTTTTTTCACTAAAATGCTAGTTTCCCCCCAAATTTTAAATTTTTACAAGGGGTAATAGGAGAAAATGCCCCCCCCCCAAATTTGTCACCCCATCTCTTCTGATTATGGAAACACCACATATGTGGATGTCAAGTGCTCTGTTGGCGCACTACAATGCTCAGAAGAGAAGGAGTCATATTTTGCTTTTGCAAATCTAATTTTGCTGAAATGGTTTTGGGGGGGCATGTCCAATTTAGGAAGCCCCTATGGTGCCAGGAAAGCAAAAAAAAAAAAAACACATTGCATACTATTTTGGAAACTACACCCCTCAAGGAACGTAACAAGGGGTACAGTGAGCCTTAACACCCCACAGGGGTTTCACGATTTTTCGTTAAAGTTGGATGTGTAAATGATTTTTTTTTTCACTAAAATGCTAGTTTCCCCCCAAATTTTACATTTTTACAAGGGGTAATAGGAGAAAATGCCCCCCAAAATTTGTAACCCCATCTCTTCTGAGTATGGAAACACCACATATGTGGATGTCAAGTGCTCTGTTGGCGCACTACAATGCTCAGAAGAGAAGGAGTCATATTTGGCTTTTGCAAATCTAATTTTGCTGAAATGGTTTTGGGGGGCATGTCCCATTTAGGAAGCCCCTATGGTGCCAGGACAGCAAAAACCAACCCACATGGCATACTATTTTGGAAACTACACCCCTCAAGGAATGTAACAAGGGGTACAGTGAGCCTTAACACCCCACAGGTGTTTGACGACTTTGGATGTGTAAATTTATATATATATATTATATATATATATATATATATATATATATATATATATATATATATATATATTTTTTTTTTTTTTTTTTTTTTTTTTTTTTTTACTAAAATGCTGTTTTTCCTAAAATTTTACATTTTTACAAGGTGTAATAGGAGAAAATGTCCCCCAAAATGTGTAACCCCATCTCTTCTGAGTATGGAAGTACCCCATGTGTGGATGTCAAGGGCTCTGCTGGCGCACTACAATGCTCAGAAGAGAAGGAGTCACATTTTGCTGAAATGGAGGGGCATGTCACATTTAGTGCCAGAACAGCAAAAAAAAAAAATTTGTAAATACATTTCTTTGGAGTAAGGACATACTTTATATCTGGGCGCAGATCGGCTCTGCTCACTGGTCACGGAGGAACAAGAGGGCAGTCAGGGGCCTGGAGCTTCTAGACCGCTGCCTATGGAGCCAGAACAATGGGACCCCCCCCCCCTCAAGGGGCATTATATGGGGTACACTAATAACTAACAAGAGCTACAGTGGGACATAAAATTATAAAACAGGTTATGTTCCCAGAATGATGACCCAGAGCATAGCCAAAACTAAAAAATATGCCCACCCCAAACCCTATGCTCTGAATCATCATTCTGGGAATGTGACGTGTGTGGCCTCAAATGCGCACCCGGTCAGGTGGAGAGAGAGCGCTGCGCATTTGAGGCAACATAAAAAGTCCCCGATGATAGTGACTCAGTGACCCATGAACCATTTTTGGAAAAAATACCCCCTGAGGTCTTATCCTTTTTTTTTTTTTTTTTTTTTTTTTTTATGAAATAGTTTTTTGGGCCAATTTAGTGGTTTTATGGGGTTAACATTTGGAATGTACTCTGGACTTGGTACATTGGGGTCAAAGTATGGAAAATTTTAATGAAGAGGGAAAATTTAGTACTCCATGGAAGTGTGATACTCCCTGAAGCAGTCCTTAATGCAGAGGCCCGGATGATCGGGGCAAGTGTCACACTGAGTGGTGGTGTCCTTCCGAATCCCCCTCCTGTTATACACTCTGCATTTTTTCTGGGATCGTCCCTCCTTGCACCTATAACTCATTTCTTGGGAAGTCCGGCCTGGTCTTTCCCGGTCAGCAAAGATCAGGACCTTTAGGACTTCCTCTTGGAACTGGAGGTATGTCCCTGTGCTGCCAGCGTTCTGGTACAGTACAAAAGAGTTGTACATGGCAACCTGTACCATGTAGACCGCAACTTTGCGGGCGGGGGAGTGTGTAGTGAGTGCTTGGTGTAACTATGTATAATGGCGTGTGATTAGGAATCACACACCGTTATGTGAGCAAAAAAAAAAACGCTGCGGCCCCAAAAAAAAAGGGGGGGGGGGCAAATCACAGCACCCAATAGGGCTTGGGTCCCGCTAAAAAAAATGTGGCGTATTCTTGAGCCCTATTAGGGGGTCAGGGGGGGGGGATTTTTTATTTTTTTAACTTTTTTTTAAACTTATTTTTTTACTTTATTACATGGATTTCCCTACCTTTCCCTCTGGTTGATTCTGTCCCTGATCTAGGGGATCTTCGGGTCTCCTGAGGCGATCCGATGGGTGCAGGGTCCCTGGCTCCTCTTGCAGCTCTGACCGCTGACTGAACCCAGCTAATGGTCAGCGCTGCAGAGGATGCCGTTTAACCCCTCCCCTGCCGGCTGCTATTGGCTGGACGATCATCCAGCCTATAGCAGCTCTCCTGGGGGGGTAGCGAAATCGCCACCTCCCCATAGATACAGTAGGTGATAGGGGGTGTATTCTACACCCCCGCTCACCTCGTATCTCCCGGTCATCGGGTCACACATGACCCGTAACACCCGGAATTGTGCAAATCGCAAGTGCGATTTCACTTGCGATTTGCACCGATCACCGACATGGGGGGGTCTGATGACCCCCCTCGGCATTTGCGCAGGGTGCCTGCTGATTGATATCAGCAGTCACCCCAGTCCGATCCCTGCCCGGCAGGTGGCAGGGACCGGAAATTCCCACGGGCGTACCTGCATGCCCTGGGTCCTTAAGACCCAGGTACAGAAGGTGTATGCATACGCCCTAGGTCCTGTACAGGTTAAGGACCAGGGTGCAGGTGCAGACACTTGATAAAATGAGCACTGGCCCTTTAAGAGTGAGAGCTCTGGCGCAAGCGCGCAGGGGCTGCGAGGACATGGAGAGGTGGAAGATGAGGGAGGTGAGTGACGGGCTTGGATTCGCATGCGGGCACGTCCCACGATGCAAATCCCAGCTCTGTCGGAGTGCAGGCGTTACACTCATTTGGTGTCCATATTAGTTTTACATTGCCAATTAAATTTATGGAGTTATTATGAAGTTAGGAAATATACAGATGTTGGCTACATAAACTTCTACAGTGATTATATGGTCATTTTGACTTTCCTTTAAATTGTGAAAACCTAATTCTTTATAATATATTATACTACCTTCTGCCTATTTTATGGATTCAGGCTGGAAGAGGCAGTTAGACATTAAATACTCATGCACACTCTAGTATTGGGCTCCCATGGGGACACATGAGCCCTTTACTTTGCTTTGATTTTATATTGAGCTTTATTAGAGAATATATGTAACAAAAAAGTCTGTAACTTTTAGGCTTAGTTCAGATCTTGATTCTTTCTCACATCAGACTAAACATCAGTTACCTGTCAAAAAGGGGTGCCGACATATAGCCATACAGGTTACCAGTTAGCTTTCTGAATTTAATGGGAAGAATACAGCCTAATAGTAACTAAATATGCTCTATATCCCTAAAAGGGTTATCCAGTTCCAGGAGCTCCAGCATCAGGGCACCCCATCTCCAGGTGGTCTCTAAGAAATGTGTGCTTCACCGGAGCCGGCCGGAGCTGTAGACGTGATGCTACAGTGCCGCTCCTCCAATCCCCAGCTGTAGCAGTGCCCCGCCTCAGCCAGTAATTGGAAAGCAGCATTGTTCCCCCTGCTGTAGACACTTTGACACTAGGGGTAAAGCAGAGTCACTGGTCATGGATGGGGTGTCCTGATATTGGAGCTACGAGGGAAAGGCGGAAGGTGAGTTAGAATGTTTATTATTTTATTAGGCAGCCTGGGGACCATGACAATTTAACTATATTCACTGGATAACTAAATGCACTGTCTGTGCATGACATAACAACAAGGTCTACAACTCTTTTGAGTCCCCCATAAAAATTGTATATTTTCAGGAAATAGATCAAACAAATATGAATTATGTTCCACCTATTCTAGTCAATTGGCCTGCCAGCAACACATAGGTCTACACTTTTTGATCTGATAAAGTGGCCCTCAGCTGCTCCCATGGATGAACATTTCTCTCTGGAAAGGTTAGAAGGGCAAATTTGATGTATCCATAAGGCCAATGAACTATTCCTAACAAATTGTCATGTGATTTCAGAGTTTATTGAATGAACTTTACTGTTTTTGCAATGCACTTGTCTATATGAGTAAAATGCAAAACAACAACATTAAATGTTACATTTCAACAATATTATTGTCTCCCACAGTTTTTCCTGTTTCATCTAAAGTGTTGTAATATACTGTGTGTGCAGCCATTTCACACACTGCTTTTAACAGAAGCATTACACTTTTATTTGGAGGGCAACTGGTCTCTGTTCTCACAATGTGTTAGAGCAACAGTTTTTAAGCTATCATAAAACATTACTGACAGGCTAATAGACTGTCACACAACATTATAAACCGCAAAGAAAAAAATGTTGTTCGGATAGAAAATAGTTTGGGCTTATTTTGGAATTCATAGGTTGAGTATATGATGTTCATTTAACTCAGGTTAATATAAAGAGTTATCTCTTTCATATGGCTTTTAGTCAAAGTATTAAATGTTGACACCTCACCCAACCCACCCTTTGGTGACATTCTATGAAACATTGTGATTTTTTGTTTCTTCTAAAACATTACTGTATATCCATCCCAACTCCAATCAGAACAAGTCCTTGGATCAACGTTCCAGTCCTACTTTGGTAGGACTAGACGACTGTCGAAAGTGTATGAGGGTGATATGGCAATAGTTCCTTGTCCAATGTATCATGCCACAGGTCTTTTGTCCACTAGGTTAAGTGTGCTTTGAATGATTGTATATGCATGCTAGAGTTTCATTTAAAAAAAATACAGTACAGTAATATACTGTACAGTATATTTGAAGCATAAATATGGTGCACAAAGGTAATAATATAGAATAGTAATAGTAATAAAGAATATGAATCTGTCAGCCTCCACATAATGTATACATCAAACAATGACTAATAATCCCAAGCACAAAAACAGAGATTTAACAAGTAAAAATAAAAATACAATGTAAACATATTACAACATAAAATACATTCAGCACATATAATAGTAGACCCTTTTTATCCAAAAGAGAAATGTCCACATAATAGTAATAAACGCAAAAAGCATCCAAGAGGAACAAATACAAAAAGTCCAGCTCTCACCCTCCATGGAGCACCAACGTACACAAAAAGATTAAGATCTGATGCACTTCAACGTAGTTACCTTAATCATATAATATAACATATAACAATCATTAGCAATGTACGTTCATACACCCATATAGAGGTAATGTCATAAAAGATACACGTGGGTAACATACATACATTTGTATTTATGACATACATTTTTGTATTACACTGCATAATTGCATCCAAATTATTCCACTAGTATAATAAGATGAAGTGCTAGTAAATTGCTTCCAAAGTGGAATTCAGTATACTGAGTGGTAGCCAGTATACTGTCACCAGAGGGCCCTTTTTCTGCCGTGGTTCTCTTCTTACCTACTTCCAATAATGCTCATGTGGCATTTCCTGTCCGCTCACCGCATCACAAGAAATAGTAATGAAGAAGACCACTACAGAGACTGGGAGCTCGGAAAACCAGAAGCAGGGGAGGAGTGGGCTGGGTAAGTATACAGCTTGAATATTTTGAATGCATATATTAAACTCCCATACCTGGACAACCTTTTTTAAACAATAAACATGGTACTACTAGTGATTTTTACATGGTTATGGCTAGACAACCAATAATAGCTAAGGACAGCATGACCAGAAATTCATAAGCAGATCATGGATGGACAAAGGATGCTCTTGGAATAAGGGTTATGTTTTATGGGCAAAGCAAGTTACGCATATTTTTCCTAACATCTTGGCTGATCACTGAGTGTGCCAAGGCTCTTTTCTGTGCATTACAATTTCATTTGTTAGATGGTGAGCTGAACTTCTAGACTCCCTACACTTACAAGAATGTCTCCCAGCTTTTTCCATTCATTGCAAGTATACAAATCACAAAAAAAGACACAAATTATATTATACTCCTACAACGTTTTACCAGCAACACAAACCCATGTAGGAGCTTCACTAAAACAGACAATAACAAAACATTTCCCTGATCTGAGATAATTGAAGCATGGAGCTTTAAGCCATATCTGCAATGCTTTTCTACCAAAGCCATATCTTATAATGAAAAAAAAAACAAAGAAAATAATAAAAAAGCTAAACATTTATTTCAATTTTTCCAGCTTTGCCTTAAAGGGAATCTCAACAAACAGATGATGCAACATCCTGAAAAGTTAATATATGTAGTTATAGTGTAGCTTTATTTAGTGCTTGGATCTGTCATTTTATATTCATGTTCAGAAATTGTTACCAAAGCATCTGGGAATCTGAAGGAATGATGTTTATGTAACTTCACTGTAATAGCAATTCCCAGATATCATGCCTAGTCTCAATGAGATGTCATAAACTGAGCAGCTGACGTTTGTATAAATAATGTTTGTTGGAATATCAGATCTATGCTAAGCTTCAGTACTGCTAAAGGATTTATTTGGGGATTTATTTCACACCATCCCTTCTAATGTGCTCCAATAGCATCTGTAGGCTCTGTTTACTCTTTTTCAGGCACGACAGAGGTATACTTTGTGATGTATACCACTGTAAAGAATACAGTGATGCATGTCACTCATTAACACAATGCACAGCCATTTTTTCATTTTTAACTGTGTCCCATTGCTTTATAAAAGCATGATATCACATGTTTTCTATGTAGTGATAAAAAGGGTATGCCAATTCATAATGGCCTAGGTAAAGCCAAAAACACACTCACTGGTATACAGTGTACATGAGACTTATGAACACATTGGAATATAATTCAGGGAATACTCCTGGTTAGTGTTTAGCGACAATACAGTAAATGTTGCAGACACTAAACGTAATGGTTCGGCCTTTGATTACTTTAGTCTGCATACATTAGTTTAGCTTTCCAAGTGCTCTGGTTGCCTGGAAAAGATGGATACAATCCTAGGAGACCTAAGACTATTATCTTGGACTTTTGGAGTAACTGTAGATCTTGGAAAGTGGCATTACTTTATGCAGAGTAAAGCAAGCAGAATCCAAGCTGACAGGTTCAGGTTAGGCTGTGTTTACTGTAGTTTTGCTCAGCACTACTCTTAGTATGTACAATACTTCCACCGTGAGTTGTACATACAAGCAAAAAGAAAAATAGCCAGCACAACAACCTAATACACGGGTGCACACTGCTGTGGCAGATACAGAGTATACAAAAAAGAGGATTGCAGCAGCACACATTGGTCAAAAAATTTAGGCTCTTAGCGCACTCTTTGATCAAAACGTTGGGGGACACGTTTTGATCAAAAAGTGCGCTAAGAGGCTCAATTTTTTAACCAATGTGTGCTGCTGCAATCCTCTTTTTTGTATACTCTGTATCTGCCAGAGCAGTGTGCACCCGTGTATTCGGTTGTTGTGCTGGCTATTTTTCTTTTTGCTTGTATGTACAACTCAGGGGGAATGGCACCCTCTTTAGCTGTGCACCCCTCCCCCTTTCTCACAGGTGGTGTTTTAAATTGTATACAGATCCAGCATGTCACCCAGTCAGAAGCTATATGCCCAGCAGAGGTGAGTTGGTATCTGAGCGTTAGGCTCAGAATTTGTGCTAGGGTCCCATCCTAAATGAGGCCACCTCCCCGTGGTGGATGGGGGACACGTTTTGATCAAAAAGTGCGCTAAGAGCCTCAATTTTTTGACCAATGTGTGCTGCTGCAATCCTCTTTTCTGAATACCTCCACCGTGCCTGGAAAATGACACCTAAACACAAAAAGAGACCCTTTAATATTTTATTACCTATGGCCATACTGAGTTGTAATGTGACTTTAGTGTCCATTGCATTGTTTATAAGTTCTGCTTTTGAAGGCCAAAAATATGTTTTTAACTTGACACCCAAGGTGCACATTGCAATATGCTCTGTATACGTCAGTGATCTCAAACTGTGGCCCTCCCAATGTTGCTAAACTTCAACTCCCAGCATGTGCAGACAACTGTTGGCTGCCTGGACATGCTGGGAGTTGAGGTTTTGCAACATCTGGAGGACCACAGTTTGAGGCGGCTGGTATAAGGGGATCTGGGAGCCGTTTTCACTGCCAGCTAGTCTATGTACAGGAGCATAGATTACTTATGCAGTATTTTCTTTTTGTTTTGTAGCTCTGAAGGAGAGCATCAAAACTTCAGATTGCTTCTTTTATTTATGAAAAGGCCTCTGTAAAATAAAAGCAGCAATTTGGTTGATGAATCTCCTCCTATAACCCTATAATATTGGGTATATGTATGTCACCTCTAAACATCCTTGACATTGCCCCAGATTTGTCAATCTGTTGGAGACAAAAATTGGAGTGAGTGGTCATAACAACCATAACAGCTTGATATTAAAGCTGAGCTGCTATTGGTTGTTATCACCTTAAGGATGCAGGGCGTACCTGTACTCCCTGCACCCACTTCCCTGCTATGACGCGGTGTCAGCTTGTGATAGTAAGGTGGTCCCGGCGGCTATCAAAGGCTGGTACCAGTGTCTAATACCGGACATCACCGATTGCGGTGATGCTGGGCATTAACCCCTAAGACACAGTGGTCAAAGATTGCTGCGTTTAAAATAAAAAAAAGCATTCCCAGCAGCTCAGTCGGTCTGATCGGAATCACTGTGAGCTTATAAAATGGTGGGAGGGTCCTTACCTGCCTTCTTGCTGTCCGATCTCCTCTCCAGACTGGCTCACCAGACTGGAGCAATAGAGCTCAGATAACACTGATCAATGCTATGCTATGGCATAGCATTGAACAGTGTATGCAATCAGAAGATTGCATGTAATAGTCCCCTATGGGGACTAAAAAATGATGTAGAAAAAAGTTTTAAAAAGTTAATAAATGTGAATTAACCACTTCCATACTAAAAGTTTAAATCACCCCCCTTTTCCCAAATTCCATATAAAACATATCAGGCGTAAACTGCTCTTATTCATATGACTAAGGGCGGTTTACGCCTGAAACGTGTCATGACTTTCCGTGATCTGTGTTTCTGATTTATCAATAAATGGGACTTTCTGCATACTCCACGCTGGCATCTCTCTTCTTCTCCTTGTGATTTGCTGTTGCCGTGCACCTGCCGTGTCGTGGACGGGACACACAGCCGGTGAGCTGATCTACCTATGTCTGAACTAAAATATAATATTTATTAAACCGCTCGGTTAATGGTGTATACATAAAAAAGTTCCAAAGTCTAAAATTTTGTATTTTTGGTCATTTTGTATACCCTAAAAAACTAATAAAAAGCAATCAAAAAGTCCCATCAAAACAAAAATAGTACTGATAAAATTAGCCCTCATAGGAAAAATGTGGAATGCGGAAAAATAAAAAGGTTATAGGGGTCGGAAGATGACAATTTTAAACATACAAATTTTGGTGCATTTAGTTATAATTCTTTTAAAGTTGTAAAATAAAATAAAACCTACATAAATTAGGTATCCTTGTAACCGTATGGACCTACAGAATAAACATAAGGTTTCATTTTTACCAAAAAAAATGCACTGCATAGAAACAGAAGCCTTTAAAAATGACAAAATTGCGTTTTTTAAAATGTTATTTTGTCCCACAAATATTTTTTTTTTGTTTTGCCTTAGATTTTGTGGTGAAATGAAGGATGTCTTTACAAAGTACAATTGTTAGCACATAAAATAAGCCCTCATATAGGTCTGTAGGTGGAAAACTGAAATTGTTATGATTTTTAGAAGGTGAGGAGTAAAAAATGAAAGTGCAAAAGGGGTTAAGACCTCACATTCAAGTTTTTGTCTGCAACTGATTGACAGATCTAGTGCAATGTATCAAGGTGGTGAAGAGGTTACATACAAATACTAACATAATAGGGTTATAATAACAAAACAAAAAGCAAATGCTGCAGTGATAAATCTGGGCACTTGTTTTTTGTTTGCCTGTTTTTGTGTTGTCTACAATATACTTAAAGGGGTTATCCAGGAAAAAAAATTATATATCAACTGGCTCCAGAAAGTTAAACAGATTTGTGAATAACCTCTGTTAAAAAATCTTAATCCTTTCAATATTTATGAGCTGCTGAAGTTGAGTTGTTCTTTTCTGTCTAAGTGCTCTCTTATGACACCTGTCTCGGGAACTGTCCAGAGTAGTAGCAAACCTCTTCTGCTCTGTGCAGTTCCCGAGACAAGCAGAGATGTCAGCAGAGAGCACTGTTGCCAGACAGAAAAGGACAGCTCAACTTCAGCAGCTGATAATTATTGGAAGGAATAATATTTTTAATAGAAGTAATTTACAAATCTTTTTAACTTTCTTGAGCCAGTGGATATAAAGAAAAGTTTTTTCCTGGAATACCCCTTTAATATCCAATTTATACTTGGGTGCTCACTGCCTTTTGCGTATGTCTAAACTAATCAATAAAAAGTGGTCTAAAATAGTACTCTTGGGGTGGTTTTATACATTTTTCAGTCTTTTCTACTGTGCATTTAGTTACTAACCAGATGTTGTTTTTAAATCTACAAATAAATATAAAATACACTGAAAGTGAAGCTTTGGGTGATGATGTGGTGTGCAGTGTTTTTAAGCATTATTTCCAAAGTCTTTACTGTAAAACCTGAGAGAAAATTTCAGAATATATTGCATACTTTGTATATTTAAAAAAAAAAACATCAAATCACCTGTAAAACACAGTGGGAAAATGCAAGAAACTTATGGTGATTTTTTTTTTTAAAGCTTTTAAAAATAATGCCAAAATGTTTGCGTAAAGAGCCCCTAAAGGAATGTGTGAGTAGTGCCAGTTACTAAAACATGGTCTATTCTCTAATCTGTTTTTAGTCTACTGGTGTTTTCTTTTAGTGTAATCCAGCTGGTGATCACAATAAGGAGACTGCTGAAAACTTTTCTCTACAGAAGAGGAAGTGTTAGACTATAACTAGTATAACTAGGCTTAGTGAATTAAGTATTTTTTCAAATATAGACAGTAAAATAGAACAAAATATAAATAAAAAAATGCTTAAAAATATAAATTTTATATAAAGATGTGATTTAAACAATAGGTAATTTTTTTTAAGACTCATTCCCTTTAAAACGTAGCTGTACATATACGTAAAGTGGTTGTATTAGAATAGTAAATTTGCAATAACTTTTTGTATACTGTTGAATAACATTATGTGCATAGTTTTAATATAGATTGGTTAAAAATGTGCATGTTTTTTAGTTAAAAAAAAATTAAATAAATAAAAAATGTCTTGTCCCTGCAGCTATTGCCTGTGTACATTTGTGTAGAGACAAAATACAGAAAGTGTGGGCAGGACAAGCTGGGCTCTGTTCACTGAGTCTCTGTGACATGCCCCCGGCTCACATAGCAGGCCGGTTGACAAGCCGGGAGCTTGCACAGAGCCCCGCTTGTGCCGTCCACACTTTCTGCATTTTTCTCTCCATAGAGAAACAAGCAAAAGTTGCAGAGATAAGACAGAATTTTTTCCCCAAAGATATATAAATGTTTCAAGCAATGTATATATATATAGTTAGGATTTCACCCTGGGGATAGCTCTGGGATCGTCCTTGGCACAGCCACAGGACACATTTCTACTTCATTCAGCAGGCAAACAACAGTTATTTATGCAGTCTTGCCCCTCCCAAGCTTTATTAGATAGGTTGCAGGGTAAATAAAAACATTACACAGGAACAAACAAAATCCTAGACCGTCCAGTCACTGACTACACAACTAAGCATGCCCTGACTATCAACTGGAGGGCTTTTCCCTGCCAGTTAAAACACAAGTTTCCTGCAACCTTTTACTCACTGTTCACACACAACATTTGCACCCTCTTACTGTGTGTACTAAGACTCCTTGTATTGTCCACTTCACTGTTGTGGGTGTCACTCACAGCCCTGGCTGTGTGCTCCTCACAAGGACCTTTGCCTCCCCCCAAAGCCACCTTGCTGTCTTCTGAGGAGAGCTCAGACTACATTTTCTGACTTCCTTTTAACCCATTAAGAACCATTTTTTCCCCTTTCATTTTTTCCTCCTTACATTTAAAAAATCATAACTCAATTTTGCACTTAAAAATCCATATGATGGCTTATTTTTTTATGCCACCAATTCTACTTTGTAATGACATCAGTAATTTTACCCAAAAATCTACAATGAAATGGAAAAAAATCAGTGTGTGACAAAATTGAAAAATTTGCGCCGTGATCTCAAATTTTAAGCGGTACCATTTGTATTGATTGGACTTCTTGATTGCTTTTTGTTCATTTTTTCATGATATAAAAAGTAATCAAAAATATGCTATTTTGGACAATGTAATTTTTTGCGCGTACACCATTGACCAAACGGTTTAATTATTGATATGTTTTTATAATTCGGATATTTCCGCACGCGGTGATACAATATATGTTTATTTTTATTTTTATTTTCACTGTTTTGTTTTTAAATGGGAAAAGGGGGTGATTGAAACTTTTATTAGGGAAGGGGTTAAATGATCTTTATTAACTTGTTTTTTTTTTCACTTTTTTTTGCAATGTTATAGCCCCCATAGGGGGCTATAACACTGAACACACTGATCTTTTACATTGATCTTTGTCATCACATAGGATAACATAGATCAATGATTCTATCGCTTGAATGGTCATGCCTGGATCTCAGGCACTGAGCAGTTATTTGGCGATCAGAGCCAGGTAGGGGGACCCTCCTCGTGTCCAACAGCTGTTCAGGATGCCGTGATTTCACTGTGGCGGTCCCGAACAGCCCACTGAGCAAGCCGGGGGTAGTTTAGTTTCACTTTAGACATGGTGATCAACTTTGAACGCCGCGTCTAAAGGGTTAATAGCTCACGGTTCTGCGATCAGTGCTGCAGGCTATTAGCCACGGGTCCCGGCCGGGCCCGACTCGCTATGTGGCCCCGCGTTATAGAAAGGGAGCGGACTCAGGGCATACAGGTAGGCCCTTGGTCCTTAACAGTTTAAACATACTTCCCCTCTCTGCTGCCTTATTGATTAGGCCCCAGGTGGAGGTTTCTCCAGGATCAGCTAGAGAAATACACCATTTCCTTGCCACACTGTCAATATATGTATATATATATATATATATATATATATATATATATATATATAATGTTTTTGCAAATGACTGGTACGCTTTAAGGTCTCGTGTCTTAATGTGGTACTATTGAGGAATTAAAAACTTGCTTTATGGTTCTCATTTTACAGCTTAAGGGCACTACAAGAGGGACACTGTGTGATACGCTTAACTACTAGCATGGGATATTGTAGGATAAGGTTAACTACTGTACACTTGCTAGATTCTATCTTTATTTCACTGTCTGCTGCTGTATTATTTCTATTCTCTTGCATTTCCACCAGGATTTTGTACCAGGTAACTTTTTGTTACTTTAAATTAAAATTGTATGATTCCTCTGAGGCAACAGTCTTCTAATCTATAACAGTGTTACTATTATACTTTAATATATGTTTCTCATATTTTTCCTTCTTTTCACTTTCCTCATCCAGGTCATGCCGATCAAATACGTGTTATTTGTGAAGATTTGTACATTTATTGCATGACAGACATGAAAATCAAATTTAGCATTTGTATTATATTGTTATACTTAGCCGGGAGACAAGATAGTGAAAGCTGTCATATAAACTATATGCGGTTATCTCCTAACATGACTGCATTTTTATGATAGCTTTTCTAACAGGGATTGAAATATATAGCATTTTGTTCTGAGGATGCACTGCAATATCAATGTTAATAATGTTCAACAATTTAACACTCTCTTGGCATGCAATGCACACTAAGCTAATTTTGGCAAGACTTATTTGAAGAAGTGTTTTATTTTTTAAAGTATTCCATGTGTGGCATAAATTAATGTAGCGCTATACAGGAAGATGCATCACTGAGGCCAGAGCTTGTTTTGTACAGGGTCCATTATAGGTGGCTGACTTTATTTCACAATTTTGGTTGATAAATGCCAAAAAAGTAGATATGAGATTTAGGAAACTTATTGTTTTTGTGCGGTATTATACTCCAAGACTCACAGCAAAGGTACTTTTTTACTAACTTAAGGCTGTGTTTCACTCTAGCATTTCTTTTAATTTGTCACTGTGGTTTTTGAACCAAAGTCGGAAGTGTATACAAAAGAAATGGAAAATATAAAGAAAGGATTGATACGTTTCCCTTCTGCTGGATTCACTTCTGACTTTGGCTTAAAAACTGCAGTGGTAGTTAAAAAGAAAACAAAACTGGCAAGTTGTTACCCAGCCTTAGGGTGGGGTCGCACGTAACAGGTCCGCAGCGTATTTTACGATGCAGATTCACCGATGAACCAACCCTATATTGTGCCTCCAGCTGTTCCTCTCGTGTCCTGCCTGTGAGTCGCCGCATGTACTCGCAGGGTACTCACAGACTTCGGGGAGCGGCCGCGATGTGTGAGTATACTGTGCATGCAAGTCTCTATTTTAATGTGGAGGCAATTTCTCCTCTATCTTTTGAACCTTGGAATACAAGCTCTTAAGAAACTCCCAGAAATGACAGAGGCAGCAGATGAGGGCTGTACCTTACTTGCACAGCTTGACTACGTGAGCAGGCTATGACTGTCTACCTCAAATTTCACATATCCTCAAAATTTCTGGAGTTGAGGTTTCCCTTTATTTTAGTTATTATATACAGTATTGGTGGCTTAGTGTCTCTGACTGCCAGCTATTCAGCTAAATAAAGTGCTAAAATGAAATAAAGCTCTCAAGTAAAACTAAATACTGGAATGAAAAATTGTGTACAAATAAAATAAAGTAGCTGAAAAAAACAAATTAACATAAAATATTAAAGCCAGGGCTCCTGCTTTTTTTCATGCTGCCATAACAGCAAGGGCTATTGAATAATAACATTGTAGAATAAGTTCTCATATAGACCCTGTAAAAGTCATTCAAGGGTTAAAGTATGAACAGTTGTCAGTAGCCTTGCTAGAGTGATCTCAAGTATCAGTCCAGAGCTGAATATAGATTGACTCACTACCTATATGGCTGATTAAATTTTCACCAATTAATTTGCCTGTAATACATTATAAACAGCGGTGGAAAAGGGCCACAATAGCTTTGAGGTACATAGTAAAGAAAGTTGTGTGGCTCCAACAGGGAAAAGTACATTACTAAATGCTGTGGTAATAATCTGAGTGATGGACAGCAATACTTAGCAAAGATAATGTATAGTGAGAACTGTACAGCTATAATAACATTACCTGATGTATCACATTATAGCTTTCAAAAAGTGATGTCTAAAATCCACAAATTGCTTCCCATGAGTTGTCCATATTAATCTGAGTTGTCATCGACTTCTTCGTACAAGAATTATTTATTCAAATTAAATCCGACTCTACCGTTTCTACTTGCAAAACTTAATCTGCCCTGCCTCCTATAACTCCAGTTGCACTTTAAATATATATCCTTGTTTTATGTTTATTGTGCCTTTCCCTTATTGCAAACAGTTTTATGAACCAGGTCATTTTATTGTCTCATTTCCTCCATTTATGTTTTATCCTTTTATATTCTACCAATAACTCTTTAAAAAAGCACAATGCCATGATATAGTCATTTATTTCTCAGGAAGATGGGAAGACTAATGAATTAGTAATGCACGTTGGTAGCAGTTATACTCCTAAAACATATATATATTTTTTTTATATAATCCCTGTTTATACATCATCTATCGGAAAGTTTTCCTTCCTGTAAGAAAGTCTTGGTCTGTATGCCTGCTTCTGAAATACGTCGTGTTTGTTCTCACCAGTTATATTAGATTCCCAACATCACAGTCAGGATATTAAATTCTCTTCCTCCTCACTACTTTCCCATTTTTTTCAATAATTCCATAAACCAACCCACTGACATAGATAGTTATGAATCTCATGGATAATGAAGTCATTACCTCTTGCAGGATCCTCTTCATTTTGAGCAGTAATGTTTTTACAGATGTACAGTCTTGCATCATCAATCTAAATGGCAATGATTCTAAGCCAGTACAATCTTCCTGTGCAAAGGGCCATTCCACAGATGGGCTGCTGGGCACTTGGCAGACACGAGGGCACTTAGTATCGTCTGGATCGCTGTCTTTTGGCAAATGTAGAAAGAGGTTTCTGAAAATAAGTGGATAAATTATTATAAAAGCCATCCAAACGTAAATACCTGGTAATAAGAAATATAAGCCTACATACGCTGGAAGAGATTTAAAAGTGTTCAATAAAGGCATTCAACAGCTGGTAAAATTTCCATAATCGGTCATTTATTTATCAAAAGAGTGCATATGTATGAGAAATTTAGAATAACTTGCTAGATGTGTTAGACAGGTCTCCTCATACTACCTAGTGACTGGCATACATATACACCAATATTTTGTGCCAAATAATGGTGCATATCAATAATAAAGCACATTTTATCACAGCATTGTAGCATATTTTATCACTCATCTTAGCTACATTTTTTATTGGAGTACAGAGAGGTGCATTAACAACAAGATGGTATAATTTTACAGTAGTGAATAGAGTTGAGCGAGACAAACTTTCTAACATTGCCAGGTTTGGCTCGCGCGAACCTAGCAATGTCAGGGCTGAGCTGTGCTTGCAGCTGACAGTAGCAAGTACAGCTAAGCCTTGCAAGGAAGAAGTTATTTAGTGCAGCTTAGCATTAATAGTTAACTCCTTGGGATAATGGGGGTGCATACATCAAACAGTCATCTATGTGGCTGTATAATGTGTACAGTGAAGAGAATGATATTTACCATCTTGTCTCTGGTCCGGGTTTCTTTTTGACATCATCGCTAGAGGTGGGGCTACACAAGAACAAGCCCCAACCAGCAACAATATGGTAAGTATCACTCTCTTTACTGTGTACATTATTCAGTCATATAGATGGCTGTATAATGTATACATCCCCTCCCCCCTTCCATGCTGGCCCAATGCCTAGCGCTCAGCCCAGCAAGTTGTTAACAGTAAACCAGTGGATTTGCTGTGCAGCTAGTGAGCCAAAACTTTCAGAAAGCTTGCTCAACTCTAGTATTGAAGGTTACAGATAACATCCTACAATTTTTTTTATATAATATTATCAATTATGATGAAATTTATTGCTACATGCATATATTTTTATTTATATTTTTAAGAAGCAGTGGATAATTGTGATTGTAGTTATAAGGAGGCTGGGGCATGCACAATTCATATGGGAGGCTGCGGCATGCACAATTCATGCTGCATTTCCTAGTGGAAATACAGCATAGAACTTCCGTAGTGTAAACATACTTTTATCCTGTACTTTTTATTGGTGTGTGAACATTGCCAGGGTCATAAATGACAAAAAAAAAATATGATTTCCTATCATAGCAGCCACAGGATTGTAAACCTATGTTTTCAGTACCTGGTCTTTTATAATTATGTCATGTAGTCATTGGATGTATCTCCCCACCTGACGGACCCCGCTTTTCTAAACAGATGCAACACGATCACGGGTCGTCGTTGGTGGCTATGGCTGTAGGAGGTCAGATGATCCCTCCTGTCTGCCTGCTATAGAAGCCTGTGAGATCCAACCACAGGCTGGATCGCCCAGGCTGTACTGTGTGCAGCTGATCAGGTCATACTGTATAAAAAGTTCTTCAATAAAAGTGTGAAGTTAAAGAAAAAAAAAATGCCCCTTTCCCAATAAAAGCCCTGTATTATCATCAAAAAACCAACAAACCACAAATCATATAAAGCTATAATGTAAATTACTATAAAGCTATAATATAAATTATTCTGCACGGTGAACGCCATAAAAATAAAAAACAACAAAAAAGCGCAACATTTTTATACAAATAGTAAAATCAATAGGTAGTATGTATCGCAAAAGGAAAAAGAACATAACAAGCTAAATAAAATGGGTATCGCCATAATAATACTGACCAACAGAATGAATACCACACTTTTACCACACAGTGAACACCATAAAAGAAAAAAAAAACGCCAGAAATTTTCCAGTTTTTCACAATATTTGTGAGCTTTCACAAAAAAATGCTTCATGTGTCAACACAAATGCACCACTTATATAAAGTACAATATGTCACGAAAAAACAATCCCAGAATCACTCCGCTCAGAAAAATTTTTCTAAAGTTATTACCATTTAAAGAGACACATGTCAAATAAAAAATAAAAAAAGAGCCTGGTCATAAAGGTAAAAAATTGATCCATCCTTAATGGGTTAATATAGTATGAGTATAAAAATATTAAACTACTGATAGAAACATGTAAAAATTTAATTTTATAACATTTGCTCTTTTACGCTTATTAATACTACTGCTACCATACACCAATAATCCTTAAGTTGTGGCTTTCTAGTGTTTTTTCAGCCTTCATACAATCTGTGTTGATATTGTTTTAAACCTGCACATTATTTGTCTGTAACAGTTCATTTATTGTTATGTGACTATGCTGAATAAATTCCTGTTTTCTCGGAAATTGGCACTATACACCACACCTAAGGTAATTTACATAATTGCCACCATGGTCAGACAGTGTCTTTTCTGAAAGGCTGAGCTGAAAGGAAATTTCACAACATAAAGCGGCATTAGAAGATGTACCTTCTGGACATAAGTGGTACATAAGGAGGTTTAAGTGGGACCATGAAGAAGCCATATTAGGCAATGATCCAATGAGAAAAGCGGCTAATGCATATGGAAATGGAAACATTTGTTAAGACCACAAAGGGCCTAAAGAAGAAGACAATGAGCTGCCTGCTGTCCCTAAAGTACATATTTGCATGGCACTAGTTTCATTTAACAAAATCCCCAACATAACTATGATTACAGAGGACAAAACAATGACTGACAATGAACAACAGATGTAGGCTTTGTTGTCATATTGTTTTATTTCTACTGATTATGACAATATTCACATCTATAAACCATTTTACAATGGAAATAGCAAAAGCTACAACATTTAGGCACATAAAATGCTAAATATATTCATGGCTAAATCACAGCTTGATTACTTTATTATACCTAAATAATATGCCAGTCAAATCATTTTAGATCACAATGTATTCATTATTTCAAATCATTTTATCTGAAATTGTGGTAATGACTGAGTATTACACTTATTACTAGAGATGAGCGAGCTAAGCCCGGTGAACCTGGTCTCGCTCCGAACTTTGGAGTGACAGTGACTCACCGAACTTTCGAACCTCAGGCTCGGCTTACACGAGCCTGGCAATGGCAGTAATAATAGCAGAACAGATGAGGAACACAAGGCGTTTTGGGACCTGAATGAAAGGAGGGTACCTGAGATGACGTCAGTGTAGCCCAGCATACCTTGCAGCTATCAGCAAGATCACATGACTTTAGGTTATCCATTCATTGTATTTCGTTAGGTGCCATACAGCTCCCAGGCCAATGAGGAGACAGCATAGGGATAGGTTTAGGAGGCTAATGAAGCCCCATGCACTGCATTGTGACTGCCATTTTGAATAGAGAGAGCAAGAACTACAGACCCCAGAAAGTATTTTCAAACCTAATAGAATTTCAAAGCAAGCTGACCAAAGCATAAATCAGTGTGCTGACCACAGACAGTGACCTTCTGTCACCTGCAGTGCTGTTTAGGGTTGGTTGCACTACAAATCCCAGCAAGCAGTGGGAGCCCATAAAATTTATCACATTAAATTCCCAGCAAGCTGAGATAAACAATTGGCATACCTGGATTTAAACATAAATATGCATTAAAAGTGTTGTGAACATGAAATACACATTTTAGGAAAAAAGGTACATGCATTTTCCAGGTTTTATCAATCATACAGTATTTCTACTTGAGTTTAATAAAACTATGCATTTAAAAGTGTTCAGAGTGAAAGCAGAATGACCATCTAAGGACAAGTTATGTGTATTTTCTGGGATAGTATTTCTACCTGGTTTAAATGGGCTCTGTGGCGCTGTTTTTGGAAGAAATCAGCTGTTTTTCTGATCCTAGATAACCCCTTTAAACATAAATATGCATTTAAAATCATTGAGAATAAATGCAGCATAACCATCTAAGGACAAGTTACATGCATTTTCTAGGTTTAATCATACATATAGGGGGTGATTTAATAATGTCACCCGAACACTTTTTTTGCACCCAAATTGTGTTGCATATTTTATGTACCATATTTTGCTACCAAAAAAACAGACCAATTCTCTGTTTTATTTAGAAAACCCGGAAACTGGATGAAAAATCCCAACAAAATTACTAACTGTGGTGAATTTCAGTAAGCATTGCATGACTTCAAGGTTGTTTTTAATAAGCAGTAAGGCTAAGTTTGCACGGTCGCTGTGCTCTGACCGATTCCAAGTCCATTCAGCTCTTTTTTTTGTGCTGAATGGACCCTTAGAGCACAACAGACACCAACAAGTCCTGTCAGATGCCACTGATTTTGACGAGCCGTGTGAATGAGCCCTAACATGGAATAATTTGCTATACGGACTTAATTTAAGCAACAATTTATTGCAACATATTCTTTTTTATGTTTAAGATACTGGATATAATGGTAAATCTAGAACAGGTGGTAACTCCAAAAATGTAATAAAAATCACAAATGTAAAATTTCAAGCTTTATAGACCTCCATTGGGGAAAAAGGGTTTATGTTTTCATGTATTATTAAACTACACTGCAACAACATTGAGAGTAAGTTCTGCTTTGGAAAATGTTAATTACAGCGGAGTAAGGAAGCGGTGAATACTAATCAGCTCATTTCCATACTTTAACACAACCTCATTAAGGAAGATAACACCTAATGTTTAGAGCCAGGCACTGCTCTAGTAACAATATTCAACTTTTCCATTCTTGCCCAAATCAATCATAGAGTAAATTACAGTCAGGTCAAGGGAAATACAAGGGTAAAATTGCAGTGTAGCTACATCCAAGAAGTAAGACAGGCCTAATTATTTCCAATGAACGCATACGCTATATGTCTTCATTTTCATGTGCATGATATAACTCCTTGACTTTTAGAACATAACAATTTCTTTTGCATACAGGCAGTTAATTAACTTTCACCACCAGGTATTGTATCTACTCACATTTGTCCAAAGGACAAAGCTGCAGTTATCAATAAACATTTTGCTATTTTATCAAGTACAGTTAATATAGTTAAATGGTATAAACTCATTGGATGCTAATGCTTATGACACTTTTGCTTTTAATATACAGTATAGCTTCACAGTGTTCCATTACAATGGGGTTACAAGATGACTTGGATAGACTAAGTGTCTGGGCATCCACTTGGCAAATGAGGTTCAATGTGGATAAATGTAAAGTTATGCATCTGGGTACTAATAACCTGCATGCGTCGTATGTCTTAGGGGGGATTAAACTGGCAGAGTCACTGGTAGAGAAGGATCTGGGTGTACTTGTAGATCACAGACTACAGAATAGCATGCAATGTCAGGCTGCTGCTTCCAAAGCCGGCAGGATATTGTCATGTATCAAAAGAGGCATGGACTCAAGGGACAGGGACATAATACTCCCCCTTTATAAAACATTGGTACGGCCTCACCTGGAATATGCTGTTCAGTTTTGGTCGCCTGTTCATAAAAGGGACACTACGGAGTTGGAAAGGGTGCAGAGACGCGCGACTAAACTAATATGGGGCATGGAACATCTTAGCTATGAGGAGCGATTAAAGGAGTTACAATTGTTTAGTCTTGAGAAGAGACGTTTAAGGGGGGGATATGATAAACGTATATAAGTATATAAATGGCCCATACAAAAAATATGGAGAAAAATTGTTCCAGGTTAAACCCCCCCAAAGGACGAGGGGGGCACTCCCTCCGTATGGAGAAGAAAAGGTTTAGTCTAAAGGGGCGACACGCCTTCTTTACCGTGAGGACTGTGAATTTATGGAACGGTCTACCTCAGGAACTGGTCACAGCAGGAACAATTAACAGCTTTAAAACAGGGTTAGATACATTCCTGGAACAAAATAACATTAATGCTTATGCAGAATTATAAAACTACATCCCTTTCCCTTATCCCCTCACACCCTTCACTTCAATTCCCTGGTTGGACTTGATGGACGTATGTCTTTTTTCAACCATACTAACTATGTAACTATGTAACTATGTAACAATTCTAATAAAAGGAAAATTGGTAAGTTAGTTGTTGTCAAAAAAATGACATCATGCCTTCCATTTTATTGTCTACACCACATTATATAACCGATTGCTGTGGATAAATGTCTATTTTAGTAAACATTGTTAGGTTTAGACATAGGGGATATATAAAAGCCATACAATCGCATTTTTCAAGAATATTAAATATTTTTAAGGCCATAGGTCCCATTAGCATTCCTGTAAATTACACTATAAATGTCACAGAGCAATACTGAACGGTACTGCATTTACTTTTTCCCACATATTTGTTTTATTTATTTATTATAGTTACACAACTTTTGTCCCCTGGTGAGTCAATGAAGGTTAGGCAAAACATATTGAGAAGCTGGTGAGGTATTTTGTACTGAAAACTGTAAATTTAGGCAGGGGTTTCCCCTTTTTTGGGTGATAGTCTTGCAAGTCGTTGTGTGTAGAGGGGTAGATTCCTTCCCAGGAGCTTTACTAGGAACATAGGTAATGCTCCACTGCCACAATGTCTAAGTATCTGCCAACAATGTGATATGACAGAATTGAGCTAAATTTTGGATTTTGAAGCAAATTTTTTGAAGCAATAAAAAAGGAAGATTTTACTTCAATCATTGTTTTGTATTTTGTTTTATCTGTCATTTTTAATATAACAAGTTTTGTGACTAATCCTACTATGACAGTGTTTGTACATACATGATTGCAGTGTATGGGCATATAAATGACAGTTAAGGATGGACAAAAAAATATTTCACTACATCAAATGTTCACACAAGAAAATAACAGATGGCAACAATAATAACCTGGTATTAGAAATATATCATCCATTACATCTATGCACAGCTTTGAGGATACTGAGTTGTAAAAAAAAAATGGGATATTTTGGAATGCCTGAAATAAAATGTCATGCTGAATAGTAATATAAATGCTTAATTGCTAAAAGTCAAAAGAAATTTTTTCTTGTATACATCAATTTTTCTCCTTAATCCAGCAATTCTCATGTTGAGTATCATGCAACTGTATAGGGGATTATCCATTCTTAAAAAAATATTTGCATGGGCTATTATTTTTTACGGTAGAAGAGCAAACGTCCGATGTTCATGTTGGTCAGCAGCATTTCACAGCATTGTATGGACAACGTGCTATATGTCTTAACACCACTTCAAAGAGTACAGTATGAGAAAAGTATGATTCAGGCTCAAGCCACTGTAAACACTCAATAGGCTGCCCATAGTGCTTGCACTGGTTTAATATTGATGGGCTAACATAAAGATAAGTTTTTATATGCTGGCTAACTTTTTTAAAGAGGACCCATCATGTTTCTGAGCTGAAGTGTGGCGCATCGGAACTGTCATACTGCTGCACAGCGAATCACGGGCCGAGGTGGGATATTGCTGCGGCCAGTGATTTCTTGAGAAGTAGTATGACACATTGTGCCTGGGTGCTTCCCAGGGCCTGACACGTCATGCTGCAGCTAATGGAAAACGATCACGCCCGGGGATCGAAGCAGGACACTGAAGGCACCACGGGAGCCATGGAGGTAAGTAGAGTTTTTTTTATTTTTTATTACCACACAATGGGCATAATTAAGAAGAAAAAAAACTCTCCTGCCAGATAACCTCTTTATGGTAGGGTCACATGGAATGGATCAGCAGCGTATTTTATGCTGCGGATCTGCCGATGATGGACCCTTCAGTGTACCTCCCAGCTGTCCCTGCTCGTAGTGGCAATAAATCGCTATGAGCAGACACACAGCGATTTGCGAGTCAATGTGCGCATGCAGTGTACTCACAATTATGGCTGCTCTTAGCCTAGCTCAGGGAGCAGAGGGAGCGGCTGTGATGTGTGCGAGTGTGCTACACATGCACGAAGATTGCTGTATGTCTGCTGCTATGAGCAGGCACAGCTGGAGACACACTGTGTATCCGCAGTGTAAAATACACTGCGGATCCGTTCCGTGTGACCCTACCCTTAATGTGGATCCAGTAGTCAGAACTAAGACAGGATTAGGTATTGCTGCTTCCAATATCCTCTTAAAGGAATACTCCGTGGAAAACTTTTTTTTTTTAAATCAACTGGTGCCAGAAGGTTAAACAGATTTGTAAATTACTTCTATTAAAAAATCTTAATCCTTCCAGTACTTATTAGCTGCTGTATACTACAGAGGAAATAATTTTCTTTTCGGATTTCTTTTTCTGTTGACAACAGTGCTCTCTGCTGACACCTCTGTCCATGTCAGGAACTGTCCAAAGCAGGAGAAAATCCCCATAGGAAACATATGCTGCTCTGGACTGTTCCTAAATGGGACAGAGATGCCAGCAGAGAGCACTGTGCTCATGATGTCAGCAGAAAGCACTGTGTTCCAAAAAGAAAGATTTTTTAGAAGTAATTTACAAATCTGTTTAACTTTCTGGCACCAGTTGATAAAAATAAAAAATAAAAAGTTTTCCACTGGAGTACCCCTTTAAATGCATATTTACACATCACTTTGGAATGAGCATATTTTACTGTATCTGAAGAATCATTTTATTTTATCATCTCAATTGCCTTGGTCTTAGGCATTATACATTTTATATGGAACACTTAGAAATTATGTTTCTATGTTTCTTTATGTTTTCATCCAGTTCATTCCCTCTAAACAATAATCCCTATTGTTTAAACTACATTTGTCTTCAGGTACAGGACATGAAATCTAGAATAGGCTCAGAAAAAAGTAAATAAAGCAGGATCTGCTTGTTTTTATAAGCTTGCCCTATTACTAATTCACCAACAATATATCACTTTGATTTTCCAAGAAAGGTTTAGCTTTCACATCTAAATAGCCTCCAGCTATACAAAATGGATGCAGCATTCCTAAGCCTTTTTGTTTTTGTCTTATTTTTTTAAAGAAGGCCTTTACTACACTCTGCACATTTTAGGCTAAGTTCAAAATAAAAATAAAAATGGCAATAAAATAGGTATAAAAAGCAGCAGTATTTTTTTATTTTTTATTACAATCTCTGGAAAAGCAATCACCAGCACACTTATTGTTTAAAAAATGGCAGTAACCGCAGTAATTTCATCTGTTCTAACTGCATTAACCACCCAAATAGTACCTTCCTTTATATAAGATAGGGTCAAGGACTATTCATAGTATTCAGAAACATTCGGCAGACTAGATGGGTCAAATGGTTCTTATCTGACGCTTTATTCTGTTGCTATGTGAATTCAGTTTATATTAGTAATAATTGCAGCTCTTAAAGAGTACCTTTCATAAAAAAAATGTCATATGCTATAGCTTATTCAATATTAAAGGGGTATTCTGGCCCTAAGACATCTTATCCCCTATCCAAAGGATAGGGGATAAGATGCCCAGCTGTGGGACCCCCGCAATATTTCATGCATCACCCCACTATCATAGCTCCGAGTCTGATGAATAGCGATCACAGGGCCGGAGTATCATGATGTCATGGCTCTGCCCCGTGTTACATCACGCTCCTCCCCCTAAATGCAAGCCTATGGGAGGGGGCATGACAGTCGCCATGCCCCCTCCCATAGGCTTGTACTGAGGGAGCGGAGCGTGAAGTCACACGGGAGGAGACACAACGTAACAATACTCTGGCCCCATGATCGTGATTCATCAGACCCGGAGGGACCCGGAGGCTGATGATAGCGGGGTGCTGCATAAAAGATTGCCGGGGTCCCCAGTGGCGGATAAGGGATAAGATGTCTTAAGGCTGGAGTACCCATGTAAACTACTTTCTAATTGGATTTCATTTATAAAAATGCTTTATTTTAGGTCTTTTTTTTTGTTTGAAAATGTGGCCACTAGGGGTCTCACTAGGAGTCCCTGGCCGCAAGCGTTTGCATAAATTTTGGACTCAAGCCATCCTGGCATGAGTCTGAAACCGCAGACCGCTGCCTGAGCACGTGGCAAGCTCAGCGCAGCTCCCCGCCTGTCTGAATGACTGCAGGGCGCGCTCCTGACTCAGCAGCTAGCCCCGTCTTCAGGCTCCGCCCCTGACAAGGAGAGCTTTAAAGGGGTACTCCACTGGAAAACATTTTTATTTAAGTCAAATGGTGCCAGAAAGTTACAAAGATTTGTAAATTACTTCTGTTAAAAAAATCTTAATCCTTCCTGTACTTATCAGCTGCTGTATGATCCACAGGAAGTTCTTTTCTTCTTGAATTTCCTTTCTGTTTGACCACAGTGCTCTCTGCTGACACCTGTGTCCATTTTAGGAACTGTCCAGAGTAGGAGCAAATGCCCATAGAAAACCTATCATGCTCTGGAAAGTTCCTGACATGGACAGAGTTGTCAGCAAAGAGCACTGTGGTCAGAGAGAAAGGAAATTCAAACAGAAAAGAACTTCCTGTTGACCATACAGCAGTTGATAAGTACGGGAAGGATTACGTTTTTTTTTATAGAAGTAATTTACAAATCTGTTTATTTTCTGGTACCAGTTGATAAAAAAAAAAAAAAAAATGTTTCCAGTGGAGGTCCCCTTTAAGGTAGTAATATATCTTGTGAAGAACTGTATTGTCAATCATTTGTACTGCCCAGAAATACCAAGAAAACTTTTTACACACTAAATATGGAACATTTTGCAATATCTTCTGTAGAAATTCTTTAACAGGGAAACATTTTTGCATGAAAGGATTCAGCACAGACCTCTGGTTAAACAGAGCAGTGTCAATTGTTTAAGTTTATTTTGACATCAAAGGCTAGAGAACTATTATATTTACTAATCTAAGGTGAGAGGCAGTCACATTGGCTGCCCAACCAACATTTCAGCTCAAGTTCATTGTACTGATGATGAAAATGCTTCGTCTTAACATTTTTAATGCTGTATGAGTTTCGAATGGGTTATCCAGGAAAAAATGTTTTATATATCAACTGGCTCCAGAAAGTTAAACAGGTAGTCCAGTCCTGAAAAATGTATCCCCTATCTTAAGGATAGGGGATGAGTTTCAGATCGTGGTGGGTCTGACTACTGGGGCCCCCTGTGATCTCCTGTACGGGGCCCAGGCTCGCTGGCCATATAGCGGGTGTTGACCACCACACGAAGCGGCGGACGACACGCCCCCTCAATACATTGCTATGGCAGAGCCAGAGATTGCCAAAGGCAGCGCACCGGCTCTGCCATAGAGTTGTATTGAGGGGGCGTGTCAGTCGCCGCTACCCGCGGAGCCCCGTACAGGAGATCACGGGGGGCCCCAGGGGTCGGATCCCCTGCCATATGAAACGTATTCCCTATCCTTAGGATAGGGGATACGTTTTTCAGCACTGGATATTTTCTTTAAACAGATTTGTAAATTACTTCTATTAAAAAATCTTAATTCTTTCACTACTGCTGAAGTTGAGTTGTTCTTTTCTAAGTGCTCTCTGATGACACGTGTCTCGGGAACTGTCCAGAGTAGAAGCAAATCCCTATAGCAAACCTCTCCTACTCTGTGCAGTTCCTGAGACAGACAGAGGTGTCAGCAGAGAGCACTGTTGTCAGACAGAAAAGAACAACTCAACTTCAGCAGCTGATAATTATTGGAAGGATTATGATTTTTTTTTAATAGAAGTCATTTACAAATCTGTTTTAACTTTCTGTAGCCTGTTGATGTATACATTTTTTTCCCCCTGGAATACCCCTTTAATACAAAGTATCTTCTGACCTAATTTTCTTAAAGGGGAACACTGGTGGAAGTAGAAAACTAATTTTTTCAAATCAACTGGTGCCTGAAATTTAAACAGATTTGTAAATTACTTCTATTAAAAAATCTTGATCCTTATAAAACAGAGAAATTTGTGAATTTCTTTTCTGTCTGACAACCTCTTTCCGTGTCAGGAACTGTCCAGATTGGAACAATATCCCCATAGAAAACTTCTCCTGATCTGGACAGTTCCTGACATGGACAGAGGTGTCAGCAGGGAGCACTGTTGTCAGAAAGAAAATAACTTCACACATTTCTCTGTAGTATATCTGTAGTATGCAGCCGCTGATAAGTACTAGAAGGGTTAAGATTTTTAAATAGAAGTGATTTACAAATATGTTTAACTTTCTTGCACCAGTTGATTTGAAAAAATTTTTTTCCCACCGGAGATTCCCTTTAACCTTTGAATAAACATAGGAGGTTTGACAGCTTCTCTGTACAATGCTTTTCCTTTATACTTTCTAAGTTGGTCTTTGGGGCACGTGGTAACTTAAAATGCCTTCTGTCTCTTATGCCATTTCAGGATTCTGAATTTTCATACAGTATTTTGGCTTTTTGGCTTTAGAGTTTCCCATGACATATAATAAGGGACTGATGACTGATGACTGCCTAAGACAGATCTTGCAGAAGGCAGATCCGTAAAAAAAAAAAATATATATATATATATATATATATATATATATATATATATATATATATTCATATATATATATATATATATATATATATATATATATATATATATTCTTTTTATTAAGATTATATAAATAATATAAAATTTTAAAAATATTGGGGATAAATTGCATGTAAATGGTGGTCTACTGATGACTTGTATTGGGAAACCGGCCCAGATTTGTCAAACTGTATGAGAATAAAAATGGAGCTATTTTCCCACAGCAGCCAATCACAGCTCAGGTTTCATTTTACAAGAGTTTGTTAGCTGACCTGTGATTGGTTGCTGTGGGGAAATCAGTTTTTCTCTCACACAGTTTGATAAATCTGGGTCACCATGTCTTTTGTTTTTCCTTACCAGCATACCTGTGGTAAGGAGACGTTGTTTCCTATAAACTTTCTTATTAACTTTCCATAGAGTTATGTTTTAGCAGGCATCCTCTCTTTTTACTAATGTTTGTACAGCAAATAATGTTGAACAGATTAAAATACTATTCGTTTGACACATGAACTCATCAAACCACCAAGATCTTATTTTACATCTTCATGTCTTTGAATTTAATCCACAGTGATGCAACATTGTTATGTATGTCATATCCCTTTTGTTTTTGTTGTTTTAATTTTACCCCTGTATTTTATACTTGAATATCTCTTGCTTTTCACTTTGTATGGAAAAAATGTGAAAAAGTTTATAAATAAACAGTTTAAAAAAAAAAAAAAAAAAAAAAAAAAGATCTTATTTTATCCTCAGCTGTTATAAGTACACAGAAGTACAAATTAAAAAAAGCCTCTAAGGAACCTAATACATCTGTGAAGTCAACGAATAATAGGTCATGTCTTAAAAGATAATTCAGTTCAGCATTTCTTGGAATGAACAAGAAGTAAGGAATGCAAAAAATGGGTAAGTTGTAACAATTAAGGCCCCATTCACATCATGTTTCTGCTGCTGGGATATGTCAAGATCCTGTCAAAAAGATACCCTGCAGCCTGTCCGCAGCATACCTATGGACTATAACCCCATGGCGAAACACAAATGTGTGGTTTGGCCACCTGAGACTTAAGGTACAGCACTATACATTAATGTAATTGCACTCACGATCAATGTCCGACATCAGCGATTTAACCTCTTAAGTGCTGCAACATTTTTGTAGGGTGCCAGTTAGTTTCAATGGCATCTTGAAACCAATCAAAGCACCAATCTAACTGATCAATTCTATTAAGAAAAAAAAAAAGAATAAGAGCACTCACTGGGTATTTTCTGACAACTTCTTTATTCCAAATCGTGCATCTTACAGGGAAGCATACAGGTATAACGGGGTGTCCCCCCACCCCGCTGTACCTGTCTTCTCCCCTGTAAGCTGCATGGTTTAGAATAAAGTTGTCAGAAAAAAAAAGTTTGTTATTGCCACATGCAGAAGTATCGGACCTATTAAAAATAAAACACATTTGATTCCCTATAGTAAACAGCTACAATCAAATAAAATAATTGCTTATTTTTGGTGACATTATTTACCAGAAAATAATAGAAATAAAAAAGGGAAGTATCCTTACATAACACCTGTGAGATAATAATTGTATCCCCTGTATAACACAAAGGAAAGCTTGATAACCTAAGCTGAGGAAGTCCGTTAGATAAGTACTGTATTGCTAATAAAGTAACATGTTGCTTATATTTTAGAAGTAATATTTATTAAAACAAAATTAATTTGTTTGTGGTCTATGAAGATGCAACAAAATACGCATGTATGAACATACCCTTATACTGTGATAAAATACAGCCTTAAAACTTTGCATGTATCTATTACAAACTAAATATAGATTTTACAGATGCCATATCTATATTAACCCTTCTTGCAAACAAAAATGTAGTAACCTTTTGCATTCTGTTAGCATCACTGACAAAATAAATATAAAAGTGGAGGTCAGAGCATCAGTACTCCATTTGATGGTGTCAAAGAAAAGTCAGTCAAAGAAAAAGCAACAGCAATTTATAAAAAAGACTCTTGTGGTCCCCTCCGGCTGGAAATCACAGGTGGCATGTTTACAGTGTTTCAAATTGTTTTCTGTTGTTGTGCAAATATATTTCAAATTCAGCAGGTAGACATGTTATATTGATTGCTCTACTTTCTCTTTTTATGCTGTTTTGCCAAGGTTGTACATTCTCCTGCAAATTGTACAGTGAAGTAATGATTTTGAGAGTTATTGTTTAAGCTCATATGACTAATGACAAAGAAAAGAGATTGAAATTGCTCAAATGCAGCTACACTGCTCAAAAAAATAAATAAAGGGAACACTAAGATAACACATCCTAGATCTGAATGAATGAACTAATCGTATGAAATACTTTCATCTTTACATAGTTGAATGTGCTGACAACAAAATCACACAAAAATTATCAATGGAATCAAATCTGGATATAGAGTCACACTCAAAATCAAAATGGAAAACCACAATACAGGCTGATCCAACTTTGATGTAATGTCCTTAAAACAAGTCAAAATGAGGCTCAGTAGTGTGTGGCCTCCACCTGCCCCTATGACCTCCCTACAATGCCTGGGCATGCTCCTGATGAAGTGGCGGATGGTCTCCAGAGGGATGCTCCTGTTGTGATCACAATGTAGCCCTAGCTTAACACTGTCACCTACACCTGTACGTTTGTATTTACACTACTCTATTGTCAGCAGAAGAGCTGTATACATTGTACCAAAAACAGATTGGTTTCATATTCTGGAATCTGTTTTATTGTACAGAATACGCAGCACTCAGGTTACTGATCACACAACTATGTGAATACAACCTATGATGCTAATGAAAGGAAATGCATCTAAGGCAATACTACAAACCTAATTTCTAAAAAGTCTAAATCTAAGAACTAGAGTTAATATTTACTATGTTTAACCACATGAAATCAATCAGACTCTAAAAGGCCTCTGTGTTTTGGCCATGTTAGAGTGGATCTGACCTGATCAAATGCAATCACAGAATGCGGAACTATTACATCTGGTGACTTGCAGGGGCTACTTCTCTGGTTGTAAATGTCCTTTTTCTTCTCCATCTGGTCCAGACAAATATGAGCATGTCTCCTGATGACTGAAGACTATACTAAGACATATGTGGTGACTTCTGCAGCCATATTTAAGTACTATATCAGCACAACCCACATCATTTACACTGCCATCCTGCTGTTCTGCCATGCCTACAGAGATGTCCAATACCCCCAAATACTATACACCAGATATAATAGCCTAAGGATAGGGATAAAGATAACACCAGGGGAGGGAAACTACAAAATAATAGACCCAAGACCAAACTGTAAAATGAAAAGTGTTATTCTATAGATAGGTGATACATTTTAATCTTGGGATGCAAACTCCAGATCATACACAATGACTCCTCCTCTCCACTCACTATCCCCTATGCTCCTCATGATTCTTGAGCAGCTCAATGATGTTACCAACTTCAGCTATAGAAATAGATCAGGAGGAGCATCTCAAAATTTTTTGAAAGTTTAGCCCCATAAGAGACGGGGTGACATACATTACAGGTTTCTTGATCGCGAAGCCTATTGACAATTTACCCTAGGAACAAGAATGCCAACAGAAACAAATGTATGTTGGGAGTTATTAATACACTATTAGTGTGTTTTCTTAGCAAACTTACTATTTAAATTTGCGTTGTTTTCTGCTTTAACTACTAACTGTCATGCATCCACAATCATATGTTAACCCTTTGCTTGTGTATGATTTCTCTGTGTATTCTGATCCCACACACTCCAAAAAGTGAATTGCTTTTTTATGAGGTTCGCTTTAGGGTGTTCATAAGATTGATAGTAAACCCCATTGGTGAGCCATACTGTGTGAATGATGAATGTCTGTGTACAGCAGTTGAAAATATATGAAAATATGTCACTAAATAAATTATATATTAACCAAAGTCAGTTGCATCTTTGAAAGTGAAGCTAAGAAAATCCATTAAATTGCTAATATTTTATTATGCAGTAGAAAATCTTTGTGTCACATACAGTATACAGTAAGTCAGCTTACTACTTAAAATCTATTTTATGTTAGCACAGTTTAAATGCAAAATAACATAATATCAGATACATTTGCATTTATTGCAGCACAATTACATAATGTGTGTGTTACGCCTAGCGCTCCGGGTCCCCGCTCCTCCCCGGAGCGCTTACGGCGTCTCTCTCTCCGCAGCGCCCCGGTCGGTCCCGCTGACCGGGAGCGCTGCACTGTCATGGCCGTCGGGGATGCGATTCGCACAGCGGGACGCGCCCGCTCGCGAATCGCATCCCAGGTCACTTACCCGTCCCGGTCCCCTGCTGTCATGTGCTGGCGCGCGCGGCTCCGCTCTCTAGGGCGCGCGCGCGCCAGCTCCCTGAGACTTAAAGGGCCAGTGCACCAATGATTGGTGCCTGGCCCAATTAGCTTAATTGGCTTCCACCTGCTCCCAGACTATATCTGTTCACTGCCCCTGCACTCCCCTGCCGGATCTTGTTGCCTTAGAGCCTAGTGAAAGCGTTACTGTGTTTGTCCTTACTGTGTACTTGACCTCCTGCTATTACCTTATTGACTACGATCCTTGCTGCCTGCCCCGACCTTCTGCTACGTCCGACCTTGCTTCTGTCTACTCCCTTGTACCACGCCTATCTTCAGCAGTCAGAGAGGTAGAGCCGTTGCTAGTGGATACGACCTGGTCACTACCGCCGCAGCAAGACCATCCCGCTTTGCGGCGGGCTCTGGTGAACACCAGTAGTGACTTAGAACAGGTCCACTAGCACGGTCCACGCCAATCCCTCTCTGGCACAGAGGATCCACCTCCTGCCAGCCGGCATCGTGACAGTGTGATATTTCATTGTGGTTCTTCCAATAATCCCTGAAATATTAGGAGGGTTTTTTAAGGGATTGTCTGAAGAAGGCAACCATTTTTAAACGGAAGCCAGCGCAGTCAACCGCAGATGGGTTAAGGTTTTCAAAATGACAGGAGTCCCTGCTACTGCATATTTCTGTGGTGCCCTATGCTAAGGTGCAGTGTAAATTACTTACTGAGCATATGCTGTATGTCTCCTGCTCCTGCTATACTCACTGGGCCTGGCACAGAGTATATAAGTATATAATGTGTGTGGGGATGCACAAAACATATCTCCGTGGCATACATGCACCCACCCAATGAATGTAAACTGAGCAGCAAACAAGCAATGCTTTCTTGGCCACTTAGTAAGTACAGAAGCAGTGGCTGGTCAGATTTACCCAAAGTTAATCTAAAAAAATCTACTTTAGACTAATCCAATTATTTTTTTTTGTAAAATTCTGAATAAATTCAATTTCTTTTTGAACAGATTTGCTCATCTCTATTGGTGCACTATTAGTAATAAAAAATAAAAATAAGTTAATGCATTTTATATTCATAGATAAAGATGAGGGTTTTGCATTCCACTGTGAAAACCTTCAGACAGTAAAAACACCAAATAAATCAAAAACTCTCCAAACAGAATATTCCTCCCCGCCATCTCTAATGAGAGTAGACCAGTGTTATGGCCTGAGTATGCTAATACACTCACAGAAGAGAAATCATCCTCTTCAATGAATATCCAATATGATATTCCAGGAATGAAGCCCTTGTTCTTATAATCCTTTACATTCATATTAGGTACAGTAGGAACTGCTGAAATCTGTCAAGAAGAATCAGAGACTATAAAAAGCGATCCGATTTCATTAACACATAAAATAGTTAGAATCTAATGTTATTGTTAAACGAGCTTTTATGTTAAAGTAAAAATGTAATGGATTTCAGAGACATAATTTATATATTCGTTTCTAAAAGCCTGTAATGTATCAGGGCAGTGAAAAGAGGGATTGAAGTGCAAATGTGAAGTATAGAGCTTGCCGTAGGGTTCCTGTACTAAAAAGAAATGAAATATCTTGTAAGAGTTCTAACCAATTCTAATATACTATAGGGGCTTCTCTGTAGTTCGTTGATCTTGGTCTCTAGCAATTATTAACTCCCTCCTAGCATCATTCATCTCCTCCTCTTCATTTACATGCAAGGAACCAGATGCACACAAACCTGATTAAGTTAATTGACGACCAATTATGGCTGTTGAGACAAACATCACTTAGCGCCATGCTGTCACTTCCCTACTGACTTTTGGGTCTATAATTTCAGTTTACCAACATAGCACATGAAAACAAATACAAATGCAATAAATAAATAAATATATAATATTAGTGTGGAAGAATAAACATATCAGTCATGTATTATAATCACATGCTATGTCTGAATAGTTTCGCAAATGTCTTATACACAGTAATTCTAACTAATAGTTGCAGGAGAATGAATGGGTACAATCCCAATTAGAAGGGCGGGTTGCCAAGCAAGGAATTAGGTCAAAGATAAATGGTCCCTGGGAAAAGGTGAACCACAGCCCTTTCCTCAGTTGGAGTACTCTGGACAAAAGTCAGTGCAAAAGGCGTCCTCCTAAGTGCAATGTATAAAAAAAATAAAATAAAAAAAGAAACAAAACAAAAACAGAAGTATCATGGGTATAGTCATTGATTAGGGTCCCATGACTGGTAATGGCCAGAGGTTCAAATTACTCTCAGCCCACCCCAGCTAGAGAGACAAGTGATGTTCATAGGGAAATCACTCTTAATTCAGAGCAAAGCAGTGTTTCTCAAGCGTGGTCCTCAAGACCCCCAACAGGTCATGTTTTCAGGATTTCCTTAGTCTTTCACAGGTGATATAACTGTGGTCAGTGAGTCAGGCATCAGCACAGTTATATCACCTGTGAAAGATTAAGGAAATCCTGAAAACATGACAAGTCAGGGGGTCTTGAGGACCATAAGGTCATAAGTCTCTGTTTTCTTGAGTCAAATGCAGCATGAGAATGTCCATGTTTGGCCCCTGACATTCTTATTCTACCCAACTCTGAAAACTTTGTAGTGATAAATGGAGTTTATAATTTACAGGTGTCCTTCCTTACCTTTCCTCATGGCTCACTACATCCCATATTTATGTGCCCCAAGGTTACTGGCTTAGAGGAAAAAAAATTGTGTCATGTGGGATGTATTCTGTATGCTATATGTGTCTATGTCTAGATACCTTAGCTACCTGGGAATTAGGATGTGAATTGCAGCTTGTATGGCACCATCCATCAAATGCTCTTTTATGCAAATATTGCCCTCTAGTAACATACATTACCTTGATGATATGCTGCTCTAAGGGATATACGGTACATATAAAGGTTCTTTAGACATGGGTTTTCTGTGTGTTTTTAGTATTTTTTTTTATATTAATTAAAATGGTATATTTGCATATTTTCACAAATGACATTGGATTAAGTGATACTCCAAACCCCCCTCTCACCTATAAATTCTGCAGTGCCCTAGTCTCTGAAACTTTCAGCTTTTTTGCTACCTAATATGAACAGTTGGCTACCTATCGTATAATGACTTTTTTCTTTTCTCCACAGCATTGGCATTTGCACATTAAAATGCTAACAAATGTCTCCAGCCACATGCGATCACCGTCAGGCACAGATGCATCCCAATTTGTCTTAAAGCTTTAGTGAGCAGACCAGCTAAATATCAGAAAAGTGAAAAGGTACTCCGACTCATCCATGCATTTCAGCCATAATATATCCAAGTCAGAAGATTCTGTAGGGGCTAGTAAATGTATTTTTACTGACAGAATTACGGTAAGTTTGGTGTTTTACATAGGGACACTTTTTTAGATCAAGATGTAATGACTTACAAGCTTTACAGCCCAGCATTAAGATTCTGTGTGCTGGATTTCTGAATTTGATGAGACACAGAGGATTCATGCTTTAGCCAATGCTCCGGAGATTAGACATGTGTTCTGTGCAGGCACATCTTTTCTTTAGATGTGTCACTGTAAACTTTCCATCAATCAGACTGTTATCTCTCCTTATGGTTGTTCTTCTTTGTCTCGGATATGGTCTCTCACTCCCTTCAGTTGTGGTGTCTTTTTACAAATACTTAAGTTCTTTTGTGGAATTCTATTTCTTATCTCCTTCCATTCCTTTATGTTGGTGTTTGTCTCTTGGATCTTATCCCAATGATTGTCTTGGCCTCTTTCTTCTGGATATGTCTTTGCCCTATCTTTTATTCAGTGTAGGTTACAGTGACAGTGTCAAGTTTTCCTATCATCCCGTGCATGTACTCTGTTACTCTAGGTAAAAAGAATTGAAATAAGCCTTTGTCTTTGCATGGAGGAATGTTAGAGAAGGCTTATACATTAAAGGTTTATCAAGCCATTTAAGACTTACTAATTGCCATTTGGATATTCAGCTTTATTTATGTTAGTTTTCTGAAATGTCTTAAAGTCCCATCTTATTTAATGGGTAATCGCAACTCCCTAGTCTTCATTTATATTGCTTCATCCTTCCGTTGAAGGATTTAGAGACATTGGGATTAGTTTTCATTTGTTGCTCTCGACACTTAAGGGAAACAAATACTGCCAAATAATAATTGAAAAATGTCAGCATAGAATATGTAGCTACCTCAAAGATAAGGTAAGAATAACCATGTTTCATTTTTTAGATAGAGAATATAATAAGCATATCGTTTTTTTTTTTTTGTCTTTTTTTTTTTTTTTACTTACTGTGAGTAACCTATCTGCCCTTATGGCTCAGTAGCACATGAGCAGAAGAAAAGTAACTAAAACATAAGGATATGACATTCAGGTGTGATCACAGAAAGACGGACTCTCTCTGGGATCCCCTAGTGTAACTCCCCTTATCTTTTGTACCTCCCTATTAACCTATATTGTAAAACATCACATTTATTGATATTCATTAACATTGGTTCAACAAATAGTGAAAACTACAGATCCCAGTCCACTGATCTATATAACTTGCTGTCAGTCGAGAGTCTTGATAATAGACATCTGCAATAGGTACTATAGACAATAGACTGGGATACTGATAATGTTACCTCCCCTACTTATTTTTTGGCACCAGCCACGTCATTAGAGATGTCATCAGCGAAGAGTTAATATTTAACCACTTAAGGACTCAGGCAGTACCTGTACGCCCTGAGTCCACTCCCGTTCCATAACGGGGGCCACATGTCTGATCGCCGAATGACTGCTCAGTGCCTGAGATCAAGGCATGAGCAGTCAAGTGACAGAATCATTGATCAATGTTATTCTATGGGCAAAAAAAAAAAGGAAAAAAAAGTTAACCCCTTCCCTTTAAAAAAAAGTTTGAATCCCCCTTTTCCTATTTAAAAAAAACAGTGTAAATTAAAATAAACATATGTGGTATCGCCACATGCAGAAATGTCTGAATTATAAACATATATCATTAATTAAACCACACGGTCAATGGCATAAGCACCCAAAAAATTGGAAAGTCCAAAATTGCATATTTTTGGTCACTTTTTATAGCATGAAAAAATTTCAAAAAGTGATCAAAAAGTACGATCAATATAAAATAGTACAGCTAAAAACTTCAGATCATGGCGCAAAAAATTAGCCCTCATACCACCCCATAAGCAGAAAAATTCAAAAGTGATATGGGTCAGAAAATGACGTATTCATTTTCGTGCATGTAGTTATGATTCTTTCCAGAAGTACGACAAAATCAAACCTATATAAGTAGGGTATCATTTTAATCATATGGACCTACAGAATAAAGAGAATGTGTCATTTTTACTGAAAAATGTACTGCATAGAAACGGAAGTCCCCAAAAGCTACAAAATAGCGTTTTTTCTTCAATTTTGTGGCACAATGATTACTTTTTTCCATTTTGCTGTCAATTTTGGGTAAAATGACTGATGTCATTACAAAGTAAAATTGGTGGCACAAAAAATAAGCCATCAAATGGATTTTTACGTGCAAAATTGAAAGAATTATGATTTTTTGAAGGTAAGGAGGAAAAAAAGAAAGTTCAAAAACTGAGTCCTTAAAGGGGTACTCCACCCCTAGACATCTTAGGGGATAAGATATCAGATTGCCCGGGTCCCTCTACTGGGGCCCCCGGGATCTCTGCTGCGGCACCCCGCTATCATTACTGCACAGAGCACGCTCGCTCTTTGCGTAATGACCGGCGATACAGGGGCCGGAGCATAGTGATATCACGGCTCCGCCCCTCGTGACGTCACAACCCGCCCCCTTAATGCAAGTCTATGGGAGGGGGCGTGATTGCCACCACGCCCCCTCCCATAGACTTGTATTGAGGGGGTGGGCTGTGACATCACAAGGGGGCTGAGTCATGATGTAACAATGCTCTGGCCCCTGTATTGCCCGTCATTACGCACAGAACGAGTTTGCTCTGTGCAGTAATGATAGCGGTGTGCTGAAGTGGAGATCCCGGGGGTCCCCAGCAGCGGGACCCTGGCGATCTGACATCTTATCCCCTATCCTTTGGATAGGGGATAAGATGCTAGGGACGGAGTACCCCTTTAAAGAGTGCATATTACAGATGCCTATTATCAGGACTCTCAACTAAGAGCAAGTTTATTTAGATCAGTGGACTAGTATCTGTAGTCTGTAATGTTCGTCTGGAACTGTAATTGGCAGACACCACAGCTTGGAGGTACTTGTGCATTGATGAGGTACACAATCAATCTAAAAGCTAGAACACAGTTAAAGTGTACCTGTCATTAGCTAAAAACATTTTATATAATGTAGATAATACCATTTTATGCATATTTATAACATACACTGGTTAAAAAATGTGTACATTTTTTGTCCCTGCAGCTACTGTCTGTGCGTCTCTGTAAACAGACCAAACACTGGAAGTGTGGTAAGACAAGCAGGGGTCTGGACAGTAAGGACAAGCAGGGCTCTGAGGACAAGCAGGTCTCTGTTTACTGAGGACAAGCAGGGGTCTGTACACTGAGGACATGCAGGGCTCTGTGTACTGAGGACAAGCAGGGATCTGTACACTGAGGACAAGCAGGGCTCTGTACACTGAGGACAAGCAGGGCTCTGTACACTGAGGACAAGCAGGGCTCTGTACACTGAGGACAAGCAGGGCTCTGTACACTGAGGACAAGCAGGGGTCTGTACACTGAGGACAAGCAGGGCTCTGTACACTGAGGACAAGCATGGCTCTGTACACTGAGGACAAGCAGGGCTCTGTACACTGAGGACAAGCAGGGCTCTATACACTGAGGACAAGCAGGGCTCTGTGCACTGAGGACAAGCAGGGCTCTGTACACTGACGACAAGCAGGACTCTGTGTACTGAGGACAAGCAGGGCTCTGTACACTGAGGACAAGCAGGGCTCTGTACACTGAGGACAAGCAGGGCTCTGTGCACTGAGGACAAGCAGGGCTCTGTACACTGAGAACAAGCAGGACTCTGTGTACTGAGGACAAGCAGGGCTCTGTACACTGAGGACAAGCAGGGCTCTGTACACTGAGGACAAGCAGGGCTCTGTACACTGAGGACAAGCGGGGGTTTGTGCAGTGAGGACAAGTAGGACTCTGTACACTGAGGACAAGCAGTACTCTGTACCCTGAAGACAAGCAGGGCTCTGTACACTGAGGACAAGCAGGGCTCTGTACACTGAGGACAAGCAGGGCTCAGTATACTGAGGACAAGCAGGGCTCTGTGCATAGAGGACAAGCAGGGCTCTGTACACTGAGCGCAAGCAGGGCTATGTGCACTGAGGACAAGCAGAGCTCTGTAAACTGAGGACAAGAAGGGCTCTGTACACTGAGGGCAAGCAGGGCTCTGTACACTGAGGACAAGCAGGGCTCTGTACACTGAGGACAAGCAGGGCTCTGTACACTGAGGACAAGCAGGGCTCTGTACACTGAGGACAAGCAGGGCTCTGTACACTGTGGAAAAGCTGGGCTCTGTACACTGAGGACAAGCAGGGCTCTGTACACTGAGGACAAGCAGGGCTCTGTGCACTGAGGACAAGCAGGGCTCTGTACACTGAGGACAAGCAGGGCTCTGTACACTGAGGACAAGCAGGGCTCTGTACACTGAGGACAAGCAGGGCTCTGTACACTGAGGACAAGCAGGGCTCTGTACACTGAGGACAAGCAGGGCTCTGAGCACTGAGGACAAGCAGGGCTCTGTACACTGAGGACAAGCAGGACTCTGTGTACTGAGGACAAGCAGGGCTCTGTACACTGAGGACAAGCAGGGCTCTGTACACTGAGGACAAGCAGGGGTCTGTGCAGTGAGGACAAGCAGGGCTCTGTACACTGAGGACAAGCAGGGCTCTGTACACTGAGGACAAGCAGTGCCCTGTGCACTGAGGACAAGCATGGCTCTGTGCACTGAGGACACGCAGGGCTCTGTGCACTGAGGACAAGCAGGGCTCTGTACACTGAGGACAAGCAGGGCTCTGTGCACTGAGGACAAGCAGGGCTCTGTACACTGAGGACAAGCAGGGCTATGTGCACTGAGGGAAAGCAGAGCTCTGTACACTGAGGACAAGAAGGGCTCTGTACACTGAGGACAAGCAGGGCTCTGTACACTGAGGACAAGCAGGGCTCTGTGCACTGAGGACAAGCAGGGCTCTGTACACTGAGGACAAACAGGGCTCTGTGCACTGAGGACAAGCAGGGCTCTGTGCAGTGAGGCTCTATGACATGCTTCCGCCTCACACATCAGGATAATTGACAAGCCAGAAGCCTGCAGAGAGCTCTGCTTGTCCTGCCCTCGCTTCCTGTAATTGGTCAGCTGCATCAACAGTATTTTTTCACCCAAAAATATACACATTTTTAACCAATGTATAGTACAAATATACATATAATGGTATTATCTACTATATAAAAATTTTAGCAAACGAAGGGTACACTTTAATGTTGGCATGTCACCTGCTCTGCCAGATGTTCCGAAATAAACTCACCTTCTGATTTACAGACCGAACATCACTATTTTCATGAACAGCCACCAATATTTCACATCTAAAGAGTTCTTCAGACTTGAAATATTCCAACTCTATATATTTTTTATCTAAATTGATTTTTTGGGGGTTTACTGAGACTAGTTTATATCAATATGAGAGAACGGAATTTGCAGTTTCATTGTAAAATTAAAAAATAATCCTGTATCTCCTTTGACATATATATGGAAAATGAATATTGATTGTAAAACTCTTTGTTTTCAGGTTTTATTATTTTTGCAACGATTTTAGCTGAAGGCAGATGCAAACGAAAAAGTCAACTCCAAGTTAGAAATAAAAGCTTTTTATCAAATTCTACTTTGAAAAGTGTTTGGCAGAAAGAAAAACAAAGGGTTGAAAATATGTTTCTTTCTTTGATAAGAATAATTTTTATTTTCAGAATCCTGCAAACTGTCAGCAAGACAGCTAAAGAGCAAACGAGGATTTACGGACATGTAATCCATTCAATCCCCAGGCCAGCATGATCTATCTGATCGGAAGGTAAGTACAGCTAGAAGATTAATAAGGGTATTAGGCTAAATATCTCAAATATATAGCATGTAGCACAAAGACTCTAGAGGGTTCTTACCCCCTGAAAGCACGTATTTTTTTATTTCCTGAATGCAAAGTACGTATGCACATTCTCCCATGGAAATTAAAGTTGTAAAAAATATATATATTTAAAATAATCTAAAGGCATTTTATCATTGTAGCCATGCTATATATGTGTGTGATAGTAAAGAGATACATCATGCATAAAAACGTATCCTTTGGATAGGGGATACATTTTAGATTACTGAGACCTGGCCACTGGGATCCCCCGTGGTCTCCTGCACGGGCCTCCTGCTTTCCATAGTGACAGGGCGCGCTGACCCCCTGCACGAAGCAATGGCTGACACACACCCTTCATATATGTCTTTGGGAGAGCCGTCCGGCTATCTTTGTCTCTCCCATAGATATATATGAAGGGGACCTGTAGGCCGCCATTTCTTGTAGGGGTCCTGCAAATATGGGATAAGTTTCTTGTAGGGGTCCTGCAAATAAGGGATGTTTTTATGCATGATACTTGTTCTTTACCCCTTAAGGACGCAGGGCGTACAGGTATGCCCTGATGTCCTGTTACTTAAGGACTCAGGGCGTACCTGTGCATCCTGAGTCCCACTAACGGGGTTTAAATCATTCTCATGAGCGGAGAACGGGCAGTAAGGACCCACGGCTAATGCCGGGCACCGCCGATCGCAGCGTCTAAAAAGAAAGTAAAACTATCTCGGCAGCTCTGCTTAGCAGGCTGGAGCAGCAGAGTGCCAATAACACTGATCAATGCTATGCTATGGCATAGCAGTGATCATTGTATGCAATTAGAAGATTGCATGGCAAATCCCCCTGTGGGGGCTAAAAAAAAAAAAGTAAAAAGTGTGATCAAAACAATTTGATGAAGTTCAAACCAAGCATCAGAATGGGGAAAAAAAGGGGATTTTTGTGAATTTGACCATGGTATTCTTGTTGGTGCTAACAAGAATAACACTTAGGCTAGGTTCACACTGCGGAATCTCCGGGCAGAAAATTTCCAACCAGAGATTCCAGACAGAAATGTGAACTAGGGCGCAACTGTAAAAATTAGAGAGCATAGAAACATTCCATACAATCTATTCCAGTATTGTTTTAAGAGCTCCATGTATGTGAAACCCTGTTATGTAAACTGCTGTTTTCAATAGTTAAAAAAAAGTTAATTTTTTTATATTACTACATTTACTATGCCTGTCAAGCCAGAATTTTGCCTCCTAATGCGCCAAAATTGTGGTGCATTGAATGGACAACATATTTATTATTATGTTAGCACCAAAAAGAATAGTAAAATGTGCTACACTTGATACTTTCAATTTTCTCCCACCAAATGGGGTGTAGCTAAGAATTATGTTAAAGTCACCATTACAAAGCCAATTATACACATTTTTGGCACCTCTCTGACATGGGCCAAATTTAATGCATACTATATGCCAAATTTATAAATCCTTACCAGGGGCGGATCCAGAGTCTAGTCTCAGGAGGGGCACAATCAAAGTATCGTGTGGTGGAACATATTGCCTACCTAATGTGGGGGGAACTATACCGCCAACCTAATGTGGGGGGAACTATATTGCCAACCTAATGTGGGGGGAGCTATACTGCCTATCTAAAGTGGGGGAACTATACTGCCTACCTAATATGGGGGGACCTGTGCCACCAACCTAATGTGGGGGGAACTGTGCTGCCAACCTAGTGTGGGGGGAACTGTGCTACCAACTTAATGTGGGGGGAACTATGCTGCGTAAGGGGTAGTCCACTGCTCCAGCATTCCAAACATTTTGTTCCAAATGCGGGTGCGGGCTGCGGGGGTCCACACGCCCATCCCATAGACTTGCATTGAGGGGGTGCGGCATGACATCACGCCCACGTCCCTCTTGACATCACGCCACATCCCCTCAATGCAAGTCTATGGCAGGGGGCATGTCGACCCCCGCAGCCCGCACCCAGCGTTCGGAACAAAATGTACGCAGCATAGTTCCCCCCCACATTAAGTTGGCAGCACAGTTCCCCCATATTAGGTTGGCAGCACAGTTCCCCCCACATTAGGTTGGAAGCACAGTACCCCCCACATTAGGTAGGCAGCACAGTTCCCCCCACATTAGGTAGGCAGTATAGTTCCCCCACATTAGGTTGGCCTTATAGTTCCCCACACATTAAGTTGACAGTATAGTTCCCCCCACATTAGGTTGGCAACACAGTTCCCCCCACATTAGGGTGGCAGTATAGTTCCCCCCACATTAGGTTGGCAGTATAGTTCCCCCCCAGATTAGGTTGGCAGTATAGTTCCCCCCACATTAGGTTGGCAGCACAGTTCCCCTCACATTCGGTAGGCAGTATAGTTCCCCCAAATTAGTTTGGCAGTATAGTTCCCCCACATTAGGTAGGCAGTATAGTTCCCCCACATTAGGTTGGCAGTATGTTCCTCCACATTAGGTTGGCAGTATGATCCCCCACATTAGGTTGGCAGTATAGTTCCCCCTACATTAGGTTGGCAGTATGTTCCCCCACATTAGGTTGGCAGTATGATCCCCCACATTAGGTTGGCAGTATAGTTCCCCCCACATTAGGTTGGCAGTATGTTCCCCCACATTAGGTTGGCAGTATAGCTCCCCCACATTAGGTTGGCAGTATACTTCCCCGCACATTAGGTTGGCAGTATAGTACCCCCACATTAGGTAGGCAGTATAGTTCCCCCCATATTTGGTTGGCAGTATGTTCCCCCACATTAGGTAGGCAGTGGCCCCCACAAACATACAGCCTCCAGCCATATACAGTGTATGCCTGGAGGCTGAATGCCTGTGTACTGCCCCACTCCAGTGCTCTGTCCACCGCTCCTTTTGTCCAGGGTCATAATCTACTGCTATGGCCTATAAGCCATAGCAGTAGGTCCCGGGACCGGAGGAGCGGTGGTCGGAGCACCAAAGCTGACGTGCCGCTGGTAACTTACCATGCTGGCAAGCGCGCGTCCTCCTGTTCATTCCTATGGGCGCAAGCACAGCGGCCCCTGCATTTTTAAAGCTAATGTGGGGCCGCAGAGAGTTAACAGGGGGCATCCTTGTGTCCCAAAAAGTTCTTCCGGGACACAGGGATGTCCTTAATAGTAATGGGGGAAATTAATCTGGGGGGTGGTGACAATTGCCCTGTTGCTCCCCCCCCCCTCCACCGGACCTGCCACTGATCCATACATAATTTTACACAGTAAACTTTTGAACAGTTGTTTACTGGGTGAAATATTGACTTCCTCCATCTCTGGGGTACACATGGGTTTTGAATTACTGTAGGAGGGGCTTCTAAAATGGTATTTTATCTTTGAATGTGTTCTTGTACTAAAAAAGAAAAACTAAAGTGGAAAAACTTAGATATAGGCCCTCATTTACTATTACAAACCCAACATGGTTTGTCGGGTTGTGCGCCAGATTCTGCCGCATTGCGCCAGAAATTCTGTCTGTGCCAGATTTTGCACCACAATTTGCTCCAGAATTGAAAAATCCCTGACTAACTCTCCATTTTGCTAAGAAAACCTGAAAAGGGGGCGTGGTGGCTGTGGAAAGGGGGCATGGTCTCTGAAAAGGGGCGTGTTCCTGACATTTTCACAAAAACCCAACATTTACTGAGGTTTCCACATAAAATGTGGTGGATTTCAGCTGAGGAAAACCAGACAGATCAGAGCATGTGTAAAAAAAAAAAAAGCAAAACTTAGGGAAAGTGGAAAATGTAGGGAAACCTTAGTAAATACCGTGGAAAATAAATTGTAGGGAATTAAAACCCACAAAGAAACCTACACTCCACTCTTAGTAAATAAGGGCCATAATGTGGCTTTTCTACTGCAAAACTGGATCCATTGATAACAATTGAGCATCCCTGTATGGAATCCTAATAGCTGCCTTGGATTGTGGCCAGCCTTGAATTTCTCATCCTCATAACTGGTAGGTGATGGTTCAATTCTTTAGTGTTTATATCAATTAAATATTGCAGAATTTCATATGAGTTCCTGTGAGAAAACAATATTCATCAAGGTCTCTATCGCTGATAAAAATAGTTTATCCCTATTTTATGAGTAGAAAAAATATGCAATGCTTTCTACAAACAGCTGAACTAAAAAAACAACAACAAAACAAGTAAGGCACAGCAAAATTCACAAACCATCTCACAAAAATAGCAGTGAAGTGCATGAACCTGTACCACTCTAGTTGGAAACCTACATACCTCAAAACCTACAATGTGGCATTTTTTTGGCACATCAATTTTATAAGAGAATGGGGGGTGGGGGGGTATATGCTTTAGTTAACACCATGACAGTCTTTTTCTGTGTCTGGGAAAATAATTAAATGTGTAAAACATCTTTGAATTTGTGGACAATTATTATTGCCAAATTCATAATTTAATCATTTTAAATGTAATATATTAATATATGTAGCATAGAAACAACATTAATAGTACAAATCTGAACCTTTGCTTTATTTTAACAATGTATAATGTGATGTTATTGATGAATGATATCAGTGGGTATCCATTTTTAAAGTCTTTCACCCATTTGCAAAGTGTATGAAAAAAAAAAAAAGAAATACCACAATAGATTTTGTAAAAACTGACCATGATAGAACCCATAAATCCTAATGAATAGAGATGAGCAAACCTTCTAAAAGTATGCCTTACTCGACCCCTAACAATGTATAATAAGGGGTGATGCAGACAAAGTACACATCATCACTCAGTACTTTACAGAAGTAGGGAGTCCGGATGTAAACTGGGCTTCCCTATCTACCTACTGTGGTCTTTAACCTAATAGAGGGGAATTACCTACCTACTGGGGGGCTTTTACCTAATAAGGGTGGGGGAATTACCACCTACTTGGAGCTTCTACCTGAAAGCAGTTTTACCTACCTACCTACTGGGGTTCATCTACCTACTAGGGGGAAATGACCTACTTACTGGGGGGTGAATACCTATTAGAAGGGATTCCCAACTTCCAATTAAGAGTATCTACCTATCAGGGCTAAAATTACCTACCTTCTGGGAGCTTGTACCTAATGGGGGATTACATATCCATCACCACCCAATTCCCCTACCCTTTCCCCAACACACATACCAACTCATCCATACCATGCAGGACCCAAAGGGAGGCATTGATAAAGGCATTGTGGGTAGGGAAAAGGTAGGGAATGTGCTGTAGAGTGCAGAGCCTAAAATATTTGTCTGGCAGATTCTGCTGAGACAATACATAGTGGTAAGAAGTCTTTATTGTGGTCAGAGCCAGAAGGAGAAGAAAAGGAAATAGAACTAGTTCAAGAAGATGTCACCTATGAATCACTGGATGTAACTGCACTGTATACAGTCTGCAGAGCCTGTGTAGAGCTTAGGTTACCACTATATGGTTACTGTATTAAGGGATATTGGGCTGAGTGCTCTTGATTCAGTTTCAGTATGATGGTATTATCCAGTCACTGTGTGGTGGTAATGGTAATGACATGGTGTAGCAGTATTATTTCCCCCTTGTATGGTGTTGTTATTGGTAAAATAAGCCTTTGTAAAGTGTTTTTTTTATTTATTTCTTAACAGTATGCTATGGTATGGAGGTATACATTTGGGGTGGTATTGCCTTGGACACAAAAATATCTGGTAATGGTTCTGGTATAGGGTATAAAGATCCAAGCTTTGCTGAATGTTGAAGACTGGCCGGAGAGGAGAAGAGCTTGCATGGGGTAGCTTGACAGAGGAGCATGCAGGAAGATCTGGAGGGTTGAATGTCCTGCAGGCCACAAGAGATGGATAATGAAACCTACAGTAAGTGATTGAATTAACTGTAATCTTTTTTGGCTATTAAATCATTTTTGTTGTAAGGAAGTGAGTGTCCGTCTGTAATAATATATTGTATTGTAATGTTTGTTCTTGCTTCTGTTTTCTTCATCTCTACAAATGTAAATCTCATAAAAACTGTAAAAGCTATTTTGCACGACTACAATGTATTGTTTTAATGCCCTATTGCATTTAATTTATTGTGTCTAACCTTACAATTCCAACCCAGTAAGAGAGTGGTTATTTATTTATATACATATATAGTACTTACACAATGAATAGAGATTGGGGAACAGATCGATCTTACAGATCCCAACATATTCAATCATTCATGAAACCTTTGGAAATGAAATCCACAATGTCGGTGTAATAAAGCCCAACACAGTCACTTTTATTAAGAGATGTGGCAATAGCATAAAATAATCCATTTATGTGACACAGAACGTCTCCCTTTTCTACTCCACCCAACAATTTTAGTATTAAAATATTCAGGTTCTATTCCTCCTCCGGTCCAAAGCATTACATACTACAAATAAACACAATGTCCTTAGCAAAACGACAAAACAGATTAACTCTTCCATAGCTATATAGTGTGTTAAATTTCTGCTTAATGCTTCCTTCAAAGGCAGACTTTCCTAAACCTAGAGCACATAATATAACATTACAGGGATTAGAACATCTGTAGTCACTTCTGCTTGAAATGATAAATTGTGTTATTCTTTACTTGAGCAAGAATAATGAAGTAAATCTAGAAGTGTGGAAGAAAACACATAAGGTCTTCTAACTTACAGAAGGATTTATAAAGCCAATTGTTCATGGTTGGAAGATCACTTTCTTACCAAACTTAAAAGGACGTGTTTAACCTGCAATAATCCCACTAGGATGATTGGTGGACACATTGATAAAGTACCCAACAAGCACATTAGATGTTTTGTGCAGTGAGCAGAGAATGGAGATGGGAGGTTTCCACACACAGTATGCCTTATTTGATAGAGTGTAAACCAGTCACTAGCCAGCCATTGCATGAAACATTGCTCCTTCATGAGAACAAACATTTTCCTGACACTATTTTCGATGTATTTCACTTTAATGGGAATTTCTGAGAAATATTTCACTGATGTCCAATTCCTCCCTCTCCCTGTCACATTTATCTCTTAACAAAAAAAACATAGTATGGTGTTTTTGCAGCAATGCTCATGAAAGGTTGAACCAAAAACGGAGACGTGAACTGTAAGATGAAAGGGATATATAATATCTGTGCTGTCCAAGGCTTGGGGTTTTTCATTGAGCATGTCAAAGTAGCATAATAAATGTAATCATTACCAACACTTAAAGGGATATTGGCTTTTACCTATAATATATTGGTCATACACAATCTAAATTGGCCTGCCATATTTCTATGTAAAGCTTTTCTACCTTTTATATCAATTCACATTATGGCTATAATTTCCTAAGCAGAGACACAACCATAAAAATGTAAAGGATATTCAAGATATATTAGAAATTGTGTAACAAGCACAGAGTATTTGGGGAAAAAAAAGAACATTGCCTGGAGTCTTAGAATTTTGAGGCTTTCACTATCTCATCCCTATTAGGCTGGGTTCACATATATCATGAATCGGCATAGCTTCCATCTGTCGTGCATCGGAGGGAAACTGATGCTAGAACTGATGCTATTCATTTGAATGGGAAAGTTCACAATCATCCAGCATCTCAATTTTACGCCGGATGGTTGGACACGCTGGAGGGCACGGGACAGGGGAATGCTGTCCAGAAACAATGGACACCACATGCCATACAACTGATGACATCTTGTCATCAGTTGCGTCATCAGTTGCATCGAGATCTAGGCTGAGTTCACCTATGCCAGATGCCGGACATATGTGGACCCAGCCTTACAGGCATACTACTAAACTTGCTACTTGGCTACTTATGTCATTGCTCCTTATGAAAGCAAGGAATATGAGTATTGTTTAGCAATATATAGCACTGTTATGTAGGTGCTGTGTGAATGGTAAGCATGATCTATTAGAAAATATTAGATTATGTTCACACATTGCTTTTTTTAACCTAATTTGGAGCTATATATGGCAAAATAAATTACAGAACACAGGAAACAGCAGTTGAAAGCTATTTACTGCTAATAAATGGCTTATTTTATTGTGTGAACATGGCCCTACTCTGCATATCAATTTGTCGGGAAAAAAATGGCTGTATAACTCTCCTTTTGTTGTCTTGTTAATACTTAAAATCTACTTTTAAATAAACATATATTACAGCTGTTCTGCCTTTCTGAACTAAATACCATATCTATGAAGCAGAATTTATAAAATTGGGTAGAAAATGGTTATACATATAGTCCTATTCAATTCAATCATCAGTTAAAAAAATAAATATTATATATATATATATATATATATATATATATATATATATATATATATATATATATATTTAAAGGGGTCTTCAAACAAGGGTAGCCTAGCAGGAAGGGACAGGAGAAAAAAATATGCAGCCCTCCATTTACTCTGGATCCTGCCACTGCACTGAACTACCTGGTGGAAGGGTACGGGGATGTCACCATACACCATGAACAGGCCACTGCAACCACTCACTCGCCTTACATGCACTTTCTATTAAATGACTGCTGAGGCCAGAGATTATTTGCATCACCCCATGTACAGTGTACTATGATGTTACCTGGGCACTTCCAGACCAGCAAAAAGCTGAGGGGTGAATATTTTTATTTCTGCATCTGCCTGCTAACGGGCCCTTTTAAATTTAAAGGGGTTATCCAGGAAAAAAAACTTTTTTTTATATATCAACTGGCTCTGGAAAGTTAAACAGATTTGTAAATTACTTCTATTAAAAAATCTTCATCCTTTCAGTACTTATGAGCTTCTGAAGTTGAGTTGTTCTTTTCTGTCTAAGTGCTCTCTGATGGCACGTGTCTTGGGAACCACCCAGTTTAGAAGCAAATCCCCATAGCAAACCTCTTCTACTCTGTGCAGTTCCCGAGACAAGCAGAGATGTCAGCAGAGAGCACTGTTCCTAGACAGAAAACAACAACTCAACTTCAGCAGCTGATAATTATTGAAAGGATTAAGATTTTTTTTTAATAGAAGTAATTTACTAATTTGATTAACTTTCAAGAGCCAGTTGATATAAAGAAAAAAGTTTTTTTCCTGGAATACCCCTTTAACCTCTTCCCGTTAATGGACGTATGAATGACATGACTTTGCTGGGCTTTTACACCCTACACGGCATGGTCTGACAGGTCCACTTTAATAGGGTTATGGGTATAACATTATTGTTTTTATGCTTCATCAATTTAAAAGGTGGTTAATATACATACATTACTATCAATACAAGACTAAAGGAAAATAAATCTAGAAGGATAAAAGCAATGTAGTAATGTCTTATTCTCTTGTAAGTATGTAGATAGTGATCATTTACCAAGCTCTGTAAAATCTAAACTGAAATCTTACTGATAAGAAGTTCTTTCTTTCCTAAATGTAGATAACATGATTTGTATCCCAGTATTTAGGTTTGTTTGTTCATTCAGTTGTTGAATAATGTATTAGTAAGTTTTTTGTTTTTTTCAATACTCTTCTTCTAAACAAAAGACTCATTAAGCAACAGCATCGTCGAAACAAAGAAGTGACAAGAATAATGTGACATAAAAATAAAAAAAGTTGGCATCAAATAAAGGATAAAAAAAAACTGCTTCATGAGGTGGTCCTCTAATGCACAGCTGCCGTTTAATTTTTATATAACACAGAAGGCATCAGCTTCCTTAAAGGTAGAGTGGATATAGCCAGGAGGAAGTAAGTATTGTTTTTTTTATATCACATAAAAAACTTAATATAATTCTGAAGTTACAGAGATTTCCTGTCCAGTATAAAAATTACAATATCTTAGAGTTTAATAATTATGTTTGTTTTATTTAGAGACCTTAAAGTTGCACTGTTTTGGTGTTGTGAGGACATGGCAACAAGAGGGCAGTCATGAGCCAACAGTATTTTTAGCTAATAATACATTACAGTTTGAAGGAGTAGTCTAGGGAACGAAACCTATCATCTTTATCTGCTATCCTGTGGATAGGGGCTAATTGTCTGATCGCAGGGGATCCGACCGCTGGGACCACCCGCAATCTCCTTACAGGACCCAGCTACTTAACCCTCCTCAGAGCGCTTGGGACCAAACCTTCTTGGAAAAGCACAAGTGATGACCCCCTCAGCCAATCACTGGCTGAGGCAGGGCAGGTAAGTAGTTGGGGCTCCATACAGGTCCCACCTGTCGGACCCCCACATGATCAGAGACTTATCCTCTAGGGGATAAGTGTCTGATATGTTCAGTTTTCCGAACTACCCCTTTAATCTCTTCCCTCTTTGGCCATTTTTCATTTTTGCACTTTTGTTTTTTCCTCCTCACCTTCTAAAAATCATAACACTTTCAATTTAGCACCTACAGACCCATATGATGGCTTCTTCTTTCCACCAACAATTTTACTTTGTAATACCATTAATAATTTCACCACAAAATCTACGGCAAAACCAGAAAAAAATTATTTGTGGGGCAAAATTGAAAACAATACGCCATTTTTTAAGTTTTAGCATCTTCCGTTTCTACGCAGTGCAGTTTTTTGTAAAAACGAAACCTTATATTTATTCTGCAGGCCCATACGGTCACAAGGATATCCAATTCATATAGGTTTGATTTTACTTTAAAACATTTGAACTACATGTACCAGAATTAGTATGTTCAAAATTGTCATCTTCCGATCCCTTTAACTTTTTTATTTTTCTGCATATGGGGCGGTTTGAGGGCTCATTTTTTGTGCCGTGATATGAAATTTTTATTGGTACCATTTTTGTGTTGATCAGACTTTTTGATCGCAGTTAATACATTTTTTTTTAGGGTATACAAAATTACCAAAAAATAAGGGGGCTGGGATGAAATATGTCATAACTGACATGGTCCAACAGGTCCATTGGGATTTATGTTAATACCCATTATTTTGCAGGTTTTAGCAGAGAAAAAAAGCCTGACGTACATTGTTTTCTCCCCTAACATTCACGTCACTTTAGCAGAATCAGCAAACAGAGCTCTGTACACTGATGTGAACATAGCCTAATCAGATAGAATATGAGCCTCATATTGGGATTCCGTTACTTTTTTTTTTACATTTACATTTTTTTTATTCATCCAGCCTATACAGCTAACTAGGAGTAGAAGGATCAGCCTGTTTCACTTTTTTTAAGTTCATATTTACTGTAGTGCAGTTGCAGTGTTTCTTTTCTACTGGGTAGAATTTCCCTGTTTTCCTCTTTAAAGTGCAAATAAAATCATATTGCAAACTCCTACGCAAATATTGCTAGAACCAATTTGGCTTTGTGCCCTTTGCTGTTAAAAAATAAAGTTATTATGAGCCAAGAGATGCTTAGAAAAAAGTTTCTGATGCTGTGAAAATGCATTTAGGTTCTGCTTCCAAATGTCATCCATCACTTGCTGCACAGTATTCACATGTATATTAGACAGGTGCAGCTTTATTATCATTCATAAGCTGTAGCAACACATATAAACTGGCCTTTCTGCACCAGAGGATTAGAGCTGCATATTCTACTACTTATAATATGGTACATTAACATATGTGCATAATTGTACCGGAGAATTCCCCTGCTAAGAAAAGAAAGAATCTTGGCCAGGAGTATATGAGGCTCTGGGCACCATAAACACATTTTACTTCCAGTGTGTTAATACTTAAGGGGTTTCTATAAAATCTTAGTTATTTGTGTCCTAGTTTTCATCTCACTAGCAACCTAGCTCTCAAATAAGCATCCATTTACCATAAGGGTGAAATAACGCAGGTCAGATTTTTACAGTACCCTGTGGCTCCCATGCCAATGCTTCCCTGGTCCTGTGATTGGCTGCAGGATTCTTGTGCTAACAAACCATATGGACACTGATGGGAAGCATAGGCATGGGAACCACAGGATATGGGTAAGATGAGTGTGCTGTTTTTTTATTGTATAAAAAATCCACACCCTGAGTATGTGGATAAGATTGTTAAAATCTCACCCCCATTCCTGCTACTATAATCTGTTGCACATTTCAAATGGGCACTGTCATTTGCAAAAACTTTTTATTTAATGTAGATAATACTATTATATGTATATTTGATGATATACTTTGGTAAAATTTTCTTTATATTTTTAGGAAAAAATTTGCTGACCCTGTAGCTATTGCCTGTCTGTCTCTATGCAGAGACAAAATTCAGGAGTGTGGCTGGGACAAGTAGGGCTCTGTGCAGGCTCCTGGCTTGTCAATCAGCCTGCTGTGTGAGCCGGGAGTGTGTCACAGAGCCTCATTGCACTGAAGCTTTCTTGTTCTGCCTACACTTTCTTTATTTTGTCTCTGCACAGAGACATACAGGCAATAGCTACTTACCAGTCTAAGTTTTGAAATTCTTGATCTTTTCAGTGTTTATAAAATGCACAGACTAACATTTTGATTTCTGGAACATACACTGGTGTGCCAAGAACTATCATTAAACAAGTCTATATCTATTAATGGTTGTTTAGCACCAACATTACCCTTAGGTTTATTTCAGAAGGTTGATGCATTGTAACGCTCATATAATGGCCACAGTTACCAAACTATCCATGGTTCTACTATGCTACACTTACTATTATGTACAATAGAGTAAATAATTAAAATAAAAAAAATATATACCAAAAAGTAAGTAAATCAGCAGCATGGTGAGAGACTATACAGTCACTTACTAAATTACCTTCTTAGCTGAATTCACCCTGGCTCCAATCCATGTGCTTACCTCTAGCAGTCATCAGACTAATCCTTATAAGCTTAGCTTGAGGGCTAAATGGTCAGAGATGAAACAACACCCCCATACTGCACCTAAACCTCAACTCAGGTCATGGCAGGATTAATAAAGTCACAGGAGGCAGCAGCAGGAAGCAGTATGAATAACAATGGAAGAAGAGGTGGAGTCAGGACAAAGGAGAGGTTGTCTATGATGTCAGTAGTTATTGACCAACCGATTTTTGTGAAATTTTTGGCTATAGTGCTGCAAACAATTCTAGCATACAAAGGACAGCACAGACAAGATTAAGGGTAAGTAAAAGGCGTACCTACCCAATAGCAACAGTGTCATCTGCCTGCAATGGCGGTACATGACTGACTCCACCATAATGTACAGAGCCAAATGTATCCTAAAACAACAGATGTAGTTGTATGAAATGCAGCAATTATGGTATGCGTATTTGTTTTTATGCCGTTTGTCCTTGCTTTTTTATTTTCATATTGCTGAGCTATTGCCAAATTCTGTTGTCATCGTGATCCTTCATAAAATTAGCAAGAACAAAAGGCTTTACGCTAAATCTGCATTTACTACACACATCAAATTCCGTTATTTAAGCTGTGACTTTATGATCCTCACAATGAAATACATGAATCCCTTTTCATTATAATAAATGAGTCTGATATTGTTTCTCACTATAATGCATGATTAAATGGATTTTAAAATGATTGGACGCAATGAAACATTGTTGCACATTATCTGTAAAATAGAAGATGTAGGGAAAATATAATGAATATCTTATGATAAAATTCATGACAGGTCAAATCACAGAAGAACCTTCCCCAAGAATATATATTTGTAGGTATCATCACAGATTTAAGTATAATTATGTCAGTATACTTTCTTAGATGGTCAAATGGTTTTAAAGGGGTACTCTAGTGGAAAAACAAAAATTATATCAACTGGTCCCAGAATTTTTTTACAGATTTGTAAATAACTTCTATTTCAGAATCTTAAACCTTCCATTACTTATCAGCTGTTGTATGATATAGAGAAAGTTGTGTAGTTCTTTCCAGTCTGACCACAGTGCTCTCTGCTGCCACCTCTGTCCATGTCAGGAACTGTCTGGAGCTGGAGAGGTTTGCTGTGGGGATTTTCTCCTACTCAGGACAGTTCCTGAGATGGACAGAGGTGTCAGCAGAGAGCACTGTGGTCAGATAGAAAATAAATTCTAAAAGAAAAGAACTTCCTGTGGAGCATACAGTAGCTGATAAGTACTGGAAGGATTAAGTTTTTAATTAATTTTTAAATTGAAGTAATTTACAAATCTGTTTAACTTTATGGCACCAGTTGATTTTAAAAGAATAGTTTTAATCTGGAGTACCCATGTTAATTATTTACATAATGATCGTACCCACAAACCAATAAGTTTGTGCCTAATGATATGTATTTGTATAGAGGGAATATGCATTTAATAAATCTATTTATATACCTTCAAACCTGCAAACATTGAATTTATTTTAGAAAGCTATTACTAGAACCTTATTACTATGACAGGCTGAGAGCCAAAGTCCCAAAAAAAAAAATATATTTACAGCAATATGTATAACTCTATTCAGTGGAATTTCTGCAGACTACAATTTGCAAAGATAAAAAAAAAAAAAATCACCTCAGGGCACCTTGAAGACTATTGATTTGCGCACTCTTACCAGTATATTAGATCTAATGCAGAATAATGCAATGAAAATCATGACCAAAACCAATAATGATAAAACACGACGGGGGGTTAATTAAATCCTAAAGAATAAAATTAAAAAGAACTCTGATGCAAACGAGCAATTTGTTCTAGAACATATTTAGAATGCAGAGATGATAGCAGGTGCAACCATTAGCACTAAGAAAAGACGCGGAGAACTAAACACTTAAAACCTTATACAAAACCTTCTTAAGGACGGGATCCTTCATGACTGTGGTGCACATAGATGTAATGAATGTAATCGTAGACAGAGAATTTCTAGAACCAGTTCCCTATTAAAACGGTTCAAAGAAGGAGGACTTTTTTTTTTTTGATGATCCAGAAAGCATTAGAGAATACTAATGGCCCCTGACTGAATATTTAGGGAGTAGGAGAAGTAGTAGGAATAATTCTGGTGCACTCATTTTTTGGTTTCATGTTTCAATATGTTTTCCTTCCCAGGACAGCTAAGACACATGTAATGATGAGTAATATCTAAATAAAAATGTTCAATGGCAGATAGCTAGCATTAACAAGGTAATGTATGTTTCTCAAATAGTACAATTTTAGAAATCCTTGTATATTTGAAGTATGCTTAATTTTATTTTTTTATTGGCTTAGATCTATTTATCTTAATAGGTCCAGTTAAAAACTATTTATTTTATCTTAACACTTCTATAACAATAAACCTCAGCAGTGAAACATAAAATATCCAGCCAGACCCTTCTCATTCTAAATCAGAAAAAAAAAGCACTGAAAAAAATAAAATAAAATAGAAAACAACTATATTTACAGAGGAATTAATCTTCTTAAAAAGTAGTAAAGCAGGGAGTGGCTTAAAATGCTAGCAAGTCACAGTATGGTGACTGTCAGTCATGGTAAATTTGATGGTTATTAAGCTGTTCAAATGCCATTTGACTACCAAAATACATGTTACAAAATCCATGCAATTTATGTGAATTGGAGCACATTTTCTTTTATACCCTAACAAGTAATATATATTTAAGGGTGGGTTCACGCTACAATTGTGCCTTCAGTGGCCTGTATATGTGACAGCTTGTCAAAATGTGATAACAATGTTAGTGGTCAGGGCTTAAAATGTGACTACTTACCAGTAACCACCTTACCCTAACACATAAATACCACATACATAATAAGCGGCTGAAGTGTGCCATAACCACGAACGAGGGGACGCCTATAGAGGGCATACGCTATAGTAGAAATGGAAAAGAAAAGGGATGGGTTGGGTGGGTGCACAAATGCAAGACACGCCCCAAGGAAGGGGATTGTGAGCATTATATAGGCCCACGCCCCTCCCACAAACACAGCCCTGAGGGCTTAAAGGGGTTATCCAACCACTTGTGCTCAGGGCTTAAAACGTGACTACTTACCTGTTACCACCTTACTATAACACATAAATACAACATACATAATAAGCGGCTGAAGTGTGCCATAACCACAAATGAGGGCACGCCTATAGTGGGGAAAGAGCAAGACTTAAACCAACCAAAACTTAAACACCTGTGACATTTTAAGCCAAAGATTCGGAACATATCTCGCATAACAAGATTAATTCCATATACCCATTTATTTGATGATATGCGCTGAAACCTTGTGCTGTGATGCTTCTGAGGCAGCACCAAATCGAAGAAAGAATGCTCAGAAAGAAAAGTAGGATTATAACCCAATGTTTTAGCTAAGATACATATATGTTTTACGAAATTACCGGTTGTTAGAAAAGCATTGAAAAGAAAGATTAGAACCTGCACCATGAACCCTTATCTACCTATGAAAAGTTCTTAAGTGATACTGACATGCTCCCATGAACCAAAATCCAGCGGGAACCGAATGCATGGGTAATACATCACCCATGCAGACCATAATACAAAACTCAGAGGATTGCAGCTTGTCCCTAGTAGCAACATGACTACAGAAGGAATCTAATGACCTGTAGATGTGACAGGACTTTGCGCAATCATCGTGCCTGTAGACGTGATGGTGTTTGTGTAACCATCTGATCAGGAGACTATAGTGACTAGAAAGACATAGTACAATGTGTAACTGCACTAGAAAGGGGTGACCATGGTTTACGCTGTGTACAAAGAGCATACGCATGAAACCTACACAAACAACAAGCTACTTACTTACCAATACTTGGTCCTTACATTCTTTATGACATAGTGTTGAACCAAGATGATCGGAATACCTGCTCTAGAAGTAGATGACTGCTTCACCTCAATAGCCTGAAATCTAAGTGGCAAAATAGAATTGAATAGGTAGGTAGCATAAAGGCTTCCATGAACATCCGGTGGGGCTGTATACAAAAATACAAAAACAGAGCTTCCCATTGGGCAGTATGTTTGAACTAGGTAAACGTAATAAGGTAATAAGTAATGATCTCACCTTGCAAGGTTGTGTTGGCACACAACAACCTTGTGAACGTCTGGTATATGTGATCCCTTTGGATCCTGTTTGCGGTGCAGCCGTCCTGGTTGCTCCAGATGTGTGGCAGCACACTCGATGAGTCAAGTTTGCAGGGTCTGGAAAAAAGGTTCCCGGGATGTTCGGCGCCAACCGTGGATGGAATAAAGATGTGGTGAGTCTCAGTTATTTCAAAAATGTTCTTTATTGCCGTATCAGACGCGTTTCGAGGTCTTGCACCTCTTTATCAATGATTGTAGCATACATACTTAAAAGCATTATCACTGGCTTTTTATAGTTTCTAAAAAGGGCGCCAGAGAGTACAAATGGATGAGTTAAAAAGGGGTGTCAAAGGGCTGCACTCTGGTGTGTTGTAGTGGCGCTGTCCGATGACGTAGGAGTGTTTCATTCATACAATTCAAGGTAAATGTTTTTGTTTCGCAGTAAAATGTGACCATACATTAAAATCAAGGATTGCGAAAATGTTCCATATTGTTTGAGGAGGTATAGTGTTATGCGGTGATGCGAGTATGCGAGTCTGTGAGAAATTTCACATTAGGTCCGGAGTTACAGTTTGCTGGGATATGTGTGCATGTGTTGTGTCAATTGTGTTACTTTTGGAGTCGATTGGGTAGATCTGCTGTATTAGCAATGGTCGGATGATGCGTGTCCAATGCCAGGTGGTGGATATGTCCTATTGACGGAGTTGCTGCGTGAGATGTCATATGTCGGGTCGTTGCGCTTTTTCATGCTAGATGGTGGGTACCGTGGCTGGTATGTTTTGTAGTTGGTATTAGTCCACAGTGTTGTAGATGGTTATTTCATACCCAGGTTTATGACTATTTTCATTGTTGGAGAGAGGGTTTCGGTCCTTGATGCAGTGTGTCTCCTTTTGCCGAATAGTCGGACGGAGATTGCTGTGCTTGTTGTTGCCAGATATATGGCATAGTAAGTGGTATTTTTGTGTTTATAGCACAGGTGTGGGGACGGCAGAGGATGCTGTGCTGCTGTCATAGTATTGTTTGTTGAGAGGGGTGTTTTGTTAGTGCTAGTGTATATAAATGTGACAACAGCAGTAGTCTCACGTGATGGTACTGCAGCGCTTTGGAATGTGGGGGCTTGTTGATGGGTTTTATAAATTTTTGGTAGTGGATGGCATACTGTATGTGACCACAGCGGTGGTCTCTAATGATGGTACTTATATAAAGCGCTGCAGCACCATCAATAGAGACCACCGCTGCGGTCACATACAGCATGCCATCCACTACCAAAAATTAAGGTCCTGCATCAAGGACCGAAACCCTCTCTCCAACAATGAAAATAGTCATAAACCTGGGTATGAAATAACCATCTACAACACTGTGGACTAACACCAACCACAAAACATACCAGCCACGGTACCCACAATCTAGCATGAAAAAGTGCAACGGCCCGACATATGACATCTCACGCAGCAGCTCCGTCAATAGGACATCTCCACCACCTGGCATTGGACAGGCATCATCCGACCATTGCTAATACAGCAGATCTACCCAATCGACTCCAAAAGTAACACAATTGACACAACACATGCACACATATCCCAGCAAACTGTAACTCCGGACCTAATGTGAAATTTCTCACAGACTCGCATACTCGCATCACCGCATAACACTATACCTCCTCAAACAATATGGAACATTTTCGCAATCCTTGATTTTAATGTATGGTCATATTTTACTGCGAAACAAAAACATTTAGCTTGAATTTTATGAATGAAACACTCCTACGTCATCGGACAGCGCCACTACAACACACCAGAGCGCAGCCCTATGACACCCCTTTTTAACTCATCCAATTGTACTCTCTGGCACCCTTTTTAGAAACTATAAAAAGCCAGTGATAATGCTTTTATGTATGTATGCTACAATCATTGATAAAGAGGTGCAAGACCTCGAAACGCGTCTAATACGGCAATAAAGAACATTTTTTAAATAACTGAGACTCACCACATCTTTAATCCATCCACGGTTGGCGCCGAACATCCCGGGAACCTTTTTTCCAGACCCTATGAACATCCGGTGTCATCCTGACATACATTAATTGATAAGCAAGACAGAATGAAACAGATATACTGGGATGTATGAAAGGAGAAGTTATCATTATGGGTGACTTCAATCTTCTGGAAATAAACTGGAAAACAAAAATAGCTAGTTCTGCCAGGAATACAGATATTCTAAATTCCCTACTGGGATTATCTCTACAACAAATGGTTGAGGAGCCAACCCAGAGGGAGGCCATTTTGGATTTGGTATTCACAAATGGGGATTTGGTATATGATGTTTGGGATCTAGTGATGACCAGTCAGTGTGGTTTGATATAAGAACTAGAGATGAGCGAATCGAAGCTGACAAACCCGAATTTGTTATGAATTTCATGAAAATTTCAATTTGCAAGGATTGCAAATATCGCAATGATTCTATTGCGCAAAATGCTTGATTAAACTCCAATTAGTGCATTCCAGGCTCCAGGGCATCTAAAATGACAGATCCACATGTCAGGACATAGGGCAAGGAATGCTGGGAAGGCGGGAAGGCAAGGCTGGAAGGCGGATCGGTGGGATGACCCTGAATCACATGCACAATGCAGCCTATCAGCAACCAGTTACCCTTGTGATGTCACAGCCCTATATATTTGGCAGCCATTCTCCGGCTCATTATTTCATTCATTACACTGCAGAGAGATAGGACATAGCTGTGTGTGTGTGTTACACAGAAAAGCTTTTTGCAGCAGTATTTCATCTAGTCTCCTCAACCTTCTGTTGGACAAAGAGCACAGGATTTTTGCACAGAAAGGTTTCCACTGCAGCAAATAACCCCTCAGTCAGTGTGAACAGCATTGTATTACAGAAAGGGGCAGAGAGCTGTGTGTTGAATTTTTCAGGGCAAATATGTGTCTTTGGTCAACAACAACTGGTCTGCTGGTTATACTAGTCTGTAAACTGTATAATCCATTCCTAATAGTATTTGAGAAAGAGTATTTGTGCCATTTTGGATTTAGTACACAGTGCTGAAGCACTGTTGTGTACTGCTGGTATTGTGGGTAATTTTTTTTTTAGCATACTGTAGCGCATTTTTCTGCATACCACATACCTACATCTAAGTAGTGTACTATTTTCTACCTGTTAATCTGTCAAGGGCCTACATACTGTGAAAGGAAAGCCTAAAGTAATCACCGGCTGGTGTTTTACTCCAATATGTTTTTTTGAGTGTAATGTAGCGCATTTTTCTGCCCTCGTAAGTGCATACCACATACCTACATCTAAGTGGTGAACTATTTTGTACCTGTTAATCTGTCAAGGGCATAGATATTGTGAAAGTCTAGGCAAAAGCAATCACCGGCTGGTGTTTTACTAAAATACATTTTTTTAAGCATACTGTAGCGCATTATTCTGTCCTCTTTGTTCCACAACAAATCATCTGCTGGTTATACTAGTTTGTAGATGGTATAATACATACCCCGCAGTCCATTCCTAATAGTCTGTGAGAGAGTGAAATTTTGAGTTTAGTACACAGCGACTGTGTATTGCTGGTGTGCAAAAATACATATTTTTAAGCATACTGTAGCACATTTTTCTACTCTCATAAGTGCATACCAATTTTGTACATCTAAGTAGTGTACTGTTTTGTACCTGTTAATCTGTCAAGGGTCTAGATACTGTGAAAGTCCAAGCAAAAGTACTCATCGGCGTGTGTTATACTCAGATACTTTTTTAAGTGTACTGTAGTGCATTTTTCTGCCCTCATCAGTGCATACCACATACCTACATCTAAGTAGTGTACTATTTTTTGCTGTTAATCTGTCAAAGGCCTATATACTGGGAAAGGACAGCCAAAAGTGCACTGCTGTTCTAGACAAATACAGTTTTAAGCGCAATGAAGCGTATTGTATTCCCTTCATATACGCACTAAGTATGTCAGGCAGAGAAGTGCCAGGATGTACACAGAGGAAGAGTAGAGGCCTAAATTCATCAGGCAGAGGTCGGAGCAGACTAGGGGAGAGTGGCAGCAGGAGTCACAGCAAGAGTCCTGAGCTTCCGGTATCAGCTAGCGGTCGTGTCTCAACCATCAACCCATCTGCCATCATCAATTGGTTAACACGCTCATCCACTTCATCACAAGTGACATCTGATAACCGCAGCCAACAGTCGGTGGGTTCCTCAGACACAACCCTCAGTTGGCATGGCCCGGGAGCAGACCCTGTCCTCCCATTGCCTCTGTCCTATGCTGTTCCCTCCCCTAAAGAAGTATTTTATGCTGTGGGTTCAGATCCACTATTCAGTGAGGATGATCTAATAGAGGACAGTCAGCAGCTACTGCCCAGCCAAGAAGTGGAGAAGACATCCGTCGCTTCCTCCGTTAGGCGGAGTGATGCAAGTAGTGATGAGGACAGGGACTTGGGAGGCGGTGTTGCCAGCATTCAGGGTCCTGAAGCAGACACTGTTGAGGAACCTGAAGAGGACATCAGTGACGTGCAGACATTTGTTGATGATGATGAAGCTGATCGCACTTGGAACCGGGTGCAGAAGGAGCTTCATCATCATTGGGAGAAGAGGGTTGCAGGTTGCCTGTGAGGCAGCAGCTGAGCCAGCAAGGTGGTAGCATGGTTGGCAGTCAGCATGGTGGCAGAAATGGAAATTCTGGAGCCAAACGTGGGGAGACCACCTTCTTCACGGCAGCCTACCTTCCCAGGAGGTAGTGGAGCAGGGGTTCCTGGAGACGGTGGCATTAGCAGTCAATTAGTGCAGACTGTTGATCGTAAAATCAGCTACTAGGCAGTGTGGCAGTTTTTGATCAAGCATCCGGTGGAGGATACCATAGCCACATGCAAGATATGCCGGCAGAAGGTGAAGCGTGGCCAGGGTCCCGATGTTGGCACGATGGCCCTCCATCAACATATGCTTCGCCACCATAAAGCGGCCTGGGAGAACCGTGGCTCCGATGCAGTATTCCAGCCTGCTGCATCACCCAGTGGCACGCCGCTCCCTCTTTCAGCCAGTCAAGGCTCCACCACCTCAGCCGAAGGGAGCTGTGTGTCATACCCTCTTTCTGTAACTCCAGATGCTCCTCCTACTTTTAGTCAGTCATTCCGCCAACAATCCATCGGCAAAGCCATGTCCAGTAGACAACAGTATGTGCCCACTCATCCAACGGCACAGAAGCTGAATGTCCTCCTGTCTAAGTTGCTGGTGCTGCAGTCCTTCTCTTCTCAAGTGGTGGACTCGGCACCTTTCAGAGAACTGATGGCTTGTAATGGTGAAGAGTGCCAAGCCATCATTTCTTTGCGAAGAAGGCAGTTTTGTGGAAGAGAAGGTAGGCCAGTCCTTGAGCCTGTCGGTGTACCAAAGTGCATGGCAGAACCGACGTCTGGAGCTGCAACTATGGTCAGGGACAATACATGTCCTTTATGGCCCACTCGGTAAATGTGGTTCCTGCACAGCCACAACACCAACTTGGACAGGTCACACTGCTTCCTCCTCTACGCTCTCAGGCCGTTGGGCCTATGACAGTGTGCAACTCCGCCTCCTCATCCTCCACCGTGTCCTCAGCCTCCACTGCCCAGACAAATCTCAGTTCCCCTTTTAGTATGCAGGGCACGGCGGTGTCACGCTGTTCTTCACATTGTTTGCCTTGGCGAACGGAGTCACACAGGGGAGGAACTGCTAAAAGTCATTCATAAAGACATTGGAGCATGGCTTATTCCACAAAAACTGGAAATGGGAACTAGATGTAGTTAGTTTTTGTTTTTTTTAAATATTAAATATTTTGGAATCTCCAAGCAAAAAATAATAGGATGTATTTCTTGTAAACTGTTTTAGACACTCAATATGGCCCTAAACAACTAATAATTTTCACATATACAAAAGAAATACAAACATCATTTGTAGTCCAGTACAAATAGGAAAAATCAACCCACTCTTTAAAGCACTTTCCTTTGAAATCTCAGTTTTAGACAAGTTCCAGTGACACATTTCATCTGCATCAGATGCATACAACAGCCATGATTTTGCACAAAGCGTAAGCTTTAAGTGGCATAGTCTCTTTGCCCTTTTCATAGATTACAGTTTTCTGTACACTGAGTAAAATTTATTATTAACCAAAAATTATATGCGACTACAACTGTGTGTTTTTCTTTGGTAACGTTTTACAGGAAGAAAAAATAATTGTGCCATTAGCAAGTTCTACAACGGTCGACTTGCTCATTTCCATTATGTTCCAAAAACGGTTTCCTTTCCTATATCACTGCATTAAAAGCTCTGTGGCAGTAAACATTGTTAACAGTGCCTACATTACTAAGTAGAAAGACTGCAGAATATTATTTACTAAGCTAAAGCTGAACAATTATCCCATACAATGTGCATTTTATAGTGCAAGATAAGCAATTTAAGAGGCAGTTAACGCAAGTATGCCTTAAAGCATTCTAAGTTTAGAACTTAGGAAACATATAAATGGAACAATATAAAGGTAATGCAAAAAATCTGCCAACTTCTCAAGACAGATGCATATCTGTACTACAGTCATGTAAAATGAAGTAGATGGTTTAATTAGATGACACTTCCCGATCAGAATTTGCAAGCTTGTACCTTTACTATGAAGTGTCCCTGACATAAAAAAAACTAAATTCAACTTTTTAATACTGTATTATAAAGTATATATCTTGCCCAAATTTAATTCAAGGGAGATTTATCAAAATGTATATTAATAAAAATAAATGGTGCAGTTGACTATTTCAACCAATCAGGCTGATGTTTAGATGTGTCCACCTTTACATATAAAGGGCTTTATCGGTATTAAATAAAAAGCAAATCATAGCCTGTTATGCCTATAAAATACAGCATACTTACCTTGAATCCAGTGCCGGTGCTCCCCACTGCCTCTCTTTACCTGACCTAATAACACACTCTCACTTGAAGATACTACAGCCAATCACAGCCAGTCAATGAGTTTAATTGTGTTCAGAAATGAGACATGAGACATGGGAGGATGAGTCATCAATAGCATTAAATGGGTGCGCACAATGTTTTTAAAATCAACTGGTGACAGCAAGTTAAACGTTTTTTTAAATTACTTCAATTAAAAAATCTTAATCCTTTCAGTATTTATCAGCTGCTGTATACCACAGAGGAAGTTGAGTGGTTCTTTTCTGTCTGACCACAGTGCTCTCTGCTGACACCTCTGTCCATGTCAGGAACATTTCTGGAGCAAGAGAGGTTTGTTATAGGGTTTTGCTCCTGCTCTGGACAGTTACTGACATGGACAGAGGTGTCAGCAAAGAGCACTGTGGTCAGACAGAAAAGAAGTTCAAAAAAGAAAAGGACTTCCTGTTAAGCATACAGCAGCTGATAAGTACTAGAAGGATTGATATTGTTAAATAGAAGTAATTTACAAATCTGTTTAACTTTCTGACACCAGTTGATTTAAAAAAAAAAATGTTTTACACCGGAGTACCTCTTTAACAGACGCAGTGGTGAATATCGGAGCCCTGGTGCTAAATTTGGCAAGGTAAGTTTGCTGTATTTATCATTCTACTCCCCTAACAGGCTGTTATTCTTGTCAATGAAAAACCCTTTAAATTAATTTATATTAGGATTTCAATTTCTTGCGAAAAAAAAATATATAATATCACACTATGCTAGCAAAAACCCCAACAGGCTGCAATTCACAATGAAAAAGCTTGTCGCAAGCACATAGACACATATAGCATACACATCTTCCAACACAGTATTGGGAAAGCATGCAGGGACAAATCTGTCATCCATAAACTTCATTGAGTCTACCAGAGGTGTAGTCACACTTAAAGGGGTACTATCGTGATGACAACTTATCCCCTATCTAAAGGATAGGGGATAAGTTGCCTGATCGCTCGGGGTCCCGCCTCTGGGGACACCCGTGATCTCGCATGCAGCACCCCGCTCTCATCAGGTCCCGGAGCGGACATAGCTCCGGGTCTGATAACTGCCGATCACGGGGCCGGAGTATAGTGATGTCACGGCTCACCCCCCGTGTGATGTCACGCTCCTCCCCCTCAATGTAAGTCTATGGCAGGGGGTAAGACAGCTGTCTCGCCCCTGCCATAGACTTGCATTGAGGGGGTGGAGCGTGACGTCACATGGGGTGGAGCTGTGACGTCACGATCACCGGCCCCGTCATCAGACCCGGAGCGGATGTTCGCTCCGGGGTCTGATGAGAGCTGGGTGCTGTGTGCAAGATCGTGGGGGCCCCCAGCGGCGGGACCCCGCACGATCAGGCAACTTATCCCCTATCCTTTAGATAGGAGATAAATTGTCAGCACGGTAGTACCCCTTTAAAGAGAGGTCTGGTGTTCTTTTTACCATAAAAAATAAAACTCTAAGAAGTCAGGAAAAATTATCCTTTCTGTCTCCTTAACATGTGGTAATATTTGTTCTGTAATTTTTTATTATTTTTTTTGGTCATGCTACTGTGGTAAACTCAGGTTAATTGTTTTTAAATGTGTTTTTAAATGAGACTTATGAATCAACATGTGATGCACAGGAGCTAGTGATTAAAAATACAATATAACAACAGAGAAATGAATGAAGAGATAAGCGAGAACATTTTCTCTCTTTTTTTACATCTAAAATTTTAAAAGGTAGCTGTAAACAAGTTAAAATAAAACTTTCATATCTAATAACTATTATTGAAACACTGATAAATGCAGCACTGGAAATCCATTAAGTATTCTGGGCTATTGGTTTGAGGAAATTTTTACTTGTTTCTATAGAAACAACGAGAAAAAAGCTATTGGTTCTATTACCTGCCTTAAGCAACAGCTTCATCCTGACAACAATCACTCATCCGCTGTGTTCTCAACCAGTGGTAAAGGAAGACAGTCAATTCAAATAACACCTCATGCCTTTCTCAGCCTCAATTTCCTAAAGTAAACAGAATATAATAATGGGTGGCTTTCTAGAAAATGCATGATGTGTACTTCAGAGTTGTAGAATACACTCATAAGTATGGTTTATGAGCAACTAAGGAGAAGCATTTCCCATACTATGCATGTTGTTAGATTGAAATGACATCTTGGATATTTTGAGCCTTACGGTTACACATCAGCAATTTTTTTGGCCAGGTCAATTGTATGGGTAGTGAGACAAACACTTTTCTGCAGCACCTATTCTACTGTGTGTAAAAGAAAACTAAAGAAATAGGGTTTGGCTGACACCAAAATGATCCGAAAGTCAGTAACAAATATAAAAAAATTGCATTGATCTTGAAGGTTTGGGCCCCTTTATCTTCCAATTTGTGTATACAGCTTCTGTGTGGACCAATATCTATCTTCAAACAATATATAGACTACAAACAAAGCCTACACATTTTGATGCAGCTATACTTTATTTTATCTATCTATCTAATACATATTAGGGCGGGGAGGGTGGGAGGTTACATTTTTGGTTTTGTTAATCTGTATTAAAAAAAAATATGAAAATGAAAAATATATAATATACACACATATATATATATATATATATATATATATATATATATATATATATATATATTGGAGATCAAAATTAAAGAACACACAGTTTCCTGAATGTCAAGGTCATAGTGTAGTCCTATGTTAATATATCTTAACCTGAGTAAGACAGCGGTATTTTAAGCTTATTTCATTAATTGTATTTATTCTAAAGAAAAGAGTAAAAGTGTAATTGAGATCATTGAAAAAGAATACTGATAAAAATTTAAGAACACTTTCAGATACCTGCAAGTTATTGGTGTTAATCTGGCAACTGGTGCTAATTTATTTAATGATCTCATAAACCCTATTTAACTGGCAGCCTAACTTTCCAGTGTTCACTGATTTTGAAACAATATTTTGCTGTTCCAAAGTGACTGAAACCCTCCGGCAGCAGGTTGTCCAGATGAAGACCGAAGCTGTGACCCTATCAGCCATAGCAAAAGAAGTTGGTCATTCCAAGTATCTGATTTCTAGAATATTGTATCTTTACAACAGCACAAACTCATTCAAGTCCCCCAAGAAGGCTGGTCGCCCTCGAAAGACTAATGTAAGAGAGGACAGGATAATGCGGAGAATCTCCATGGATAATCGCTTCAACACTGCAGCTGCAATTGATCGCCAGTCCAGCACTGAACAGGGTAAGGATCTGTCTCGTCATACAGTGTCTCGACATTTCGAGCATTTGGACTGAAAGCCCACTCGGCAGTGACCAAAACTCTCATTAGCAGAAAGAATCAAAAGGCTAGACTCACCTCTGCTGAGGAGCATGTTGAGTGGACAGAGGAGAAGTGGTCCAGAGTTCATTTTAGTGCTGAAAGCAAGTTTAATTTATTGGGGTCTGATGGGAAACATTATGTTTGTCGATAAACTGGGGAAAGACTGAACCCAAAGTGTTTAAAGAAGTCAGTGAAAGGTGGAGGAGGAAGTGTCATGGTTTGGGGAATGTTTTCTGCAGCAGGAGTCTACATGGCAGAGCGGATACAAGTGTGTATCAGAACCTTCTTAAACAACACATGGTTCCTTCCTTGCGTTCATCACTCAATCATCATCAATTGTCATGCAGGACAATGCCCCCCTGTCACACAGCAAAACAGGTAAAGCAGTTCCTTGAAACTGAAAACATTGAAACAATGAAATGGCCATCCCAGAGTCCTGATCTAAATCCAATTGAAAACCTCTGGAAAATCCTTGGTGACAAAGTTATAGCTAAGAAACCAACAACAGTCACAGAACTGTGGAAGAGACTGGAAGAAGAGCGGATCAAAAATCACACCAAATCACTGTGAGAAACTAGTGATGTCCTGTGGGGGGCGCAGATGTGCTGAAATCATTCAAAGCAAAGGCCTGTACACTTCTTACTGATTGGTGACTGTTGTAACCTTCAAAACGTTTACTTTTTCACTGTGCTACAATCACATTTATAGAAAAAGAAAGGTTTTATATTTATATACTTTGCTTATTTTGTAAAACACTGTTCTAATCGTGTACCCCTTACAAAAAATCCTTTAAATAATGATCAATGTAGATTACATTATTTATGAAAAAATCAAGTGTTCATAAATTGTTCTCTAATTTTGATCTCCGGTGTGTGTGTGTATATATATATATATCACTGACAACTAACTGTTACGCCGAGCGCTCCGGGTCCCCGCTCCTCCCCGGAGCGCTCGCTTCACTCTCCCCGCGGCAGCGCTCCGGTCACGTCCTCTGACCCGGGGCGCTGCGATTCCGCTGCCAGCCGGGATGCGATTCGCGATGCGGGTAGCGCCCGCTCGCGATGCGCACCCCGGCTCCCCTACCTGACTCGCTCTCCGTCTGTTCTGTCCCGGCGCGCGCGGCCCCGCTCCCTAGGGCGCGCGCGCGCCGGGTCTCTGCGATTTAAAGGGCCACTGCGCCGCTGATTGGCGCAGTGGTTCCAATTAGTGTGTTCACCTGTGCACTTCCCTATATCACCTCACTTCCCCTGCACTCCCTTGCCGGATCTTGTTGCCTTAGTGCCAGTGAAAGCGTTCCTTGTGTGTTCCTTGCCTGTGTTTCCAGACCTTCTGCCGTTGCCCCTGACTACGATCCTTGCTGCCTGCCCCGACCTTCTGCTACGTCCGACCTTGCTTTTGCCTACTCCCTTGTACCGCGCCTATCTTCAGCAGCCAGAGAGGTGAGCCGTTGCTAGTGGATACGACCTGGTCACTACCGCCGCAGCAAGACCATCCCGCTTTGCGGCGGGCTCTGGTGAAAACCAGTAGTGGCTTAGAACCGGTCCACTAGCACGGTCCACGCCAATCCCTCTCTGGCACAGAGGATCCACTACCTGCCAGCCGGCATCGTGACAGTAGATCCGGCCATGGATCCCGCTGAAGTTCCTCTGCCAGTTGTCGCTGACCTCACCACGGTGGTCGCCCAGCAGTCACAACAGATAGCGCAACAAGGCCAACAGCTGTCTCAACTGACCGTTATGCTACAACAGTTACTACCACAGCTTCAGCAGTCATCTCCTCCGCCAGCTCCTGCACCTCCTCCGCAGCGAGTGGCCGCTCCTGGGATACGCTTATCCTTGCCGGATAAATTTGATGGGGACTCTAAGTTTTGCCGTGGCTTTCTTTCCCAATGTTCCCTGCATCTGGAGATGATGTCGGACCTGTTTCCCACTGAAAGGTCTAAGGTGGCTTTCGTAGTCAGCCTTCTGTCCGGAAAAGCCCTGTCATGGGCCACACCGCTCTGGGACCGCAATGACCCCGTCACTGCCTCTGTACACTCCTTCTTCTCGGAAATCCGAAGTGTCTTTGAGGAACCTGCCCGAGCCTCTTCTGCTGAGACTGCCCTGTTGAACCTGGTCCAGGGTAATTCTTCCGTTGGCGAGTATGCCGTACAATTCCGTACTCTTGCTTCAGAATTGTCCTGGAATAATGAGGCCCTCTGCGCGACCTTCAAAAAAGGCCTATCCAGCAACATTAAAGATGTTCTGGCCGCACGAGAAATTCCTGCTAATCTACATGAACTTATTCACCTAGCCACTCGCATTGACATGCGTTTTTCCGAAAGGCGTCAGGAACTCCGCCAAGATATGGACTCTGTTCGCACGAGGCGTTTCTTCTCCTCGGCTCCTCTCTCCTCTGGTCCCCTGCAATCTGTTCCTGTGCCTCCCGCCGTGGAGGCTATGCAGGTCGACCGGTCTCGCCTGACACCTCAAGAGAGGACACGACGCCGTATGGAGAACCTCTGCCTGTACTGTGCTAGTACCGAACACTTCCTGAGAGATTGTCCTATCCGTCCTCCCCGCCTGGAAAGACGTACGCTGACTCCGCACAAAGGTGAGACAGTCCTTGATGTCTACTCTGCTTCTCCACGTCTTACTGTGCCTGTGCGGATGTCTGCCTCTGCCTTCTCCTTCTCTACAGTGGCCTTCTTGGACTCTGGATCTGCAGGAAATTTTATTTTGGCCTCTCTCGTCAACAGGTTCAACATCCCGGTGACCAGTCTCGCCAGACCCCTCTACATCAATTGTGTAAATAATGAAAGATTGGACTGTACCATACGTTTCCGCACGGAGCCCCTTCTTATGAGCATCGGATCTCATCATGAGAGGATTGAACTTTTGGTCCTCCCCAATTGCACCTCGGAAATTCTCCTTGGACTTCCCTGGCTTCAACTTCATTCCCCTACCCTGGATTGGTCCACTGGGGAGATCAAGAGTTGGGGGTCCTCTTGTTCCAAGAACTGTCTAAAACCGGTTCCCAGTAACCCTTGCCGTAACTCTGTGGTTCCTCCAGTAACCGGTCTCCCTAAGGCCTATATGGACTTCGCGGATGTTTTCTGCAAAAAACAAGCTGAGACTCTACCTCCTCACAGGCCTTATGATTGCCCTATCGACCTCCTCCCGGGCACTACTCCACCCCGGGGCAGAATTTATCCTCTCTCTGCCCCAGAGACTCTTGCCATGTCCGAATACGTCCAGGAGAATCTAAAAAAGGGCTTTATCCGTAAATCCTCCTCTCCTGCCGGAGCCGGATTTTTCTTTGTGTCCAAAAAAGATGGCTCCCTACGTCCTTGCATTGACTACCGCGGTCTTAATAAAATCACGGTTAAGAACCGCTACCCCTTACCCCTCATCTCTGAACTCTTTGATCGCCTCCAAGGTGCCCACATCTTCACTAAATTGGACTTAAGAGGCGCCTATAACCTCATCCGCATCAGAGAGGGGGACGAGTGGAAAACGGCATTTAACACCAGAGATGGACACTTTGAGTATCTGGTCATGCCCTTTGGACTGTGCAACGCCCCTGCCGTCTTCCAAGACTTTGTCAATGAAATTTTTCGTGATCTGTTATACTCCTGTGTTGTTGTATATCTGGACGATATCCTAATTTTTTCTGCCAATCTAGAAGAACACCGCCAGCATGTCCGTATGGTTCTTCAGAGACTTCGTGACAACCAACTCTATGCCAAAATTGAGAAATGTCTGTTTGAATGCCAATCTCTTCCTTTTCTAGGATATTTGGTCTCTGGCCAGGGACTACAGATGGATCCAGACAAACTCTCTGCCGTCTTAGATTGGCCACGCCCCTCCGGACTCCGTGCTATCCAACGCTTTTTGGGGTTCGCCAATTATTACAGGCAATTTATTCCACATTTTCCTACCATTGTGGCTCCTATCGTGGCTTTAACCAAAAAAAATGCTGATCCCAAGTCCTGGCCTCCTCAAGCAGAAGACGCCTTTAAACGACTCAAGTCTGCCTTTTCTTCGGCTCCCGTCCTCTCCAGACCTGACCCTTCCAAACCCTTCCTATTGGAGGTTGATGCCTCCTCAGTGGGAGCTGGAGCTGTTCTTCTACAAAAAAATTCCTCCGGGCATGCTGTCACTTGTGGTTTTTTCTCTAGGACCTTCTCTCCAGCGGAGAGGAACTACTCCATCGGGGATCGAGAGCTTCTAGCCATTAAATTAGCACTTGAGGAATGGAGGCATCTGCTGGAGGGATCAAGTTCTCCTGTTATTATCTACACCGACCACAAGAACCTCTCCTACCTCCAGTCTGCCCAACGGCTGAATCCTCGCCAGGCCCGGTGGTCTCTGTTCTTTGCCCGATTTAATTTTGAGATTCACTTTCGTCCTGCCGATAAGAACATTAGGGCCGATGCTCTCTCTCGTTCCTCGGATGCCTCAGAAGTTGAACTCTCTCCGCAACACATCATTCCACCTGACTGCCTGATCTCCACTTCTCCTGCCTCCATCAGGCAGACTCCTCCAGGAAAGACCTTTGTTTCTCCTCGCCAACGCCTCGGAATCCTCAAATGGGGTCACTCCTCCCATCTCGCAGGTCATGCGGGTATCAAGAAATCTGTGCAACTCATCTCCCGCTTCTATTGGTGGCCGACTCTGGAGACGGATGTTGTGGACTTTGTGCGAGCCTGCACTATCTGTGCCCGGGATAAGACTCCTCGCCAGAAGCCCGCTGGTTTTCTTCATCCTCTGCCTGTCCCCGAACAGCCTTGGTCTCTGATTGGTATGGATTTTATTACTGATTTACCCCCTTCCCGTGGCAACACTGTTATTTGGGTGGTCGTTGATCGATTCTCCAAAATGGCACATTTCATCCCTCTTCCTGGTCTTCCTTCTGCGCCTCAGTTGGCTAAACAATTTTTTGTACACATTTTTCGTCTTCACGGGTTGCCTACGCAGATTGTCTCGGATAGAGGCGTCCAATTCGTGTCTAAATTCTGGAGGGCTCTCTGTAAACAACTCAAGATTAAATTAAATTTTTCTTCTGCATATCATCCCCAGTCCAATGGACAAGTAGAAAGAATTAACCAGATCTTGGGTGATTATTTGCGACATTTTGTTTCCTCCCGCCAGGATGACTGGGCAGATCTCCTCCCATGGGCCGAATTCTCGTATAACTTCAGGGTCTCTGAGTCTTCCTCCAAATCCCCATTTTTCGTGGTGTACGGCCGTCACCCTCTTCCCCCCCTCCCTACTCCCTTGCCCTCTGGTCTGCCCGCTGTGGATGAAATTTCTCGTGACCTTTCCATCATATGGAGAGAGACCCAAAATTCTCTCTTACAGGCTTCATCACGCATGAAGAAGTTCGCGGATAAGAAAAGAAGAGCTCCCCCCGTTTTTTCCCCTGGAGACAAGGTATGGCTCTCTGCTAAATATGTCCGCTTCCGTGTCCCTAGCTACAAGTTGGGACCACGCTATCTTGGTCCTTTCAAAATTTTGTGTCAAATTAATCCTGTCTCTTATAAACTTCTTCTTCCTCCCTCTCTTCGTATCCCTAATGCCTTTCACGTCTCTCTTCTCAAACCACTCATCCTCAACCGTTTTTCTCCCAAATCTGTTCCTCCCACTCCTGTTTCCGGCTCCTCGGACATCTTCTCGGTCAAAGAAATTTTAGCTGCCAAAAAGGTCAGAGGGAAAATTTTTTTTTTAGTGGACTGGGAGGGTTGTGGTCCTGAAGAGAGATCCTGGGAACCTGAGGACAACATCCTAGACAAAAGTCTGCTCCTCAGGTTCTCAGGCTCTAAGAAGAGGGGGAGACCCAAGGGGGGGGGTACTGTTACGCCGAGCGCTCCGGGTCCCCGCTCCTCCCCGGAGCGCTCGCTTCACTCTCCCCGCGGCAGCGCTCCGGTCACGTCCTCTGACCCGGGGCGCTGCGATTCCGCTGCCAGCCGGGATGCGATTCGCGATGCGGGTAGCGCCGCTCGCGATGCGCACCCCGGCTCCCCTACCTGACTCGCTCTCCGTCTGTTCTGTCCCGGCGCGCGCGGCCCCGCTCCCTAGGGCGCGCGCGCGCCGGGTCTCTGCGATTTAAAGGGCCACTGCGCCGCTGATTGGCGCAGTGGTTCCAATTAGTGTGTTCACCTGTGCACTTCCCTATATCACCTCACTTCCCCTGCACTCCCTTGCCGGATCTTGTTGCCTTAGTGCCAGTGAAAGCGTTCCTTGTGTGTTCCTTGCCTGTGTTTCCAGACCTTCTGCCGTTGCCCCTGACTACGATCCTTGCTGCCTGCCCCGACCTTCTGCTACGTCCGACCTTGCTTTTGCCTACTCCCTTGTACCGCGCCTATCTTCAGCAGCCAGAGAGGTGAGCCGTTGCTAGTGGATACGACCTGGTCACTACCGCCGCAGCAAGACCATCCCGCTTTGCGGCGGGCTCTGGTGAAAACCAGTAGTGGCTTAGAACCGGTCCACTAGCACGGTCCACGCCAATCCCTCTCTGGCACAGAGGATCCACTACCTGCCAGCCGGCATCGTGACACTAACTAATACTGCATTATATTAACTTTTTTCTTTATTTTATTTTTGGTGCTTTATAAAGGGTGATGCCATCTTGACTGAGCTGTTTTTAAAAGCATTAAGTAATAAACTACACAGCAGGACCCGTGGACATAGACAACATTAGAAAGGACCTGTCCTATTCATGAATGAGAAATGTTGCTAGGAATTCTCAGTGATCTTTTTCTGGGGTTAATTCTACAGGGAAGGAGATGTTGATCTCTGCTGTGAATGGTGGTGAATACAGTGTTATTTATATGCTGATAACCTTTTTATTTTTCAGGCCATTTTAAAAATTAAAGTAGCAATCTGAATGGTTGCTATAGGTAACTATACCACTCTTCCTCTACAAAGGTTTTAATAAATCTCCCTCTATGTCTCTATTTATAATTTTCCCTTGGAATCATCTAACCAATTACCAGATTCATGTAAAAAAAACTATGTTTAACTAAACGATCTGTATCTTCTGTAAAGAATGGTTGGTTCGTAACATTTCTCAATAACAGATTTGCTTTAATGAAAGCCAATTACATTGTTTAACATATTCCCAATGTCACTGTGTCAAATTGGAATGAAAACACAACCCTTTTGTCCTTTTTTAAATTTCCAGATGTTAATTACGTTGCGCAACTCCTTTGTTTTTTGGACATTATTTCCAAATATGAACTTATTTAGCTTTATTCAAGCATTTTTGTCTATATATATATATATATATATATATATATATATATATATATTTTTTTTTTTTTTTTTTTTTTTTTTTACTGCAGCAAAGAACCTTATTTTTTTATACCTAATGGCTCCTAAGCACCTGGCATTTTGGTATTCATTCAGACAAAAATACCTTTTATATAGATTTCAGGAGTCAAATATTGGATATTAAAGAAAAGCAATTTTCAAACATATTGAACAAAAGATATGAAGTCTTACCACCACCTCCGATAAGCCAAGGTTTTCACCTCTTTCCACTACTAAATAGGTGGAACACGTACTGTTTACAAAGCTTTATCTTTATCTTCATATCCCTATTGTCAGTGATTTTTTTAAACGCTTTGCTATACAATTTCATGTACTCCCACACAAAAAGCTGACCTTGGCACTGAAACAAGCTTACTTCAATTTTAAGAGAAAGGCATCAGTGCATACGAAAACTCCCTTTCCTCCATGCAGTGTGAAGCTGAAGCATTGCTTGAAATAGCTAAAGTTTACCATATTAGTATCAGCAATGACAAGCAAGCAGTGAGATCTGATAAAAATCACTTGAAACCCCTGCAGGCAATATATATATATATATATATATATATATATATATATATATATATATATATATATATATATATTTTTTTTTTTTATTTTTTTTTATTATTATTATTTTTTTTTATTATTCTTATAAATCCCTCGGAAATACTTTGTGCTTTGATGCTTTTGCCCTACTCATAAAATTCTAAAGCCAAGATCTGAGTCATGCCGGCTATATCGTAAAGCAGTTGGATATATCAGTACAACTCGCTGTGTAATTCATTTACATAGATGGGTGTGCCATTTAACACAACTCAATGTAAAGTAACAATGTGCTATTTAATGTTTTACACAAGACTGTAAATAAATTAGGTACAAATACACAGGTATTAAATGTTTCTGTGCAATCACACAAATTAGATATATAGATAGACAGAAAGGCCTACAGACAGATAGACACTATAAATATGAAGTCTGCTTAGTAGTATTGATTTTCCAAAGTAGTTCTCTATAAACTGGCAATTAAAGGCGTACTCCACTGGAAAAAAATTTCATTTAAATCAACTGGTGCCAGAAAGTTAAACAAATTTGCAAATTACTTCTATTAAAAAATCCCAATCCTTTCAGACTTATCAGCTGCTGTATAATACACAGGAAGTTTTTTTATTTTCGAATTTCCTTTCTGCCTGGCCACAAGTGCTCTCTGCTGACTCCTCTGTCCACGCCAGGAACTGTGCCGAGTAAAAGAAGTTTGCTATGGGGATTTGCTCCTGCTCTTGACAGTTCCTGACATGGACAGAGGTGTCAGCAGAGAGCACTTGTGGCCAGGCAGAAAGGAAATTCTAAAATAAAAGAACCCTGTGGATTATATAGCAGATGATAAGTACTGGAAGGATTGGGATTTTTTTTTATAGAAGTAATTTACAAATCTGTTTAAGTTTCTGGCACCCATTTATTTAAAAGAAAATGTTTTCCAGTGGAGTACCCCTTTAAATAAGCCTTAAAACATATGTATAACATTGCCTAAGAGCTTTATTGCCATGTACAACATTGCTAGCATCACCTAGGAATGTATTCAGATAGTTTTAAAGTAGTTTTAAGGCTAAATTACAGAGACATACAGTAACCCATGGTAACTAACAGCTTGTTTAAAAACACTACACTAGAGAATTTTGTATGCTTTTCAACACTAAAATAAAGGTGGATAAAGTATCCCTTTTTGTTGGTAAATGCCTGCTGGTGAAAAAATTCACAGTGATGTATTGGAAGATGCAAGGACTTTTTTTTAACCCATTAAGGACCCAGGGCGTACCAGTATAGGGGTCCCCGAAGCAGAGACAGCAGAATCGGCAGACAGGATCTGGCATGTGCAGCAGCAGGAGGAAAGGCTGGTCTCCTGCTGTTGCTTAGCAACAACTACCAGCATGCACAGAATGGCATGCTGGGAGTTGTTGTTATGCAACAGAAGAAGGCACAACTACAACTCCCAGCATGCCCTTTGGTAGTTTGTGCATGCTGGGGGTTGTAGTTATGCAACAGCTGGAGGCACATTTCTTCTATGAAAAAGTGTGCCTCCAGCAATTGCATAACTACAATCCCCAGCATGCACAAACTACCAAAGGGCATGCTGGGAGTTGCAGTAGTGTGCCTCCAGCTGTTGTATAACTACAAGTCCCAGCATGCCATTCGGCTGTAGGTGCATGCTGAGAGTTGTACTTTTGCAACAGCATAAGGCACACTGGTTGCGAAACACTGCATTTGTTACCTAACTCAGTGTTTCGAAACCGGTGTGCCTCCAGCTGCTGCAAACTACAACTCCCAGCATTCACTGATATAATGTACATGCTGGGAGTTGTGGTTCTGCAACAGCTGGAGGCACACTGGTTGCAAAACACTAAGTTAAGTAACAAACTATCAGTGTTTTGCAACCAGTGTGCCTCCAGCTGTTGCATAACTACAACCCCCAGCATGCATGGGCAGCCAAAGGGCATGCTTGAAGTGTTAGTAGTATGCCTCTAGATGTTGCATAACTAAAAGTCCCAGCATGCCCTTCGGCTGTCCGTGCATGCCGTGGGTTGTAGCTTTTTCAACAGCTAAAGGCACACTGGTTTCAAAACACTGAGTTTGTTACATAACTCAGTGTTTCGCAACCAGTGTGCCTCCAGGTATTGTAAACTGCAACTGCCAGCATGCACTGACAAATCGTACATGCTGAGAGTTGTAGTTCTGCCACAGCTGGAGGCATACTGGTTGCGAAACAATGAGTTAAGTAACAAACTCTCAGTCTTAGAGCATGCTGGGAGTTGAAGTTTTGCAACAGCTGGAGGTTTGCCCCCCCTCCCCCCATGTGAATGTACAGGATACATTCACACGGGTGGGGGTTTACAGTTAGTTTCTCACTGCAAGTTTGAGTTGCAGCAAATTATCCGCTGCAGCTCAAACTCCCAGTGGGAAACTCAATGTAAACCCCCACCCGTGTGAATGTACCCTAAAAACACTACACTACACTACACCTACACAAAATAAAGGGTATAACACTGCATATACACAACCCTACACAGTTACCTCCTCCCCCCCCCCCAATAAAAATGGAAAATTTCTTGTACGCACGGTTGCCAAAAACAGAGCCTCCAGCTGTTGCAAAACAAAAACTCCCAGTATTGTCGGACATCCATTGACTGTCCAGGAGTTTAGCAACAGCTTGAGGCTCCCTGTTTGGAAACACTGCCGGAGGGTCATTTTAGCATCGGAGGCAAGTCTAATTCTTGCATCCAGGTCCATCCCTATGCAAATCCCTAATTTAGGCCTCAAATGCGCATTGGCACTCTCTCACTTCGGAGCCCTGTTGTATTTCAAGACAACAGTTTAGGGCCACATATTGGGTATTTCCACGTTTACGTGGGTATTTCCACATTTATACACGTGAGAAATTGCCTAACAAATTTTGGGGGGCTTTTCTCCTTTCACCCCTTATGAAAAGGTAAAGGTAGGGTCTACTCCAGCATGTTTCCCCATACTTGTTATTTTCACAAGAGGTAATGGAAAAAAAGACCCCCAAAATTTGTAATGCAATTTTTCCTGAGTACGGAAATACCCCATATGTGCACGTAAAAAGCTCTGTGGGAGCACAACAAGGCTCAGGAGTGAGAGCACCATGTACATTTGAGGTGATTTGCACAGGGGTGGCTGATCGTTACAGCGGTTCTGACATAAATGCAAAAAAAAAAGACCACCCACATATGACCGCATTTGGAAACTACACCACTCACAAAATGTAACAAGGGGTACAGTGAGCCTTAACACCCCACAGGTATTTGAAGAATTTTTGTAAACTTTGGACGTGAAAATGAAATTTTTTCACTAAAATGCTGGTGTCATTGCAAATTTTTAATTTTCACAAGAGGTAATAGGAAAAAAGCCCCCTTAAATTTCTAACCCCATTTCTTCTGAGTATATAAATACCCCATGTGTGGACGTAAAGTGCTCTGCGGCACATTACAATGCTGAGAAGAGAAGGAACGCCATTGGGCTTTTGGAGAGAGAATGTTTCTGGAATTGAAGGTCATGTGCATTTGCAAAGCCCCCATGGTGCCAGAACAGTGGACCCCCCCACATGTGACCCCATTTTGGAAACTGCACCCCTCAAGGAATGTAACAAAGGGTGCAGTGAGCATTTCCACCCCACTGGTGTCTGACAGATTTTTTGAACAATGGTCCATGAAAATGAAAAATTTAATTTTTCATTTGCACACTCCACTGTTCCAAAGATCTGTCAAACGCTAGTGCGGTGCAAATGCTCACTGCACCCCTTATTAAATTATGTGAGGGGTGTAGTTTCCAATATGGGGTCACATGTGGGGGGGTCCACTGTTCTGGTAGCATGGGGGCTTTGTAAATGCACATGGTCCTCCATTCAAAACAAATTCTCTCTCCAACAGCCCATTGGTGTTCCTTCTCTTCTGAACATTGTAGTTCGCCCGCAGAGCACTTTACATCCACGTATGGGGTATTTGCATACTCAGAAGAAATGGGGTTAACAATTTTTTGAGAGACTTTTTCTCCTATTTCCCCTTGAGAAAATGAAACATTAAGGGTAACACCAGCATTTTAGTGAAAAAAAATCTAATTTTCACATCCAACTTTAGCGGAAATTTTTCAAACACCTGTGGGGTGTTAAGGCTCACTGTACTCCTTGTTACGTTCCTTGAGGGGTGTTGTTTCCCAAATAGTGTGCCAGGAATTATTTGCTGTCCTGGCACCATAGGGGCTTCCTAAATGCAACATGCCTCTCAAAAGCCATTTCTGCAAAAAAAAATTTCCAAAAGCCAAATGTGACTCCTTCTTTTCTGAACATTGTAGTGCACCTGCAGTGCACTTGACATCCACACATGGGGCACAAACTGAACTGGTCTCTGAAATTTGAAGCCCTCTGATGTCTTCCAAAAGTAAAAACATGTCAACTTTATGAGGCAAACATAAAGTAGACATATTGTATATTAGAATCTATATATAATTTATTTGGGATGTCCATTATCCTTATAAGCAGAGAGTTTCAAAGTAAAAAAAAATGCAACATTTTCAAATTTTTCATCAAATTTTGGAATTTTTCACCAAGAAATGATGCAAGTATCGACGAAAATTTACAACTATCATAAAGTAGAATATGTCACGAAAAAACAATCTAGTAATCAAAATGAAAAGTAAAAACATCCCAAAGTTATTAATGCTTAAAGTGACAGTGGTCAGATGTGCAAAAAATGCTCTAGTCCTTAAGGAGAAAATGGGCTGTGTCCTTAAGGGGTTAAAGTGTTCCAAAATGATTAATAATTGGAAGTTAAACAGCATTGGTGACAATGTCTCAAAACAGTGGAAAAGCAGTAAAAAGTGAAAACATAGCATTAGTAAACATTGAAAAGTTAAAAGAGGGGTGTTGTTTCCCAAATAGTGTGCCAGGAATTATTTGCTGTCCTGGCACCATAGGGGCTTCCTAAATGCAACATGCCTCTCAAAAACCATTTCAGCTAAATTTTCTTTACAAAAGCCAAATGTGACTCCTTCTTTTCTGAACATTGTAGTGCACCTGCAGTGCACTTGACATCCACACATGGGGTATTTCCATACTCAGAAGAGATGGGGTTACATATTTTGGGGGGCATTTTCTCCTATTACCCCTTGATTACACCTGAAAAACTAGCATTTTAGTGGAAAAAAAATCATTTACACATCCAATTTTAACAAAAAGTTATCAAACACCTGTGGGGTATTAAGGCTCACTGTACCCCTGTTTATGTTCCTTGAGGGGTTTAGTTTCCAAAATAGTATACCATGTGGGGGTTTTATTTGCTGTTCTGCCACCATAGGGGCTTCATAAATGTGACATGCCCCCCAAAAAACATTTCAGAAAAACACCCTCTCCAAAATCCTATTGTCATGCCTTCCCTTCCCTACCTCATATGTGTAGCACTTGACATCCACATATGAGGTATTTCCTTACTCGAGAGAAATTGAGTTTAAAATGTTAGGAGGATTTCTTTCCTTTTATCCCTTGTAAAAATTCAAAAACTTGGTCTACAAGAACATGCGAATGTAAAAAACTAAGATTTTGAATTTTCTCCTTCAATTTGCTGCTATTCCTATGAAAAACCTAAAGGGTTAACACACTTTCTGAATGTAATTTTGAATAATTTGAGGGGTGCAGTTTTTATACTGGGTAATTTATTGGGTACTTCTAATATATAGGCCCCTAAAATCCACTTCAAAACTGAACTGGTCCCTTAAAAATTTAGATTTTGAAAATTTTGTGAAAAATTGGAAAATTGCTGCTGAAATTTGAAGCCCTCTGATGTCGTCCAAAAGTAAAAACATGTCAACTTTATGAGGCAAACATAAAGTAGACATATTGTATATTAGAATCTATATATAATTTATTTGGGATGTCCATTTTCCTTATAAGCAGAGAGTTTCAAAGTTAAAAAAAATTCTAAATTTTAAAATTTTTCATCAAATCTTTGAATTTTCGACAAAGAAATGATGGAAGTATCGACGAAAATTTACCACTATCATAAAGTAGAATATGTCACGAAAAAACTATCTAGGAATCAAAATGAAAAGTAAAAACATCCCAAAGTTATTAATGCTTAAAGTGACAGTGGTCAGATGTGCAAAAAATGCTCTGGTCCTTAAGGAGAAACTGGGCTGTGTCCTTAAGGGGTTAAAGTGTTCCAAAATTATTCCTATTTGGAAGTTAAACAGCTTTGGTGACAATGTCTCAAAACAGTGGAAAAGCAGTAAAAAGTGAAAACATAGCATTAGTAAACATTGAAAAGTTAAAAGAGATAGAAAAAAAATGGCAACAGGATTGGTGAGTGTTCCAAAATAATGAAGAGCTTGTAGACAGTAAATAAATAGCTTTTGTAAATATTGAAAAAATTAGTTTTGTGGCTAGCAAGTGATGAATACCGGTAAGCTATTTTTTTTTTCAAAGCATTTTAAACATTCTCCTTTTTAAGAGTTGCAACAGGATTGGTGTCCCAAAATGGCGAAGAAGAAATAGGTTTTGTATGAAAAGCTGAAAAAAATTATCCCTTTTTTGGTGTCAGAGGTTCTCCAGAAAATAATCCCTTCATGGGAGCTGCAAAAGCAATTCTGTCCCCAAATGGTAAAGAAGAATGTCTATTAATATCCAGAATGTAAGAGGGCAGCCTCCCCTGAAACCTGCCATTTGTATAATTAAAAGGACAAAGACATAAGTACATTTCAAATCAATAATTTCTAATATGCAAAAAAAGTTGAGAAAATATGGAATGGATATGAATTTTATTATAGATTGGAAAAAAAAGTTAAATAACTTTAAAGATCTCTGTTGTATCTGTACTTACGAAGTTTATTTAGAAGTCATACAAATAGTGGACATAGATATGCGCAGTGTTTTCTGACTGTTACTATTTGCAAACAAAGTTGATATTCTTTTCTTTCTGTGTAGATAATGGCTTTAGAGAAATGCAGCTCTTGGCATCCTTTGTAGAGGGAAGGTCAATGAGCGCTTTCGAGAGTTAATTGTACGTCACGCATGGAGATGTCATTATGATTTTCAGGTATGAACACAGAGGAGATTAATGAAATGATTCACTTCTAAGGGCAGGTCAAGCATCACAACCTGAGAGGAACAGAGCAATTATTGAAAACATTATTGCTTTTTGGGTTATTTAATAACCATTTTCCTTTTTGCTTTGAAATGTATATTCATGAAATTGAGATAAAACATAAGCTGAAGAGTAACACATCATTCTTTTCCTACTAAAATCTTAGATTTTTTCTTGTACACATTAAAGGGGTTCTAAATTATTTAGAATAACATGGCTACCTTTTTCCCAAAACAGTGCCACACCTGTGCAGAGGTTATAAGTAGGGATGAGCAAATCGAATCTGACAATTCCAAATTTTTACGAATATCAGGAAAGATTTGCTTCGCAACGAATGTGAATATCGCCGCGATTCGATCACAAGAATCGGTTCATTAAACTCCATTAGTGCGGACCAGGCTCCAGGGCATCTAAGATGGCGGCTCCACATGTCAGGATATGGGGCAAGGAATGCTGGGAAGGGGAGAATAAGGGCAGGCAGGATGACCCTGAATCACATGCAGCATGCACCCTATCAGCAGCCAGCCACCCCTGTGATGTCACAGCCCTATATATTTGGCAGCAATCTTGCGGCCATTCACATCAGCTTTCTATTACAGAGAGAGGGAGAGAGAGCAGTGTGTGTTTCACAGAAAAGCATTTGTTCAACAGTGATTCACCTCAAGCCTAAATCCAGGTTAGAAACACTGATAGGGAAGGGAGAGAGATTGAGAGATAAAGTACAATTGTGGGTGTATTTCAGCAGCGATTCACCTCAAGCCCAAATCCAGCCTAGAAGCACTGAAAGGGAAGGGAGAGAGATGGAGAGAGAAAGTGCAATTTTTGGTGTAGTACACAGCGACTGTGTGCTGCAGTACTGGTGTGTACAACAACTGAAAAGCTAATAGTAGCCAGACAGTTAGGGTGAGCAGAGCACTAAAAGCCATAATCACCTGCTATTATTGCCTAATACTGGTGGAGTAGCGGAGCGTATTGTTCTCTATTTAGTGTAACCTGTGTGTACATAGGTAGTGTACCATTTTGTTCTTGTTAAAGTCTTAAGGGCCTAGTTACTGTGAAAGGCCACCCAAAAGTACACACCTGCTGCTGTTCTAGACAAATACTGTTTTAAGCGTAGTGGAGCATTTTGTACTCCCCTCATAAGTGCATACCACGTACGTACATCTAAGTGGTGTACCATTTTGTTCCTGTTAAAGTCCAAAGGGCCTAGTTACTGTGAAAGCCCAGCGAAAAGTACACACCTGCTGGTGTTGTAGACAAATACTATTTTAAGTGCAGTGGGGCACATTGTACGCCCCTCATAAGTGCATACCACTTATGTACATCTTTGTGGTGTACCATTTTCCCCCGCTAAAGTCTTAAGGGCCTAGTTACTGTAAAAGGCCAGCCAAAAGTACACACCTGCTGGTGTTGTAGACAAATACTGTTTTTAGCGTAGTGGAGCGTATTGTCCTCCCCTCATATACGAATTTTCCCCATTCGGCAGAGAAGTGCCAGGACATAAACAGAAGAGTGGCAGAGGCCTAAATTCATCAGTCACAGGCAGAGGTCGCAGCAGACTAGGGGTGAGTGGCAGCAGGAATCGCAGCGAGAGGCCTGAGCTCCCAGTATCAGCTAGTGGTCATGTCTCGACCAGCAACCCATCTGCCGACATCGGTTGTTTAACACGGTGATCCGCTTCATCACAAGGGACATCTGACAACCCCAGTCAACAGTCGGTGGGTTCCTCAGACAAAATCCTCAGTTGGCATGGCCCGGGAGCGGTCCCTGTCCTCCCATTGCCTCTGCCCTATGCTGTTCCCTCCCCTCAGAAGTATCTTATGCTTTGGGTTCAGCTCCCCAATTTAGTGAGGACGATATACTAAAGGACAGTCAGCAGCTACAGCCCAGCCAAGAAGTGGAGGAACCATCCACCGCTTCCTCCGCTAGGCGGGCAAGTAGTGATGAGGAGAGTGGCGTGGGAGGTGGTGTTGCGAGCGTTAAGGCTCCTGAAGCAGACACTGTTGAGAAACCTGTCACTGTATCAGTGACATACAGACACAACTCAATGATGATGAAGCCTATAGCACTTGGGAGCTGGGTGCAGAAGGGGCTTCATCATCAGAAGAGGGTTGCAGGTTTCCCGTGAGGCAGTAGCTCAGCCAGCAAGGTGGTAGCATGGTTGGCAGTCAGCATGGTGGCAGAAATGGAAAGTCTGGAGCCAAATATGCCCGGGGGAGACCACCTACTTCGCGGCAGCTTACCTTCCCGGGAGGTAGTGGAACAGGGATTCCTGGAGTCGGTGTCAGTAGCAGTCAATCAGTGCGGACTGTTGGTGGGAAAATAAGCTACTCGGCGGTGTGGCAGTTTTTCATCAAGCATCTGGAGGAGGTTAACATGGCTACATGCAAGATGTGTCGGCAGAAGGTGAAGCGTGGCCAGGGTCCCAATGTTGGCACCACGGCCCTGTGTCAACATATGCTTCGTCACCATAAAGCGGCCTGGGAGAACCGTGGCTCCGATGTGGTTGTCCAGCCTGCTGCATCACCCAGTGGCACTCCGCTCTGTTTCAGCCATCCAAGGCTCCACCACCTCAGCCGAAGGGAGCTGTGTGAAATACTCCTCCAACTTTGAGTCAGTAATTCCGCCAGCAATCCATCAGCGAATCCATGCCCAAGAGACAACAGTATGCGCCCACTCATCCAACAGTGCAGAAGCTGAATGTGCTCCTGCAGAAAGTTGCTGGTGCTGCAGTCCCTCCCACTTCAAGTGGTGGACTCTTCACCTTTCAGAGAACTGATGGCTTGTGCCGAGCGAAGGTGGAGAGTCCCAAGTCGTCATTTCTTTGCAAAAAAGGCAGTACTATCCCTGCACAATTTTGTGCAACAGTAGGAGGGCCAGTCCTTGAGCCTGTCGTTGCATACCAAAGTGCACGGCAATGCCGACATGTGGAGCTGTAACTACGTTCAGGGACAATACATGTCCTTTACGGAACACTGGGTGAATGTGGTTCCTGCACAGCCACAACGGCAACATGGACAGGTCATGCCGCTTCCGCCTCCAACCTCTTAGGCTGTTGGTCCTGTGACAGTGTGCGACTCCACCTCCTCCACCGTCTCCTCAGCCTCCACTGTACAGACAAGTTTCAGTGCCCCTTCAGCATATCTTGAGAGCAGGGCACGGCAGTGTCTTGGCGAACGGAGTCATGGTTTGCCTTGACGAATGGAGTCACACAGAGGAGGAACTGCTAAAAGTCATTCATCAAGAAATCCAATCATGGCTTACTCCACTAAAAATTGAAATGGGAACCATGCTGACCGACAACGGGAAGAACGTCTTGTCTGCACTGCAATAAGGACGCCTGAGCCATGCGCCCTGCATGGCACACATGTTCAATCTGGTTGTCAAGTGGTTCCTGAAGTGTTCCCCCCATCTTAAAGACATCCTAACAATGGGAAGGAAACTTTGCATGCACTTTAGCCACTCGTACACCAAAAAGCACACCATCCTTGAGCTGCAGCGTCAGAACGGCATCCCCCAACATAGTCTGATTTGCGACGTTTCCACCCTCCATATGTTGGACCGACTACATGAACAGAGAAAAGCCATCACCGATTTCTTGATGATCCAAGCAGATAGGGGTTGTTACGCCGAGCGCTCCGGGTCCCTGCACCTCCCCGGAGCGCTCGCGGCGTTCTTCTTCTGTTAGCAGCGCCCCGGTCAGACCGGGAGCTCTACTATGAGTTCCCCGGCGGGGATGCAATCCCTGCGGCAGGACGTGCCTGCCCGCGGGTCGCATCCCGTTGTGCTCACCTGCCCCGTCTTCCTTCCGTCCCATCCTGGCGCGCGCGGCCCCGCTCTCTAGGGTGCGCTCGCGCCGGCTCTCTGAAATTTAAGGGGCCAGTGGCCCAATCAAGTGCAATCAACTCCATTTCCTATATAAACCCACTTCCCCTTCCTTTCCTCACCGGATCTTGTTGCCCTAGTGCCCTGAGAAAGCGTTTTGTGTATTTGTGTATCCCAAGCCTGTGTATCCAGACCCTTGCCGTTGCCCCTGACTACGACCCTTTGCTGCCTGCCCTTCTGCTACATCCGACCTTGCCCTTGCCTTATCCCTGTGTACCGCGCCTGTCTCAGCTGTCAGTGGGGTTGAGTCGCTATCGGGTGGAACGACCTGGTGGTTACCTGCCGCTGCAAGTCCATCCTGCTTTGCGGCGGGCTCTGGTGAAAACCAGTAACCCCTTAGATTCCGCTCCCCTGGTACGGCCCACGCCATCACCTCACTGACACAGAGGATCCACCTCCAGTGTCCTCTCTGCATTCCAGTCCGGATCCTGACAGGGGTACTCCCCTGTGTAACTTCAATGTCAACCAGTGGCAGCTCATACGTGACACCTACTGTTTGCTCAGGCTCTTTGAGTCAGTCGCAAGGATTACGGGATGAACAATGTCATTCCATTGCTTCATTTCCTACAACATGTGTTGGAAACGATGGCTGGTCAGGGCACTGGAGATGTGGCGCCTACATCTCATGGCCACATGAGCCCTGTGGGGGCTGAACTGGAGGAAGAGGGGGAGGTGCACAATGGAACATAGGGGCAGTTTCTCTAGTCATCTGACATGAGAAGAGGAGCAGGAGCAGCCAGAGGAGCTAGAGGGTTATGAGGAAAGCAAGTTAGAGGACCCAGACACACCGTGGCAGTATGCAGTGGAGATGGAGAGTGGAGTCCCACCGAGTCACTTGCACATATGGCATGATGCATGCTCTATTGCTCGCGTAGTGACTGCCGAATTGTCATCATTAAGCAGCAGGATGACTTCTGGCTCTCCACCTTATTGTACCCTCCCTACCGGCACAAAATGGGGGCCTTTTTTTACACCCACTGAGAGGGAGGACAAACTGACCTACTACAGAGACATCCCACATAGTTGTTGGCCGATGCATATCTGCGCCATCGTCCATCCTCTTGCAAGTCTGACTCGGGCGGCCCTCTGCGCTCACCTTCCACTGCCATGGCAGCTGGGGAGGGGTAGGGTGGCAGGAGCAGTACCAGCTCCATCATCAGCAGCCTGAGTCTACAGACGCTGATGAGTAGCTTACTTCACCCGCATAGTGAAGCAACTCATCAGCAGCAGGTAAACCTGGAACAGGACCTGAACCAGCAGGTGGTGGCATAACTTAACATGACCATGCCAACACACGTTGAAGATCCGCTGGACTTCTGGGCAGCTACAATGGACAATACGTTGTTCCCTTCCACCTTTTCAAGGAAAGTGGTACTCAATATGTAATTCTCAATCTTTATATGTTTTTAATGTAACTGAAAAAATGACCACTAGGTGACTCTGTTCTGTTCCCTGACCCAAGTCAAACAGTTGGTTTGGTCTCCACCCGGACTTGCAGAAGACCAATCTCAGGAAGTGTGTGACGGGCATGGTGAGGTACAACTCTCGAAGGCTTCAGTAATGCTGCACCTGCTGGGGAACTCCCACTTTCTCCTGTCAGGAGCTCAGACAATGTGAGCAAGGGGAAAAGTATGATACACAGCTTTTTAAAGCTTGGACATTTTTTTAAGGGCAGAAGGGGTGTTAGGAGTAGTTAGGGAATATAATCTGAGTTAGTTTAGAAAATATGGTTTGATGACAGGTACTCTTTAAACAGTTCTTTCAAACCTGAATTCTTTAGTCATTTCAGAGGTTACAATTTTGTGTTATTTGGCTACAATTCAGCATAGTGTTCTACTGTCCCTTGTGTTAAGCTTTAACATTTTACTACAGCTACTTCTGTCTACATATGTTTTGATGACCTTTGCATACTATGATGTCATCAAGGAAGCAGTAAACCTTGACAGAAAAACTTGGCTCACAAACTCCTCTCCCAAGCCCCCACAAAGAGTTGTTTCCCATTGGAACTCTATCAGACAGATCACACCCCTAAAACAAATCAACAGATTTTTACAACAGAATAAGTTATAATGTTTATCAACATCAATATAAGCTACCTAACTGAGAAAAAAAACTGCCAAAGGAGTCCCCCTAATTTAGTTAAAATGATGTGTCTGTACATGGATACAATCAGAATATTAAATACAAAATTATGAATCTATAAATGATATAATGATCCTAATATGTTAACATTTGATACATTGTATCAAAGCTCTTTAACCATTCTGTCTTACTAGATGTGAACACTCTGGTCTATTTGAGAGGCTTTTTAGCTCAAGACGGAATATCCAACCTTGTACATGTTTTAAACTGAGCCATTTTGCTTCCACTTCAATCCTTATATTACAATTAGGGATAAACAAATCAAATCTGATTAATCCAAATTTGTTACGAATTTCATGAAAAATGTACTTCTCAACGAACCCGAATATCGCCGTGATTCGATTGTACGAATTGCTTCATTAAACTGCATTTAATGCAGTCCAAGCTCCAGGGCATCTAAAATGGCGGATCCACATCTGAAGACATGGGGCAAGGAACTCTGGGAAGGCGGGAACAAGGGTAGGCGGGATGACCCTGAATCACATGCAGCATGCAGCCTATCAGCAGCCAGTCACCCCTGTGATGTCACAGCCCTATATAATCAGCAACCATCTTGCGGCCAGGTATTGCAGCATTTTATTTCAGAGAGAGTATTTCATTGCAGAGAGAGATAGAGCAGAGTGTGCGTTGCACCGAAAAACAGCTTGATAGCAACAATTCATCACAAGCCAATATCACTGCAGAAAAGCACTGACAGGGAAGGGAGAGAGAAAGTACACTTTTGGGTGTAATACAAAGCGACTCAACTGCAGTGGTGTACAGCAACTCTAAGGCTTACAGGGGCCAGTTAGACTGAGCACTAAAAGCCATTGTCATTTGCTATTAGTGCCTATTAATACTGTACTGGGCTCTACTAAACAGCGATTCTGTTCTGCTGCAGTGGTATACAGCAACTCTAAAGCTTATAGGGGCCAGTTAGGCTGAGCACTAAAAGACATTGGCACCTGCTATGAGTGCTTAATAATACTGTACTGGGCTCTACTACACAGTGATTCTGTACTGCTACAGTTGGGTGTACAACAACTGTAAAGCTAACAGGGGCCAGTTAGAGTGAGCACGAAAAGCCATAGGCACCTGATTACAGTGCCTAATACAGGTTGCGTAGCAGTGCTTATTGTCCTCTCATGAGTGTAACCTGTGTGTACATAGGTGGTGTACTTTTTTTTTTTTCTTGTGAAACTAATTTGGGCCTAGTTACTGTGAAAGGCTAGCTAAAGCTACACACTTGTTTTTGTAGTCTAATACAGTTTTAAGCAGAGTGTATTGTACACCTCTCATAAGTGTAAACTGTATGTACAACTACGTGCTGTACGTTTTTCCCCTGAAAAAACTAATTTTGAGCCTAGTTACTCTGAAAGGCCAGCCAAAGCTACCCACTTTTTTCTGTAGCGTTATACAGTTTGTAGTGGAGCGCATAGTCCTCCTTTCATAAGTTTAAACTGTATGTACGCCGACGTGGTGTCCTTATATATTTTCCTTTAAAGCTAATTTGGGCCTAGTTACTATGAAAGGGCAGCCAAAGCTATCCACTTGTTTCTGTAGCCTTATACAGTTTTTGCGGAGCGCATAGTCCTCCTCTCATAAGTTTAAACTGTACATACACCTACATGGTGTCCTTTATATATATTCTTGTAAAACTAATTTGGATCTAGTTACTGTGAAAGGCTAGCCAAAACTACCCACTTGTTTCTGTAGCCTTATACAGTTTGTAGTGGAGCGCTCAGTCCTCCTCTCATAAGTTTAAACTGTACGCATGCCTACGTGGTGCATGTTATTTCCCTGAAAAACTATTTTGGGCCTAGTTATTGTGAAAGGCCAGACAAAGCTACACACTTGTTGCTTTAGCCCAATACAGTTTTTTACATAGTGGAGCGCATTGTCATCCGCTCATAAGTGTAACATATACGCACTCAGCTGGTGTATAAGTATGTCAGGCAGAGAAGTGCCGCGACATGCACAGAAGAGTGGCAGAGGCCTGAATTCATCTGCACAGGCAGAGGACCCAGTAGAGAAGGGGCATGTGGCAGCAGAGGTCTGAGCTCCCGGTGTCTGCTAACAGTCGTGTCTCGACCAGCAACCCAGCATCCGTGATTGATTGGTTCACTCGGTCATCCACTTAAACGAAAGTGACATTCGACACCCCCAGTCAACAGTCGGTGGGTTCCTCAGATTCAACCCTCAGTTGGCATGGCCCTCACGCTGCTGCTGCCACCTCCAGGCTCTGTCATTGTGCTGCCATATGATATCCTCATTCTGATGTTGCCACCTCCAGGCTCTGTCATTGTGCTGTCATATGGTCTCCTCAATACTGATGCAGCAACTTCCTGGCTCTCTCATTATGCTGCCATATGGTCTCCTCATGCTGATGCTGCCACCTATAGGCTATGTCTTTGTGCTGACATATATATATATATATATATATATACATATATATATATATATATATATATATATATATAGACATCTGACAGGAGAGGAGGAGCAGGCTGTGGAGCTACAGGGTGATGAGCAAGACAAGACAGTGGACCCAGACACACCGTGGCCATGTGGTCTACTCATGCTGCTGGCATATTAAATGAAACTTTATCTTAATCTATTTTAAATTTTCAATAAAAATTTTACAAAATATCTTAAATCTTTTCAATTGTGAGGCCCTATGGTCTTGTCAGGCTGTTGCCACCACCAGGCTGGGTCGTTCTGCCAAATTATGGTGTCCTCATGTTGTTGGCCCATTAAATTACACTTTTAAAATTTTAATCTATATAAAATCTTCAATTTAAATTTTGCAAAATATCTTTAATCTTTTCTATTGTGAGGCTCTATGGTCTCGTCGGCCTGCTGACACCTCTAGTCATTGGTGTCATTGTGCCACCATGTGACTCCTTGTTATATTGGGTTTTGTAGTAATACCGTATTAGTTCAAAGTAAAAGCTTTGGGCACCTGGGGCATTAAACTTGTGAATCTAATCAAAATCTTTTGTGAGGCCCTATGGTCGTCGTCATATATTAACTGTGGAATTACCACAAGAATCCAATGAAACAGGTTGGAGCGATAACAATGAACCATAACTGATTAAATGAAATATTGTCACTTTGACAGTTGGGGGGGGGGGGGTTTGCTGAGAGGCAGGGGCTGGAACAGGTGGTAGCTCGCCTCGCGGAGGACCGCCAGCTCCATTTTAAGATACAAGTACGAGCTTTTTCACTGTAGCAAATTATACACTGCAGCAATCATACACTATTGGAGCTGGAATTACCGCAGCTGCTTGCACCAGTCTTGCCCTCCAGTGGGTCCTCAGAAAAGGATGTAAAGTTTGCTCATTCCAATTACCAGGCTCTGTCATTGTGCCCCTGTGCGGCAACGATTCTAATAGTGACGCCTGTGATCTGCATGTCATACTTAATAACCGTATTATTTCACTTGTATCCCTATGCGTGTTACGACAAGGCAAAGTGTTCTACACCCCTATTGAGGCTCTCTGTAGCCCAGAAATAGCCATTTTTATTAACAATTTGCCGCAAATAAATTCAAACCAAACCAAATTTTTTAGGAAAATTCAGCAAATAGGCCGAATGGAATTTTTCAAAGATTCACTCATCTCTAATTGCAATAGTATATTCTACCAATAACACACATAGTCAATAAGTACATTAGAATCTATAGACCAAAAAAATATATATTTACAAAAATATAAATAACACTAATTCACATTGTAAAGAGCAAGGATTTTCTGCATGTAGATTGATACGATATTGTACATTGTATATCAGAAGATAATATAGGAAATGGTACATGCTCAGATAGCCTTAGTCGAGTGGTGTGGTGCAATGAAGCATAACATTTAATACTAAAACAAAAGTTCTTCCTCATTCTTCGGGGATCAGTTAAACTGATTCCAGATTAACCTTTTTGTGATGACACTTGGAAAATGAATCACTTGAAAAATAGAAAGTGTAGTTTAGTTGCAAAAAAGTCAAGGGAATTAGTGTGTGAATACTGCAGAATTTACAGTAACCTTGAGGAGATAAGTCTCTTTTATGAAAATTGGCAGAAAAGAAATTGCTAAAAAAAAAAAAGAGCCTGAAAACATTTAATGAATTTTTGCTTTACAGTCAAAGACTTTTTAAACTTGGCCTTCCCTAAAGCAACTTATAGTGATACATAGGGGTGAAGGGGTGATAACAACAAGAATTACTTTGAAAGACAGTAATCATACCTTAGTTTCAGAAAGAAAATCTTCTTTATTGCTGGCCTAGGTCATAAATGCTGTTCAGAATTGATCATTTTGTACATGTTGTTATGTTTTTATACAAGGGGATATTTCAATTATCTTTACACCCTCATGACAAACTGCAGCCAGACGGACACCCTGAAGCCAATCCAATGATGCCCATTCATCCTTCTAAATACCATTTAATCAGAACACATATATGGTGAGATTTATCAAAACCTGTGCAGAGGAAAAGTCGACCAGTTGCCCCTAACAACCAATCAGATTGCTTCCTTTATTTTTAAAAAGGCCTCTAAAAAATGAAAGAAGCAATTTTTTGGCAAATAATCAACTTTTTGTCTGCACAGTTTTTGATAAATCTCTCCCATGGTGTTTTTTATTTACAGTCATAGGAGGAAATTCAAAGAAAGGACATCAGCTTGGCACAGACGTCAGAAAGATCTTGTGGATAAACCCATTAAAGAGTCCAAATAAGGCAACCCATTTCAGGGCATCAAGGTCCCCTTTGTAAAAAATGTGAAACTATGTATTTTCTTTCATCCTCCCATGAGTACATGGGAGCATAAAAAAAGTTATTTGCTTTTGCATAAATTCACTTAAAAATGTATGTCCCTAAAGGTAATGTATGTCCCTAAAGGACATAAAACTACAATTGATGGCTAAAGATTCCATACATCCAATTTATGGTTTAAAATAATACATTATTAGAATTTAAAGTTGTATACTCATACATGGCAATGAACTGGTTAAGTGCTTGTTGGGGAAAAAAGTATTTTTAACACATGCCTTAACATCTTCACAATAACAATGTGGAGCAATAAGGAATCTGTAATAATGACTTGGCCTTCACTTGTACATTCCTTTTGATTAAATGTTGTGTGGTTTTTTTCTCATTTTAGTGCATTTGCATATATTTCATGCATATTTCATTTGCATAAGTATATGACCTAACAATAAGTCTCTTTGTTCTTCATATTATTGTATTCAATTGGTTTGGTATTTTGAATGCAGATATTTATTATTTAATCACATTGCTAAATCAATTACTTTTATTCACAGTGATTTCACATTATTTATGTTCTGATTACTTGTTCAGAACATAGACTAAAAGGGGTACTCCTCCACTAGACATCATAAGATGTCTGATCATGGGGGATCCGGCCACTAGGAGCCCCACATTCTCTGGTCTGGCACCGCAGCATTCTGAACACGAAAGCTTGGAACATCACGTCATGCCACATCCCCTTCAGGGGGCATGACAGCTAGTACATAGCTGTACATAGCTAGTACATAATTGTCACGCCATAGTTGTCATGCCTCTTCCCATAGACATGAATGGAGGGGGCGTGACAGCTGTGGTCACCTGTCATCTGGCAGGAGCGTAGTTCTCTCCGTGCACTGGATGACAGAGGTGCCACGCCAGAGGTCACGGGGGGGGGGATGGTGTTAGCAGCCGGACTGCCACAATCAGACATCTTATCCAAAGGAAAGGGGATCGGATGACTAGGTGTGGAGTACCACTTTAAAGGCATTCAGGGCATGCTTTGGATAGGGGATAAGATGTCTTAGCGCCGGAGTACCCCTTTAAAGAATTAAAAAAAGAAATGTGGAAATAAGCAAACAAACACAAATATCCTCAGTTATATCATTTTTACTCATACATTGTATGCACCAGTAAAGCTCACATAAAAAAAAAACAACAGATTGCAGTTTAGTTACGCCTCTGAGTTTCACTTCATAGCTAACAAAAACTATAAATGTACTTTTTGTTTTGAAAGGTGACAACATTAAACTATGTGTTGAAAATTTTACATCCTAGATAATTAGCTCCATGAAAGTGTTTAAATTCAATGATAATTTTTAGTTGGTATTTTATTACGTATTTTATGACATTTTACCAACATTTGTATTGGTGCCAGCAGTACAGACAGTAACACATTTCCTTTACTGCATGAATATTTAATCAAATATTACAACATATGTTTATTTTGTGCATGATATTTTTGCAGGTACAAAAGTGGAAACATTGTGAGAAATTAACTAATACTCTCCAACTCCTGGTGCAACTTCGACTGACAGTCAAATGAATTTATCACAGGCTATAGACTGTCTAGTCTAAGATTAGACCAACTATTTGTTTTGCTTACGCTGGGTTGACATATATCTGGTGTCCGGCATAGTTTCCTTCGGCATGCACCAGAGGGAAACTGATGCTAGAACTGATCCCATTCATTTGAATGGGACAGTTCACAATCATCCAGCATCTCAATTTTGATGCTGGATGGCTGTACACGCCGGAGGACACCAGACAGGGCAACGCAGCTTGCTGTGTTCCCCATTATGGCATCCAGAAACAATGGATGCCGGATGCCATACAACTGATGACAACTTGTCATCAGTTGTGTCCAAATCTAGGCTAAGTTCACCTATGCTGGATGTCGGACATATGTGAACCCAGCCTAATTTCACTGTAGAATCATGCAACATTTTGGCAATTTTGGGCAAAATAAGGCAATGGAAATATTTGCTTAATAATGTATATATGTATGTGTCTTACATAGGTCATGTTTTTAGTGCAAATTGAAGGGTAAATCCACCCATTCATTGTAATATTTATGTAGTTATGTAACAATGTTTCCAGGCCCACATTTGTTGGCTGTAGAATCATTAGGCTCATTAGGCCCCGCCTCCAAAACTCACTACACGCATAGGGCTGACCCCGGAAAGCCCCGTGTGTATAGTGAGCAAGGAATACCCAGCGTATTTCCTAGTTATACCAGTGTATGCTTATATAGTGGCAGCTGAAGGAGCATAACATTGAAGATATACAGATATGTACACTCTTAGTTTCCCTTGCATTTAGTCAAGGATTCCAATTTCTTATCATAAATCTTGTAAAATGTTACAACATGCCAGAATGCAAGTCCCATCCCTTAGCAGAGTGTGTAAATGTAAACTAAACTGAACCCTACAATACATTGTATGGCTTTAGAGATAGCTCATTCCCACTGCTTGGATCCTATTGTACACATAGTGCAGAGTAAATCCTATTTTTTTTCCAGACTAACCAATAAAAATCATTTCTCACCAGCACTGGACACATAAGTGGATATTCTAAGAGGAAATCTCTTGTGATATTACAGAAGAATGTAATATGTTATCATGGGACAACCTGTTTTAAAGCCATTTCTGTTCTGCTGACAGTGAAAATGTCTATAGAAACAATAAATATGTCAAGTAAACTATGTCACATATAAAAGTATTACTGTCATATTGAAAGGGCCAACAAAGTCAAGAGAATTCATCAATTTATCTTCAGCAAGGTTCTAGATAATCAAAGGTATGGCATCACTTATTACAGCTGGCCTTCCATTCTCTTTTCTCAGATATGACGAAGTGACAGAAACACTGCAAAACCGTGATCCTCGAAATAGCAGATCCTCAGCTTAAACATTATAGTGATATTTGTACTAATAATATATATTAAGGTCTCTAAAATAATATACAGTAACAATTTTGAAGTAAACAGTACAGACATTCAGACACACGGAATGTAAAAAGTATGTGAACTGATGGAGTGGATCACAGTAGAAAACAGTTAGCAAAAAAAAATTCTTGACACTTGACCCTTTGGACCGCCACCCAACACCCCCCCACCCCCAACTCTGATTCTGAGGAAGTCATTGGATTTATTGTCAGAAGTAAGTGGAAGGTTTCCTATGTGCTAAATCTCTTTTTCTCTGTTTTTCTGTCATAGCAAGCTTAGTAACCATCCACTTATAGGATCACATGCAAATACTCCATTGAAATTAAAATACTACAGAGACATGCCAATGGGTGTCCAAGAGAGAAAACTTCCAGTTGTTTTGATGTATAGTTATAAGGGACAAAGACATTTGCAACTGATTAATTCTAGTAACTGCTGAAGGTCTCATTTCACTAACCTTTCTCTGAGACATTAGGACAGATGATGTTTGAGAGCGAAACTTCAATTTATGCATTGCTAAAAAAAAAAAATAATAATAATAAAAACTGTAGAACCACAAATCAGCTAGAGATAAAATCTCCCTTAGCGGACACCTCCCAATAGTGGACATTTTTTAATTCCCTGGAAGAATCCCGTAAAACTTAATGTATTTACACCTTACGAATAGGGGACATTCCCAATAGCGGACACGAACATACCCAAAAGGGAACAAAACACTGCCATTAGGGGACAAAACACTCCCAATAGGGGACAACCAGGCTTAAATGCTGGCTCTACCCTACCTACATAGGGCCGCCTTTGTTATGTTGCAGCCTTGTTCTAAAAAAATATATTTGCATATATAGATTCCTTAACATTCCGTACTCAATAACCTATAATAACTTATAGTTTAATATAATAACACTATGACACATGAAATATAGCTCTGGCTCTTCCCATTTCTCTTGATCATCTCTGAGATGTTTCTACATCTTGATTGCAGTCACCCGTGGTAAATCCAGCTGATTGGACAGGATTTGGAAAGAAACAACCCTGTCTATATGAAGTCTTACAACTGACAATGTATATCAGAGCCAAAAAAAACTGCCATGAGGCGGAAATAACTGCCTGTAGAGCTTAGGGACATCATTATCCAGAGGCACAGATTTGAGAGTAGGCTACAAAAATGTTCTGCTGCACTGAAAGTTCTCAAGAGTACAGGGGCCTCTAGAATTCTTAAAAGGTAGACATTTGTAACAACCAGGACTCTTTATCTATGGAGGTAAACAAAATACTGATGGGAAGCATTATAATGCCATTGGATTATTTACACCCATGTATTCTTGCTGACATGTCTGTTTTATGACCTGTGCCCCTTCTTTAAATGGCCTCCATAGCTGTTAAATGCCTGTCTCGATAACAGGGTTTAGGTTGCCAGTGTTAATATATTTTATAGCGCTTATGTTAGAGTTCTCCAAACCAAATGTAAATGTGAACAAGAAAGTACTCTTTAATATTCCTGTGTTTGACTGTGAATGTGAATTAGCACCAGTTTTTAAATCAGAGGCATGTATTGGGACTATTAGTATAATGAAATGGTTTCTAATGACACAAACACATTGATATATTCATCCATTAATGTGCAGTAATGCTGAATAGCGAACAATGTTATAATATGTGTCAAAATGGCTGTAAATAAACTTTCTAAGCCGAATTCTTATAAATAATTGTGGTAATTACCATCCCCAGAGGTAAGGAAAGGTTGGATCATCTCATTATCAGTGTATACGACTTACTGTATTATCTCTGACAGATCCGTTCACATTTACGTTTGCCCAGATGTGTCAAATGCCCCTATTTGTTATAACACTTGTAATTTTGTTCTAAGATTGTGCATGAATAATATAACAGATTTATTATATTTTGTTCTACGTTTTGCATATATATTATTAAATCACATTTAAAAATAACATTGCCCTTGGCATTCATGTACTGCATGTTATGTGCAGATTAGCAGGAATCCCTTCAATCGCTGCAATAAAATTGAAATGTTAGAAACGTGTAGAGTAAAAAACCTTGAAAAAAAAAAAACTACAGAGCATCTGTCATTGGTTTATATGTTGGAGTTAATGTTATTTTATAATGCAATCTGTTATTTCTATTATAGTCTATCAGAAGTATCATGAGCTTATGAGCTTGTTGAATGGTTCAGAGTTGGCTTTAGCAAATAATGTTCACCATTACTTGTAAGTGTCAAGTCACTGTATAGAGAAAGACCCTTCAATACTATTTTTTTGCCCATATCATGCACCCAATCCCTTGTCCTACAGCACCGTCTGTTTTTTTTTCCAACAAGAAATTAGCTTTGTTTTTTTATTTCGGGATAACCCCTTTAAGAGAGAGATATTTAAACCTGAATTTTCCTCAGGTTTGAGTGTGTAATGTCTCAGTCCAGCTTGTCCAGCTACTGTCCTAAGAAAGTTGCTGTGTGGCAGAGAGTCAAAAGATTTTCTTTATGCATTAATACAGGTAGGTATCAGGTACTGGAGAGTTAATGCAAATGTGTTTATGTGCATTGCCCCATGTTTAATGTATACGCTGAGGTGTATAAAGTGTAAAGGGTTAACATTCTTGCATTCAGAAGAATGATGCTTTAGTCACATGATTTCCATTGCCAATGATTGCGTCTAGTCCAGTTTCTCTATCCTAGGAGAAGTGGTGGACCTAAACCTGTTAGACTAAGTTGAGGCACGGCTTTTGCCAGAGCTACATTTCTCTTAGCTCAGCATCTGCTGGGAAGACACGTAAAGCATATTCTGCTTTCTAGATTCTGCTAGGCATCCCTACAGCTAGGCCGCATGCCTTCAATCGAGTCACCGCTCTTGCGCCTATAAAAATTCTACAAGTTTCCACATCTCTGAGAAGAAGAAATCACCGTGTTTTCCACCGTATAAGATGCACTTTTTCTTCCCCAAAACTGGGGAGGAAAAGTTGGTGCGTCTTATACGGCAGATACCTGTCCTATCGCAGCTGTCCCTGCGCCCATCAACGGCCGGGACCCGCGGCTAATACAGGATATCACCGATCGCAGTGATGCCCTGTATTAACCCTTCAGATGCGGCGATCAAAGCTGAAGCGAAAATAACACTAACCCGGCTGTTCAGTCGTTCTGTTCGGGACCGCTGCGGGGAAATCGCGGCATCCCGAACAGCTTACAGGACACCGGGAGGGACCTTACCTGCCTCCTCGGTGTCTGCTCCATGCCGGGATCCCCTGCATGGCCGGCACTCTCCTTTGTCGTCATCACGCCGTCGCGCACGCCATCCCGTCATCCAATAGGAGCGGCGTGCGTAGCGGCGTGCGTAGCGACATCATGGCGGCGATGGAGAGTGAGGATACCGGACAGCAGAGACGTTCCAGAGCGACGGGGACACCCCGGGGACGCAGCGACAGTGATGGAGGGCGACATCCAGGGCAGCGGTGACGAGCGGTGACCGATCTGGAGTGGCGGGGACATGTGAGCACTTCCTCCTATACCAGTGGTCTTCAACCTGCGGACCTCCAGATGTTGCAAAACCACAACTCCCAGCATGCCCGGACAGCCATTGGCTGTCCGGGCATGCTGGGAGTTGTAGTTTTGCAACATCTGAAGGCCCGCAGGTTGAGCATCACTGTTCTATACTTTACATTGTATTTGGTTCAGAATCTTTATTTTCTAGATTTTTATCCTATAGAATTAGGTGCGTCTTATATGCCGAAGCATCTTGTATGACGAAAAATACGATAGCTTTTGTTGGTGAGAAGTACACTGCACAATAGTCTCTCTGAATACGTCCTTACAAGTACTGTCCCTGATTTACTAAGAGTGGAGTGGAGTTTTCTTTCTGGGTTTTAATTCCCTACAATTTATTTTCCACAGTATTTACCAAGGTTTCCCTAAATTTTTCACTTTTCCCTACATTTTGCTTTTTTACACATGCTCTGATCTGTGGGTTTTTCTCAGCTCAAATCCACTACATTTCCTGTGGAAACCTTATTAAATATGTTGGGTTTTTGTAAAAAATGTCGGGACCATGCCCCCTTTTCGTCGTCTACGCCCCCTTTTCCAGATGACCGAGTTTGTCGGGTTTTTTCAATTGTGGTGCAAATTGTGGTGCAGCTAGAATTTCTGGTGCAATGCATTAGAATCTGGCACACATCCTGACAAAACATGTCGGGTTTACAATAGTAAATCAGGGCCACAGTGTTGCAGGACTAGCGTTATGGGAGTAAAGAAAAGTCTACATATTGCACCACAGTAAGGCTGGGTTCACACTACGTTTTGTCCATCCGGCTAGGGGATTGTAAAACTGGGTGCTCCTGTATACCAGACAGATCCGGCCCCCCTCTCATTCATTTGAATGAACAGATTGGAGGCAGGTAGCGACTTTGGTCGGCTCCTTTTTACCCCATAACCGGTTTGCCCTGAAAACCGGATTCAGGGCAAAAATGAGCCGACCGAAGTCCCTATCTGGCTCCTGTTGGCTCATTCAAATGAATGAGATGGGAGCCAGCTCCGGCTGGGATACGGTAGCGCCTGGCTTTCCCATTCCCCAGCTGAATCCGATCCCACATGGGCAAAACTGTGTGAACAGGTCTTTCCTTCACTTTGCATATGGGAACAACTTTCCTGAGAAATGTGAGCTGGGTTCATAGGGAACACTGGACTAGCTGCACCACCCTGCCTTGTGACAAAAATGTTAAAGAACAACTTCTCCTAGCTGACTTTAGTAAAAGCAGTGTGCTCTACAAGTACAGTACACATAGAAAAAATTAGACCTTAATCCCAAGCTGGCTTCCGCTGTACAGTATATAGTAGCTATATTTACAGTCATCCTATGACCGCATGATGTAAGGTACATCTACACGAGAGAGAACAAAACATGTTGAAAGCAATGTTCTCTCCTAAGTGGTTGGGACAATAGACAGTGAATGAAATGCCTGATGACATTAAATTTGGTGACTGGCTTTTGTAATGTTCTCTTTTAATAATAAAACCTGAGGCTTACATGTACTGATGCATTTGGCTGCCATTTATAATTAGTGTTTTCATGAATATTATTCAGCAATCAAAATATAGTTCACAAACCCCTATCCATAAATCATGGCTCTCCAGATCCCTGTGTCCTCCAGTCCCTATTCCTTAACCACACCTAGCTGATGCCGCTAAACAATGTTTAACTCTTTCTCTTTCTATCTCTGATGCTAAGACATTTAAGAATTACTACTAATGCCAGCCAGGTCCTTCAATGAGGGCCTGAGTATCAGTTGACATTCTAAGGTGCCATGCTTTAAGCCTCATCTATTGGTGTAACTGTGTCTTGTACCTGTAGTGTGACTTCTGGCTGTGACCTCTTTCCTGTTCCTGCCCATGCTACAGTGTCCCGCTGCCAACCAGTGGCTGTTCTAGGGACTGCTGACTGAGGATTAACCTATAGCAATGTCCACTTCCCTGTTGCTAGAGCAATCAGTCCACCTCAGTAAAAAGGTAGGTAATAAATAAAAGCAGCACTTAAAATACATATGCAAGACTAGGATATAGGGCTGACTAGCTTATGTTTAATAGTTTTTAGTCATAAATTATTTTAAAAAATATTTGGGATTTGGGAGGGACTTTTCTTTTTACATTTCCATAGAAGTAATGATTACAATAATTTGACATATTTCATTTTTTTTCTTTTTTACTGTCCCTTAACACATTTGTGTGCGTCCTTCTGTCTTTACCAAGACACACCTCATTCTATCTTACCGTATCATAGACTTCTATGGGCAGATATAACCTGATACTTCAATTTGCTGATAGATCTCCAGATAGACCAGTAGTGTTTCATAGTGAATTATAAGAGAAGGAGAGAAGTCTAAGAACTGGAGAAAGAGGTATTTACACCTCTGGGTATTGGGTTGACATACTCAAGATATCTATGGCTATATATGTGTATCACAAAGTTCGTTAATGGAAGAAGCTAGAGTCCAAACAGTGTTTTCAAAATAAATCTAAAGAAATAATATATTTACTGATCTATGTTGTATGGATGATTTAAGAATGTAATCACATAAAGGAAGAACCACAGAGTTCAAAAGTATTTTTGGTTGCTTTAGGAAATCCATCACAAGGTGTTTATAGAAGTAAAGAATACAGTAAATTCTCACCTTTTGAAATATAGGTGCACTTTGGAAGGAAATATTGGACAACCTTTTAATTTATAACCAAACAAAATACTGTAAAGATAAAAATACAGTACTCTTGTGGCAAACAGCAAAAAAGAATGATCACTTTTTTCAAATGTCTAAAAATACAAGTAATTATTGCGCTATACCATTGACTAGATTTAAAAAGGAATGCAGCAGCACTCTCTCCTCCAATATCAGGAATAGTTGTCAATTACCAGTCAATGACTGGATTAAAAATAAATGTAGATAAAGCTTTCACTATATAGTGAAGAAATATAAGAGCAGATATACAATGGTGCAAGACAAGTCATAGAAAATAATAGCACAATTTATTCATACTTCAAAACATTTAAAGAAAGCTTGCATGTAATAACCATAAAAAGTGCCCACTTAGGTTTCACCAAGAACTGGTTTCTTCTGGGGAATAGCCTGTGATGCCACAGAAGACCATTAATATAGCAGGTAGTTAAACAACTCTTCTGCGGCTGTGTTTACACATTGCATTTCTTACAGCTTTTTTCTAGTTTTATTTTCTTTTTTTGCCGTGATTTTTCCCAAATACGAAAATTTTAGATACTGTACCTCAATTGTGCTATATATATATATATATATATTTATATATATATATATATATATATATAAAACTCAATGGCCCTCATTTACTAAGAGTGGAGTGTCGGTTTGTGTTTCTTTTTTGTGTTTCCAACCTTTTTTTCACTTGGTATTTACTAATCTGTCGCATTTTTAGTCGCAGGGAGAAATTCAATCGCACGATAAAATCTGTTGCATCTATAAGGCTAAGTTTGTACTTGTTTTTTTTTTTTTGGAGGGGGGAAACGCCAAGAAAAACGACATGTGGATTTTAACTTTGGCATTTTTGCCGGCGGTATTTATTCTTTTTTTGGACTTTAGCGATCCAAAAAAGTGATGGAGATACCTTTTTTAATAAAATTTTGTAGGGTACCATTAAAAACCAAAAATAAAAAAGATACAGTAGTGAAGGAAAAAATTGTATCTAACAAAATTAATCTTTTTTATTACAAAATGTTTATTAATTTTTAAACAGCAATGAATTTATGTGTGCAAGCAGGGCACTAAAAACGTAGCTGGCAATAATAAAAATGTAGTGTGTGTTTCACTTTTTTTTCTTTTTTAAAAACATTTTTTAGGTAGTACTACTACTCCAAGCATGGAACACACTGTTTCATGATGGGAGTAGTAGTACCTGTACTAATGGATCGCCCGTTGCGATCCTCCTGTATAATGCATAGAGGCGGCCGGCCGCTCTTCTATGGTCCCCTTCACTGCTGTTTATATACACCTATTCATATTTCCCGCAGAGAGCTGTGATTGGCCAGATGGTTCCAGCCAATCAAAGCTCTCTGTGGGAAATATGAATATGGGTATATATACGTCAGTGAAGGAGACCATAGAAGAGTGGCCGGCCGCATCTATACATTATACAGGAGGATCACAGCGGGTGTCAGGAGTGACATCTGCTGTGATCTTTCCTTAGCTGCAGGTACTACTATTCCCAACATGGAGCACACTCTGCTCCATGCTGGGAGCTGTAGTACCTGCATTAATAGATCGCAACAGGTGTCAGAAGTTACACTCGCTGTGATCTGTCTATTAGTGCAGGTACTACAGCTCTCATCATGGAGCAGAGTGTGCTCCATGTTGGGAGCAGTAGTACCTGCAGATAAGAACATATCACAGCAGGTATCACTCCTGACACCCGCTGCGATCGTCCTGTCTACAGCAGAGATGCGGAGCGGGTTTGTATAGCGCTCGCATCTCTGCGCTATACTCCGGCCGGCCACTCACTCATTCATATTTCCCTCTGAGAGCTGTGATTGGCTGCAGCCATCTGGCCAATCACCACTCTGGGTGGACAATATGAATGAGTGATGTGAATTTCTATTCACATTACTGGCCAGCCCGGAGTACAAAGCAGAGATGCGAGCGCTGTATAGAGCCGCTCTGGATCTCTGCTATATTATGGACAATCTGCAGGTACTACTACTCCCAACATGGAGCACACTCTGCTCCATGCTGGGAGCTGTAGTACCTACATTAAAGGAGAACTGGCAGATGTTTGCTCCCACAATATCCACGTGTACTGATGGATAGTGCGGGCGACGCTGATTCCTACGATCCCTACCTTGGCCGGATCCGCCCGGCCGTTCGTCCATAATCTTTTATTATATGTGGAAATCTGGCTGTAACTGGCACGGGCAGGGTTTCTGTAGCTTAACTTGCACTGACATCAGCGCCGCCCAATCACAGTGCTGCTCTCTTATGAATATTCATCCCCCCTCCGTCTAGTTAGGAACAGTAGGAACAGCGAAGAGAGGGAGAGCTGGAGGGAGGGGGGATGAATGTTCATAAGAGGGCGGCGCTGACGTCAGTGCAAGTTAAGCTACAGAAACCTGCCCGTGCCAGTTACAGACAGATTTCCACATATAATAAAACTAAGATTACGGGCAAACTGCCGGGCAGATCCAGTCAAGGTAGAGATCTTAGGAATTAGCGTCTCCCGCACTATCCATCAGTACCTGTGGATTATGCGGGAGCAAACATGTGACAGTTTTCCTTTAATAGACAAATCACAACAGGTGTCAGAAGTTACACTCGCTGCGATGTGTCTATTAATGCAGGTACTACAGCTCCCAGCATGGAGCAGAGTGTGCTCCATGTTGGGAGTAGTAGTACCTGCAGATCGTCCTATCTATTGCAGAGATGCGGAGTGGCTCTATACAGCGCTCGCATCTCTGCACTATACTTCGGCCGGTCACTTACTCATTCATTTTTCCATCTGAGAGCAGTGATTGGCTGCCACCATCCTACAAGGATTAGGTAGGAAAAACCGGACAACACCGGGTACTCAACTAGTATGATATAAAATGTGTAAAAAAATAATTTTTTTACCACAATTTTGAAAACTCTTTGCAAAAACAGCTATCATTCTGTAAAAATGTTTGAAATCTCAGTAAAAATGCAATGTGTGAACAAAGCCTAAAGATGTCAGATCTCCATAAAACAACTCAACTATGATTAAAGGGGTATTCCAAGATTTTTTTTTATTTGACTATGCTACAGGTGCTGTAAAGTTTGTATAATACATTATATAGTGTTTGTTCCTGTGTGTGATAGTTTTTTTCACAATTCTTATGTGATTTTCACACCAATATTTATTTTTAACAGCATACAAAATGACTGTTGTCTCAGATTTTTCCCAGGTTGCAATGCGGCTGAGACCTGACCTCGCTAATCAGCTGATGACAGGGAACCTGTCTGCTTCAATGGGTGGAGTGATCGCTTGGTGGGAGAGAGATCATTCTGCAACTAATGCAACAGCTGTAGGCACCCTAATAGAAAACCACAGGTCTTTTGAATGGATGCAGCTTATTTATGTTTCAATGGGTGGGGTGGCAGATGTGTGGGAGGGAGGAAACTGAAATTATGGGATTTGCAGGCAAAAAAGAAAACTAAACAGGAAATACCAGTTCATAAAAAGCTAGCCACAGTGTTATGGTAATCTCACAACACAGCCATTTGGACCCAAGACAAGTGCAGATCCTTCCTAAACATGTCCATTACTGCCTGCCAGGTACGTACTAAAAATCACCTTATGGTGGATAACCCCTTTAAAGCTCAAATCATTTTTGTTTCATGGCAATATTTCTCTAAAAAAAATGCCCTTAGAGTAAGAGCACACATGAAAACTGCACAACTCTACTGACACCAACCCAACTGTGAGTCTTATGAGTTCCCCTGAATGAACTCTAACACTAGCAACCAAAAATAGAAAATCAGCTGGGGTGACCAACTACGTCATCCTCTGCCAGGTGAGATTATGGGAGTTGTAGGCCGCATTTAAGAAAATATTGCAACCAGTCAATTTAGACACAGCAAGGTAACAAAAAAAAGTGTTTATTCAAATCATACAACTGGAGTGTTTTGCCTTAAAAAAAAATAAAACTGTTGATCAGTTAAAATGATACAAGGTATATTATTGTAAAATCTATACGTGTTATATGTTTGCAAGGTTTTATTTAATTAAAGGAATGGATCAGAAGAAAGTAAGGTACACAAGCTCCACGGGTCAGAAATGATCCTTAATGCACATAATAGGCATGCTCCTCAGGCATCTTCTATGGATAACTGCAGCTGCATTTGCTGACGCTCCTCTACCATCTGCTGAAGCACACATCTGCTGTACAATAGAGCACAATGTGATTTTAAGCTGCGCTGCAAGATCATTTTATGCGCATCTGGCTTGAAAATAGCCTATGACAGATTAATATGCATACATGATGCACAACATTACTTCGCAATAATATATGAGCGCAAACTTTTTTTTTTCCTCTCAATATATTTTTCCAATTTCCTAAATTAGATGTTTGGCTCCCCAAAGCAACTGTCAGAAAAGAATCCATGAGAATGCATGGAAGCCTTCCAAGATATTGTATTTTATTATTATAATTAAGTAGTATTAAAGACATTTTACATAAAGCAATGCAATGGGCTGAGAGTGCTGTGTTATTATGATGCTTAAGGCATACGCGCAGATTGGAACTTGCTATTCTGGATGGCAAAGAACTTGATCAGAGCCATGAAAACTTAACAATCCTGAATATAGGCCTCAAGTCTGACAGAGTTTGTAAAGGATTTCTGACAGCTAAAACTCACACTCTGACAGGTCACCAGAAGTGACAGAGGCAAAAAATAAAATAAAAAATAGAACCTCATAAAAATGAGACAGGAGTGAAAAAGGAGAATTCCTAGTAGTGGATAGATTTTACTAAGACATCAGATTTAATTAAACAAAAATAGAGAGGTAGAATGGGGACATTGGTGTATATATATATATATATATATATATATATATATATATATATATATAGTAATTATTACAGTTGACTCAGCTTTTCAAAAGTGTGGCTCACTAGGCTTGCAGAACTTTTGGAATAAACTGGGTTCGCTGTGAACAGGTTCTCCATGAACTGGCAATGCAATGATGCTTAAAACACGTGTATAATACTGCCTGAGAGCTCTGTATAACACTGCTAGGGTCATCTAGAATTATATTCAGATCCTGTTAAAGTGGTCTTAAGGCAATGTTATAGCGACATGTGGTAACCCATGGTAACTAACAGTTTGTTAATAAACACACATCACTAGTGGATTATATGCTTTTTACCATTAAAATAAAGCTGCATAAATTATTCGTTTTTTGGCAGATGCCTGTAGGTGTTGAAATGCACACCCATGTATTAGAAGAGGCAATGGCTTTTTCTAGGCATTCCAAAAAATTTCCTTTTGGAAGTTGCAAAATAGTCAAAAATTGTTTTTGTAAACATTGAAAAGTTGAAAAAAGTATCCCTTTTTTGGGATAAAGGCAGGTTGTGTAGATGTAGACCTAGCTGGTAGCAGCAGTATATTCCTTTGGTGGGATTCAATTCCTGTCAGGTTGGAATATCGGATGTCATCATGTATTCCAACGTGAAGATGCTGCTGCTGCTACTCCTGACTATTGCAGGTGTAGTGCTGGCAGTGGGAGTGGAGCATTGACTCAGCAGGGAGCAGAGAATAGAAGCCCAGGTCCAAGGATCTTCATGCACACAATTTACCTGTCAGTGTCAGCAGGCAGTGGTGGACTAGTGGTAGTTGTAGCTAGCAAACACTAGACAGTGGTAGACTGTAGGGAATGGGCAGCAGGTAGTGGTCAACTAGTGTTAGCTGCAGCCAGTGGACAGCAGGCAGTGGTGGACTAGTGATAGTTGTAGCCAAGCCTTGTGGTGTCGCTCCATGCAGTTTTGTAGAGTCTTAATCTGTAAACTCAGGCCCTGGACATGAAAAATTATCAAACATTCTTCCTTTTTGGGAGCTGCAACAGGTTTTGTGACTGGTTAGTTAAGAAGATACAATGGCTCTTTCCAAGTGTTCCAGAAATTCTACCTTTTGGAAGTTGTGACAGGATTGGTGTGACAAAATGAAGAAGAAATAGCTTTTATACAAAAAGCTGAAAAATTTCCTTTTCGAGAAACTGATCCTGTTGCGACTTCCAAAAGGGATACATTTTGGAACACTTGGAAACAGTCAAGCTTAGATGTGCATTCTAACAACAGGAGGCATCTACAAACAAAAAGGGATACTTTATGAAGCTTTATTTAACCCCTTAAGGACAATTTTTCACCTTAAAGGGGTACTCCCCTGGAAAACATTTGTTTTTAAATCAACTGTTTCCAGAAAGGTTAAACCACTTGAACTCCGATGGCCTCCTCCTCACCAGATCTCAACCCAATAATGTGAATGATATACATTATGGATGTGCAGCCTAGAAATCTGCAGCAAGTGTGTGATGCAATCATCTCCATATGGACTACAATTTCTGAGGAATGTTCCCAGCACATTGTAGAAATGATGCAATGAAGAATGAAGGCACGTCTGAAGACAAAAGGAGGTCCAACTCAATACTAGCAAGGAGCAAGATGTACCTAATAAAATGACCAATTAGTTTATATTCTTAAAGGGGTACTCCGCTGCTCAGCATTTGGAACAAACTATTCCAAACGGTGGAGTAGGCGCCAGGAGCTTGTGATGGCATAGCCCTGCCCCCTCATGATGTCATGCCCGCCCATCAATGCAAGTCTATGGGAGTGGGTGTGGCAGCCGCCACGCCCCCTCCCATAGACTTGCATTGAGGGAGCGGGGTGTGATGTTATGAGGGGTCGAGGCTATAACATACTAGGCTCCTGGTGCCGGCTCTAGCGTTCGGAACAGTTTGTTCCAAACGCTGAGCAGTGGAGTACCTCTTTAAGGATTTTTTTACATTAGACTATCAAGGAAAAAAAGATAAATGAATAAATGGATATAATCAGGCCTATGGCATTATGTCACACAGTGAAGTCTGCCAATGACATATGCTAAGGAAATGATGGTGTAATCCTATTTACGCCTCCTGACTCACACCTTTACTCCTGTTGGAATTATCTATAGTGATTATACAAAGGCTCTATGATATGTCTCCTTTCTTAATACACTCTGTCTCTTCTCTAGTAATAGGTCAATAAAAGGTTGAAACCTGCACATATTATACCGGAGTACACAAAATGTTTCTTCATATTCAGTACAATGTATGTAAATCTTTGGAAGGGTCATTCGTTTTGGGAAATACGTACATATAAGAATTGGACAAAAAATACAAAATGACCTTTAGAGCATTGGCCCATGTTTTCTGAGTGTATTAAAATAGTATATTCTTTACAACTTTACAAGTGTATCATCAGAATCTTGTACAGATGCTTCCTTCCCTTTCATCATTGATCATCATACTATATCTCACAAGTGACTAGTATTGAAAAATACAATGTATGCTGTATATGTCTCTGTGTGGCCACCCAGTGGTTGTAATCTGGCTTGCAGCCTGTTGAAGGTTTTGCTAGCATGTTACAATGACGTGTTGGATTTGTAGCATGAGAAAATGTAATCCATATTATACCAGTTGCCGAGGCAACCATATGACACCCAGCAAGTCCTGTGCACTAGCTCATTTCTAATTAATAGGAATTATGCACAGAACTTACTGGGCATTGCACAGTTGCCATATAAATTGGGCAGGATTTAGACTTTAGAGGTATACTTTAACATATATAGGAAGGGTAAAGCTGTATATTAGTCAAATTAGATGAGCTCTGAGCCTATCAGGTCGATCTTTCCTGTTGCTCCCCTTTCCTCTCACAGCTAACAGAGAGTTCCTGCAGCTGCATCTCCATCCTTCCCCTCCTTTACACTTTAAAGCAAATCTGACACCTTGTTCACCTGTACCTAACCCAATAAACAGGGTTAAAGTGTGGGCGAATCTGAATAACAAGAGGTATAACTCACCGGATTTGTGGTCCTGTTCTGGAGATCCAGGCTGTATACAGGCACCATCCTGGGCAAAGGAGGAGGTGCTGGTATAAAGCACTTCTCTGTCTCCTTCCTCTCTGCTCCCATATGCCCCCCCACCTTGCGCTCACATGAGTGAAGGGTCTATGAGTATTTAAGGTGGATGGGCATGTCAGAGTAGAAGCTGATGAAGGCAGTAAAGCTCTGTATACTGCCCCCCCCCCTGCTTCCATTCCACAAAGGGGATCAGCAATGGTGCCTGTATACAGCCTGGATCTCCAGAAGCGGACAACGTAACGGAGTAAGTTATACCTCTTTTTAATCATGTTCACCCACACTATAACCCTGTTTATTGAGTTTAGTGCAGGTAAATAAAAGGGTTAAATTTGCTTTAAAAAACATACAATATGCATACATATCTCACCTCTACATGCGCAGGTAACAGACTGGTTATGTCGATATTTTGCCGATGAACAGCCATAGTTATCGTGTATTGATTTTTGCTATTTCTGTGCTTTCATGTGATCACACAGAAAGCAAGAACAGCTGCTATGGCATATTCCTTTTGTATTGTTTTAATGTTAATTCTCCTTCTTTTCTTTTCTCTGTCTCTTTTTTGACACACATACAAGTAACCAATATCACTCGTGCTCCAACAGTCAGCTGTAAATTAGACTGTCATCAAGAAATGTCACGCAGAGGGTAACCTGATTACTGAGCGCTAATCTGAGGAGGCAATCACTCTCTGAAGATTGCCCACTATTCATATGCTTATGATGAGTCAAAGAAAAGTCAACGCCAGTCATCATGAAAATATGGATTTAAATAGCAGTTTTACTATATACATTAGGGTGCTGTCAATGGTGGTGCAGTAATAACAGTCACATCAAGGCCCCTGGAGCCCTCTCTGCCACATAAGAGGGCACCAGTATTATAGTTTCTACATAGTTGGTGGGGGACCTACAATTCAGGTTATGCCGCTATGTGCTGTTATTTACCAGAGACAGAATGGGGCTGCAATGCAAAGTAGCTACATTTCTTTATCAATAACATGTAAAATATAATCTAACAAGAAAATTGGTGCACCAGTTCATAAATGTGGAAAAGCTAATAACTCCCACTAAATAGAATTCCAAGTAATTAACATATAATTTGGGTAAGTAAAGAATTGTTGGTTTTACCGATGGGAAATATAGGTATGAACATATAAAACTATTTAAGTGTTCAATCTTTTACAATTAAATAAGTGATGAAGCAACAATTATTATTTTTTATTTTTTTTTATCTAAATCCCTTGGCATGTATTAAAAGGAGTAGCAAGTATAAATATATATATATATATATATATATATATATATATATATATTTTTTTTTTTTTTTTTGGGGGGTGGGGGTGGGGGTAAATAGCTAAATAATTCTATTTCAGTGCAGTTTTAAGTAGAACAGAGTTCAGTTTCAAAGTAAATCAGGATATATTTTATACAGCTGAATTTAATGGTAATAAATGCTTGGGCAAGGTTCACATGTGCATTTGTCATTCATTTTAACAGGATGACATAATGGATAACACTCTTCTATCTGCCATAGACTTCAATGTAACAATTTAAACATATGTTTCTGTTTTTTGTCCGTTAAAAATAATAATACTTGTGTCAAATGGTTTTGCCTGATCAAAACACAGATGAAATAGATGTAAACTGAAAAGTATTTCCATAAATGTCCTCTAGGTGCGGGTCCTATCTCTGTTTCCAGCAGCCAGAGGTGTTCAGGAAGCCATAAATGGCTTAAGAGGGTGAGTTATGAAATTTGTGTAACTCTCGTTGACTTTAATGGGAGTTGCCCAGACAGCGTTGCTTTGCAAGCTGCACTGTTTACATATCTCTGTGTAAATAGCATAGTTTGCGGGGCTACACTGTTTGCACAACCCCCTTTTGCTGTTTTCACCATCCTATGACACCTGCAAGGAGATCAAAGTGGGCCCGAAGCCATATTTAAGTGATGTGGGAACACCCTTTTAACCCCTTAAAGACCAAGACAATTACCCCTGTAGGCCCTTTAAAGACAAGGCCTGTTTTTTTCAAATCGGGGACTGTATGACTTGATTACAGAATAACTCTGGTAACGTTTTGCCAATCACGATAATTTTGACATTGTTTTTTTTTTTTTTTCACAAGTTGTACTTCATGTACATAGTAAAAGTAAGCCGATATCATTTGTTGTCTTACAATGCAAAAAATCATGAAATAAAAAAAAATTTAAGATTTTAAAGAAACTTATACTTTCAGATGTCTACTTTATTTTGAAAGCATTTATTTTTTTAATTAACATTTTAAATGAATTAGAAGCTAACAATTTTACTTGAAATTTAGAAAATGTGAAAAGTACATCTTTTTTTAATGTGCTATGCAAGGTTTGCAGAAACTTAGAGGTGGTAGAACATAGGAGCCCCCCCCCCCCCCCCCCAAATGACTCAATTTTAAAAACTAGACCCCCTCAAAGTATTAACTATGGGGTACAGTGAGTATTTTAACACCATAGTTTTTGGGCAGGAATGAATAAAATTAGTGTTAAAAATTCAAAATGTGCTTTTTTCACAAATGCATCATTTGTGGGACATATTTTTTGTACATCGCTTCTGATATTGAAAGAAATGCGCCCTATATTTTATTGTGCTGCTTGGAAATACCCCCGTTTAGGCCATATTTGGTTTCTTGGAAGAACCCAGAAGGAGAGGAGTGCCATTTGGCTTTCAGGGCATCATTTTAGGCCAAATGGATTATAGGCCGCACCTCATGCCTGCAAAGGGTTTTAGCTGCCAGAGCCATCCAGAACCCCCACAAGTGACCCCATTTTGAAAACTAAACCCTATAAAGTATTCATTTAGACCAAAAATTTGTATTTTGAGCCCTTTTTGTGTGTGGCTGGAATTGTTACAAAGTCAGTGGAAACATTAAAATTTACTTTTTTTCACAAATGTATAATTTGTGGGACATAGTTTTTGTACATTGCATCTGAAAAATTGAAAATATCCATATTTTATTACGCTGTTCGTCCGGGGTTCGATAATACCTCCACTTAGGCCATATTTGGTTGCCACATGGTGGGATCCAAAAGGAATGGAGTGCCATTTGGCTTTAAGGATATCATAATACAAATTATAGGCCACACTTCATCTTGCAAAGCATTCTAGCTGTCAGAACAATACTGCATCCGAGGAAGTGACCCCATTTTCGAAACTACACCCCCTAAAATATTCACCTAGGGCAAAAGTGAGTATGTTGAGTCCTTATTGTGTGGCTAGAATTATTTCAAAGTCAGTGGAAAAAATAGCAATTAGTTATTTTCCCCACAAATTATTTATTTGTAGGACATCATTTTGGTATGGAAGGAAATGCACCCCATACTTTATCACACTGTTTGTCCCGGGCTGAACAGTACCCTCACTTAGGCCATATCTATTTGCATGACCGCCTGGTAGGACCAAGAAGGAGAGGAGCCCCCTTTGGCTTTAAGAGCATAATTATATGAATTATAGACCCTACTCCATGCCTGCAACGTATCGGAGCTAGCAGAAAGATACCACACCCCCACAAGTCACCCCATGTGGACGCAAGATTTTTGTCTCAGAAATAAATATATATTAGCTGGACAAGGGACTGCTCTGATTGCTCCTTGGTTGGCTGGCAGTGACGCACAGCTGTCTGTGACCGTTAAAGTTCCTGATGGATATATCCGTCATGTAGTGGGAATAGGTACCCATTAATGGCAGACATATCCATCACTGGGCATTAAAAAAATGTATTAAAAAATATTTACTAATTGTAGGGACGCAAAGAGCGTATCCGCAACGTATTCCACACTGCAGATGCCCCGCCGGCAGTCACAAGAGCGAGATCCCTGCTGTGACATGGTAGCTCAATTTGTCCGCTCATGATTGTCAGCAGGAAATCCGCCACTGTGAGTGGATACACAAAGCTACCCAGCTGCAGCAGGGAGCTCATTATTGTGACTGCTGGCAGGCATCTGCAGCATGTTATTTTTTACATTTTTTTTTTATTGTTTTTACACTTTATTTTTACAGTTTTAGTTATAAAAATTTTTTTTACACTTTTTTTTTAATGCTTTGGAATACTTAGTATTCCAAAGCATTGTAGAATATGCACCCTAACAGGCAGTTACTGGGGCAGACCTGGGGGTCTTTTTAAGACCCCCGGCTGCACAGGTAACGCCGTGATCATTGTAGGGTGCTGCTGGAGTGAGACAGAGGGAGCCCCCTCCCTCTGTCAAACACTTTACAGCTGGCAGTTGCTTCAAACCGCGGCTGTAAGAGTTGAACTGACAGGACCGAAGTTTACTTCAGTCCCGGCAGTGCAGCAGGGTCTCGGCTGTGTGTTACAGCCGAGTCAAGGACATGCATACGCGTCCTGGCGCCGGAACGTGCATCCCGCCTTGACGTGTATACACGTCTATGATCGTTAATGTGTTAATTAAAGTCCTGATGGCTTCCAATTCCCTGGATTTATTAAAAGGCACACACACACAAACACTATACAGTATTTGGCACTTCACAAAACTCCAAGCTGGTGTAGATTTCAGCTACAAATACACATGCTTTATAGCAAAAATTTTATAAATCCTGCTGAATTCTGTGAAAATCTGTGGAAGGCCGTGGCCCTTTCTGCCTACTTCATGTTAAGCCACATTCACTTGGTGAGCACAGCATAAAGTTAAAAAACATGAGTTTGCAAATGTTCGACTTTAAAACCAAGATTACTGACAGCATGAATGAAACCCATCCCCCACTCAATATATTGTGTTAACATTGGAGTTTTCAAGGAAAATTACATAATTTAGTGTAACAGCTAAACCATAGGTATGGAAGAAGATGTCTACAAACAGTTCCTTATCTCCAGACACGATCATCGTTCATGTATTTAGTTTAAAAGCTTTACTGGTATACCCTTGCATATTATTTTATGTGCTGTAGACATGCTGAAATAACTAGATGTAACAGTTACCTGCACTATGATAAACTAGTAACTATACCCCGGACTATATTTTCAATTCGTATTGCCCTAGGCACTTGGACTGAATGGACCACATTTTGGGATCTGTCACAAATGCCCAGCAAGAACCACATGTGTTACATGCAGAGTTTGTTGTAGATTCATTGTGGATTTGACCCCTATACACAGAAAGTAGTGAAATTGATAATAATTCTGCAATGCAATGAGTAGCTATGGCTAAAAATGTACAAGTAAAAATCACAGCTGCTTTGACCCATGTAGATGACACCAAAGAGGCAATTTTTTTTTCCAGGCCACAACATGGTGGCAGCAGATACATCAAAGAAGTTTATTATTTGTTTGCTCACTGAAATGCTTTCCTCTTAACACTGCTGCCCTAGGCACAGGTCCACAGGTGCCTAACAGCAAATACAGCTCTGACTATACCAAACATGAACTCAAGAAAAGTAGAAATACAAGAAATCATATGTAAAAAACAGAATCCCCAGAATGGCAATGTCAGCCACCTCTGCTCAACCTGACTCTGTAAATAGTTTTGACTGGAAATTGTATAGGCGAGAGGTTACAACTGGCATTGGGATCGCCGATTGCCTTAACCTCTGCACATGTTCGGCATCTTTTGAGGCTCGGAAGATATATGCAGTGGAAAATCCACTTATTAATATCATCAAATTGTATCTTTGATACATAGATGACATTGTGGTAATATTGTTGGGTCCCCAATCTTTATTTGAGGAATTTGTAGGGGAATCTGATTAACAACAGGCTTAATATGATTTTCACCAGTTTTTTTGGGTGGCTGTCTCTGAGCTTTCGGGATGTAGAGTTGGATTCTGCATTCTTACCCAATCTTATCCAAAAAGGAACTTTAGATGGAACTCCTGTAGACACTGTTCCTAACTCCAACATGGTTTTCTGAGAAAAAAAATGTGGCAAATTAATTGATCAGTTGTAGGAGTAAATTTGTTGTGTATGTTATCCAATGTACAAGTGACCTATATCACCTTGGAAAAATTATACTTTCCTCTAAGCACCTGTGCTCTATCTCTACAGGTAAGGGGTCCAACAGGGAAATATGGGTAATATGCCATTTTTGGGACTGCTTAGACTAGATGTGACAGCGGATGGTGGTGATCTCAATGCTAGTTTGTTACAGAAGGAGACTTCTCTGAACCTTAAGACTCAGTCACTAGGACCGCTTGGTTTCAATGAGCAAAGTAAGGTCAGTATTTGTATTTATTTATTTTTACTGAAAATTAGTATTTTTTGGTTTTTTATTGTTTGGGATATTAGTAATTAAGACAATATTATTGTATACATGTTTTTATGTAGGACATGTAAATGTTTGTGATTTAAATAAAGTTAGTGAATTCAAGGGGAGGGGCTTGGGTGTTCACATAGGGCCAGTAGAAGTAGGATTTACTTGTGAAACAGCTATCTCCTATTTGTTCTCTGCATGCCTGGTATGTGCTATCACTGAGCTTATAATAAAAGATCTGTTGGGTGCTTATATATTGGTAGATGCCATTGTACTTTCTACCTTTCTATTTGGATGTTGATTTCATGAACTCTGTTCACACTGAAGCAGCTGAGCAATATGCTGTATGGCTAATGCTATGCTGGAGTGACTTCCATTTACTCACTGCATGGACAGCATTGTAGCAGGGGCATTGTGCGGACTGATCTCTTTCTCTCTCCTGGGGATCTGTAAATTGTTTGATTTCCTAAAATCTTCTACAGATACGTTCAGAGCAGCCGATTAGTGACCCATCCGTCAGATAGGACATCATCTGCTGACTCCTTCTTATCATTAAACTAAGGTATAAGGCTGATATCTAAGTTAATCTTGAAAACCTTCACATCACATAAAGCCTATCTGAGTAACGATTGGCCGTCCACAATGTCTCTTTATACCTATCGTATCTCCCATGAACATCATTCAGCTACACTGCGGATTCTTGCAGATGAGAAGTAAATTGTGAGCATTGTGAGTGAGGCAAAGAAACTTTCCATTCCATGCTCGATAAGCAAACTCATTTAGTAGCGTAAAGAGCCATAAAGACATTGGCACCATTCCTATCATGGTGCTAGCAATGATTTATAGTGATAACATAGAGACATTGGGTGTCTTTATAGGTTTTCTGCAATACTTAATTAGGAATCAGATAGCATATCAAAGGCTTCTGTGCCGTCATCTGGACAGAATCCCTTCTACTTTTAATGCAGATCAATTAACATTAGAATAGTAAAAAAAAAAAAAAAATAGGGAAATACAGTAAGTAATGAGTTTTCAAGTTCCGTTATCTTGTATTGTATACAATGGAATTATTTATAGATGGAGCTTTGCAACACTTTAAAGGGAAACTCCAGTAAAAATCAAAGTTTACTCAAAAGAGGGTGTCTTTTATCTTAATGTAATGTATAACAAAAAAAAAAAAAAAAAAAAAAAGCTCCATGTAACTTATATGATAGCAATAGCAAGAGTTGTTAAAAGGGTTCTGCAGGAGAAAAAAATACTTGTTAAGGTTTGGGTCCAAGGTTAAAAAAAAAAAAAGGTTGGAAACCATTGTTTAAAAGGAAATTCAAATCCAAATATGCCTAGTCTGCTCTATACCAGCATTAAAATCACTAATTATTTTTTTTTCTGTTTCGCCATAGACTTTGGGATAAAATTACTGATGTCCTTACAAAGTAGAATTGGTGTCGCAAAAAATAAGCCATAATATGGATTTTTAGGTGCAAAATTGAAAGTGTTATTATTTTTAGAAGGTGATGAGGAAAAAACGAAAATGCAAAAACTGAAAAACCCCTGGTCCTTAAAGGGCTAAGGTACTCAGTTTGATTTGAACATCCGTCATATATATTTTATTGTAAAAGGATGAGCTCCTTCTGCTATGTAATGGTTTCCATTCTCTCTGGTAAAATGTGAAAGTCCATCATAAATAAAGCTGTTGAATATTATAGGATATAATGGAGGAATATATATATATATATATATATATATATATATAATATTTTGTCCTTTTTTAAAGAAGGCTTACGTCAATGGTTAAAAGCTAGTGCAGAGATTGAAAATAAAGATCTAAATTGAGCATTTGATAAGTACCATAATAATAACCATGTAATGACTTAGCCTGATGTTGTTGCATATACTTTCTCTATGGAAATCTTAGAAACTACTTACAGAATAAACTTTCAAGAATTCAATGCAATTAGTGTGCATGAAAAGTGCATATGCTGGGAAACAGCAAGCAAAACGTAGAGGCTGTTTTGAAATGGAATGTCTAATATAAAAATGGCCTATTGTTTGAATAACATTTTTATGAAAAGCATATTTTTAAGAATGTTTGGTGATTTTATTATTTAAATATAATTTTTTTTAAATATATTTGCATTTTACTATTTTTTATATATAAAAAAAAAATCCTGAAATGTTGCAGTTTTCATTCTGGGCACCAAACTTATAAAAACTCCTGTTTTGTTGAGAAAACAGTGTCCTTGTTATCATCACAGACAGGATTACAATGAAAGGTAACATCAGTATATAGATAAGATGGTATCAGGTAATTGACAATAGGTGATACTCAAAGCTTCACCTCACCCCATCTATGCACAATGACCTCTGCACAGGTTACACAGCATGTCTAGAAAACTCTACCGTACAACTCAATTCGGTCCTCTCTAGTCTATTGCTTCTATTTCCAGGTGGCTTGTTGCGAAGAATTTCTCTACATTTTTTTTTTACTGATCAAAGCCAGTTTTGGCATCTGGCTTTAATCTGTTAAACAAAATATGTAGGTGATACATTCCTTTTCCCACAACAAAAGTCCAGATTATCTAGAGAATCACCATATTATTCAGCGCCTCTGTTCCTGCTGTCAATCAAAGGTGGGGAAGGTATATACAAGCAGGCAAATACCATTGCCATGAGGTATAATGGTATTTGTCAAAGTCACATCTGGATGAATGCAAGGATCCATGGTTTTCCAGAACATTCCACTGCCTCAACCAGTTTGCTTGGTTTTCAAAGTCCATCCTAGGGGCATCTGTTCCCCAGATAAGGAGCCCAGACATCCATATGGTGTTAAATAAATAAATATCAGTCATTTCTAATAGGCTCTATTATGGGATCAAACAGACTAGCCTTGCATATTATTAAGTCTTGGGTGCCCATGACTCTGTTGTTTGTTCACCAGTTGCCTTTTATGTATTTTTGGTATGTCCTAACCAGTATATACCAGGAACACTTCTCAGATTCTCTCAGCATACCAAAAATTTATCAAAAACACAAATTGCGTCTGGACTTCTACTTTGTTCACATGGTTGGTAATAAACAACGTCTCTAGACACATGTTTTTCCTAAGTTCTTATACTGAAGGTCTGGCAATGAGAGATGACCAGATTGTAAATTAGCACCAGTAAAAATCTGTATTTCCTAGGAGAAAAATAAAAGGCTTTTCTTCTGTCATATATAAACTTTTACAGCTTGACTAATTCTATGAGCATCAGTTTAGACCGCCAGGTACATCCTTGATTTATATTCTGGCTGAAAAGACGCAACGCTGCTGATACCAGTGAAGGATTTTTAAGCCGTCTTCATTTAACTTTCTGCGCACATGAAGCATGGGAAACAAAAAAGGCATGAAGAATCACTTGGCTTTATCTTAGAAGAGAAAACCTGGAATGATGTGTTGCTGGTTAGAAGCTACTAATAGAGAGATCTTGTAAAAGTTTTTCACTTCCAGGTTAAGCCCACACCTTAAATAGGTAAGAAATAAATTACTGATTAAACAAGGCAATGCATTTCTATTATGCTGCACCAAATATTGGGAAAGTTTGCCTCATTGGCAATTACCAGAATAAATTTGATGAATTAAAGGGGTATTGCAGAAAAAAAAAAATAATAATAATAAAAAAAAAAAAAAAAAAAATATATATATATATATATATATATATATATATATATATATAAATATATCTCAACTGGCTCCAGAAAGTTAAACTGATTTGTAAAATACTTCAAAAAACAAATCTTAATCCTTCCAATAATTATCAGCTGCTGAAGTTGAGTTGTTATTTCTGTCTGGCAACAGTGCTCTCTGCTGACATCTCTGCTTGTCTCGGGAACTGCATAGTGCAGAAGAGGTTTTCTATGGGGATTTGCTTCCACTCTGGACAGTTCCTGGGACAGGTGTCATCAGAGAGCACTTAGACAGAAAAGAACAACTCAACTTCAGCAGCTCATAAGTACTGAAAGGATTAAGATTTTTAATAGAAGTAATTTACAAATCTGTTTAACTTTCTGGAGCCATTTGATATATTAAAAAAAGTTTTTCCTGGATAACCCCTTTAAAGTCAGTGAATAGTAGTGTTGTGGCTTGTAATTTAACTGCATATACTTGGATATATACTGCATATACTTTGACGCTTTGACCAATTTTCAACCCCATTGACAGAGAGTTATGTTCTTTATAATACTATGAATTTTGTTCTTGTTAACCATTTATGCTATTTATCATAGACAATGTTGCAGACCTGAGGTGCCTTACCCATTCCTTTAAAAGGGGCTTTGAGTAAAAAGACAAATTGTGTCAGTATTTTAAAGTAGTCAAATCAAACACAATTCCTATTTTTATAGGACACATCCCTCCATGGCTGATGTCAGGTAGAGAACAGTCAGGTATGCTGAATGTTAACTCTCTGATCCTGTTGTGTTTTTGGAAATAAGCTTTGGGCAAAGGATTCTAGTAGCAGCTTTCTTCCCCTCCTTGGTGAGGACACATGTACACTTGGCCAATCCAATGCACAGTACACAGTTATGGGTGGATTAGAAGTGATAGCTGGGTATCGTCAGCTTTAAGAGTTCTCTGGTGTAGGGATCTTCATTTGGGGGTCAGCATACCATTACACAGCCCACATGCAAATTCAAAGTCCAACTTGGCTTTGTTGGTTGAAAAACAGTATTGGAAAATAAATCTAAGCAACAAATGCAAAGAAATACAAAATAAACACCTGCCAGTCTGGGAACTAGCTATTCAGGTCACCATACTCCAAAAAAATGGCAGCAATTCCGGCAGTGTACCACAAATATATACACTCTCAAGCCTTTTCAGCCATTTACTGAATGGAGTGATTTCCCACTGTTACTGCTGTGAGTAAACTGTATCTAAAGTAAAGGGTAGCAGCAGCTTCTGGGGACCAACCAAGGTAAGTAAATACAAATATTTTGTATTATTTTTTCTTCTTCATGCCGCCCCTAGCAAAACATCCTTTTTTTAGTGCCTGGATAACCCAGATAGATGTGTCATTGTTGGTATGCATTGTTTAGTGAGACAGCTGAATGTCCTCAGACTTTTAGTTTTTTTGGATGGCACATAGGATGTCAAATTTGTTATTTTATAACAAAAAGAAAAGATTAGGTAAATACTGTGAATGTTGTACCAAGCATCTGCTTATCCCTTACCTATTTGGGCAGAAAGGAGAATAAGGCAAAGCATTCTTTCCTTATTAGTTTACATTTGAGGGTTAAACCTGTAATAAAATCTAGTCTTATTGGTTTTCTAGGTCTGCTTGGATCATTAATATCTATGGCACATTACGTATCAGTAGTGTAATTAAACCAATACTATTAATGAGGTTAACCCTTCACAAAGATATCACCACATTCCCTTCCAATTCATGTGTCCCCAGCTATTAGGTTAAAAAAACAAAGCAGGTCATGGGAATATTACCTAGCCTTTCATAAAAGCATCTCTCCGGATGACATGCTGTTCCATAGTGCAGAATAAGATTCGAAAGACAGTGACTGTGAGTTTGTGACACTTAAGTTCTGGAATTAATGAATTTGGCATTGAAAATATGGTTATAGTCAGAAATCAGACAAGGAGCGGATATGCTGGCTACAGAAATGACAGGTAAATGTATACTCTGCTACAAGCAAGCAATAAGCTATGCAATAAAGCTGGCAAAGCTCAAGAGAAATAGCCCCCCTTACAAATGAATAAAGAATGACATATTATTCTACTTATCTGCATCATTACAAAGACCTCATGGCTGCTCTTTATTCTCTAAGAGCCATATACCAAGCAGAACTATTGCATATGTTATTTCCTAAGGGTGGCATATCTCATTCTTCTAGTGTTGGTGTCATCTAGTAGCTATGTTTGAAATATCAGTAGCTGATAGAACTGTTATAAAATAAGAATTATTCATATGGATGACAGCTTATTTAGAGATTGCAATAAGGAGATGCATACATCAAATTTGATATCTAGAGAGATACGCACGGAAAAGATAGATGGATACATCATAGATAGCTAGATAGATGATAGATAGATAGATGATAGATAGATAGATATATAGATAGATGATAGATAGATGATAGATAAATAGATAGATATATAGATGGATGATACATAGATAGATAGATAGATAGATAGATAGATAGATAGATAAATCGATAGATATATAGATGGATGATACATAGATAGATCATAGATAGATAGATAATAGATCATAGATAGATAGATGGATAGATAGATAGATAAATAGATAGATATATAGATGGATGATAGATAGATAGACATGAGAGATAGATAGATAGATAGATAGATAATAGATAGATAGATAGATAGATGGATAGATATGCTGCATTCTTCTGTTGCTAGATGGATAGATAGATAGATAGATAGATAGATAGATAGATAGATAGATAGATAGTAGGGTTTGCACGATATGGGGAAAATGTGCGATTCCGATTTTGGGCCAAAAAATTGTGATTTTGATATGCAATGCGATATAATAAAAAAAAATGGCGACATCCCCCCCATTTCATGTCCAATTGCCCCCATTTCACACCAACCTACCTATTTTATTTCACATTCCCCCCTGTCACATTCTCCTCCCCCTTGTCACATTCTTGTACTGCAGCAATACACTAGGTTTCCCGGGCGGTTCTCTAATCTTCTGCGGGAAACCCAGTGTGTTTGCTGCAGAAAAAGGCCTTTCCCCATCAGACAATCACTGGCTTGACACGTGACACCACTGCGGCCAGTGATTGGCTGAAAAGGGAAAGGTCCTACTAGTTGAATGGTGAAGAGAGGACACCCCGAACCGCAGGGAGGGGAACGGCATCTGCAGGGACCGGGAGTAGGTGAGCAGAAGGTTTTTTTTTTTCTCCCATTTTACTTAGCTCAGTGTTTTTGCCAGTCCGGGAATGCTGAGAATTGTAGTTTTGCAACAACTGGAGGCACCCTGGTTGGGAAACACTGACTTTTAGTACTGTATTTATCTGTGTATAACACACGCACCCATTTTAACAGGGAAATTTTAGTAAAAAATAAATAAATGTAATTTAAATTACTTGGACTAAATGCCACATCATCCCCTCAACTTTGATTTGTTCTGCACCTCAGTTTGGTCCCATCCCCTCCAGTGTCACATCATTCCTCCCCTTTTATCAGTCCCTGTGCCAGATTTACCCCTCTCATCGCCTCCCCCATGTCTTATAATCCCACCTCATCATTTCCACCTGTGTCATCACCCCCTCCATTATGTTCCTCCTATGCCATTCTTCCCATGCCTCATCATTCCCACCCCATGCTTCATCATTCCCCTTTTCCCCCTTCTTTTTATACATATATTTTTTTTATTTTCCCTACCTCCCACCTCCCTCATCACCCCCCTGCTTTTTGTGTATATATATATATATATATATATATATATATATATATATATATATTTTACTTTCCCTACCTCCCCCCTTCTTCATCACTTCCCCCCCTGCTTTTTATCTAGTTTTTTTTATTTTCCCTCCCTCCCCCCTCCCTCATCATTCCCCCTTTTCCCCTGCTTTTTATATATTTATTTATATTTTTACTTTCCTTACTTGTCTGTGCTTCAGCCAGTCAGGTCAGGCGGCGGGTCTTGCGGGCTGTGTGGTCAGTAAAACAGATGAGTGACGTCCTCTCCCGGCTCCTCTGCGCGGCATCAGTGACGTCACTTTTCATTTCCTGCAGTCGCCGCACTCTGAACCCTGACTCGCAGCGGCTGCAGGAAATGAAAAGTGACATCACTGATGCCACGCAGAGAATCTGGGAGAGGATGTCATTCATCTGCTTCATGACCACACAGCCCGCAAGACTCGCCATCTGACCTGGCCTGCCGAAGCGCAGCCAAGTAAGGAAAGTAAAAAAAATAGATAAAAACCAGGGGAACAGGGGGAATGATGAGGGAGGTAGGAAAAATAAAAATCACAGTGGGGAGGAGCCGCAGTTGGTCACTGATTTAAAGTGGTCACGGCCTGGCTGCTAATACTTCACAAGCAGCCGCTACTGCGGCCGCTTTAAATCAGTGACCAGAAGATTTATCGGCATATAACACACAGGCAGAATCTGCGCTTGTCTTGGGGCTAAAGGGGTATGTTGTGAGATTACCATTACGCTGTGGCTTTCTTTTTGTGAACTGGGTATTTCCTGTTGGATATTATCCTCAAAGTACAAGTCCCATGGTTACATAGTTTGTAAGTGTGACGTCTTTACTTCTTCCCACACATCAGCCACTCCACCCACTGAAACACAAATGAGTTCAATTCCATTCAAAAGACCAGTGTTTTCTAACCAGGGTGCCTACAGCTGTTGCAAAATGATTTCTCTTCCACTCAGCGGTTGCTCCACCCATTAAAGCAGTACAGGCTCCCTCTGATCACCTGACTAGTGATGTCACTTCTCGACACACTGCATCCTGGGAAATATGAGTAATTTTGTATGGTGTTAAAAATAAATATTGGCGAGACCACTATCACACACAGGTATAGACACTATATTATGAACTTCACTAACTTTACAGCCCCTTTAGCATAAACAAATAAAAAAATCCTGGAATACCCCTTTAATATGAATAGTAAATGACAAGTATGATCCTAATAACAGTGGCAGGTCAGCTATACTTTTTTATTGAGAAAGGTCCTGGAGAGGACTGAAACATTGCACCTCTTTTACCAACCCTTTGGAGCGATGCAGTGAATATTTTGTATGTTTCTTTATTTAGCAATGATATCACTAATAGTGGCAGTAATAAAAAAAATATATATATATATATATATATATATATATATATATATATATATAAAATATATGTACCAGACATCACAAACTGACAGCACCAACTATAAATGACATGAAATTAAAGTATAATGAGGTGGTCTCAAACTGTGGCCCTTCAGATGTTGCAAAACTTTAACTCCCAGCATGCCCGGACAGCCGTTGGCTGTCCGGGCATGCTGGGAGTTGAAGCTTTGCAACATCTGGACTACCAAAGTTTGAGACTACTGGTATAGTATGAATAGTATAGAAAACATTCATGTATTCCTCTCCTTGTAGTAGACATTGTTACAACTAAAAGACAATTCCTAACCAAGTGTCAGTAATCCTTGACAGTACCTGACCAATATATGTATTTATCTTCAACAACATAAGTACATAAATGCACAGCTTGCATTAATGCTGCTATCAATTCACTGAATCGTCCTGCCAAAATAAGGCAAAAGGTTGTAACAATAGATTACATTGACTCCAATATGCCTGTCCTTATTTTCTTTGTCAGAAATAGGGCGCTGGTTATTGGCCATTAAAATGCTAGATGTGATGCCAGTCCTACTTTTGACTTGGCCAAATAGAAACTAATGCATCTGAACGAGTAGTAATGTGTTTTTCTGTGCTACTTAATAAGTATGGGTCTAATTCTTATTTAAAATGCCTAAACTGCATTTATCAGACAGCAAATGTAATTTTTTTCTGCAGAGATCCATTATCACTGAAGGGCGTAGAGTCTATGGAGTGTTTTTTGAGTATAGATAAAAACAACAAAAACAATCCAGTCTCTAGGATAATACAATTTACACAAGCGTTCTTATTTGATTACTCCGTCAGTCCAAGATTTATAACATAAGCTGACAATTCTCTCATATTATAGAGTTAGATTGTGATTTACATTTCATTATTTCAACTTCACATCTATCTTGCCAAGTGTTATGTGATTATTTTACTAAGTTAGACATCACACAGTCTTGACTGAAGCAGGGCAAAGATAAAAACATAAAAAATACCGATGGATACTTCTTTCACAAAACTCACTTAACCCCTTAAGGACCAGGCCATTTTATACCTTAAGGACCGGAGCGTTTTTTGCAATTCTGACCACTGTCACTTTAAACATTAATAACTCTGGAATGCTTTTAGTTATCATTCTGATTCCGAGATTGTTTTTTCGTGACATATTCTACTTTAACTTAGTGGTAAAATTTTATGGTAACTTGCATCCTTTCTTGGTGAAAAATCCCAAAATTTGATGAAAAAATTGAAAATTTTGAATTTTTCTAACTTTGAAGCTCTCTGCTTGTAAGGAAAATGGATATTCAAAATAAAACATTTTTAGGTTCACATATACAATATGTCTACTTTATGTTTGCATCATAAAATTTATGAGTTTTTACTTTTGGAAGACATCAGAGGGCTTCAAAGTTCAGCAGCAATTTGGAAATTTTTCACAAAATTTTCAAACTCGCTATTTTTCATGGACCAGTTCAGGTTTGAAGTGGATTTGAAGGGTCTTCATATTAGAAATACCCCATAAATGACCCCATTATAAAAACTACACCCCCCAAAGTATTCAAAATGACATTCAATAAGTGTATTAACCCTTTAGGTGTTTCACAGGAATAGCAGAAAAGTGAAGGCGAAAATTCACAATCTTCATTTTTTACACTCGCATGTTCTTGTAGACCCAATTTTTGAATTTTTGCAAGGGGTAAAAAGGAGAAAATTTTTACTTGTATTTGAAACCCAATTTCTCTCGAGTAAGCACATACCTCATATGTCTATGTTAATTGTTCGGCGGGCGCAGTAGAGGGCTCAGAAGGGAAGGAGCGTCAAATGGTTTTTGGGCGGCATGCCGCATTTAGGAAGCCCCTATGGTGCCAGGACAGCAAAAAAACACACATGGCATACCATTTTGGAAACTAGACCCCTCAGGGAACGTAACAAGGGGTAAAGTGAACCTTAATACCCCACAGGTGATTCACGACTTTTGCATATGTAAAAAAAAAAAAAATGTTTTACCTAAAATGCTTGGTTTCCCAAAAAGGTTACATTTTTAAAAAGGATAATAGCAGAAAATACCCCCCAAAATTTGAAGCCCAATTTCTCCCGATTCAGAAAACACCCCATATGGGGGTGAAAAGTGCTCTGCTGGCGCACTACAGGTCTCAGAAGAGAAGGAGTCACATTTGGCTTTTTGAAAGCAAATTTTGCTCTGGGGGCATGCCGCATTTAGGAAGCCCCTATGGTGCCAGAACCGCAAAAAAAAAACCACATGGCATACCATTTTGGAAACTAGACCCCTCGGGGAACGTAAAAAGGGGTAAAGTGAACCTTAATACCCTACAGGTGTTTCACGACTTTTGCATATGTTAAAAAAAAAAAAAATTTTACCTAAAATGCTTGGTTTCCCAAAATTTTTACATTTTTAAAAAGGGTAATAGCAGAAAATACCCCCCAAAATTTGAAGCCCAATTTCTCCCGATTCAGAAAACACCCCATATGGGGGTGAGAAGTGCTCTGCTGGCGCACTACAGGTCTCAGAAGAGAAGGAGTCACATTTGGCTTTTTGAAAGCAAATTTTGCTCTGGGGGCATGCCGCATTTAGGAAGCCCCTATGGTGCCAGGACAGCAAAAAAAAACACATGGCATACCATTTTGGAAACTAGACCCCTCGGGGAACGTAACAAGGGGTAATGTGAACCTTAATACCCCACAGGTGATTCACAACTTTTGCATATGTAAAAAAAAAAAATATATTTTTTTACCTAAAATGTTGGTTTCCCAAAAATTTTTGATTTTTAAAAAGGGTAATAGCAGAAAATACCCCCCATAATTTGTAACACAATTTCTCCCGAGTACGGCGATACCCCATATGTGACCCTAAACTGTTGCCTTGAAATACGACAGGGCTCCAAAGTGAGAGCGCCATGCGCATTTGAGGCCTAAATTAGGGATTGCATAGGGGTGGACATAGGGGTATTCTATGCCAGTGATTCCCAAATAGGGTGCCTCCAGCTGTTGTAAAAGTCCCAGCATGCCTGGACAGTCAGTGGCTATCTGGTAATACTGGGAGTAGTTGTTTTGCAACAGCTGGAGGCTCCGTTTTGGAAACAGTGGCGTACCAGACGTTTTTCATTTTTATTGGGGAGGGGAGGGGGGCTGTGTAGGGGTATGTGTATATGTAGTGTTTTTTACTTTTTATTTTATTGTGTGTTAGTGTAGTGTAGTGTTTTTAGGGTACAGTCGCACGGGCGGGGGGTTCACAGTAGTTTCTCGCTGGCAGCTTGAGCTGCGGCAGAAAATTTGCCTCAGCTCAAACTTGCAGCCGGATACTTACTGTAATCCTCCGCCCATGTGAGTGTACCCTGTACATTCACATTGGGGGGGGGGGGGACATCCAGCTGTTGCAAAACTACAACTCCCAGCATGTACGGTCTATCAGTGCATGCTGGGAGTTGTAGTTTTGCAACAGCTGGAGACACACAGGTTGTGAAACACCGAGTTTGACAACAAGTGTGCCTTCAGCTGTTGCAAAAGCTACAACCCCCAGCATGTACGGACAGCGGAAGGGCATGCTGGGTGTTGTAGTTATGCAACAGCCGGAGGCATACTACTTTGGCTGGGGATGCTGGGGATTGTAGTTATGCAACAGCTGGAGACACACTGGTTTGCTACTTAACTCAGTGTGCCTTCAGCTGTTGCAAAACTACAACTCTCAGCAGTCACCGACAGCCAACGGGCATGCTGGGAGTTGTAGTTATGCAACCAGCAGATGCACCACTACAACTCTCAGCATGCCCTTAAGCTGTTTATGCAAGCTGGGAGTTGTAGTTACACAACAGCTGAAGGTACACTTTTCCATAGAAAGAATGTGCCTCCAGCTGTTGCAAAACCATAAGTCCCAGCATGCCCATAAGTGCATGCTGGGAGTTGTGGTGGTCTGCCTCCTCCTGTTGCATAACTACAGCTCCCAGCATGCCCTTTTTGCATGCTGGGAGCTGTTGCTAAGCAACAGCAGGAGGCTGTCACTCACCTCCTGCTGCTGCTTGATCGCCGCACAGGTCAGTCCCGCCGCCGCCGCCGTTGTCGCTCCTGGGGCCCCGATCCCAACATTAACGCCGGGGATCGGGGTCCCCAGCACCGGGGGTCGTCTTCCCGCACCCGCTCACGTCCTCCGGAAGAGGGGCGGAGCGGGTGCGGGAGTGACACCCGCAGCAGGCGCCCTGATTCGTCGGCCGGTAATCCGGCCGACGAATCAGGGCGATCGTGAGGTGGCACCAGTGCCACCTCACCCCTGCAGGCTCTGGCTGTTTGGGGCCGTCTCTGACGGCCCCGATCAGCCAGTAATTCCGGGTCACCGGGTCACTGGAGACCCGATTGACCCGGAATCGCCGCAGATCGCTGGACTGAATTGTCCAGCGATCTGCGGCCATCGCCGACATGGGGGGGCATAATGACCCCCCTGGGCGATATGCCGCGATGCCTGCTGAACGATTTCAGCAGGCATCGGGCACCGGCTCCCCTCCGGCTAGCGGCGGGGGGCCGGGAAAGGACAGGACGTACTCCTACGTCCTCGGTCCTTAAGGACTCGGAAATGGGGGCGTAGGAGTACGTCCATTGTCCTTAAGGGGTTAAAAGAGTATACAAATCCTTTTATTTGTTTTCGATATTTCACTTTTATTATGAAAATAGTCATTGAACGGCACTGATAATGGTCATTGATAGTAAAATATAAGTAATATAAAATGAGGCTTTGGCTGACCCATCACACATAGGATTGATGGCTAAGAACGGATTCATAGATCACATAGGTAACAGGGAGAAACTGGAGTTTTCAGTAAAATTTTGACTTGATTTTAAGGGTCTCAAGATGATCACATAGACATTTCTAGAGATCAAGTTGTAGAAGTTGGATGAAAGTAAATTTTAAGCACAATGCTCTACTTGATCAGCTTGTAAATCTTGGGAGCTGATCGGGATGACTGCAAGAAAAATTGTGGGGTCTCAATTAGCTGAGAGGACAGGCAGAAGGTCCCTACTTACCTCCTTCCCATCTGATTGATGCTCCATCTCTGCAGGCAGCCTCAGCAGCCTGTAGTAATGGAGCCTCGATAACAATGATCATTGCTGAGCTAATGCACTGTTCAGTGAATGCAATCTGAAGATAATATGCAATAGTCCCCTAGAGGGACTACAAAATTGTAAATAAAATGTCCAAAAAATAGTAGTAAATGTAACTAAGCCCCTCCCTAATTAAAACATTAAATCAACCCCCCGTTTCCATTTTTTAAATAAAATAATGTAAACAATAATAAACATAAACAGTTATGGTATCCCCGTGTGTGTAAATGTCTGTACTATTAATATAAAATGTTAATGAAGTTGCACAGTCAATGACGTAAATGTACAAAAGTACCAAATTTGCAGATTTTTTGTCACGTCATATACCAGAAAAAAAATGTAAAAGGACTATTTTAAGCATACTTATTTTCTTACAAAAAATATATTTTTTAAAGTAGTAAAATAAAATAAAACCTATAGAAATTGAATATAATTGTAATTGTATGGACCTAAAGAATAAGGATAACATGTCATTTTTACCAAAATAAAACCATCCAAAGGTGGCAAAATTGCTTGTTTTTCAATGTTGCCCTACAAATATATAAATATCTTAGTTTTTTTTCCGTTTCGTTGTAAATTTTCTGGTAAAATGCGTAATGTGCTTACAAAGTGCAATTGGTGTCGCAAAACAAAAAACGAGCCCTCATATGGGTCTGTAGGTGAACCAATTAAAAGTGTGATAGCTATTTGAAGGCAAGGAGGAAAAATGAAAACGCAAAAATGAAAATGGCCAGGTCATTAAGGGGTTAATAAAACATATTTTGCAAAAAAAAGCATGCATAACTGCCACACTGCTTTTCTCTTAAACTTGTATTGTAAAAATTCACCAATCAAGGCAAAATATGGAGTCCACAGAACTTGTAATATGGATATAACAGAGTACTATAGCAAAAACCAACACTGGGAACTAGGAATATGGTTTAGGGATGTCAATTCTTCAGGTTGGGGTCCTCCTTATCAGGGTGGGTGTTTAAATTAGGAAGGGAACCCATAGCAGACAATCTCTTCATGCGGAGCTTTAAATTCATCATTGTCAGCCAGACATTTCCTGTTTACACAGGGCGATGTTGGTAAGGTAACAATAGTTTAAAGGGAAAACATTTTCTTTTAAATCAACTGGTGCCAGAAAGTTAAACAGATTTGTAAATAACTTCTATTAATAAATCCCAATCCTTTCAGTACTTATCAGCTGCTGTATACTACAGAGGAAGTTCTTTTCTTTTTGAATTTCCTTTCTGTCTGACCTCTGCTGACACCTCTGTCCATTTTGTGAATTATCCAGAGTAGGCTCAAATCCCCATAGCAAACCTCTCCTGTTCTGGACAGTTCCTGACATGGACAGAGATGTCAGCAGAGAGCACAGACAGAAAGGAAATTCAAAAAGAAAATAATTTCCTCTGTAGTATACATCATCTAAAAAGTACTGGAAGGATTGTGATTTTTTAATGCATGAAAGATTGCGTGGGTCTCCAGTGGCGGGACCCCCGCGATCCGGTATCTTATCCCCTATCCTTTGGATAGAGGATAAGATGTCTTAGGGCCGGAGTACCCCTTTAAAATGATGAGAATTCTCTGGGTACTTCTAATGAATCCGTAGACCAATTCTTAGAATTTATAGTAGCTTTAGGTGGTGTTGTATTACATTTAACAATCTGATTTATTTAGTTCTAAATGTTTTATTGATCTTATGTTCCTGTGTGTAAGAATATATTTGGCTTTAACAGACTTGTTTGTCACTCCTTGAAAATAACTTATTTGAGGTAAGACTTGCTGTATTTGGTGAACAAACAACTTAAGATTTAAAGTATAGACAATAGATTTTGTTTGGACAAATTATATAAACAACATAATTCCAGCTTTAAATATTTATCTTAGAAATCAGAAGAATTAAAGAGGTTCACTCAGATTATAAAAAAAGGTATAAATTCTTCCAGAGGGCTGCATGCTTTATTTTAAATACTTGAATGAAACCACAATACTAAACATGACCCATGGGCAAAAATGTTACTTTTTAGGGGGAAACATACTTACTTCACAATGTGCCCTGACCTCCAGTACCCCCCCCCCCCTATATGAATCTAAATGGACCTCTTCCAGTTTTATAGAATCAAATCTATATACATTCATAGCTAAACTTTTTTGCGTCCCATAATATTTTTTTTATAAGTTTTTTTTTAGGTTAGCTTTTTACCCTCTAGTACAATTCAATGGGAGACATATGACAATATAAACAGGTAAACAGGTCAGACTCTTAATGATGAGAATTGGACTTTCAGTAAAATGTCTAGGGATCAACGTTGCAATTAATTAACCTGGTGATTTGTTTGGGTAAAAGTATAATGAAGGCACATGCTAACAATTTTACTATTTTTAACAATTTAAAAAAGTATTTAAATATCTGTCACATTATTATGATGCCTTTATTCAACTGCAGCATATTCTACTGCAGGTCAATACTCCTAATAGCCAAAATAACATAATCAAATTGTGTTGATTGACTATGGATGATGTCGCATTTGTCTGGTGATCCAGCTCAGTTTCCCTTAGGTGCTGAATCATTGAACAGATCTCATTCATTTGAATGGGACAGTTCAGACTAATCTGGTGACTCAATTGGGGCAGCAGATCACAGGACAAGGCTGATGTCTCTCAATTGGGGAGCCAATCTGGTGTCTCAATTGGGGCGCTAGATCAAAGGACAAGGCTGATGCAGTGTTTTACCATCTGGCCTGCAGAAATAACTGGGCACTGGACCATGCTATAACTGATGGATTTTGCCAACAATTGTGGCTGGTGTTGCCGGACATATATGACTGTACACTATCAGGAGCATACAAAAAACAGTACAGTACACTAATAGAAGCATACAAAAAACTAATAGGTAGTTATGATTCTGAGTGAGTGTGAATGGAGCTTTCATCTGCCTTCCCTCATCTCTAAGGATTGTGACTGACAGGGTGCTATATATATATATATATATATATATATATATATATATATATACCCAGGTGGGAAGAGTGAGTACCTCATCAATACAGTAGACTCAGAAAAGAGCCCCCTCTATTTTTTCAAGTGCATTTCCAACAATGGTCCAGCTGCAGTATATGTTTAAAAAAAATTCCAAGCAATTGCATAGTCCAAGACATTCCCCAAGACTAAAGTAAACAGAAGATGTGTTTGTTTAAAGTCTCCCTTGCCCTTTTCATTAATATGGCAATGAATGCCGCTGGGTGAGCCATCTCCTTGTCTCCATTGTGGGTCAGATAGCAATGCAGTAGGAAGTTTACACTGACAGAACTATGCATTTAGTAAACAGATTCAAATAACTGATCCCCCATTGTAAACCTGTTCACCCACACTATAACCCAGTATATTGTGTATAAGTGTGGGTGAACAGGGTGTCAGATTCTCTGTAAAACACTTTTAGAGCTGTCTCTGCTAAACTAAATAGTGCCCTGACATCCCCCTGACATGTTTCACCCTAACCGTGTCCTCAGGCTTATTAGGGCAAAGTTTTTGTCATTGTAACAAGATAAATGTTATTCACCCCACTTGTCAGTTTTTTTAAATGATCGGTATACACAATAATTAAAGGGGTACTCCGGTGAAAACCTTTTTTCTTTTAAATCAACTGGTGGCAGAAAGTTAAACATATTTGTAAATTACTTCTATTAAAAAATCTTAATCTTTCCAGTACTTATTAGCTGATGAATTCTACAGAGGAAACTCCTTTCTTTTTGGAACACTGATGACATCATGAGCACAGTGCTCTCTGCTGACATCTCTGTCCATTTTAGCAACCATGCATAGCAGATATATGCTAAGGGCAGCATGGTGGCTCAGTGGTTAGCACTGCTGCCTTGCAATGTTGGGGACTTGGGTTCAAATCCCACTAAGGACAACAATAAATAAATCGTTATTATTATTATAATAATGTCAGCAGAGAGAACTGTGGTCATGATGTCATCAGAGAGCATTCCAAAAAGAAAATAATTTCCTCTGTAGCATTAAGCAGCTAATAAGTACAGGAAGGATTAAGATTTTTTAATGGAAGTAATTTACAAATATGTTTAACTTTCTGCCACCAGTTGATTTAAAAGAAAAAAGGTTTTCACCGGAGTACCCCTTTAGATACACAGTACTTGCCCCATCTGGCCTGAGTGTATTCACACTTTAACAACATGAAATATAAGAAACCAAGATTTTATCTTGCACAGTGGCTGTAGCGTAAATTTTATGTTCAGTTTGATAATGCTCTGTAATGTTATATAAAATAAAGTGATTATACTCCATGTTTAGTGATGTATGCTGCATGTTTGTTTATGAATACTAAAACACTGTAAAACTAATGGTGCCCAGTATATTTAATCTGAATTGCAAGGAAACAAATGTGACTGTATGGTATATGGACCAATGAACACAGAATCATTTTTCTCAATTGAGTCTGAAAGTAATCAAGCCACTAAGTTATTCACAATTTGATCAGCTTTTTTATCCTTTAGAGAATAGATTTAAGGAAATTTGCATTAAATGATTTTGAAAAAAAGTAATGATTAAAATACTGTAACCTTTATTGAAAACCACATGATCCAAGCCTGAAAAGCCTACGATACCGGCCAGAAGTCAACTAAAGAGAAATCAAAGGATCAGTAAGGAAGATACAAGGTGAGCTTTTATAGTACAGCAAATGTTAACACAATGAGAATAATGATGTTGAAAATCTTCCACTGATAATGTATATTTTAATATATGTCACTAGGTGTTGAAATACAATACGTGTTGAAATACAATAGAAAAGATGGAAATTCACATTGAAGTAACTCGGAAAATACAAGTAAGACAAATAGGTATAATGGTAAAAATACTGATTCTTTGTCTTTCTTTCACACCGTAAGAAAGCTATATAATGTACATAAACATTTTAACCCTTTAAAGGGGTACTCCGCCCCTAGACATCTTATCCCCTATCCAAAGGATAGGGGATAAGATGCCAGATTGTCGGGGTCCCACTGTTGGGATCTCGGCTGCGGCACCCCGCTCTCATTACTGAACAGAGCAGACTCGCTCCGTGCGTAATGACCAGCGATACAGGGGCCAGAGCATCATGATGTCACAGCCCGCTCCCTTAATGCAAGTCTATGGGAGGGGGCATTATGGCCACCAAGCCCCCTCCCATAGACTTGTATTGAGGGGGCGGGATGATACATAACGGGGGGCGGAGCCATGACATAACGATACTCCGGCCCCTGTATTGCCCGTCATTAGGCTCAGAGCGAGATTGCTCTGTGCAGTAATGATAGCGGGGTGCCGCAGCCAAGATCCCGGGGGTCCTCAGCAGCGGGACCCCGGTGATCTGACATCTTATCCCCTATCCTTTGGATAGGGGATAAGGTGTCTAGGGGTGGAGTACCCCTTTAAGGACAATGGACGTACATTTACCAGGACCCTCTGCTAATGGCGGACATCGCTGATCTGGCTGATTTTCGGCACTAACCCTTTAGATGCCATGATCAGAGTTGATTGTGCTATCTAATACAGAAGAAACTAGTCCTGGCTAGCTTAGCGTGCTGATCAGCTAAGAGGATGGTGGGAGGTCTCTTACTCTTACTATGTGGTACCACCGCAAGCGCTGATGTCCAAAATATTAAAATATAATATTAACTAAACCACACGATCAATGTGGTACATGTAAAAAATATTGCATATTTTTGGTCACTGAGAAAAAAAAAATCAAAAAGTCCCATCACAAGAAAAATGCTAACGAAAAAAACTAAAGATCATGGTGCAAAAAGTTAGGCTTCATATAGCCCTGTAAACAGAAAAATAAACAAGTTATAGGGGTCAGAAGATGGCATTTTTAAGCATACAAATTTTGGCCCAAAAAGTTATAATTTTTTAAAAGCAGTAAACCAAAAACTATACAAATTGGATATCATTTTAATTGTATGGACTTACAGAATAAATATAATGTGTAATGTGTACCAAAAAGTGCACTGAGTAGAAACAGAAGCCCCCAAATCTACTTAATGTTGTTGTTTTTATTTTTTTATTTTGCCCCACAAACATTTTTTTTTGTTTCACCATAAATTTTGTGGTAAAATAAGTAAGTACAATTGTTGGCACAAAGAACGAGCCCTCATATGGGTGAAAAAATTTAAAGCGTTATGATTTTAGAAGGGGAGGAGGAAAGAACTTAAGTGCAAAAAATAAGAAAAACGTCATCCTTAAGGGGTTAATAATATGCCACTTTGCAACATAGTTACATAGTAACATACGAAATAGGCTTTAGAGACACAAGTCCAGCAAGTTCAACCTGCTGAACTATCCAGGGAGCTTTTTTTTACACAGAACATGTTCACAAACAGAAGTGGGAACATAGACTGAAATGAGTAAAAATGCCATATATGCCATAACACAGACAATAATTGCTTTTCAACTTTTACCATTTTACGACTTTGCAGAGCAACTTTTAATTATAAAGAAATACGCTCTATGGCTCTAACAAAGATTTATCCGTTAATTATTCTAACTAATCTGACTTATTGTTTCCTTTCGTATTATTCCTACTTATCATCAGGTATAATTACGGTAGATTTTTCTTCTTCTTAATGATAGTGATACTTCAACCAGAGAAGAGAGCAAAGTCAAATAAATATCTCAAGGATGTGTCTGCGCACAAATCACTGGCATCTCGGAAGGAATTTTTCTCTCAATGTTGTTTAAAAGATCATTTTTTTCCCGGAGATATATTATAAAGTAGTAATTGGAGCTGGCATGGTGCCGTGCATGTCCATTTACTCACCACCTTTCTATTAGTACATGCTGTGTGCCTTGTATTATGTTTGAAGGATTTGGGTCATGCAATAGTCATAAAGGAAGAAGAGGGGATATATAGGGATAAAGGGGGTGATACCCTTTAAAATGTAACACATTTACAAAACTAGATTTTTTTTTTACTTGTTGACGTCAGTTTTTACAGTATTTCCAATTGACAAACAACATGTTGTTAAAAAACAAGATGGCCCCACAAGCTTAAATACCCAGAAACAGCTTGCGCCTCAGCTCGGCACTGTGAAAATTGCAGCATGATAACTTATGTCCATGCAAATTTTCATCCAACTGTGCAAAATAGAGGAGCTCTTACATGAACGTAGCTTTAAAAAATGTATGCCACATTGTCATAGTGCACAGTATTGATTGCAGAATTGGCCTTAAACGGTAGAAAATCACTTCAAGTAAGTTTGAAGAAGACGAATATATAATCACATATGGTGATTGGTAGGTCCTTAATTCAGTTTAGGAATGACTATGTTGATGCGAGTATGGGAAGAGACATTTCGATTTAATATCTCGAATAAATAATACGCATGGTGGACAGAATGACATTTATAGAAGGAATAAGCACAAAGCCGAGAAAATAAGTGACAATTCTTCTATCTGTAATGGTTTTTAGGTGGTATCTCACATGATGTTGCAGTTATTAACTTGTAATGGGGCAAATAAGAGTAGACGACATTAGCCAAATTAATCCAAAATGTGACTGACCATTGTTAATGATGTAGCGGACCGGAATTTTTATTATCTTTAGATCTGCATTGATTTGTATTACCGTATTTTTCGCCGTATAAGACGCACTTTTTCTTCCCCAAAACTGGGGGGGAAAAGTCGGTGTGTCTTATATGGCGAATACACACACCTATCGAGGTGGTCCCTGAGGCCATCAATGGCCGGGACCCGCGGCTAATACAGGACATTACTGATCGCGGTGATGCCCTGTATTAAACCTTCAGACGCAGCGATCAATGCTGACCGCCGCGTCTGAAGGTAAAGTGACACTAACCCGTCTGCTCAGTCAGGCTGTTTGGGATCTCCGCGGTGAAATTGCGGCATCCTGAACAGCTTACAGGACACCGGGAGGGACCTTACCTGCCTTCTCGGTGTCTGCTCCGTGCCGGGATCCCCTTCATGGCCGGCGCTCTCCTTCAACGTCATCACGTCATCACGCACGCCGTCCCGTCATCCAATAGGAACGGCGTGCGTAGCGACGTGATGATGGTGACGTGATGAAGGCGATGGAGAGTGTGGATCCCGGGGAAGAAGACGTCCGGAGCGTCGGGGACACCACGGGGATGCAGCGACAGCGATGGAGCGACATCCAGGGCTGCGGTGACGGGTCCGGCGCAGCGGGGACACGTGAGTACTACCTCCTATCCAGTGTTCTTCAACCTGCCAACCTCCAGATGTTGCAAAACTACAACTAGTAGTTTTGCAACATCTGGAGGTCCGCAGGTTGAATATCACTGTTGGGTTCAGAATCTTTTTTTTCTAGATTTTGCATTTAAAATTGGGTGCGTCTTATATGCCGGTGTGTCCTATAGGGCGAAAAATACGGTACCTACTCGGCTCCTTATGCTACTTTTGTGCACACATCTGTATCTTCGGTAATGCTGGCAAAGAAAGCTGGTAGCATCTACTGGGGGGGGGGGGTGGGGGTGGTAGAATCAAGCTGACTGATCTCCTAATAGCTTAAAATATTCTGTAGCTTCAGAAAGGGCATCAGAGCCCTGTAACATTACACATAGGATCAATGTTTTGAATGATCTACCGGCTTAGCTGTATTTCTATACTTCTTTTATACATTTACATTTTATTGCTGTGCTTCTGATCTCAGCATATAATGAAAAGCATTGTTGGCAATGTCTTCAATTAAACAGATAGCAAGAGGTCTTTGCTATTCTTTGAGAATATTAAAGTAGAAAGACCAGTGTGGGGTATTTGCATATGTTTTGTAAGGGTGAAGCCACATGAACTGAAAACACTGTTCATTGCTTGTCACCTCCTGGAAAAATAGCTGCAAGCGACCGGATTATCTTTTTATATAAGGAACCCCAGCGGCTTCAGCCTTAATGCACAGTTTTCATCTCCGGCAAAAATCTGGCAGCTTGACTCAGAAATGGATTAGGGTGTATAACAAAATTGCCCTTGTAACAATTTTTTGCAACTTTCCTAGTCACGTGTACATGGAGTAAATTGTATTAGATGGCATGCCATGCATATTTCCAGTCACATTTACAGAAAATAGCAATTGTGCCGGCTGAGATTGTACATCATTTTAGCTTGTTTCCCAGGAAACAGCCATTAAGAGTCCTTACTTACTGCACTGTGCACAGAGAGGTTCTGACACATAAAACTGAACAACAGCGATTCCTTAGGGCAAAGACATTACATACAATATATGGTATTCCTGCATATTGATGGAACCATGTAATATCTTTGCCTTGCAAAAAAAAAAAGAGCCATTATGTAACCCGCACAGAACATTCTGCTAATTTCTATGTACTTGTTAGTACTTCATCTTAGGTGTAAACAATCTATCTATCTATTTATCTATCTATCTATCATAAGTAGATGTAACCACCAATGGAGGAGATTTACCAAAACTTGCATAGAGGAACAGTTGTCTAAAGCCACCAATTAAATTCCAGCTTTCATTATTAAAAGGGATTCTGAAAAACGAAAGATGAAATCTGATTGGTTGCTACTGGCAAATGTATAATTTTCATTCATAATCATCGATGTTGATCATTGCCACTAGACACTTGAGGTGCCTAAGATGCCTGACGGCAGTGGAAGCACTATTTCACCAGTGGTACTTTTTTGACAGCTGTGATAGTCTTAAAAATGTTTAGACTGTCACAACACTCAGAGCAATGCTATGGGTGAGATGCAGGGGTCAAGTCCTGGGAAAAAAGTGTGGGAACTCGCTCAAGACTTCCACTTAAAGGGGTAGTCCGCCCCTAGACATCTTATCCCCTATCCAAAGGATAGGGGATAAGATGTCTCACAGCGGGGGTCCCGCCGTTGGGGACCCCCGCATTCTAACTGCTGCACCCAGCATTCGTTTAGAGCGTTAGGTGCAGCACTGGAGGCTTGTGACGTCATGGCCACAGCCCCTCAATGCAAGTCTATAGGAGGAGGTATGATGGCCGTCATGTCCCCTCCCATAGACTTGCATTGAGAGGGTATGGCCGTGATGTCACTAGCCTCTGCCCCCCTTCGCCAGTCATTCGGCATGGAGCGAAGTTCACTCCATGCATGAGTTCCCATGAGTTCTGTTCCTATGAGTTCCTACAGGACTTGAGCCCTGGGGAGATGATATTCTCACTACCAGACTGCCATGTGGTGTGGCAGTAAGGAGGTTACTCAGTCTTGATGCAACAGCTGCTGTACCTGTGTCCCTACAACAACAGGTTGTGAATCACAACACAAGAAGGCTGAACAAAACACAGCTAGCTAGATATTTACAGTTTACCGAAATTCCAGTACTGCATATAACATCACAGTGACTGCTTCTGTTTAGTACTTTATTACCCAATTGGCAATGCAGTGATACTTTGAAGACCATCTGTCATTTTTGAATTTTTTAACACTTTTTTACGCACATCTGTTTTTTTGCTCATTAACACAAATACCCAATCAGCCAACCAGATGGCAGTAACTAAATGAATTTAGGCATGTAGATGTGGTCAAGACAATTTGCTGCAGTTCAAACTAAACATCAAACTGGGTAAAGGGGGTTTAAACATGTACTACAACAACTATTTAAAATTTTCAGGGAGAGAAAAATGAACCTTTCTTACCTTCCTCAATCCAGCACCACCATCAAAATCATGGAACTCTGGTTCCCACTGTATAGCACTTCTGGGTTTTGTAATGTGACATCACATGGCCTCTCATTCAATCAGTGATGCAGAGATGTCTCGTCTCAGCCTCCTACTGGATAATCAGCCGCATGATGTAATGTCACCAAACTTGGAAGCACCAAATTCCGGGAGCAGAATTCAGTTATTGCTGTGCTGGAGCGAGGAATGTAAGAAAGGTTTCTTTTTTTACTTATTCCCTTCCAAAGCATATTTTAAATAGAAGTTGATCACCAGAGTACCTACTATTATTTTCATGCACCACCATCTCTAGAGTTTACAGAGCATGGTCCATAAAAAGAGAAAATATCCAGTGAGTGGCATTGGCACAGACACAGAGAAAAATGGGCAGACTTATTAAAGATGTCAGAAAGGCAACAGTATCTCAAATAACCACTTGTTACAACCAAGGTATGCAGAATACCCTCTCTGCACACAACACATCAAACCTTAAAACAGATGGGCTACAGCAGCAATAGACCACACTAAGTGCCATTCATGTTAGCTAAGAACAGGAAACACAGGCTATAATTCACACAGACTCATGAAAATTGGACAATAGGAGACTGGAAAAACATTTCCTGGTCTGACGAGTTTCGATTCCAGCTGTGGCATTCGGATGGCAGTGTCCAGCCATGTTATGGAGGTGTTTTTACAGCAATGCAATGGTGGTATAATCCAGTCATAGTGTGGCTGTACTATTTAGTTTTTATATGGTGTTGTTAACCATATGATGGTATAATTTAGTGTTTGTAATTTTATTTGGGGAGTAGTAATAATTTATGTATGCATCTATATATGGAACACAGCCCCACCACCAAACACTAGGACTAATTGTGCATTAGGCAACATTGCCTTGTGTAAATGTCATTGTGAGCAGCATTTAGATAACCATCATGTAATGATGTACACAATTGATGATCAATGATCAATAACAATGTTAACATTGATCTTTATGTATGTTAATGCAGACCAATAATCATTACAACTGCTCAGAAACTAGTGGATGATGATAAGTGGTAATAGTAAATACACCTTGTATGGTGGCGTATTCACGATTAAAGCCTAGGGCGGCATGAGCTGTAAATATGGCCCTATCAGCTACAGCATATGCCACTATTTTATACTTGTCTAGGAGAAATCATTTCCTTTAGATAAGCATAGCTGCAGTTTGACACCACCCACTCATATTTTGAAAATGCAGATACAACCAAACATAAGGTTTTCCATGCAACATTATTTATATCCTTATGTTTCACAAAACATTTATATAAAAATAAAACAGACAAAAAAAAATAACAGACAAGATTTATTCTCTCACTACGTAATTTACAAAGTAGATATAATTATTGTGTTAAACATTATATTTAAATAGGTATTAATGTATGTATATGGCCCCTAGACAAAATGCATACAATGATGTTCTCCTTAAGGAATATGAATAGTCCCATACGTATAGATTTCTTTTTTTCTTTCTACTTCAACAGTACTTTTATTTTTAAATACTTTTAAAGTTTAAAAGGAAAAACAGAACAAAGTGGTAATTATGTTACTATAGATGAGTTGCAATTACTCTGAATCACAGTTAGCTTGATATCATCAGTTTACAAGTCCAAAGATAGGGGATAAGATGTCTGGTTGTGTGTGTGTGTGTGTGGGGGGGGGGGGGTCTAACTTCTGGGAGCTTGGGGCTTGCCATTCATGTCTATGGGAGGGGGCGTTTTGGCTAGCTCCAAGCTTCAGTGTTCAGAATGCTGCAGTTCCGGCATGGAAATTACAGGGGGCACCAGTGGCCAGACCTCTCACGATCAGACATCTTATCCCCTATCCTTTGGATAGGGGATAAGATGTCTAGGGGCGGAGTACCCCTTTAAGTACAATTTCTAGATATACAAAGTAGTAACTGTTTTTTAACCTACTGAACTTGTAGGGGTGGGGGTTGAGGGGTGGCTGAGACAGGAAAGGTGCTGATAAGTTAGTGTAAAGAGAAACTGACAGTCGGCTCACCTACACTAAACCCAATACACAGGGTTAGAGTGCAAGTGAACCTTACTAATGTCCACTATTTTTTAGGAAAAACACCATATCTATATCAAGTAGGAGAAAAAAAAGTGTTATGCAAAAGGGATGCCTTAAAGAAGCCTCAGGGCAAGTTTTCAAATCTAGGTATCAAATTAAAGTCCAAAATTTTAGCTTTTAAACAATAACAATATTCTTGGTGCAATATATAGGGCACATCACTAGTTTTAAGTCAGGAACAGCATTAAAGTTTTACATCCTGGTTCATAGTGTCTTTAACCCCTTAAGGACTCAGGGTTTTTCCGTTTTTGCACTTTCGTTTTTTCCTCCTTACCTTTTAAAAATCATAACCCTTTCAATTTTCCACCTAAAAATCCATATTATGGCTTATTTTTTGCGTCGCCAATTCTACTTTGCAGTGACATTAGTCATTTTACCCAAAAATGCACGGCGAAACGGAAAAAAAAACATTGTGCGACAAAATCGGAAAAAAACACCATTTTGTAACTTTTGGGGGCTTCCGTTTCTATGCAGTGCATATTTCGGTAAAAATTACACCTTATCATTATTCTGTAGGTCCATACGGTTAAAATGATACCCTACTTATATAGGTTTGATTTTGTCGCACTTCTGGAAAAAATCATAACTACATGCAGGAAAATTTATACGTTTAAAAATGTCCTCTTCTGACCCCTATAACTTTTTTATTTTTCCACATACAGGGCGGTATGAGGACTCATTTTTTGCGCCGTGATCTGAAGTTTTTATCGGTATGATTTTTGTTTTGATCGGACTTTTTGATCACTTTTTATTAATTTTTTTAATGGTATAAAAAGTGACCAAAATACGCTTTTTTGGACTTTGGATTTTTTTTGCGCGTACGCCATTGACCGTGCGGTTTAATTAATGATATATTTTTATAGTTCGGACATTTACGCACGCGGCAATACCACATATGTTTATATATTTTTTTTTTTTACACTATTTTTTTTTTTTTATGGGAAAATGGGGGTGATTCAAACTTTTATTAGGGAAGGGGTTAAATGACCTTTATTAACACTTTTTTTTACATTTTTTTTTGCAGTGTTATAGGTCCCATAGGGACCTATAACACTGCACACACTGATCTCCTATGCTGATCACTGGCGTGTATTAACACGCCTGTGATCAGCATTATCGGCGCTTGACTGCTCCTGCCTGGATCTCAGGCACGGAGCAGTCATTCGTTGATCGGACACCGAGGAGGCAGGTAAGGGCCCCCCCGGTGTCCGATCAGCTGTTCGGGACGCCGCGATTTCACCGCGGCGGTCCCGAACAGCCCGACTTAGCAGCCGGGATACTTTCAGTTTCACTTTAGAAGCGGCGGTCAGCTTTGACCGCCGCTTCTAAAGGGTTAATACCGCACATCGCCGCGATCGGCGATGTGTGGTATTAGCCGCGGGTCCCGGCCGTTGATGAGCGCCGGGACCGAAGCGATATGATGCAGGATCGCGGCGTGATCAGGCTTCATATCGCGGGAGCCGGCGCAGGATGTAAATATACGTCCTGCGTCGTTAAGGGGTTAAGGGTGGGACAAGAACAGGAAGTGCAAGTGACATCAAGAACAAAGGTCACAAACTGTCCCTCCTGTATAGTCACCAGTGAGCCCAGCTGGGTGTTGAAGGAACTTTTCTTCATGTTATCACCCTAATTACAGAGAGAATGTGTACTCTAAGGGGGATATTTATCAAAACCGGTTCAGAGGAAAAGCTGCTAAGTTGCCCACAGCAACCAATCAAATTGTTTCTTTCATTTCTCAAAGGCCTTTTCAAATATAAAATAAGTGATCTGACTGGTTGCCAAGGGCAACTGGACAACTTTTCCTTTGCACAGGTTTTGATAAATCTCCCCCTTTGTGTCTAGAATCTGCTTGAGTCAGACTTTCATCCACAAACATGACTTTGTATTGTAATTTTCCAGGTCTATTTTTAGTAAATTTATAGTTAGGTAAAATATGACTTAATTTGTTATAATGCAGGTTTTATTTGCATTTTTTTCAACAGTGATATGGTGAAAGGGTTAAAGGAAAGCAGAACAGGTACAAAAGTGTTTCTTACTCTGAAAACCCAGCATGTCCATACATCACATGGACAACCAAATAATGCAGAAGAATAGAATGCTTGCTAGGACACAGTGTAATCTGATTATTTCAGGGATTGCTCCCGACAAACATGGATTTTTCAAAGTGAACAACCTCTTAAAATCTAAATTGCATCTTCTTCTGGATATTATTGTCTAATTAACATTTTGTTCTTAAAGTGTTCCGCACTGCTATTATAAAAAAAGCCATGTCATGTCACAAGGATATGTCGAAAGTATTGGTCAAGGAGGGTCCAAATATTCAAACTCCACCTATCTCTGGCTATGGTCAAGGGGAAGAGTGCAGCTGAATGCTTCTCTCCCTCGCTCCCTGCAATTACTGTTTCCTTTACCTGAGATGAGCTCCATTATAATTCTATGAAGCACATGTCATGCAGTGAGGCAGAGATCACAGAGAGCCGAGGAGGGAAGCGCATAACAGCGTGCTTCCCCTGGCTATAAATGGAAAGGGTGTGGGTTTAAGACCACGACTGAACAAATTTTTAACTTGTACCTGTGACAGGTCAAATTTTTCTTTTTTTTTTTTCTTTTTAAATGGCAGGGACAATTTAAATATTTTTTTTTAATTATTATTATTTTGTTTGCTAGTAAATTATATAATAATGTCTGGTGCTCGATCGTATTGACAATGTTATTCATGAAACAGGATGAAAGCGGTGCCATTTTTCCCCTGCCTCGAATAACTCAGAAACAAACCCATTTTCCACATATAGAGCAGACCGGAGGCATGGCATTTTTCTTACCTTTTTAAATCAATCTGTTTCCAGACCAATTTTCAACAGCAACAACTGTGACCTGGTGACCACTAGCCTGCTCCCTTCTATAGAAAAAGCACTGATACTTTTTCCATTTGACCATGTTTTCTAATGGCCATTTTATGGACCACCTGCTATAATGCTTTTATATAATGTAATCGGACAAAATTGTCCTTAGCGTCCAAAAGTATGTTTACCTGCCTATTCCTGTCTTATATGGAATGTGTGTCTTATATATTTTGCTTTTTGAACTTTCTGAAGCACACTTTGTAAAGTTTATAAGGGGATTACATGTGAAGTGTTGCATGTTTACTTCTACTAGCCCTTCAAAACACTAAGCATAATCCTGTCTTTAGAAGTAGATAATGTCATACAATTTCAGGTTTTTTCTTCTAATTTTTTTTTTCTACAATCCGGACTGTATTATGCTATCTACATAAATATTACTCTGTATTCACAGAGAAGTTAGTAAAAGGTTGAATCTGAGACTTTGCCTCAGGAATGAAAGGATTAAAATGCAGATTGTGGTAAATGAAATATTGATTGCAATGATGGATAAGTAGTGGAACAGTGTAAAGGGCTGATTCGAAGGTTTACATATAAAACAACATTATAGTGCTTTTCTTTACTGTTGGAGTGAAGCAGATAAATTCAGGGCCGCATTAAGGCTAGGACTCCACTAAGATTTTTGCCCTGCGATTTTTGAGGCATAAAAACACCAGAAAAAATGCCAGATAAACTGTCACAGTTTTCCCCTGTGTTTTGGCGTTTTTTTCTGGCGCTTTTTTTGGCGTTTTTACCTTTGTGTGGAATTTGCCTTTTTTCGCTCCTTTTGCGTTTTTTTTTTTTTACAAAATAGTTGGGTACCAAAAAAAAAGGGTGCAGTAGGGATGTAAAAATTTATTTAACTAAATGTTAATTTTAATAACAACATTTTAATAAATTTTTTTATAAAGTGTGTGTTTGTTTAACTTTGTTCCTCTTTTATTCAAATTTTTTATGTAGTACTGCTACTCCCAGCATGGAACAGACTGCTCCATGATGGGAGTAGTAGTACCTGTACTATAGACATATCGCCCCGGGTGTCAGTCTGACACCCAATGTGATTGTCCATAATATAGCAGAGATGTGGTTCTATACAGCACTGGCACCTCTGCTCTGTACTCTGAGTGATGTTCTTTTCACATCACTCCTTCATATTTTCCACCCAGAGCTGTGATTGGCCGGTTGGTTGCAGCCAATCACAGCTCTGAGGAAAAGATGAATGAGTGGCTGGACCGGAGTACAGTGCAGAGCAGAGATGCGAGCGATGTATACAGCCGCTCTGCATCTCTGCTATAGACAGGACAGTCACAGCGGGTGTCAGTAGTGACACCCGCTGTGATGTGTCCTTAACTGCAGGTACTCCTACTCCCAACATGGAGCACACTCTGCTCCATGCTGGGAGCTGTAGTACCTGCATTAATAGACAGATCGCAGCGAGTTTAACTTCTGACACATGATGCGATCTGTCTATTAATGCAGGTACTACAGCTCCCAACATGAAGCAGAGTGTACTCCATGTTGGGAGTAGTAGTACTTGTAGTTAAGGAAAGATCACTGTGGGTATCACTCCTGACACCCGCTGTGATCCTCCTGTATAATGTATAGCTGCAGCGGCCGCTCTTCTAGGGTCCCCTGCACGGCCATATATATACACATGTTCCTATTTCCCACAGAGAGCTGTGATTGGCTGGAACCATCTGGCTAATCACAGCTCTCTGCGGGAAATATGAATATGTGTATATATATACGTCAGGGCAGGGGACCATAGAAGAGCGGCCGGCCGCATCTATACATTATACAAGAGGTTCGCAACGAACCCTGGCGATCTGTCAATTAGTACAGGTAACTACTACTCCCATCATGGAACAGTGTGTTCCATGCAGGGAGTAGTAGTACTACCTAAAAAATGTTAAAAAAAAGTGAAAGACACGCACACACTACATTTTTATTATTGTCGGCTACATTTTTAGTGCTTTACCCGCCCACATAAATTGATCCCTGTATAAAAAATTTTAAACATATCGTAATAAAAAAGATACACTTCGTTAGATACAATTTTTCCATCACTACTGTATCTTTTTTTATCATTTTTTTATGCTACCCTACGAAATTTTAATAAAAAAGGTTTCTCCATCACTTTTTTGGATCGCTAAAGTCCAAAAAAGAATCGCTTGCAAAAAAGCAAAATTTTAAACCAACTTGGCGTTTTTGCTCTCCCATAGACTTCTATGGGATGAAAATGCCACGATTTCAGGGCAAAAAACGCCAAACTAGGTTTTGTCGGCCGATTTGAAAATCCATCCTCTGAGCCCGAAATTGCTGAAAAATGCCAAAAGGATAAAAAAAACGCCAAACTGAAAAACGCCAAGTGAATCTGGCATTTTGCAGTTTACTATTGACTTGCAGCCAACATCTGGACACAGCATTTTTCACTGAAAAAACGCTGTGCGGGAAAATTGGCGTTTTTTACGGCGTTTTTGCAAAAAAAAACTCAGTGTAGTTCCAGCCTAACTGATGCCAGAAAGTTAAACAGATTTGTTAATTTCTTTTATTTAACCCCTTAACCCCTTAAGGACCAGGGTTTTTTCCATTTTTGCATTTTCGTTTTTTCCTCCTTGCCTTTAAAAAATCATAACTCCTTCAATTTTGCACCTAAAAATCCATTTGATGGCTTATTTTTTGCGTCACCAATTCTACTTTGTAATGCCGTCAGTCATTTTGGTCATTATGTGGTCTCCTCATGCTGCCGCCAACTCCAGCCTGTGTCATTCAGCCACTAAATGATCTCCTCATGCTGCCGCCACCTCCACGCTGTGTCTTTCAACCACTATTCAATACGAATTGAATTTTTCAAAAATTCACTCATCTCTATTAGCCAACCATAAGAAAAAACAAGTATTCTCCAACTTTAAGGAACTTTATGGAAGTACCAGAATTTTATATGAATTTTCAGGAATATTTATATCCCATTTTTGAGTAAATATTTTATATATAGGTGTTCCTTTGTATTCAGTCCGATGAATTAGTGTCACCCTAACTAGTGTTTGAATGACTGGTATTATTGTTTAGGCTTTCATCTTGATATTGGTGCTTTAATCTACGACTAACAGTGGTGGATGTCCATATTAAACATGGGGACCTTTTCTTCTAGTATAACATTTTCATATCAAAAACAAAAGGACGAAGGGAATATTTATCCGGTTTACAAAGCCAATTTCAATGGCTTATTAAAATCAGCTTTTAAGCATGCTTAAGCATTGGAAATGAATTTTTCCTAAACAGAACAACACAAATGGCTCTATCTGCAATACCACTAGTTTACATTTATCTTTTCCTTTCCACTGAGTTCACACACTTTCATATTTCAATAATAAGTGCATAAAAAAGTCTGATGGGCTGCAGAAGGTTTTTCTTTTTCCTCTCCTACTACCGAGAAAAAAAAATTACATAAATTAAATAGCGAACAACTGCCACTTTACAGCTAAATGCTATTATAAATAACTGTATGTTTCCATCATTTATTTTCTGCCTGTCAACCACTGATAAAGATTCAGTCCTAAAATCACTGTAATTTCCTCTTGGCTGTCATAAGGAAGATTTAATATGATGATAAAGAAAAAATCTGTTTTCTATTTTAAGTACTGAAGGCCCGCGTACACACTGGGGCTTCAATATGTTATATTATAAAGTCATATTTATACAATATATTTTTTTATGCAGAAGTTTCCTTCCTCATGCAAATAATTTTAACTTCAATTGTGATTATTCCTTTCAGGACATTGGGCAAAAATGTTATCGGTGGGTCTCAGTAGCTATTGGCAGCAAGGACCCCCTTTTCCCATTTTTCAAATAAAATAATGTAAACAAAAATAAACATATAAACATATTACATATCACCCCATGTGCTAAATGTCTGAAGTATTAATATATGACATTAATGAAATCACATGGTCAATGGTCAATAGCAGAAAAAAATAAAAAGCAATCAAAAAGTTCCATCAAAACAAAAATGGTACTAATAAAACCTAAAGATCATGGCGGGAAAAAAAAGGAGCCCTCATACCTACCCTATAACATGTTATAGGGGTCAGAAGATGACAATTTTAAACATGCAAACTTTTATACAAAAAATGATATATTTTTTAAAGTAGTAAAATAAAACAAAAACAAGTCCTCTTATGGCTCTGTAGGTGGGAAATTGAAAGCGTTATGGCTATAAGAAGGCAAAGGGGTTGGGACTGATGTATTATAATGTATACAGTATTTCCAATATAAATTTGTTTGCTTGTTTGCTTCTGTTCTGCCTACTCTTAGAGCATGTTCTAATTGGGTATTAGAATGGCCGTTACACCCCCTCCCATAGAAATGAATGGAGGGGGCGTGGCGTGACCTCACGTCCCCGTCTCGGAAGCCCGGCGGTTTCCGAAAACGGAAGACGGCGGGCCCCCCGCGATCAGACATCTTATCCCCTATCCTTTCGATAGGGGATAAGATGTTTTTGCCCAGATTACCCATTTAAGTGTTAGGAGGTGTATTAGGGTTTTTGTCCACATTCAAGTTTACAACAAAAATGTGGATAGATAGTGACAGCGTGTATAAGAGCAGCAATTGCGGCTATTTGACTGGCTTTTTCAGTATGAAATACTCAAAAATTTCTAATGAAAGCAATTGCAAAACCTATTGGTTTTGCATGCTTTGCAACATATCAAAAGTTTTTGTATCTGACAGTGCCCATTTAAAGGTGTCTCTGAATGTTGAAGAAACATAGCTTCAATGGAACACTGACCAGCATTCTTGGGCAGTGAGTTAAAGGGGTACTCCACTGGAAAACATTTTTTTCTTAAATCAACTGGTGCCAGAAAGTTAAACAGATTTGTAAATTACTTCTTTTAAAATATCTTAATCCTTCCATTAGTTATCAGCTGCCGTATGATCCACAGGAAGTTGTTTTCTTTTTCATTTTCCTTTCTGCCTGACCACAGTACTCTCTGCTGACCCCTCTGTCCATTTTAGGAACTGTCCAGAGTAGAAGAAAATCCCCATAGAAAACCTCTCCTGCTCTGGACAGTTCCTAAAATGGACAGAGGTGTCAGCAGAGATCACTGTGGTCAGGCAGAAAGGAAATTCAAAAAGAAAAGAACTTCCTGTGGATCATAACAGCAGCTGAGAAATACTGGAAGGATTACGTTTTTTTAATAGAAGTAATTTACAAATCTGTTTAACTTTCTGGCACCAGTTGATTTAAAAAAAAAATGTTTTCCAGTGGAGTACCCCTTTAACTGAAGTGATCTGCTCCGGAATCCTAAAAAAGAACTTTGTTAATGTCTGAGCATGTCAATGGTGTCAAATAACCAAATAGAAAATTTGAACTGCAAAAGTAATATGGTGTTTTGTAATCTTTTAAAAAATAAGGTTGAGGGTGAGGGAGGGAACTCCGCAACAAAACAACTAGAGATGAGCGAACTTACAGTAAATTCGATTCGTCACAAACTTCTCGGCTCGGCAGTTGATGACTTATCCTGCATAAATTAGTTCAGCTTTCAGGTGCTCCGGTGGGCTGGAAAAGGTGGATACAGTTTCACTCTTCACAACTGATATACACAGTGAGTTCCATTCCCTGTAACCTTGTGAGCCCTCTTAACTTATTCAATAACAATTTAACCCCTTAAAAAACACATCCCATTTTAGCATTAAAGGGATTATCCGTCCCTGGACATCTTATCCCCTATCCAGAGAATAGGGGATAAGATGTCTGATCGTCTATAGGAGGTGACGAGATGAGAGACCACAGCCATCACGCCCCCTCCCATAGATATGAATGGAGGGGGTGAGGCATGATATCATGACCACAGCCGCCCGAACCCGGCATTCTGAACAAAAATGTTCAGAACGTCATGGTGCTGTCCTTTGGATAGGGGATAAGATGTCCAGGGGAAGAGTACCCCTTAAAGACACAGAGAATTTCATTTTTGCATTTTCATTTTTTCCTTCTCGTGTTCGAGGAGGCATTACTTAATTTTTTCCCCCTGTACAGACCAATATGAGGGCTTGTTTTTTATGTGACTATTTATACATTGTAATGATATCTTTAATTTTACCATGCGGGATAGTAAACACCATATGTTAATAGATCAGATATAAATGTAACAATTCAGTGTTTCGGAATACTTACATTTATAATTAATATTTTTATGGGGCTGTTAAATTTTATATTTTCTTTTTACACTTTTTAAGCCCCTATATGGGACTTTTAATGGCAATCATAAGATTGTTATGAACTGTTCAAATGTATTCTATTGGTGATCTTATTGTATAGCCTGCCTCTCCAGGCTGCCCAAGAAGCTTGGCGATCCTGCACGTCGGAGGGAGGTAAGAGACCTCTGGCAGCCATTTGCAGTTAACGGACCAGCAGGGGTCCGATACCGATAACCTCCCGATTTCGCTATAGATGCCATGATTGGCATGGGGTTAAAGCTGGACATCAGCAGGATGTCAAATGTGTCTACACCTTTAAACTGCAAGTTCACTTCTGCTACATCTGTATACTGTCAGCATGATTTTGTATTTTGCTAAAATTTTGCAACTGTATATTTTTATTCTAATTATTGCTTATTTTATACTATACAATAGCAAATATTTTCTGATATCATTTCCCCTGGGTATTCAGCACCATTGAAGCACCATGGGTTCAGATATAACACTAAACACAATGTATCAGTGATAATCATTAATATGTATTCCTGCTGTTCCTGGCATCCATCTGCCATTAGTTAGACATAGGTGCTGTGGGCTAATTAAAAGGTAATGAAATCTAAATAATATGCTGGTCTAAGTGCATTAGCTAAAGAGCAGTAAGTGCGGAGCAGATGCTACACTTGTGAAAAACTGGAACTGTCAGCACCTCCAGCAATGACTTTACTCTGGTTCTGGTATAGTGAGCAAAGATAGAATGGGTTCCTTTCTGTACCACTAGAACAAATGTCAAGGTGTCTAGTAAAATCCCAAAGATGAATGTGTAGTAAAACGTATATAAATATTTTTTTTATATTCTTTTTGGATAGGGGATAAGATGTCTAGGGGCGGAGTACCCCTTAAGGGCTGGTCCTGCAGGACTCCTGCTAATGGGAACTGCGTTCCTGCTGTGGAAAAAGTGCAGGAACTCCGTTCCTATGAGTTCCTGCAGGACTTTAGCCCTGGGTACAACCCTTTCTGACCAGAAAGCTGGAACCAGTCTAAACCAGTTTAGTCAAAGTAATGTGCAGACACAACCTTGTCACATGTGGAGAAGGAGGTTTTAGGTCTAGATAGTCCTACAAGCAAGTAATCAAGCCCTGGCGTTCCCAATAGACAAAGTTCCATAAGCTAAACTTTAACCTGAGTCAGATATGGGTCAGATTGTGGTGATGATGGCACCGTGTGGCGATCATGTCACACAAAGACCCACATAGCCTCCACTAAACAACCCACTCACAGCAGATGGCCCTTTAAGGACCAATTGGGTAGAATACTATTTTGATCTACAGAGATTATACCTGCAGCTGATATCACCTATGTATGCACATACATCCTTAGGGGTGATAATTACCTCCGTAGGGCTGATAATCACCCCCCATAGGAGTCACATCAGTAATGGTCATGTCAGCCTACTAGCACTGTTTCCTAGGTTTCTGACCACCACTCTGCTTTAGGAGCAATGGTCTGTCCCGGTTTTGGAGCGTGCATTAGCTAGCACATGTATGCTGGCTGTCCTGCTCTGCCGTATCTCTAGGCTTGCCACCTGGTGTTTTACCGGCACATCTGGTATTTTGGGCACCCTGACGGTAGTTTTATTTTAAAAATACTGGCAATGCAATGGCTGGTATTTATCCAATTAATCCTCCAACTCCCGGAATGTTGCACCATATGCTATACCAGTGTTTCCCAACCAGAGCACCTCCAGCTGTTGCAAAACTGCAACTCCCAGCATGCCCGTACAGCCAATGGCTTTCTGGGCATGCTGGAAGATGTAGTTTTGCAGCAGCTGGAGGCACCTCTGGTTGGGAAACACTGACCTATACTATATACTACTATATACTCGTTTTGGGCAGCTGTTGAGCCCTGTATCGGGCATGCTGGGATTAGTAGTTAGTAACTAACTTCAACTCCCAAATTTAATAAAAAAAGAAGTAATCAAAAAGTCCCATCAAAATAAAAAATTATACTGTTAAAAACTACAGATTGGGCACAAAAAATGAGCCCTCATAGAGGCCCACATAAGAATAAATAAAAATTTCCCCCGTATAAGAAGAAATACAAATTTCCCCCGCAAATGTGTATCCTGTGATGTCACGCATATATAATTAGTTATGCAAATTAGCATTGTATTTTTTTGCAAGAAAGGTGGCAACCCTACGTATCTCAGCACCAGTCATTATTACTGGCAGCTTCAGGCACAGCCCATAAGCCTGGGAGGTGTCAGCTGCCCAAATAATCTAATTCGGACCCCTTGTAAATGAGAACAGTGGGGGATGTATCAAAACCAGTGCAGAGAATAAGTTGACCAGTTGCCCATAGCAACCAATCATATAGCATCTTTCATTTTTAAAGAGGGCTCTGAAAGGCTTTGATTTTTATAACAACATAATATAAACTGAAAGCTGAACTGTTTTAGTTGCTATAGGCAACTGAGAAATTCTCACAGTACATCTGCTTCATAAATCTACTTTGATGTCTGAGTGTAATATCCTTGAGAAAAATAATAAAATATATATGTCTGTAAATGTTGGCACCCCTGAAATTTTTCAAGAAAATGAATTATTTCTCACAGAAAAGGATTGCAGTAACATATGTTTTGCTATACACATGTTTATTCCCTTTGTGTGTATTGGAACTAAACCAAAAAAGGAGGAAAAAAATCTAATTGGTCATAATGTCACATCAAACTCCAAAAATGGGCTGGACAAAATTATTGGCACCCTTAACTTAATATTTGGTTGCACACCATTTGGGAAACATTACTGAAATTAGTCGCTTCCTATAACCATCAATAAGCTTCTTACACCTCTCAGCCGGAATGTTGGACCACTCTTCCTTTGCAAACTGCTCCAGGTCTCTCTTATTGGAAGGCGCCTTTTCTCAACAGCAATTTTAAGATCTCTCCACAGGTGTTCAATGGGATTTAGATCTGGACTCATTGCTGCCACTTCAGAACTCTCCAGCGCTTTGATACCATCCATTTCTTGGTTCTTTTTGATGTATGTTTGGGGTCATTGTCCTGCTGGAAGACCCAAGATCTCGGACACAAACCCAGCTTTCTGACACTGGGCTTTTACAGTGCGGCCCAAAATCCGTTGGTAATCCTCAGATTTCATGATGTCTTGCACACATTCTCGGCACCCAGTGCCAGAGGCAGCAAAACAACCCCAAAGCATAATTGAACCTCCACCATATTTCACTGTAGGTACTGTGTTCTTTTCTTTGTAGGCCTCATTCCATTTTTGGTAAACAGTAGAATGATATGCTTTGTCATAAAGCTCTATCTTGGTCTCATCTGTCCACAAGACATTTTCCCAGAAGGATTTTGGCTTACTCAAGTTCATTTTGGCAAAATGTAGTCTTGCTTTTTTTTTTGTCTCTGTGTCAGCAGTGGGGTCCTCCTGGGTCTCCTGCCATAGCGTTTCATTTCAATTAAATGTTGACAGATAGTTCGCGCTGACACTGATGCTCCCTGATCCTGCAGGACAGCTTGAATATCTTTGGAACTTGTTTGGGGCTGCTTGTCCACCATCTGGACTATCCTGCGTTGACACCTTTCATCAATTTTTCTCTTCCGTCCATGCCCAGGGAGATTAGCTACAGTGCCATGGGTTGCAAACTTCTTGATAATGTTGTGCACTGTGGACAAAGGCAAATGTAGATCTCTGGAGATGGACTTGTAACCTTGAGATTGTTGATATTTTTCCACAATTTCGGTTCTCAAGTCTTCAGACAGTTATTTTCTCCTCTTTCTGTTTTCCATGCTTACTGTGGCACACACAGGCACACAATGCAAAGACTAAGTGAACTTCTCTCCTTTTTATCTGCTTTTAGGTGTGATTTTTATATTGCCCACACCTGTTACTTCCTAGGTAAGTTTAAATCTTATGTTCCCACAATTTTGAAAGGGTGCCAATAATTTTGCCCAGCCCATTTTTGGAGTTTGGTGTGACATTATGTCCAATTTGCTTTTTTCCTCCCTTTTTTGGTTCAGTTCCAATAAACACAAAGGGAATAAACATGTGTATAGCACAACACGTGTTACTGCAATCCTTTTCTGTGAGAAATACTTCATTTTCTTGAAAAAATTTCAGGGGTGTCAACATTTACTGCCATCAATGCATATAGATATCCTATTTCTTCTATATGCCCAACTTTGATTTTGAACTAGCAAATAAAAAGATAGAACAAAAGAACAAATGTTGTTCTGCTAACTCAAAGTCAAGGCATTAGTTAATAAGTTAGTAGGTGTAGGTAATGAGACGTAACTCCCCAGCATGTTATACCTCAGATAGAGCAGATCTGTGTTTGCCACAAAAAAAAAAAACATGATGAACCCTGGATTAGAAAACTGAAGTTTCTGATCCCAGGACAGATGGGTACTTGTGCAGATGCAGGGAGCCCGGGGGTTACTACTGTTCATTTTAAAATGCATTATACAGTAAAATCTCCCTTAGTGGACACCTCCCAATAGTGGACAGTTTTTTATTCTCTGGCAGAGTCTCATAAGACTTAATGTATTTGCACCCTCCGAATAGGAGACACTCCCAATAGCAGATGCGGACATATCCAAAATGGGACAAAACACTCCCAATAGGGGCAAAAACACTCCTAATAAGGGACAGCATGGGACAACAATCCTATTAGGGGACAGAACACTTCTAATAGGGGACAACCAGGTTTTGTGCTGGCCCTACCTTGTACACAGGGCCGCGGTCAGGGGGTACAGTCAATACGCCAGTAAGGGGTCCAGGCCCCCGATGCACCCCCCTGCAAAAGCCCCAGCACAGCAGCAAAAGACCGCTGTTTAAACAGTGTTCTCCTGCTTCTGTACTTCCGCCGGTCACATAATTCACCTCCCTCTTCCCTGATCCCCCCCCCTGCCGCTTTATTTCCCCTGTGCCAAATCATCCCCCCCCCCCCATTTTAACCCCCTGTGCTATTTCATTCCCCCTTTTTTTTTACCCCCCGTGCCATTGCAGTTGTCCTTTAACATCCTAAAAGGTGGCAGTGCTGGACAACCACAGGTAAGTGATAAGAGCATTATTTTTTGGTTTTCTATTTTTGTTTCTTTTTATCTTTGTTCTTTTTTGCAGATCTGCCTATTGGACTATGATAGATTAGCTGGACTCCTTTGATAATTATATTTTTTTTAAATAAAATGATCAACATTGTTAGTGAGGGTGCCTTAGCAATGGCTGCTGTCTGACAGTGGGGGACATTTATCTTCTTTCACTTTTCAGAGGACTTTTCAAAAAGGAAATAAGTGATCTGATTGGTTGCTATGGGTAACTCAGCAACTTTTCCTCTGGACAGCTTTTGATAAATCTCCCCCTACTAGGGTCTCTTACTAAGGCAGTAATTAGTGTTATCTGTTAAATAGGTTTACACTGACCACGCATTATTAACCTGTTAACTACTGCACCAGAGGTAACGGAAAGAGCTGGGTAGGGTGTTGTACCCAACAATCTATTGTTGCAGCATCAAGCTGGTATTCTAAAACTGGGATAATGCCAGACTGTTCTTGCTTTATCATTTTTGGTTGGTTATGATAAATAGGGGAGACCTTACAGTTTTTTTCATTTTTTTTTCAAAGTTATATCCTGGGGAGCAGAGGTAAGTGAAAATCTTGGGAAAGGTGGCATTTATATAGGGTGGAAAGCAATGGTATTTATATGGGTCTGTATGTTGGGGGCTCAGGGGAGTAGAGTGATGCTATGTTCAAAGTACTGTATCTTGGAGTTTCAGGGAAAGGAAGTGATGTTCTTTACATGGGCCTGTATGTTGAAGGAGGCTGAAAGGAAGGGAGTGAAGATATTTAAATGCCCTACACTGCCCCTGTGTAACTCCATAGTGGTCGGTGGAAACCCTGATGTGTCCTTGTTCTCACAAGCATGGCCCACTATCACTGTGTTAAAGGGGTTTAAAAGCAATGGAAACCTAGAGTAGGCAAAATTTTGAAAACCATTCCAATGCAAAAAGTTTTTTCTACATAGACTGTTTAATAATTCTTCATAGATATTGCTTCCGAAAAATACTGCAGCAAAAATACAACAAAAATGTAAAAAAAATAAAAATAAAATACTAGCCAAATGCTGCCTATGCAGACATTTTCCAGCATTTATCATTGTAGGTGTAAGTGAAGCATTTTTTTTACACCTTTTTTGTGTGTGCTGGTAATGTGTAGGAGCACCAACTTTATTAAATGGTCACACAGCATTTGATAAATTTTGTGCAGGTCACATTTTCTAACATTTCTCTCTTCACATACACCAAAAAGCTAAGTCTGGGCTGGTGTAGTTTTAGAGACTTTTCAATGGCTTTGCACCTTTTTGTGCCTTTTTACAAAAAGGTGCAGTTCATAAAACCCTTCCATATCATGTGTATTGCCAAAATCAGTGGATTGCTACTCAAAATCAGCAGAAATGTGTAAACCAAAAGGCGCAAAAAAAGGTGCAAATAAACCCTGCTTGCGCCTTTTCTAGACACAAAAAAAACAGTCTAAAGACAATGATAAATGTCGGCCATAGTTTTTTCTACTGTGTGACAAATTCACAAATTCATCATTTTCAATTTTCAGTATCTGCAGTTTCTTTTTCTGATCGAATAGTTTTTTCTTATTTGATTCCCCTGAAATTGCAAATTGTCCTAAAATATAAAAAAAAATTGCAATGCCACTGTCATAATGCATATAAAAACATGAAAACTGTATTTGTATCAATTAACCCCTTAACGACGCAGGACGTATATTTACGTCCTGCGCCGGCTCCCGCGATATGAAGCGGGATCGCGCCGCGATCCCGCATCATATCGAGTCAGTCCCGGCGCTAATCAACGGCCGGGACCCGCGGCTAATACCACACATCGCCGATCGCGGCGATGTGCAGTATTAACCCTTTAGAAGCGGCGGTCAAAGCTGACCGCCGCTTCTAAAGTGAAACTGAAAGTATCCCGGCTGCTCAGTCGGGCTGTTCGGGACCGCCGCGGTGAAATCGCGGCGTCCCGAACAGCTGATCGGACACCGGGAGGGCTCTTACCTGCCTCCTCGGTGTCCGATCGACGAATGACTGCTCAGTGCCTGAGATCCAGGCAGGAGCAGTCAAGCGCCGATAAAGCTGATCACAGGCGTGTTAATACACGCCTGTGATCAGGATGAGCGATCAGTGTGTGCAGTGTTATAGGTCCCTATGGGACCTATAACACTGCAAAAAAAAAGTAAAAAAAAAGTGTTAATAAAGGTCATTTAACCCCTTCCCTAATAAAAGTTTGAATCACCCCCCTTTTCCCATAAAAAAAATAAAACAGTGTAAAAAAAAAAATAAATAAACATATGTGGTATCGCCGCGTGCGTAAATGTCCGAACTATAAAAATATATCATTAATTAAGCCGTACGGTCAATGGCATACGCGCAAAAAAATTCCAAAGTCCAAAAAAGCGTATTTTGGTCACTTTTTATAACATTAAAAAATGAATAAAAAGTGATCAAAAAGTCCGATCAAAACAAAAATCATACCGATAAAAACTTCAGATCACTGCGCAAAAAATGAGTCCTCATACCGCCCCGTACGTGGAAAAATAAAAAAGTTATAGGGGTCAGAAGATGACATTTTTAAACGTATACATTTTCCTGCATGTAGTTATCATTTTTTCCAGAAGTGCGACAAAATCAAACCTATATAAGTAGGGTATCATTTTAACCGTATGGACCTACAGAATAATGATAAGGTGTAATTTTTACCGAAATATGCACTGCATAGAAACGGAAGCCCCCAAAAGTTACAAAATGGCGTTTTTTTTTTCGATTTTGTCGCACAATGATTTTTTTTTCCGTTTCGCCGTGCATTTTTGGGTAAAATGACTACTGTCACTGCAAAGTAGAATTGGCGACGCAAAAAATAAGCCATAATATGGATTTTTAGGTGGAAAATTGAAAGGGTTATGATTTTTAAAAGGTAAGGAGAAAAAAACAAAAGTGCAAAAACGGAAAAACCCTGAGTCCTTAAGGGGTTAAGTTTACAAAACACTCTTTATAAGTTCTCTAGTCTTGTTTTTTTTTCTGATGTACTTGTTATTTTCCAGCAGAAACACTATGGAAAGATCTTATACAGCAAACATGCAATGTATGTGTTAGCATAAATACCATCTTGAGAAAGAGAGATCCAATTTATTACAAGCTGTTGAGCTGTACCATAGATTTAGCACTCATTAGTCTACACATAACAATGTTCTACATCATGTTTGATGTAGATAACATTATTTGTACATGTTTCTACTGCTGCAATGAGGTCAGTATGTTGGCGTGATTTCTCGCTAGATAATTATTCCTGTGAAACTATTGAAGGCATGCATTGCACTTTTCTCTTTTCACACTAGAATAGTATCTGGCGCTGGCATATTAAGGTTCAAATTAATCAAATTCATTTTAGAAGCTGAAGATGGATTCCTAAGTATTATCAACGAGAGAAGGATTCATTGTTATGTAACAACACCATGAAAATAATTTCCATACAGCTGGGATTTTTGTCATTTTAAAAATACATGCACAGAAATATTTTAATCTATGTATTGTATCGGTTTAACATGTCGCCCTTTCGCTTGGAAATTTCTAGGAAACAGCGTATGTCATGTGCAAAGTTGAGTGAAGCTGTCTCTCGTAGACTATAAAAAGAGTCAATGTGAAATTCTAAAAACATTCTATTGGCTGTGACCAGTGTAGTTATTTACACTATTATATAGATAGATGGAAGGTGGGGCTTGATAGAAAAAAAAATTGGGTCAGCTGTTTTGTCCAACTATTTTAACAATGAACCCCTTAAGGACCAAGCCCATTTTAACCTTAAGGACCAGGCCAATTTTATTTTGGTGTTTTCGTTTTTTCCTCCTCGACTTCCAAAATCCATAACTCTTTTATATTTCCATCTACAGACCCATATAAGGGCTTGTTTTTTGCATTACCAATTGTACTTTGTAATGAAACCTCTCACTTTAACCATAAAATGTAAGGCAAACCAAAAATTTTTTTTTTTTTTTTAGGGTGAAAATTTAAATGAAAACCACAATTTTAGAGGGTTTCGTTTTCACACTGTACACTTTACGGTAAAAATGACATGTGTTATTTTTCTGTGGGTCAATGCGATTAAAATGATACCCATAGCTAGATACTTTTATATTTTTGTATTGCTTAAAAAAAATCTAAAACTTTTTGTACAAAATCAGTAATCTAAAATCAGCCTATTTTGACCACCTATAACTTTTTCATTTTTTCCCTATATAGGGCAATATGAGGGCTCATTTTTTTGCGACGTCATCTTTACTTTTCAATAACACATTAGCATATATAAAACTTTTAGATAATTTTGTATTCATTTATTTTGGAATAAAAGCAGCATTTTTGGACTTTTTTATTTTTTACGTTTACACCACTCACCGTACGGGATCATTAACATTATATTTTGATAGTTTGGACATTTATGCACATGGTGGTTTCTGTGTTTATGCCTGGTGTGTTTCTGTGTTTAGTCCCGTGTGAGCCTAAACCTGTGTATCCTGATCTGTATAGTGTGCTGACTTCAGTAACTTTATCACTCACCTTCATTTCTGGTAACCTGTTTGCCATTACTCTACCATTTTATTTTGGTCCTGCAGCTTTTAGTCAGTAATCTATATACCTGCGGCGATAATTTTTCTGATTCCTGTTTGTTACCACTTTGCATATCTGTTTGTTCCTGCTTATTTTCCCTTCAAATCCTGACCACCGCAGTAAGATTCTGTTTGTGGTCAAGTAACATGTATCGTGAGTGTAGTATACCACTTGGGTGAATTATTAGGCCTGGGGTGTGCCTGGCAGGTCGTGAAGGGTATCCTAAAGAAGGGGGATACCCTGGGAGTGACTGTAGAAAATGGGGAAGGGAGGGTGGGGATGTCTTGCACACTGCCAACAGCACCTGTGTCGATCAGGTGGGTATATAAAGACTAGACTCCTCCCACAAATAAGGTTAACTTAATTAAGTTAACCTTTACTTGTGGTCAAGTTACATGTACCATGAGTGAAGTGTACCACTTGGTAAATAATAAGGCCTGGGGTGTGACTGGCCGGCCGTGAAGGGTATCCTAAAGAAGAGGGCAAAACATATCAGATAGGTAATGCATGAATTAATGGTTAATCATAACATACGTCCCAAGATAATAGACAAAATGCTTCAGTTAACAGCCGGAGGTTGGAACATGTCAATGGAATAGAGCGATAATATTTCCCTAATTTACTTAACATATAAGTTATAACTGACAAAAAGAGAAGCCCCTACCCACAATGACAAGCTACACATACCAGACCTGTGTCCATGAAAAACATAATGCAAACACTATAAAGACAGCCTAACCTAGTGAACTCAACTATAATAACAGCTTATCATACCTGACCTGCCTACAAGAACAACGTTAGCAACGGTATGATAACAGCCTGATATACCCTACCTAAGCACAAGAAAACGTGAGTGTAATACTATAACCACTGTCTTAAATACTTGACTAGCAGATATAACATCAGCCCAACGTGACAGAGCTGAAAACAAAAGAATGTGACAATAAAACTATGAACCATACACTGTAAAGGACTGTATGCATATTATCCTGTAGGGAACAGTATTTATGCTACACTGTAGGTAACCGTACGTATGTCACACTGTAGGGAGCCGTACATATGTCACACTGTAGGGAACCGTATGTATGTCACACTGTAGGGAACCATAAGTATGTCACACTGTAGGACACCGTTAACATTAAAGCATGGCATATCACTTGATGTAAAGTTAGTACCATATAACATCTCTAGTAACATCAAGGCACAGTATATGAGCTTATAGTAATGTAAGCCTCAAATAACATTAATGTTTAACATAACAGCTAAATTTATCACTAATACACAGTATATATAAGCAACAGTAACAAAACACAAATTATCAGCAATAGTAACATAGGCCCATATGTGTCACGATGCCGGCTGGCAGGTAGTGGATCCTCTGTGCCAGAGAGGGATTGGCGTGGACCGTGCTAGTGGACCGGTTCTAAGCCACTACTGGTTTTCACCAGAGCCCGCCGCAAAGCGGGATGGTCTTGCTGCGGCGGTAGTGACCAGGTCGTATCCACTAGCAACGGCTCACCTCTCTGGCTGCTGAAGATAGGCGCGGTACAAGGGAGTAGGCAAAAGCAAGGTCGGACGTAGCAGAAGGTCGGGGCAGGCAGCAAGGATCGTAGTCAGGGGCAACGGCAGAAGGTCAGGAAACACAGGCAAGGAACACACAAGGAACGCTTTCACTGGCACTAAGGCAACAAGATCCGGCAAGGGAGTGCAGGGGAAGTGAGGTGATATAGGGAAGTGCACAGGTGAACACACTAATTGGGACCACTGCGCCAATCAGCGGCGCAGTGGCCCTTTAAATCGCAGAGACCCGGCGCGCGCGCGCCCTAGGGAGCGGGGCCGCGCGCGCCGGGACAGAACAGACGGAGAGCGAGTCAGGTAGGGGAGCCGGGGTGCGCATCGCGAGCGGGCGCTACCCGCATCGCGAATCGCATCCCGGCTGGCAGCGGAATCGCAGCGCCCCGGGTCAGAGGACGTGACCGGAGCGCTGCCGCGGGGAGAGTGAAGCGAGCGCTCCGGGGAGGAGCGGGGACCCGGAGCGCTCGGCGTAACAGTACCCCCCCCCTTGGGTCTCCCCCTCTTCTTAGAGCCTGAGAACCTGAGGAGCAGACTTTTGTCTAGGATGTTGTCCTCAGGTTCCCAGGATCTCTCTTCAGGACCACAACCCTCCCAGTCCACTAAAAAAAAAATTTTTCCCTCTGACCTTTTTGGCAGCTAAAATTTCTTTGACCGAGAAGATGTCCGAGGAGCCAGAAACAGGAGTGGGAGGAACAGATTTGGGAGAAAAACGGTTGAGGATGAGTGGTTTGAGAAGAGAGACGTGAAAGGCATTAGGGATACGAAGAGAGGGAGGAAGAAGAAGTTTATAAGAGACAGGATTAATTTGACACAAGATTTTGAAAGGACCAAGATAGCGTGGTCCCAACTTGTAGCTAGGGACATGGAAGCGGACATATTTAGCGGAGAGCCATACCTTGTCTCCAGGGGAAAAAACGGGGGGAGCTCTTCTTTTCTTATCCGCGAACTTCTTCATGCGTGATGAAGCCTGTAAGAGAGAATTTTGGGTCTCTCTCCATATGATGGAAAGGTCACGAGAAATTTCATCCACAGCGGGCAGACCAGAGGGCAAGGGAGTAGGGAGGGGGGGAAGAGGGTGACGGCCGTACACCACGAAAAATGGGGATTTGGAGGAAGACTCAGAGACCCTGAAGTTATACGAGAATTCGGCCCATGGGAGGAGATCTGCCCAGTCATCCTGGCGGGAGGAAACAAAATGTCGCAAATAATCACCCAAGATCTGGTTAATCCTTTCTACTTGTCCATTGGACTGGGGATGATATGCAGAAGAAAAATTTAATTTAATCTTGAGTTGTTTACAGAGAGCCCTCCAGAATTTAGACACGAATTGGACGCCTCTATCCGAGACAATCTGCGTAGGCAACCCGTGAAGACGAAAAATGTGTACAAAAAATTGTTTAGCCAACTGAGGCGCAGAAGGAAGACCAGGAAGAGGGATGAAATGTGCCATTTTGGAGAATCGATCAACGACCACCCAAATAACAGTGTTGCCACGGGAAGGGGGTAAATCAGTAATAAAATCCATACCAATCAGAGACCAAGGCTGTTCGGGGACAGGCAGAGGATGAAGAAAACCAGCGGGCTTCTGGCGAGGAGTCTTATCCCGGGCACAGATAGTGCAGGCTCGCACAAAGTCCACAACATCCGTCTCCAGAGTCGGCCACCAATAGAAGCGGGAGATGAGTTGCACAGATTTCTTGATACCCGCATGACCTGCGAGATGGGAGGAGTGACCCCATTTGAGGATTCCGAGGCGTTGGCGAGGAGAAACAAAGGTCTTTCCTGGAGGAGTCTGCCTGATGGAGGCAGGAGAAGTGGAGATCAGGCAGTCAGGTGGAATGATGTGTTGCGGAGAGAGTTCAACTTCTGAGGCATCCGAGGAACGAGAGAGAGCATCGGCCCTAATGTTCTTATCGGCAGGACGAAAGTGAATCTCAAAATTAAATCGGGCAAAGAACAGAGACCACCGGGCCTGGCGAGGATTCAGCCGTTGGGTAGACTGGAGGTAGGAGAGGTTCTTGTGGTCGGTGTAGATAATAACAGGAGAACTTGATCCCTCCAGCAGATGCCTCCATTCCTCAAGTGCTAATTTAATGGCTAGAAGCTCTCGATCCCCGATGGAGTAGTTCCTCTCCGCTGGAGAGAAGGTCCTAGAGAAAAAACCACAAGTGACAGCATGCCCGGAAGAATTTTTTTGTAGAAGAACAGCTCCAGCTCCCACTGAGGAGGCATCAACCTCCAATAGGAAGGGTTTGGAAGGGTCAGGTCTGGAGAGGACGGGAGCCGAAGAAAAGGCAGACTTGAGTCGTTTAAAGGCGTCTTCTGCTTGAGGAGGCCAGGACTTGGGATCAGCATTTTTTTTGGTTAAAGCCACGATAGGAGCCACAATGGTAGAAAAATGTGGAATAAATTGCCTGTAATAATTGGCGAACCCCAAAAAGCGTTGGATAGCACGGAGTCCGGAGGGGCGTGGCCAATCTAAGACGGCAGAGAGTTTGTCTGGATCCATCTGTAGTCCCTGGCCAGAGACCAAATATCCTAGAAAAGGAAGAGATTGGCATTCAAACAGACATTTCTCAATTTTGGCATAGAGTTGGTTGTCACGAAGTCTCTGAAGAACCATACGGACATGCTGGCGGTGTTCTTCTAGATTGGCAGAAAAAATTAGGATATCGTCCAGATATACAACAACACAGGAGTATAACAGATCACGAAAAATTTCATTGACAAAGTCTTGGAAGACGGCAGGGGCGTTGCACAGTCCAAAGGGCATGACCAGATACTCAAAGTGTCCATCTCTGGTGTTAAATGCCGTTTTCCACTCGTCCCCCTCTCTGATGCGGATGAGGTTATAGGCGCCTCTTAAGTCCAATTTAGTGAAGATGTGGGCACCTTGGAGGCGATCAAAGAGTTCAGAGATGAGGGGTAAGGGGTAGCGGTTCTTAACCGTGATTTTATTAAGACCGCGGTAGTCAATGCAAGGACGTAGGGAGCCATCTTTTTTGGACACAAAGAAAAATCCGGCTCCGGCAGGAGAGGAGGATTTACGGATAAAGCCCTTTTTTAGATTCTCCTGGACGTATTCGGACATGGCAAGAGTCTCTGGGGCAGAGAGAGGATAAATTCTGCCCCGGGGTGGAGTAGTGCCCGGGAGGAGGTCGATAGGGCAATCATAAGGCCTGTGAGGAGGTAGAGTCTCAGCTTGTTTTTTGCAGAAAACATCCGCGAAGTCCATATAGGCCTTAGGGAGACCGGTTACTGGAGGAACCACAGAGTTACGGCAAGGGTTACTGGGAACCGGTTTTAGACAGTTCTTGGAACAAGAGGACCCCCAACTCTTGATCTCCCCAGTGGACCAATCCAGGGTAGGGGAATGAAGTTGAAGCCAGGGAAGTCCAAGGAGAATTTCCGAGGTGCAATTGGGGAGGACCAAAAGTTCAATCCTCTCATGATGAGATCCGATGCTCATAAGAAGGGGCTCCGTGCGGAAACGTATGGTACAGTCCAATCTTTCATTATTTACACAATTGATGTAGAGGGGTCTGGCGAGACTGGTCACCGGGATGTTGAACCTGTTGATGAGAGAGGCCAAAATAAAATTTCCTGCAGATCCTGAGTCCAAGAAGGCCACTGTAGAGAAGGAGAAGGCAGAGGCAGACATCCGCACAGGCACAGTAAGACGTGGAGAAGCAGAGTAGACATCAAGGACTGTCTCACCTTTGTGCGGAGTCAGCGTACGTCTTTCCAGGCGGGGAGGACGGATAGGACAATCTCTCAGGAAGTGTTCGGTACTAGCACAGTACAGGCAGAGGTTCTCCATACGGCGTCGTGTCCTCTTTTGAGGTGTCAGGCGAGACCGGTCGACCTGCATAGCCTCCACGGCGGGAGGCACAGGAACAGATTGCAGGGTACCAGAGGAGAGAGGAGCCGAGGAGAAGAAACGCCTCGTGCGAACAGAGTCCATATCTTGGCGGAGTTCCTGACGCCTTTCGGAAAAACGCATGTCAATGCGAGTGGCTAGGTAAATAAGTTCATGTAGATTAGCAGGAATTTCTCGTGCGGCCAGAACATCTTTAATGTTGCTGGATAGGCCTTTTTTGAAGGTCGCGCAGAGGGCCTCATTATTCCAGGACAATTCTGAAGCAAGAGTACGGAATTGTACGGCATACTCGCCAACGGAAGAATTACCCTGGACCAGGTTCAACAGGGCAGTCTCAGCAGAAGAGGCTCGGGCAGGTTCCTCAAAGACACTTCGGATTTCCGAGAAGAAGGAGTGTACAGAGGCAGTGACGGGGTCATTGCGGTCCCAGAGCGGTGTGGCCCATGACAGGGCTTTTCCGGACAGAAGGCTGACTACGAAAGCCACCTTAGACCTTTCAGTGGGAAACAGGTCCGACATCATCTCCAGATGCAGGGAACATTGGGAAAGAAAGCCACGGCAAAACTTAGAGTCCCCATCAAATTTATCCGGCAAGGATAAGCGTATCCCAGGAGCGGCCACTCGCTGCGGAGGAGGTGCAGGAGCTGGCGGAGGAGATGACTGCTGAAGCTGTGGTAGTAACTGTTGTAGCATAACGGTCAGTTGAGACAGCTGTTGGCCTTGTTGCGCTATCTGTTGTGACTGCTGGGCGACCACCGTGGTGAGGTCAGCGACAACTGGCAGAGGAACTTCAGCGGGATCCATGGCCGGATCTACTGTCACGATGCCGGCTGGCAGGTAGTGGATCCTCTGTGCCAGAGAGGGATTGGCGTGGACCGTGCTAGTGGACCGGTTCTAAGCCACTACTGGTTTTCACCAGAGCCCGCCGCAAAGCGGGATGGTCTTGCTGCGGCGGTAGTGACCAGGTCGTATCCACTAGCAACGGCTCACCTCTCTGGCTGCTGAAGATAGGCGCGGTACAAGGGAGTAGGCAAAAGCAAGGTCGGACGTAGCAGAAGGTCGGGGCAGGCAGCAAGGATCGTAGTCAGGGGCAACGGCAGAAGGTCAGGAAACACAGGCAAGGAACACACAAGGAACGCTTTCACTGGCACTAAGGCAACAAGATCCGGCAAGGGAGTGCAGGGGAAGTGAGGTGATATAGGGAAGTGCACAGGTGAACACACTAATTGGGACCACTGCGCCAATCAGCGGCGCAGTGGCCCTTTAAATCGCAGAGACCCGGCGCGCGCGCGCCCTAGGGAGCGGGGCCGCGCGCGCCGGGACAGAACAGACGGAGAGCGAGTCAGGTAGGGGAGCCGGGGTGCGCATCGCGAGCGGGCGCTACCCGCATCGCGAATCGCATCCCGGCTGGCAGCGGAATCGCAGCGCCCCGGGTCAGAGGACGTGACCGGAGCGCTGCCGCGGGGAGAGTGAAGCGAGCGCTCCGGGGAGGAGCGGGGACCCGGAGCGCTCGGCGTAACAATATGTCAACTAAAATAATGTTAAAGGCCCAGTATATAAGCTACAGTAACATAACCCCGAGTAACATTAATGTACTGTATTTCAGTTAATTAACACTATTGCATAGCATATAGTTACTAGTCACGTAACGCAAATTATTGGCTATAGTAACATAAGGATTGTATGACCGCTATAGGAACACTAATGCACCATATGACAGTTATGGAAACGTAAAACACAGTATAGGCTGTATTAACACAAAGCCCAGTATATTAACTATACCAAAAGGAGCACAGTACATCAGCAATAGTATTAACGCCCGGTATACCTGATATAATAACGTAAAGAATAGAGATGAACAGTGATTTGATTCTTCACGAACCCCGCGGCTCGGCATTTGGTGACTTTAGCCTGCATAAACTAGTTCAGCTTTCAGGTGCTCCGGTGGTCTGGAAAAGGTTGATACACTCCTAGGATTGTACCTACCTTTTCCAGCCCACCGGAGCGCAGACTAAAGTCAGCAACTGCCGAGCCGAGAAGTTTGTGACAAATCGAATTACTGTAACTTAGCTCATCTGTAGTCAAGAACGGTAGTCACGTATATGCAGTGTGGATGCTCTAGAAAGGTATGCGTAATGTTATGCGTAATGTGCTTGCTATAGGAACATGTGCGCAGTTTGAACGTTATAGATAAAATGACTCATGTTCAATGAGAAACATAAGAGTAACATGACCATAAGCCATATAGACAATACTGTAAGGAACAAATGCGGGTCACCCTAAAGGAAGACGCATGCATGTTGCACCACTAGGGAAGCATATGCATGTACACAGAGTAGGAACCTGAGTTATACACTGTGTAGAACACAAGCATGGAACACTATGTGGAAGGTAAGCATGGTATACTGTGTGGAACATAAGCATGGAGCACTATGTGAATGGAAAGCGTGGTATACTGTGTGGAGAATAAGCATGGTTTACTGTGTGTAAACGTATGGTAGTACACAGTTTTGCTCGTTATCTGCTATTGCCACTGAGTGGAAACGCAAGCGTGGTGCAACTATGTAGAATGCAGCCATGAAACAGGAAACTAGTTGATGTCAGTACCCTGGATGAAATGAATGCGTATTATCCTGAATGAACTGTATGCATGCTAAATGCAGGGAAACATAGGTGTGTATGGCAATGTAACATTGAATGGTGTGAGGAAACATAAGTGTGGCATATTGTGAAACGAAAGTGTGGAATACCGTGTGGTAACATCAGCAAGGACTACAGGGTGGGCCATTTATATGGATACACCTTAATAAAATGAGAATGGTTGGGGATATTAACTTCCTGTTTGTGGAAGGGGGTCATGTGACACATCAAACTTATTGGGAATTTCACAAGAAAAACAATGATGTGCTTGGTTTTAATGTAACTTTATTCTTTCATGAGTTATTTATTGGATGACCAATCCACTTTCCAGGAAACTGTTCATTTAGGAATGCTGGGACCTGGCACGTTCCCTGAGATTTTCCAGCAAAATGGTGCACCACCACATTATGGTTGTCAGGTCCGAGCATTCCTAGATGAACAGTTTCCTGGAAAGTGGATTGGTCGTCATGGTCCAGTTGAATGGCCCCCAAGGTCTCCCGATCTGACCCCCTTAGACTTTTATCTTTGGGGTCATCTGAAGGCAATTGTCTATGCTGTGAAGATACGAGATGTGCAGCACCTGAAACTACGGATACTGGAAGCCTGTGGTAGCATTTGTCCTGCGGTGTTGCTATCAGTGTGAGAAGAGTGGAAGAAGAGGGTTGCATTGACAATCCAACACAATGGGCAGCACATTGGGAACAAATTTTATAAGTGGTCAGAAACTTGTAAATAACTCATGAAAGAATAAAGTTATGTTAAAACCAAGCACATCATTGTTTTTCTTGTGAAATTAACAATAAGTTTGATGTGTCACATGACCCTCTTCCTAAACAAAAGTTGGATTCAAAATGTCCAACTTCAAAATGGCCGCCATGGTCACCACCCATTTATAAACGTTCCCCCCCCCCCCCTCACATATACTAATGTGCCACAAACAGGAAGTTAATATCACCAACCATTCCCATTTTATTAAGGTGTATCCATATAAATAGCCTACCCTGTATAATGACATCCTATAACACCTGATCTGCAAACATGAACAAATGTAAAAGCAACGCCATGATAACAGCTTAAAATACTCAACCTGAGTACCTGAGAACCATGCTATGAGTAACGCTATGACAACAGCTTGAAATACCTGACCTGTATACATTAATGAAAGCCTAACGTGACAGGGCTAAAAACAAGGTGGAAGCATCCACTGACGTAGCAGGTGGGCGCACAGTATATGCTATGGTGACATAACCGTACGTGTATGTAATAATAAAGTGTTCAAGTTATATGATTGGTGACATAAAACAGTATAGTAGAGACACATGGTGTCTCTACGATAAGTGACAAAACCATGGTGACGTATTGCAGTATACTGATAGCAACTTACATGATATATACTAAGGGATGTATACGTGGTGTACATATAATGGTGACACAAACACAGTGAATAAATGCACTTGTGATGTATAACAGTACCATGTATAATGACAACTTATACATGGCCTATAAATGGGTGACATGCTGTCTGAGATAGAGCTCTGTCCTGGGCTGCAAGAGTCTCCAGTGAGGAGTCAGTACGGAGAGTGGTTGTTAGCATAAAACTGGATTACACCATGTGACTTATAAAGGAAAAGGTACTCTCATAAATGTAAGAACACAGTCAAAACATATAACACTTAACAGGAATATGGAGCCCCATGCTGAGAGGGTTAAACCTGGAGATTCAGCAGCCTGTGCCACTCACTCTGTCAGCCCAGACACATTCTCCTGCTATAGTCCTATCTACAATTATCTATGTATAAGAAACAGTTGTCACCTGAGTGGAATAAAGTGATCTCTGCAGACTAAGAGTTTAAGGAAAGGAAAGAGTTAACCTAAAGCTGAAATATGCAAATTACCTCATGGCCAGCGGGCCAGAGCTGGAGCCTACATAGCTATTTGTGTTTACTGAACGAGGGTCCATAATGACCAGACAGCATATTGCAGGAGCATGATGTAGCTGCTTCACAGCCTGCCGCATAAAAGGTACTGTGATACATTACCCTACTCCCTGCGCCTGCATCATAGTAAGGCTAGCGAACAGTGCCTCTCTGCAATGTATGCAATCAAAACCCCCACCAAGACCACAGCATCCACTGCAATGATGTCTTGCACACTGCCGACAGCACCTGTGTGGATCAGGTTGGTATATAAAAACCAGACTCCTCCAAAAATCAGGTTAACTTAATTAAATTAACCTTTACTTATTATTTTGACTTGTGCCACTCTTGTACCTTATTTAATGCAGGGACTGCCGCCCAGTTGTGGATATGCTTTTTAGGGCGGATATACAAGCAGGCAGGTCAAGCTGTTCTGAGTGAGCTCAGGGCCTTACCATTCCATGCCCAACATGACACACTTGTCTGGTTTTTGATGCCCACCCATTATCCTTCTGCCCATATTTTTGCCATTCAAAGTGTAAGATGTGAGGTGTTTTGTCACTCCCCAGATCTAGCTGCTGAACTATGTGATGAGCCGATAGGGCTGCAATGAAGCTTTTCCTATAATATGTTATTTTCTAGGATCTTTTGTGTACACTTTACCAACTACTGCCAGTGATTACATTAAAATATTCAAATGTCAATTATCACTATGCACAGAATTTGATATGTTAGGCCATCCTGACATTCTCTTAGAGAATTCCAACTTTTCCTTTAGCTAAGTCTGTAGTGTGGTGAAAAGATATGTTTCTACAAATATAAGAAGATTTTTGGTGTTTGAGCATTCACTATAAGGCCTGCCACCTGCAGAAATATACAAAAAAAAAAGTTCCTTCATCACAGGTGTGACACATCTCGCAAACAAATTATCTCAGAATAACCCCAATAATTGCTTGCAGATGTATATTATGTTCTGCTGCTAATCAACCAAGCTTAATAGATTACACTAACTTAATAGACTACACTACTGTTATTCTGTATAAATGTATATTACTGATTTTAGCTGATATGTGATACTGGGAACAATGCAATTTAAAACATGTCCAGCTTCACACTGCAAGCAGTCTATAATACAGAGTACAAATGATACATACAGTCATCTTTCTACATTTCAGATCAAAATAATAAGACCAAACGGGGAATTTACTAAGGCTGACATATCACATGCTGCTGTCTGTTTTGGCAGATTTATTATAAGGAGCTGACCCCCCAAAGAAATCTACTCCAGCTTCAAGCTGGTGTAGTTTTTTACTATATTTATGCCAATTTACTGGTGTAGATCATAGTAAATCTGACAGGCTGCCATGGCAATTCCCCTTTTTCTGTCATGTTTTGCTTACTTTTTAAAGACCAAACACAGCAACATGTACAAGACTCCCTTTTAAATGGGGGGAAGGAGAGCATAAAGCTATCGTTAATGTGTGCCCATAATGTTGTGCTAGGCAACAATGTAAAAAATGCTATATGGATCTGATAGCAGTATGTGTGGTAACAAACAGTATGCAGAGTCATTAATGGGTTAACTGAAAGTCAGACCAGTATAGAATTGAGTAAAGTGCAAATGCAATAGCTAAGTTTACGGACAATGCATGATACACTTTTTATGTATGATACTTTTTAAAGACTGTCATATTCTCCAATCTAAATCTAAATTTAAACAAAATATATATTCTAGATATGGCTAGTTTTAGCATGCCCTTAATGGCAGTAATATGTAACTAAACAGGCTGATAACTGCCATAACCTGTTATTAGGGATGAGCGAATCAAATCTGAAGAATCCAAATGTGTTACGAATTTCAGGAAAAGTTTGATTAGTAAAGAATATTGCCGCAATTCGATCATGCAAATTGCTTCATTAAACTCCATTTAGTGTGGTCCAGGCTCCAGGAGCCGGGCATCTAAAATGGCGGATTCACATGTGAGGACATGGGGAAGGGAATCCTGGGAAGGAGGGAACAAGGGTCGGCAGGATGATCACTGGCAGCATGCATCCTATCAGCAGCCAGTCACCCCTGTGATGTCACAGCCCTATATAATTGGCAGCCATCTTGCGGCCACTCACATCAGCGTTTTATTGCAGAGAGAGAGGGACCGAGAGCAGTGTGTGTTGCACAGAAAAGCTTTTTTACAGCAGCAATTCCCCTCAAGCCCAAATCCAGCCTAGAAGCACTGATAGGAAAGGGAGAGAGATTGAGAGAGAAAGTGCAATTGTGGGTGTATTACAGCAGTGATTCACCTCAAGCCCAAATCCAGCTTAGAAGCACTGAAAGTGAAGGGAGTGAGATTGAGAGAAAAAGTGCAATTTTGGGTGTAGTATACAGCGACTGTGTGCTGCAGCACTGGTGTGTACAACAACTGAAAAGATAATAGTAGCCAGCCAGTTAGGGTGAGCAGAGCACTAAAAGCACATTGTCCTCTATAAAGTGTAACCTATGCATACATCTAAGTGGTGTACCATTTTGTTCCTGTTAAAGTTTTAAGGGCCTAGTTACTGTGAAAGGCCAGCCAAAAGTATACGCCTGCTGGTGTTGTAGACAAATACTGTTTTAAGTGTACTGGAACGCATTGTACTGCCCTCATTAGTGCATACCACATACGTACATCTACGTGGTGTACCATTCTGAAACAGCTGGTAGCTCACCTGGAGAAGGACTGCCACCTCGATTTTATGATACAAGTATGAGTTTTTCACTGCCGCCACTTCTAGCTTTATGTGCCCACTTATCCAATGGCACAGAAGCTGAATGTGCTCCTGTCCAGGTTGTTGGGGCTGCAGTCCCTCCCTTTTGAAGTGGAAACTCAGTCATGAGCATTGGGGTGCGCTGAGAGGCAGGGGCTGGGAAAGGCAGTAGATGGCCTCGCGGCGGACCGCCAACTCGATTTTAAGATATAAGTACAAGCTTTTTCACTGCAGCAACTTATGCACTGCAGCAAATTTTTACACTATTAGATCTGGAATTACCGCGGCTGTTGGCACTAGACTGGCCCTCCAATGGGTCCTCAATAGAGATGAGCAAATCAAATCGAATGAATCAATTTTTTTTAAAATTCACTCATCTCTTGTTGTCATCATATATTACCTCTGTAATTACCACAAGAATCCAATGAAACAGGTTAGAGCGATAACAATGAACCATAACTGATTAAATGACACATTTGCAGTTCCACACAGTGTAAGACAGTTGGGGGGTGGGGGCGCTGAGAGGTAGGGGCTGGAACAGGTGGTAGCACGCCTTGCAGCTGACTGTGAGCTCAATGCTCACCAGAATGGGTACTCAAAAAATAAAAATAAATTAAAATTAAATAAATTACATAAAAAAACTCTTTAATCTTCAATTTTGATGCCATATGGTCTCCCTGCTGCCACATCCAGATGCTCTGTGGCAGTGATTCTAATAGCAATGCCTGTAATCTGCATGTCATACTGAATAACAGTATTATGTGTGTTACCACAAGGCAAAGTGTTCTACACACCTACTAAGGCTCTCTGGAGGCCAGAAATAGCCATTTTTAATAACGATTTGCCGCAAATAAATTCAGACCAAAACAAATTTTGGGGGGAAATTGGCGAAACAGCCAAATCAAATTTTTTGCTGAATTCACAGAATTTTCAAAAAAAATATGGTTCAATCTGAATTTATTAAAAACTGCTATTAAAAACAGCTATTTCCGGGCTGCAGAGAGCCTGAATAGGGGTGTTGAACACTTTGCCTTGTCGTAAAACGCAAAGGGCTGTGTTAGTGAAATAATACAGTTTTTTTTGCCATAGCCTTATGATTATGGCTTTTAGTGCTCACCCTAACTGGCCCCTATTAGCTTGAGAGTTGTAGTACACACCAATGCTGCAGTGCATAGTCGCTGTGTAGTACAGCCTAGTACAGTATTATTAGGCACTAAAAGCAGGTGACTATGGCTTTTAGTGCTCACCTCAACTGGTCCCTATTAGCTTTAGAGTTGTTGTACACCCCAGTGCAGCAGTACAGAGTTGCTGTGTAGTACACCCAAAAGTGTCTCTCTCTCTCCCCCTTCCCGTTCCATTTGTGCTTGTGGTGAATCGCTGCTTTAAAGCTGATTTTCTGTGCAACACACACTGCTCTCTCTCTCTCTCTCTGCAATAAAACGCTCTCTCTGCAATAAAACGCTGAAATGGCTGGCCGCAAGATGGCTGCCAATTATATAGGGCTATGACATCACAGGGCTGGCTGGCTGCTGATAGGCTGCATGCTGCATGTGATTTCGGTTGATCCCGCCTACCCGCCTTCCCTCCTTCATAGATTTACTTTCCCCATGTTGTCACATGTGGAGCCACCAATTTAGATGCCCTGGAGCCTGGACCGCACTAAATAGAGTTTAATGAAATTGTTTTATCGAATGGCGGGAATATTCAGATTCATTACGAATCTAATTTTTTATGAGATTCGGAACAAATTCAAATTAGTCAGATTCAATTTGCTCATCGCTAGTACTATCCATTTAAGTTAATTGATCCAATATTTTTAAATCTTAATCTAAATTCCAAATTCTTGCGATTTTAGTTATGGCTAGTTTTACCATGCCATAAATTTCAGTAACATGTGACTGAACAGGCTGATAACTGCCATAATTTGTTACCAATTTGATATAAAATGAAAATAATATTGTTGGTGGATTTTCACTGTTCTGTGGATTACCATTTGCTTTAGACAGTGTACTTTTCAAACGAACATTGGCATGTTTTTCTATCCTATACAGTCTGTAACCCATTTATCTAGAATGGATTAGATCTTGTGTCATTGAAACAATAAATGTCAAAATGGGGAAAAAAAATGAAAAATTAGATATTGCAACACAGCCTATAAGAATATTAACTTTAGATGCTTTGTTTTGACATTAAAGTTGTGACTAAAACAGTTTTAATGGGCTTTTAAAGTGTTCTGTAAATCCCAAAACATCAAGACAACTGCAACATACTAATAGACACATAAAATGTCACATTACAAATTGGATGTTGGTAGCTTTTATTTACTGTATCTTCCCAAATATTTTTGTTTAACAGTCAGGCCACATGATTGTGATTTAGTAAACGCATTTTATGTAACCTGATATTTAGCAAGTATTTGTAGTAATAGTTTGATAGAGCGTAGGAATTTGTTTTAGTTTTTCCATCAACACATATACATTTTATATGATTTAACATCAGTGTGTAAGGTCTTTTTTGTTGCATAATATGTGGTATTCTTTAACAGTACCATTTTTGCGGTACATACATATCTTTGGTTACATTTTATAAACTTCTTTTGTGAGGAAAGTAAGAAATGAAAAAGCTATTCAACCATAGATTCCTGTGGTTTAAATGTTCTTTGTACCAGTATTAATAAGGTAATACAAAATATGTACAATTGTTATTTTATGGATTTTCTTTTAGGTTTTAAAACTTTTTCTTAATAATTTCATATTTTTATGAAAACATAATACTTTTATTTGTCAATGCATGTCAACTTTGTTTTATATGTTTTATATTTCCCTCAACCCCTTGCTGCAAATGGACTTTCATTATCGTCCATTTGCGGCTCTCGGTGGGTCCCACAACTACCCAGGGGGTCCCACAACTAATTCCGGACATCGCCGATCGCGCTGATGTCCGGCATTAACCCTTTAGATGCGGCGATCAAACTTGAACCCCGCGTCTAAAATGAAAGTAAACATTGTCAGTTAGCTCAGTGGTGCTGTTTGGGACCGAACAGCTTGAAGGACGGGAGGAGGATCCCTACCTGCCTCCTCACTGTCCGATCGCTGAATGACTGCTCCATGCCTGAGATCCAGGCAGGAGCAGTCAAGTGGCGATAACACTGATAAAAGCCATGCTATTGCATGGCAGTGATCAGTGTAGGAAATCAGTGTGTGCAATGTTATAGTCCCCTGTGGGGAAAATAAAGTGTTAATAAATGTGATTTAACCCATTCCCTAATAAGTTTGAATCACCCCTCTTTTCCCATTAAAAAAAAATGTGTAAATAAAAATAAACATATGTGGTATGGCCGCATGCATAAATGTCTGAACTATAAAACGTTTAACACATTAAAAAAAATTCAGTCATATTTTTGGTCATATAGCATATTTTTGGTCCCTTTTTATACCATAAAAAATGAATAAAAAGTGATTTAAAAAGTCTGATCAAAACAAAAATACCATTTTAAATACCATTAAAAACTTCAGATCATGGTGCAAAAAATGAGCCCTCATACTGCCCCTTATACGGAAAAATTTAAAAAAGTTATAGGGGTCAGAAGAGGACATTTTTCATTATTAATTTTGGTGCATGTAGTTATAATTTTTTTTTGTAGTAAAATAAAATCAAACCTACCGTATTTTTTTTGCTCTATAGGACGCACCGGCGTGTAAGACAAACCCAATAAATAGATGCAAAATCTAAAAAAATAAAGATTCTGAACCCAATAGTGGTCTTCAACCTGCGGACCTCCAGATGTTGCAAAACTACAACTCCCAGCATGCCCGGACAGCCAACAGCTGTCCGGGCATGCTGGGAGTTGAAGTTTTGCAACATCTGGAGGTTCGCAGGTTGAAGATCACAGTATAGGAGGTAATACTCACGTGTCCCCGCCTCTCCGTACCCGTCACTGCTGCCCTGGATGTCGCTATATCGCTGTCGCTGTATCCCCGTCGCTCCGGAACATCTCTGCTGCCGGCTGGGTATCCTCGCTCTCCGTCGCCGCCATCACGTCATTACGCACGCCGACGCACGTGCGCGATGACGTGATGACGAGGAAGGAGAGCGCCAGCAATACAGGGGATCCCGGCACGGAGCAGATACCGAGGAGGCAGGTAAAGTCCCTCCCGGTGTCCTGTAAGCACTAACCTGGCTTTTCAGTCAGGCTGTTCGGGTCCGCCGCGGTGAAATCGCGGTGGTCCCGAACAGCCCGACTGAACAACTGGGTTAGTGTTATTTTCGCTTCAGACGCATCGGCGGTCAGTTTTGATCGCCGCGTCTGAAGGGTTAATACAGGACATCACCGCGATCGGTGATGTCCTGTATTAGCCGCGGGTCCCGGCCGTTGATGGCCGCAGGGACCGCCGCGATAGGGGTGTATTCGCCGCTCTGCTCCACGAGAGGTTTCTGTCCTCCCTGAGCTCGCCTTAGGACACCTGCGTTACGGTTTGACAGGTGTACCGCCCCAGTCAAACTCACCACCTGCGACTGTATATATAAACTTTTGCCCCCCCAGTTTTGGGGAAGAAAAAATGCGTCTTATACGGCAAAAAATACGGTATATAAATTGGGTATCCTTACGGCCATATGGACCTACAGAAATAACATAAGATGCATTTTTTAACATAAACTTCACTGCATAGAAACGGAAGCCACTAAAAATTAGTAGATTTTGTGGTGAAATTATTAATGGTATTACAAAGTAACATTGTTGGTGCAAAGAACAAGCCCTCATATGGATTTTTAGGTGGAAAATTGAAAGTGTTATGATTTTTTGAAGGTGAGGAGGAAAAAACTAAAGTGCAATAATGAAAAATCGCCAAAGAGGGAAGGGGTTAATGTAACAGTTTTTTTTTTTCAATGACATTATTTTAGCATATATATAATATATTAAGTTTTGTTAACTATTCGAAGAGAAAGTACTTAATAATAGCAAGTTTTTAGCATTTTTTTTTATTTCTGCACCATAAAAAAGAACATAACTTAATATAATAACATAATGTTTAGTATAACAAAGAATTATTGCATGTTATTAGTAAAATAACAAGTGATTTATTAAGATGTGCCTTTATTATACCATGACTGCTATGGCATCCCATGACTATGCTACAGGGGCTGTAAAGTTAGTGTAGTTCATAATATAGTGTCTGTACCGGTGTGTGACGGTTTCCTCACAATTCTTATGTGATTTTAACGTCAATATTTATTTTTAACAGCATACAAAATGACTGTTGTCTCAGGTTTTCCCCAGGTTGCAATGCGGCCAATACGTGACTCACTAGTCAGTTGATTACAAGGAGCCTGTCTGCTTCAATGGGTGGAGCAATTGCTTGGTGGGAGAGAGATCAATCTACAACTAATGCAACAGCTGTGGCACCCTGATTGAAAACCACAGGTCTTTTGAATGGATGCAGCTCATTCATGTTTCAATGGGTGGGTTGGCTGATGTGTGGGAGAGAGTAAAGTGAAATTATGGGATTTGTAAGCAAAAAAAAAAACTGAAACAGGAAATACAAGTTCACAAAAAGCATAGCCACAGTGTTATGGTAATCTCACAACATAGCCATGTAGCCCCAAGACAAGCGCAGATCTTTTCTAAGCACGCACTAAAATCATGCACGTACTAAAATCATCTTATTGCGGAAAACCCCTTTAAGTACACAATGAGTGCCTATGGGTAACAGAACCCCCCTCTATCTAACCATCTAGATGCAATAGTTCATATTGAGGTGGGTACCAATGGCATGAAAGATACCCAAAAAGACCTATGTAAAATGTGTACCACAGCAGAGACTCATTTAAAAACAATGAATCTTTAGGAAGGTCCCTAAATATCCCCATAGACCCTAAAACAAGTGTGGTGGAGGTGCAAGGAGACATCTAAAAATAACTGACTGTAATGTTATAGCGCCTTTGTATTTGGTTTATGTGTAATGTACAGTGGGATGAATCTGTCAGCCTCAAACATTTATAGTCACAGATGTAAGAAATGGATTCTTAGTCAAATGATTATGTGATATGATGTTTCATTGCAAAAAAGATAGAGAAAATCTGGAAGTAGTGTTATTTGCTAGGAATAGGTGAAAACATTATGCTTCCATTTGTCTTGGTTAGCTTAAATCAGTGAAATAAGTTCATGAAGTCTTCAGATAACTTTATCTATTTTATGTTATTCTGTTCGTTGGACAAGGTTTACAGATTATGCATTGTAATCTTGAACTGAGAATGCTTCTTATCTTTACAATATATGCACTTTTTAGGCTAAAATTTTTAGCCTAAAGTCTATCTGCGTGTTATACGCCGATAAGCCGCTGCAGTTCAATGATTTAAAGGGGGCGCTTTAAATTAATGAAGTGCAGCGGCTTTGCAGGTGCAGAGACCTGCCATCCCTACTGGCCTCTCTGCCCCTGCCTGTCCTGGAGTCTAGAGCCCTGCTGCCGGTCCTTCTCTCCCCCTGGCTATCGGTGCCGCTGCCCGTTCTCTCCCCCTGGCTATCGGTGCCACTGCCCATTCTCTCCCCCTGGATATCGGTGCCGGCACCGATGGTCAGGGGGAGAGAACGGACAGCGGCGCAGATAGCCAGCGGGAGATAAGCCCCCTGCCTTTCCTGGGGGCTTCTGCGGGGTCAGAAACAGTGTATCGGGGTATACGCATGCACACACACTCACCCTCATTTTACCAAGGATATTTGGGTAAAAAACTTTTTTTACCCAAATATCCTTGGTAAAATTAGGGTGCGTGTTATAGGCCGGTGCGTGGTATACCCCGATAAATACGGTATTAAAAGAAAAGTACCCACAACATTTTCTGTTAAAATTATATCTTTCAAAGCTCCTGAATACCGGTCAACTGGATTTCTACCTCTACATATTTTTTTTTTTTTACTAAATTTTTTTTTTCCAATGTTCATACATTTCATACATATATAAAAACATCCCAAAAAAATTATTTTAACATTTCGGGATTCATATTTGTTTATTTATTTCTCTCTTTACTCTCTCTTTTACCTATCCCAGATCTTATTTAACCTTAATGCTTGTTTCTTGTTACCCTTACAAGATAATATCACATATTTCATAATTTTATCCACCAAATTATACCAATGCCTAAGGCTTGGGACCTTCGAGGGCATCCAGACCCTCATAATCAATAACTTAGCACAAAAACTGTTTTCTTTAAAGAGCTCCTTGTTCCAGACTACCTTCTTGCATACCCAATAGCACCTGAAGGGGGGGGAGGGGGGAATAATTTTCCACCTGCAATCTTATTTTAATTTCACCAAGTATTTCCTGCCAAAATATATTAATATCCGAGCATGACCACATAATGTGAACAAAATCTGCTCCCTCTGCCCTACATCTGGGACACTTATCCTTTTTCCAGTGACCTATTTTCTTTACGCTTTCAAGAGTGAAATAAACACCATACAAAATTGTTTTACTGAAATAGCCTGTAAGAATTATTTATTGAAACAGTTTTAACATTCCATAATGCTGCTTTCCATTGTGCTTCCGTGATTGACCCCAATGAATCTTCCCATTTCTTTAACCCCTTAAGGACACATGACGTTCTCATACGTCTCCATTTCCGAGTCCTTAAGGACACATGACGTATGAGAACGTCATGTGTTTTACCGGCCCCCCGCAACCATCTGGAGCGGAGCCGGTCCCCGATGCCTGCTGAAATTGTTCAGCAGGCATCGGGGCATATCGCCCAGGGGGGTCATTATGACCCCCCATGTCGGCGATGGCCGCAGATCGCTGGACAATTCAGTCCAGCGATCTGCGGCGGATTCCGGGTCAATCGGGTCTCCAGTGACCCGGTGACCCGGAATTATTGGCTGATCGGGGCCGCAGAGCCAGCAGGGGTGAGGTGGCACTGGTGCCACCTCACGATCGCCCTGATTCGTCGGCCGGATTACCTTATGGGCATGCTGGGACTTGTAGTTTTGCAACAGCTGGAGGCACATTCTTTCTATGGAAAAGTGTACCTTCAGCTGTTGTGTAACTACAACTCCCAGCTTGCACAATCAGCTAAAGTGCATGCTGGGAGTTGTAGTGGTGCATCTGGTGGTTGCATAACTACAACTCCCAGCATGCCCGTTGGCTGTCGGTGACTGCTGAGAGTTGTAGTTTTGCAACAGCTGAAGGCACACTGAGTTAAGTAGTAAACCAGTGTGTCTCCAGCTGTTGCATAACTACAATCCCCAGCATCCCCAGCCAAAGTAGTATGCCTCCAGCTGTTGCATAACTACAACACCCAGCATGCCCTTCCGCTGTCCGTACATGCTGGGGGTTGTAGCTTTTGCAACAGCTGAAGGCACACTGGTTGCAAAACACTGAGTTTGTTACCAAACTCGGTGTTTCACAACCAGTGTGCCTCCAGCTGTTGCAAAACTACAACTCCCAGCATGCACTGATAGACCGTACATGCTGGGAGTTGTAGTTTTGCAACAGCTGGATGTTCCCCCCCCAATGTGAACGTACAGGGTACACTCACATGGGCGGAGGATTACAGTTAGTATCCGGCTGCAAGTTTGAGGTGCGGCAAAATTTCTGCCGCAGCTCAAACTGCCAGCGAGAAACTACTGTGAACCCCCCGCCCGTGTGACTGTACCCTAAAAACACTACACTACACTAACACACAATAAAATAAAAAGTAAAAAACACTACATATACACATACCCCTATACAACCCCCCTCCCCTCCCCAATAAAAATGAAAAACGTCTGGTACGCCACTGTTTCCAAAACGGAGCCTCCAACGGTTGCAAAACTACAACTCCCAGCATGCACTGATAGACCGTACATGCTGGGAGTTTATAGTTTTGCAACAGCTGGATGTTCCCCCCCCCCAATGTGAACGTACAGGGTACACTCACATGGTCGGAGGATTACAGTAAGTATCCGGCTGCAAGTTTGAGCTGCGTCAAATTTTCTGCCGTAGCTCAAACTGCCAGCGAGAAACTACTTTGAACCCCCGCCCGTGCGACTGTACCCTAAAAACACTACACTACACTAACACAAAATAAAATAAAAAGTAAAAAACACTACATATACACATACCCCTATACAACCCCCCTCCCCAATAAAAATGAAAAACGTCCGGTACGCCACTGTTTCCAAAACGGAGCCTCCAGCTGTTGCAAAACAACTACTCCCAGTATTGCCAGATAGCCGTTGACTGTCCAGGCATGCTGGGAGTTTTACAACAGCTGGAGGCACCCTGTTTGGGAATCACTGGCGTAGAATACCCCTATGTCCACCCCTATGCAAGTCCCTAATTTAGGCCTCAAATGCGCATGGCGCTCTCACTTTGGAGCCCTGTCGTATTTCAAGGCAACAGTTTAGGGCCACATATGGGGTATCGCCGTACTCGGGAGAAATTGGGCTTCAAATTTTGGGGGGTATTTTCTGCTATTACCCTTTTAAAAATGTAAAATTTTTGGGAAAACAAGCATTTTAGGTAAAAAAAATATATATTTTTTTACATATGCAAAAGTCGTGAAACACCTGTAGGGTATTAAGGTTTAAATTACCCCTTGTTACGTTCCCCGAGGGGTCTAGTTTCCAAAATGGTATGCCATGTGGTTTTGTTTTGCTGTCCTGGCACCATAGGGGCTTCCTAAATGCGGCATGCCCCCAGAGCAAAATTCGCTTTCAAAAAGCCAAATGTGACTCCTTCTCTTCTGAGATCTGTAGTGCGCCAGCAGAGCACTTTTCACACCCATATGGGGTGTTTTCTGAATCGGGAGAAATTGGGCTTCAAATTTTGGGGGGTATTTTCTGCTATTACCCTTTTTAAAATTGTAAAAATTTTGGGAAACCAAGCATTTTAGGTAAAAAAAATATATATTTTTTTACATATGCAAAAGTCGTGAAACACCTGTAGGGTATTAAGGTTCACATTACCCCTTGTTACGTTCCCCGAGGGGTCTAGTTTCCAAAATGGTATGCCATGTGTTTTTTTTTTGCTGTTCTGGCACCATAGGGGCTTCCTAAATGCGGCATGCCCCCAGAGCAAAATTTGCTTTCAAAAAGCCAAATGTTACTCCTTCTCTTCTGAGACCTGTAGTGCGCCAGCAGAGCACTTTTCACCCCCATATCGGGTGTTTTCTGAATCGGGAGAAATTGGGCTTCAAATTTTGGGGGGTATTTTCCGCTATTACCCTTTTTAAAAATGTAAACATTTTGGGAAAACAAGCATTTTAGGTAAAAAATAATTTTTTTTTTTTTACATATGTAAAAGTCGTGAAACACCTGTAGGGCATTAAGGTTCACGTTACCCCTTGTTACGTTCCCCGAGGGGTCTAGTTTCCAAAATGGTATGCCATGTGTTTTTTTTTTGCTGTTCTGGCACCATAGGGGCTTCCTAAATGCGGCATGCCCCCAGAGCAAAATTTGCTTTCAAAAAGCCAAATGTGACTCCTTCTCTTCTGAGACCTGTAGTGCACCAGCAGAGCACTTTTCACCCCCATGCGAGGTGTTTTCTGTATCGGGAGAAATTGGGCTTCAAATTTTGGGGGGTATTTTCTGCTATTACCCTTTTTAAAAATGTAAAATTTTTGGGAAACCAAGCATTTTAGGTAAAAAAAATATATATTTTTTTTACATATGCAAAAGTCGTGAATCACCTGTGGGGTATTAAGGTTCACTTTACCCCTTGTTACGTTCCCTGAGGTGTCTAGTTTCCAAAATGGTATGCCATGTGTTTTTTTTTGCTGTCCTGGCACCATAGGGGCTTCCTAAATGCGGCATGCCCCCCAAAAACCATTTGTCGCTCCTTCCCTTCTGAGCCCTCTACTGCGCCCGCCGAACAATTAACATAGACATATGAGGTATGTGCTTACTCGAGAGAAATTGGGTTTCAAATACAAGTAAAAAATTTCTCCTTTTTATCCCTTGCAAAAATTCAAAAATTGGGTCTACAAGAACACGCGAGTGTAAAAAAATGAAGATTTTGAATTTTCTCCTTCACTTTGCTGCTATTCCTGTGAAACACCTAAAGGGTTAATACACTTACTGAATGTTTTTTTTGAATACTTTAGGGGGTGTAGTTTTTATAATGGGGTCTTTTATGGGGTATTTCTAATATGAAGACCCTTCAAATCCACTTCAAAACTGAACTGGTCCCTGAAAAATAGCGAGTTTGAAAATTTTGTGAAAAATTTCAAAATTGCTACTGAACTTTGAAGCCCTCTGATGTCTTCCAAAAGTAAAAACTCATAAATTTTATGATGCAAACATAAAGTAGACATATTGTATATGTGAACCCAAAAAAAATATATTTTGAATATCAATTTTCCTTACAAGCAGAGAGCTTCAAATTTAGAAAAATGCAAAATTTTCATTTTTTTCATCAAATTTTGGGATTTTTCACCAAGAAAGGATGCAAGTTACCATAAAATTTTACCACTAAGTTAAAGTAGAATATGTCACAAAAAAACAATCTCGGAATCAGAATGATAACTAAAAGCATTCCAGAGTTATTAATGTTTAAAGTGACAGTGGTCAGAATTGCAAAAAATGCTCCGGTCCTTAAGGTATAAAATGGCCTGGTCCTTAAGGGGTTAAACCTAAATTTTAAATTTTTGATGACTTCAAACCAAAGTATTTTATATAATCTAACCATACTTTTATTACCCGAACCTTCAAATGTTCTTAAATCATCAAATATGGTATGGTATTTAACCTGTTAAGGACCAAGGACGTACGGGTACGTCCGGATACCTTTCCCTTTCTATAACATAGCGGGACCCGTGGCTAATAGCGCGCAGCACTGATCTATTAATCCATTAGATGCGGCATTCAAAGTTGAACGATGCATCTAAAGTGAAAGTAAATCACTGCCGGTTAGCTCAGGGGGCTGTTCGGGATCACCGAGGTGAAATTGCGGCGTCCCGAACAGCTATAGGACACGAGGAGGGTCTCCTACCTGCCTCCTGGTGTCAGATCGCTGAATGACTGCTCAGTGCCTGAGATCCAGGCATGAATCATTGATCACTGGTTTCCTATGAGAAACCAGTGATCAATGTAAAAGATCAGTGTGTGCAGTGTTATAGCCTCCTATGGGAGCTATAACATTGCAAAAAAAAAAAAAGTGTCACGCCCCCTCCATAGGCTTGCATTGAGGGGGCGGAGTGTGATGTCACATGGGGCGGAGCCTTGACGTCACTATGCTCCGTCCCTGTGATTGCCAGTAATCAGAGGGCTGATTTTAACGGGGTGCGGCGTGGAAGATCACGGGGGTCCCCAGCAGTGGGACCCCCGCGATCAGGCATCTTATCCCCTATCCTTTGGATAGGGGATAAGATGTCTTAGCACCGGAGTACCCCTTTAAATACTAAAGAAGAGAGAGAGAGAGATAGAGAGAGAGAGAGAGAGAAAAAACAGCCCCCCATACTCCTCCCCCCTCCTGGGTGTCTTTCTGAGGACGCTGTCATGCCCCCTCCCATAGACTTGCATAGCGGGGGCGGGGTGTGATGTCACACGGGGGTGGAGTCGTGATATCACGATACTCCGGCCCTGTGGTCGTCACACGGCAGATTCTGAGCTGGCAGCACGGCGAGCAGCTCCCCGAGGTGGGTGGTGAATGTAAGATTGCAAGGGTCCCCAGCGGCGGGTCCCCCGTGGTCAGACATCTAATCCCCTATCCTTTGGATAGGGGATAAGATGTCTTAGGGCCGGAGTACCCCTTTAAGATTTTTTTTAATAAAGTTATTTACAAATCTGTTTAAGTTTCTGGAGCCAGTTAACACATATATATATATATATATATATATATATATATATATATATATATATAAATGTTTTTTTCCTGGATAACCCTTTTAAGATTTGCAGAGATTTCTACAGATTTGCACGGAAAAAAAAAAAAAGTTTGTGTGGTTAGATTTGACATTTGTGTCAGTGTTGATGCTAATAAATTGGTAAAGTAAACAAAAAAAGGCTTTATTTATATAACGATCTTTGGGTGTCCACTCATATATCAAACTCAGTTACTGCTCCTCTGCACTGAGCTTGATTGACAGCTGTAAAAAGCCTCACTGAAAGCTGCAAAAGGCCTCACTGAAAGATGCATAGAGCCTCCTTGAAAGGTGCACAGAGCTTGAGGTCTTCTATTCATCACAGCACTGTGTGAGGGCAAAAGTGGTCCCCCAGCAGGCTTCAGTGATGTCATGCCTGCTGGGAATTGCCTAAGCGTAGTCAGCTAGTGACTACATTAGAGTAATTTCCCGAGCATACACAAGTTTTAAATCAGACTGGGAAACGCGGATAAAACATAGTAACATAGTTAATAAGGTTGAAAAAAGACTAGAGTCCAACCTATATCAACCTATAGGTTGGACTCTAGTTCAACCTATATCCCTACTGAGTCCCTACTGAGTTGATCCAGAATTAATCCCTGGATCAACGTTCTGTCCTTATAAATCTAGTATACATAACCATCAATATTATTACTCTCCAAAAAGGCATCCAGACCCCTTTTGAATTATTTTACAGAGTTCCCCATAACCACCTCCTTTGGCAGAGAGTTCCATAGTCTTACTGCTCTTACAGTAAAGAATAGTGTTGCTCGCGAATATTCGCAATGCAAATTTTATTCGCGAATATCGCATATTCGCGAATTCACGAATATTCGCGAATATAGCACTATATATTCGTAATTACGAATAATCTTTTTTATTTTATTTTTTTTTTCACAGTACACATCACAGTGATCATCCCTCTCTGCTTCCATCTTGTGTGGTGTAAATAAGGCTCTAATACTACTGTGTGAGACTGGCATGCAAATTTTTGCATGCGCGAATTTTCGCATATGCGAAAATAAAACGCGAATATTACGAATATGCAAATTCAGCGAATATATGAGGAATATTCATCCATATATTCGCGAAATATCGAAAATTCGAATATGGCCTATGCCGCTCAACACTAGTAAAGAACCCCAGTCTGTGCTTGTGTAGAAACCTTCTTTCCTCAAGACGTGGGTCCTGGGTATAAATAGACAATGGGATAGATCTCTGTACAGTCCCCTGATATATTTATACATATGGGCCACATAAAAGATTGGTGCATAAACCTTCTTTTTTCTAAACTAAATAACCCCAATCCTGATAATCTTTCTGGGTACTGTAGTCCTCCCATTCCCCGTATTGCCCTGGTTGCTCGTCTTTGAACCCTCTCCAGCTCCACTATATCTTTCTTGTACACTGTTGCCCAGTACTGTACACAGTATTCTATGTGTGGTCTGACTAGTGATTTGTACAGTGATAGAATGATTTCCTTGTCATGGGCATCTATGCCCCTATTGATGCACCCCATGATTTTATTTGCCTTGGCAGCAGCTGCCCGACATTGGTCACTACAGCTAAATTTACTGTTAACTAACTTTTCTTCCCCATGTGCATTACCTTACATTTATCAGTGTTGAACCTCATCTGCCACTTCTCAGCCCAAACCTCCAACATATACAGATCCATTTGTAACAATGCACTGTCCTCTATAGTGTTTACCGCTTTACAGAGTTTAGTATCATCTGCAAAGGTTGCTACTTTACTATTCAACCCCTCTACAAAGTTATTAATGAATATATTAAATAGAACAGGACCCAAGACGGACCCCTGTGGTACCCCACTAGTAACAGTCATCCAATAAGAATAAGTACCATTAATAACCACCCTCTGTTTCCTATCACTGAGCCAGTTACTTACCCACTTACACACATTCTCCCCCAGCCCCATCCTTCTCATTTTATGCACCAACCTTTTATGTGGCATCATATCAAATGCTTTGGAAAAATCCAGATATACGACATCCAGTGATTCCTCCTGGTCCAGTCTGGAGCTCACCTCCTCATAAAAGCTGATCAGGTTAGTTTGACAGGACCAATCCCTCATAAAGCCATGCTGATATGGGGTCATACATTTATTTTTATCAAGATACTCCAAAATAGCATGCCTTAGAAAACCCTCACACAATTTACATACAACAGAGGTTAAACTAACAGTTCTATAATGCCCGGGTCACCTTTTCACCCCTTTTTAAATATTGGCACTACATTTGCCAAGCGCCAGTCCTAGGGAACAGTCCCTGTCACTATAGAGTCCTTGAATATTAAAAATAGGGGTCTGTCTATTACATTACTTAATTTCTTTACAACACGGGGGTGAATGCCACCTGGACCAGATATTTTGGGAAAATGACCCAAACATAGTCACTCGCTGAATATGGTTGGGACATTGAAAAGAATGGGGTTTTGTGCCTGTCCGAGCACTGACATGACGGCATGTCATTTTGACATTTTCCTGATGTAGCCGCACAAATCGTGTAAACCTAGCCTTAGAGATGAGTTAAGAATGTACATGTCTGTATTTTCACAATGTTTTCTCACATAACCATGTAATATGTTACATTAGCAGAAGAGAACAAAGGCATCAAATACATTTTAAATAGCAAAGAATTCCAGAGGAAACTTCAGAAAAGTACTTCACAGGAGCTATGTGAAGTCATATAAGAACACCATTAGCATAATGTATATTTATACTACATTTATCTGGTGGCTAACATATTTACAACACATCAGTTCTAGTTCTTGTCCTAGCCTTATTGGAAACTATGTATTAGCTCATGCTAAGAACAATTTTCTAAACAATAAGCTAAACCCTATATTCTTTTTCCTTTGTTCAGCACTGTTCAGATGCTAAATGCAGGAGAGGTCTTTATTGCTGTAAACTGTCATTATGGTTTCCAGTTCACCTTGGATATTATTTTATACCAGAGGCTCAAACCTTAATGTTATTTCTTTGTGCGGTGACATTGTGAGATGTTGTGCTGAGTGTGCAGAGCATATTATGTGTCAACTAGACTTTGAGGCAAAAGATTAAAATTGCAGAAAATTTTAATCTAATGATAGGTCCACACTAAGCAGTGACATTTACATTGAGGAGTGTCATAGTACAATTAGATATAATCAACAATGTTGTATCCAAATCCTAATAGTGTGAAATTGCACAGTTCAATACAAATTATATGTTTCTATGTTTGTATCAACTGTCATTTTAAACTCTATTGATCTTGCTAAATACACAATGCTATACATAAATGATGCCACCTAAGTACAATTACTGCACCCTATTAAACACTTAACAATATAACGTTGTGGTAAATCATCTAAACGTCAACAACAACATAATGGAGAAAAGTTTTATTCTAATACTAGAGTTCCCGGTGTTGCTTGTTCTTTTTTTCCTACTTAATCTTCGTGTGGGAGGAAAAGCAACATAGGACAAAGTGCTTGTCCTCTTATCCTGTCCTCATATTCCAACCTCATATCCCGTCCTCATATCCTGTCCTCATAACCTGTTCTTATATCCCATCCTCATATCTCGAACTCATATCCCACCTCATGTATCCTCATCATATCCCGTCCTCATTAGTGTTGGGCACGAATATTCGCATTTCAAATTTTTATATATATTCACTATATATTCGAAATTACGAATATTCACTTTTTTCCGCATATGTGCATATTCCTTCTTTTTACTTGTGGCCCAATTAGAATGATGCAAATACACTTGTCAGAGCTTATCAACAATATCCCTAGCAACCAATGGTAAAGTTGCCTACCCCTCACTGTTTTCTTCCTTGAATATGTGAAAACGAATACGTGAAATTCGTGAACATAGGATGAATATTTGTCTATATATTAATGAAATGTCGCAAATTCAAATGTGGCCAATGCCGCTCATCACTAGTTGTCATATTCTGTCATCATATCCTGACCACATATCCTGTCCTCCTCTCCCGACCTCATATCCTGTCTTCATATCTCATCCTCATATCCTATCCTCAGGTGGGCCTGAGTTGTGATGAAGAGATTGTAGGCCGCAAAAATGAGGTGTGGTTAAGTGGGCGTGACTTGCAAAATGGATAGAAAATAAAAAGGGTGTTGCTTAAATGGTGAGTGTGGCTTTGCAAGATGGGGTGTTGCATGGGGGAGGGGTGTGGCCGAACTTACGCACTCACCAGGAGATGCAGAGCAGAGCTTGTAAAGTAAGGTACTGGAAGTCCTATATACTTGCATGGGACTTAAGACAAAAACCCCATCCTTCACGTAAAGGAGTAAGTAAGGGCAAATTTAACTATCATATATTTTTATCTGACATAAAAGTAACATGTGTACTAAGTTTCATCAAAATATCTCCAGGCATTTGGAAGTTAGGCTGAAACATACATTTCCCATAGACCTGTATGGAACTTTAAACAAAAACCCTGACCCTAGCAAATAGGGGTGGGTTAGGGATAATTTATCTATCCTGTGTTTGTAGTTGACATATAGGTAACATGTGTACCAATTTTTTTATATGGACAATGGACAATGTATGCCACTGTACAGCATACAGTGGCATACATCCAGCCATTATGTTTAGGACACAGGCTAATGAATACACCAGACATAAGGTGAAAATGCAATGTTAACAGAAGGTAATGCTGACATCCAGATAATTAACATATATTTCAACTTTAAATAAAATTCCACAGTTGAACTGCAAAATAAGTTTGAATAGCATTAATTTAATTTTTTTTTGTTTTTTTTTATTATAAATTTTACATAATTTAATTTAATAAGTGGTCATTGATATGCATAGCTGCTTTTAAAGTTTAGCTAGTTTTGTTCGGACCAGACAACAATTTAGCTCCATTCCACTGTTTGAGATGTGAGATGACAGGTTGGTTCTATATAAATAACTCATCTAACCTTCCACAATGAAACACACTCAGGAATTCAGAATACACCAGAATTCTAAATTCACCTCCCCGGACAGCTACTAAAACATCATGTTATAAAGGATTTGTAAACAAAAAGAAAAGCAAATAACTAAAGAAATTGTCTACAGCTAAATATTGCAACAATGTAATTGAAGTGGTGTTGTTCTTTAAATAACTGGATGTCCCTCTGATTAAATATAAAATTTTACCATAGAAAAGCTACAAAAATTGTGCAAAAAAATAAATAAAAATTATTTATATAAACTGTGTTTATTTGAAAATCTGAAGTGTAAAAAGGAAGAATACCACATGTAAACATTCTATTATGTATATCAAGTTTAACCATTTGCAGACTGTCAAATCAATAAAAACACCATATTAATCTGCAATAGACCATTTAAGGACATTCCTGCATGTCCTTGCAAAGTCTGCAGTGGCACAGAAATTGTGCAGCTGCAAGAAAGGAGAGCTGGCTGCCAGCCACAGAAATAAAGCACATGTAACACTCAACGAGTGCAGTGTTCACAAAACAGTAAGCAGCCATAAGGCTTCCTGTCCCGGCGATCATGTGATCACCAGGCGTCAGGTAGCTGCAGAAGTTTTTGGGTCTTAGCAGACCCAAAAACTTGGAAGAAAGTGTCAGAGGGTAATTTTCCTCCTGTAATAAGGGCTGATCTGTTACAGGGCAAATCAATAATAATAATAATTATTATTATTATAATAATAAAGATGATAATAATACCGTATATACTCGAGTATAAGCCGACCCGTATATAAGCCGAGGCCCCTAATTTCACCCCAAAATCCCAGGAAACGTTATTGACTCGAGTATAAGCCTAGGGTGGGAAATACATCATCCCCCCTATCATCATCCAGACCCCCGTCATTAACACCCTCATCATCATCACCCTGTCATCATCCCCTCTTCATCATCACCGCCTGTCATCATCCCCCCTTCATCATTACCGCCTGTCATCATCCCACACACCCCCCTTCATCATCCCCTTGTCATCATCCCACACCCCTCCTTCATCATCCCCTTGTCATCATCCCCTTGTCATCATCCCACACCCCCCTTCATCATCCCCTTGTCAAAATCCCCTTGTCATCATCCCACACCCCCCCTTCATCATCCCCTTGTCATCATCCCCTTGTCATCATCCCACACCCCCCCTTCATCATCCCCTTGTCATCATCCCCTTGTCATCATCCCCACCCCCTTCATCATCCCCTTGTCATCATCCCCTTGTCATCATCCCCACCCCCCTTCATCATCCCCTTGTCTTCATCCCCTTGTCATCATCCCCTTGTCATCATCCCCACCCCCCTTCATCATCCCCTTGTCATCATCCTCTTGTCATCATCCCACCCCCCCTACATCATACCCCTGTCATCATCCCCAACCCACCCCCTTCATCATCCCCTTGTCATAATCCCACCCACCCCTTCATCATCCCCTTGTCATCATCCCACACCCCCCTTCATCATCCCCTTGTCATCATCACCACATGTCATCATCATCACCCCCCCCTTCATCATCACCGCTTGTCAATGTCTGATACAGTGGTCTTCAACCTGCGGACCTCCAGATGTTTCAAAACTACAACTCCCAGCAACTCCCGGCTGTCCGGGCTTTCTGGGAGTTGTAGTTTTGAAACCTCTGGAGGTCCGCAGGTTGAAGACCACTGCGGCCTTCAACATCATCCAGCCCCCTCTCACCCCCTTTAGTTCTGTACTCACCTCCGCTCGGCGGGACGATAGGGTGCGCTGGTCCGGTGCTGCAGGACTGTCCGGTGGGGAGGTCGTCCGGTGGGATAGTCGTTCCGGGCTGCCATCTTCGCCGGGGGGCCTCTTCTCCGCGCTTCGGGCCCGGAATAGAGGCGTTGCCTTGACAATGACGCAGAGGGACGTTTGTAGTGAACGTCCCTCTGCATCGTCGTAAAGGCAACATGATTATTCCGGGGCCGGGCCCAAAGTGCGGAGAAGAGGCAGCCCGAAACGACTATCCCACCGGACGACCTCCCCACCGGACAGTCCTGCAGCATCGGACCAGCGCACCCTAACATCCCGCCGAGCAGAGGTGAGTACAGAACTAAAGGGGGTGAGAGGGGGGGCTGGATGATGTCAAAGGCTGCAGTGGTCTTCAACCTGCAGACCTCCAGAGGTTTCCAAACTACAACTCCCACCAAGCCCGGACAGGCCCGGGCTTGCTGGGAGTTGTAGTTTTGAAACCTCTGGAGGTCCGCAGGTTGAAGACCACTGAGGGCAGAGAGTTCACTCGAGTATAAGCCGAGGGGGGTGTTTTCAGCACGAAAAATTGTGCTGAAAAACTCGGCTTATACTCGAGTATATACGGTAATAATAATAATAATAATAATAATAATAATAATTATTATTATTATTATTATAATAGTATTGCTACATTAAAATGCCCCCAAAGGCCTTTAATGACCTTATCTGGGCACAAAGTATAAAATCTTTTAAATGAATAAATACATAAATAAATAAATAAATAAATCCAAAATTAAACAGCCCAAACCACAGCTTGCTCCGCCTCATTTATACACCTAAAGAAGAAACTATTTAAAATACACTTATTGCCTTTAATTTTATGTGTTCCCTCAATATCACAAAAAATAAAGTGTATTAATAAAAACAAGCACAAAATTAAGTCTATCACATTAAAAAGGATGCTGAATTATTTGGATAACTGAACAAGGAAAAATATAATAGCTTTCAAATACAAGTTGAAACAAACCTGAAAATATGCCTAGTCATGCAGGAGGGGAAAGCGTTCTGGTCTAGAAATGGTTAAGAAGGTAAAGAAACTTTTTAACAAACTATCCCAAAATTGTCACTTGCCAATGTGTAATTTTAGGCATTTTATATAATGTAATTCTGACTGGCTATCCAGCAGTAAACATTATTAATGCTACCATGGCAGTTCTGCTCTTGAGAACTGAGAACAGTATGGCACATAGAAACTAAAACATTGCTTGTTATAATGCACGACAGCTTTAGCTATGATATATCTGGCATTTATGGTTTTAGTATACAGTATATATGTTTGTTTTAGTGATCAAAGTGATTCATCTGTATTCAGAACCAGCAAGATAGTCTTAACCATGGACACCCTTTGTAAACTTATGTATGACTAAGTCAATGAAACACACTGGGATCTGACATTATTTTTCTTTTTATGTACAGTATTTCCATCCCCTCACTTTCTCATTAGAGGTTTTCACATTATTTTCTTACATTTTAAAGTAACGGCGATATCCTACTGATGCAGGTAATGGATTTTTCTCTACTGAATGCCACCTTTTAAAACAATTTCGATTTCTGTGAAAAGTCCTTCAGAGCACTAAAAATCACTTGTCATTTATAGTTTACACTTTCTGTTGGTAATTGAAATTGGGTGTGGGGGCATCATAAAAACATTACTATCTTATCAGATGATAACCTGAGTTATCAACTTAGAATGTATTATAAGAACCTATACAAGAACAACATAAATAATTACAAAATAACACAAGTAGCACGGCACTGCTCTCACTGATGGACTCGATGTGGTATAAGTAGATATATGTAGATGAGGGTGGTAGTGCTCTGGTCAGGCAACAGACTCCGTTTCACACGGACCACCGTGCTTCCTCCAGCCATGGCCGGAGGAAGCACGGTGGTCCGTGCGAAATGGAGTCTGTTGCCTGTTTATCCCCCCACTGCACATCCCGATCGCCCAAGTGTGTATTTGTCTATGATTTGCTAATGCAAATAAAGAAGAAGAGAATAGTGGTGAGTCTGCCGGTCGGATCTTTTTTCTTCATATTCTTCAACATAAATAATTAAGTTGTATACAATAAAAATCAATACATCAACCTACACATAAACAATGTTCATTACCTTATATTTTGAAAGTTCATACAATTACGCATGTTGTGATACCAAATAGGTTTATTAAAAAAACACTTTTTGGGGGTAATATGGGAAAAAGTGGTGTTTTCATTTTTTGGGGGGGGGAGGGAATTTTTCACATTTTAAAACTTTTCTTTACACGTTTCATGTCCCCATAAGTGACTATTTATAGCAATAATTTTATTGCCAATACTGTTCAGTGCTATGCATAGCCGTAGCACTGATCAGTTTTATCGGCAATCTTCTGCTGTGGTCTGCTCGATGTCCTACCAGAGCAAAAGACCCCAGGAGAGCATCGGAGGCAGGTGAAGGGACCTCCAGCAACCATTTTGGATGATTGGATCTCTGCGGCAGCTCCCTAGGCGATAAAATCATCCTATAATAATGCTCACATTGCCGCAGATGCTGTGATCTGAATTGATCATGGCATCTGAGGGGTTAATGGTGGACAGTAGCATGATCGCTGATGTCCGCCATTACCGGTGGGTCCATCGCAGCTGATGCGAGCACATAAACAGGACGTAGATGTACATCCTGGTGCAATAAGTACCACCACATCAGGGCATACATTTAGGTCCATTGTCCCAAAGGGGTTAATCTAACTGACTGGGACAATGTCCTCTGAAACAAGAGTAAAGATATTAAATTAGATATTTGAAAAAACATTTCAATTTTTTTGTAAGGGCTACATATGGGAAAAAGGAAAAAACCAAGGTGGATAAATAAAAAATATAAAGGGGCATTAAATTGCAAAAATAAAACATTAAGCCACTAGAACTAGAAGGCAGTAAAAAGAGAAGAAAAAATAAGGACAAAAATAAATTATATATAAAACTAACTCGAAAATATTCTAAATAGTTAATAAAAGGTTAAAACTAAAAAGTGTTGGCCCTTTAAAAATGTATGAAAAAGGAATTCCAGAGGATGAAGAGGAGAAAGTGAATGTATTAAACATTTTTCTCTACTGTATTCACGGAGGAAAATGAAATGTCAGGTAAAATGCAGAGGGATAAGGTAAACTCTCCACTAAATGTCACCTGTCTAATCCTGGAAGAAGTGCAGTGCCACCTTAAAAGATTAAAATAGACAAATTACCTGGTCCAGATAGCATTCATTCCATGTTCTAAGGGAATGAAATAATGTTATAGACTGACCCTTATTTCTTTTATGGACTCAATAGTGACAGGGACTATTACATAGGGCTTGTGTACAACAAATGTGGTGCACATACTCATTAAAGGGTAAAAATTTATTAGCTTTGAAACTAAAGGTCTGTAACTTTAACCTCTAATGTAGGTATAATGTTTAAAGGTTTTCAAACTGAATCCATGATATCTAATGAAAATAAACATATAGCCCCATATCAGCATGAGTTTATGAGAGATCAACTTCTATAAGGAGGTACGTTCTACACTTGACATGAGTTTTTGGTTGTCTTACATCCAATCTTCCCAAACCTACTGTGCCACATAAAAGGTTGGCGCATAAAATGAGCATGTTTTGTCTACAAAAAAGGGGTGTAAGTTGGAAAATGCTTATGTATAGAAAATTGCAAACTGATCGTATATCGGACCACCAGAAAAAGAAAAGAAAGTGCCTACCATGTAAAGTTGTTGAGCTAGGATTTTTTTCAAGAAAAATGGCTGAAAACTCATAGACCATGAATCATAGTAACATAGTAACATAGTTCATAAGGTTGCAAAAAGACCAAAGTCCATAAAGTTCAACCTATAACCCTAATGAGTCCCTACTGAGTTGGATCCTTTTAATCTCAATTTGTACATACCCACAATACTCTATGGAGACCAGAGGCTCGGTGACTTAGCATTTGTCTCTCTCGCTATTTAGATTGGCTTCTTAGATCTATGTTGAAAGCTTTGTCAATGCATCTGTTGGATGCTAAAAATTTTCTTAAAACATTGAACAATGACATTAACATGGACTTTGCAGATCTTTATGGCGGCCATAAGGTGGAATTCTTAGATGTGAGCATTTTAAAGGAACATAGGGGATTGCAGACAGAAGGGTATTAAAAACCTGCAAAAAAACTCTCCTCTACTTTAATAGTTATCATTCACCTAATTTCAAGCCTTCATTGCCATATAGCCAGTTCCTACAATTACATAGGATCAAGAGCAAATATTCCAGCTACTTAGATCTACTTAGACCATCCACATTCTATCAAAACGGTACAGGATGTTGTAAAATAATTTCACATATGCGGACAGTGCACAATGGGAATACTTCAGAACTTACCTTTACTGTCCGTGAACATGTTAAGGGGGTACTCTGGTTGAAAACAATCTTTTTAAATCCAACTGGTGCCACAAAGTTAAACCAATTTGTATATGACTTCTATTAAAAAATCCCTTCAGTATGCTTATCAGCTGCTGTATGTTCCACAGGAAGTTTTTTTTTTCTTTTTGAACTTCTTTTCCGTCTGAAAACAGTGCTCTCTGCTGACACCTCTGTTCATGTCAGGATCTGTCCAGAGTAGGAGCAAATCCCCAAAGCAAACCTGTCCTGCTCTGGACAGTTCCTGACACGGACAGAGGTGTCAGCAAGAGCACTGTGGTCAGAAAAGAAATTCAAAAAGAAAAGAACTTCCTCTGTAGTATACAGCAGCTGATAAGTGTGGGAGGGGGTACTCCCATGGAAACCTTTTTTTATTTATTTTTTTTAAATTAACTGGTGCCAGAAAGTTAAACAAATTTGTAAATCACTTCTATTATTTTTTTTTTAATCCTTCCAGTACTTTTTAGGGGCTGTATACTAAAGAGAAATCCAAAAATGAAATGCATTTCCTCTGATGTCATGACCACAGTGCTCTCTGCTGGCCTCTGCTATAAGGAACTGTCCAGAGCAGGAGAAAATTCCCATAGCAAACACATGCTGCTCTGGACAGTTCCTAAAATGGACAGCAGAGGTCAGCAGAGAGCACTGTGGTCATGACATCAGAGAAAATGCATTTTGTTTTTGGATTTCTCTTTAGTATACAGCTGCTAAAAAGTACTGGAAGGATTAAGATTTTTTAATAGAAGTGATTTACAAATCTGTTTAACTTTCTGGCACCAGTTGATTTAAAAAAAAAGTTTTCCACAAGAGTACCCCTTTAAGGACCCGGGGTTTTTCTGTTTTTGCATTTTCGTTTTTACTCCTTACCTTTAAAAAATCCTAAGTCTTTCAATTTTGCACCTAAAAATCCATATGATGGCTTCTTTTTTTGCGCCACCAATTCAACTTTGTAATGACGTCAGTCATTTTACCCAAAAATCTAAGGCGAAACAGAAAAAAAAATCACTGTGTGACAAAATAGAAAAAAAATCGCCATTTTGTAACTTTTGGGGGCTTCCATTTCTATACAGTACATTTTTCGGTAAAAATGACACCTTATCATTATTCTGTAGGTCCATACAATTAAAATGATACCCTACTTAAAGGTTTGATTTTGTCGTACTTCTGGAAAAAATCATAACTGCATGCAGGAAAATTTCTACTTTTAAAATGGTCATCTTCTGACCTCTATAATTTTTTTTATTTTTCCGCGTATGGGGCGGTATGAGGGCTCATTTTTTGTGACGTGATCTGACGTTTTTATCAGTACCATTTTTGTATTGATAGGACTTATTCATCATTTTTTGATGATATAAAAAGTGACCAAAAATACACTATTTTGGAATTTTTTTGCGCGTATGCCATTGACCGTGCGGTTTAATTAACAATATATATTTTTATAATTCAGACATTTCCGCACACGGCAATATCACATATATTTATTTTATTGACACTGTTTTTTTTATTGAAATGGAGAAAGGGGGGTGATTCAAACTTTTATTAGGTAAGGGGTTAAAGGATCTTTATTCACTTTTTTTTTGCAGTGTTATAGCTCCCATAGGGGGCTATAACACTGCACACACTGATCTTTTACATTGATCAATGCTTTCTCATAGGAAACCATTGATCAATGATTCTGCCGCTTGACTGCTCATGCCTGGATCTCAGGCACTGAGCAGTCATTCGGCGATCAGACACCAGAAGGCAAGGTAAGGGACCCTCCTGCTGTCTCACAGCTGTTCGGGATGCCGCAATTTTGCAGCAGACATCCCAAACAGCCCCCTGAGCTAACCAGCAATGATTTACTTTCCCTTTAGATGCGGTGTTCAACTTTGAAAGCCGCATCTAAAGGGTTAATAGCGCGCGGCACTGCAATCAGTGCTGCGCGCACTTAGCCACAAGTCCCATGCCGCGGCCCCGCATTATAGAACGGGAGTGGACTCATGATGTACCGGTACGTCATGAGTCCATAAGGGGTTAAATAGAAGTAATTTACAAATCTGTATAATTTTCTGGCACCAGTTGATTTATAAAAAAACAAAAAAACGGAGTACCCCTTTAATGCTCCTTAGGATAGTTCTTATAACCATGTACAGCTCCTACGAGCTGAAACTAGATGAATTCTAAAAAACATCCAATTGTCTTAAAAGATCATCTTTTCTGTGTGATTTAGATTTTTTTTTTATGTGAATTTTATATTGTAATAAATATTGCTATGCATACGTTGCCTGCGCTCACATGAACACTGTTGTGGCCATTGCCAGGAGATTTAAATATGTTTCAAGTGATCTCTTATGAAGCCTTGACAAATCATCTGAGGATGTGAAACTTCTATTGGCTGTATGAGACTTGTGTGTTGTTATCATTGTTTTTACCTGCTATAAGGCACCAATGAAGAAGATTTTTACAGTAGTGAGTGCCATGTTACTTTCTTTGTGTGGAACTTGGGAAGTAACTGGTGGGAAACAGAACATGGTTATTATTAACATGGTTAAAAATAAACATGATCGGGTCACTGTTAGTAGTGGGGTACCACAGGAGTCCGTCTTGGGTCCTATTCTCTATCTTATTTGTATAATTGACCTTGTAAAGTTCATTGTAAAATTTAATTTTTTGCGAAGGAATACTAAACTGTCCCTACTTGTTAAGTAGTGAACACAAAAGAAGAACATATTTAGTTAAAATAGATCTGGATTGGTTTTAAAAAATACCATGAGAAAAACAGCTAAAATTTACAAAACTTTATTTATATCCAAAAAACTCTTTACTAAAAATCAATAAAACAACATACCAATCACCTGATATCTGGAGTGAAGGACTACCTATAAGGTGTCCTTAATGGGGAAATAATATCCCTATCTCCAATTGGGACAATCCCCCTTCTTATTAGACAAGAATAGTAGCTTGCCTCAAACCTAAACCCAACGCGTTTCCCCGTATATCAAAAAGTTATTTACGGTTCATCAGGGGTTAATTACGTGTGCTCATAGGAATAGATTAAGGATTAGATAATATTCATTCCATTCTGTAAGGTAGATATAACACTATACGAGGACAGTATAACAAAGCTATAGAACATAACATTACAAACAACATGGTAAGCACGATAATTGTTGTAGATTTTCCAAAAGAGGGCTGATGATATAGAGTCCAATCGGAGCTGATTATTCCTAGGATGCAAATATGGGCAACAAAAGCAGACAGACAAAAAGATAAAAATATATAATATATTTTTTTGTATCAATGAGCATATCACATAAATGCAACACGGATAGCACAAAAATCACAAAAGCAAACAGAACAAGACAAGACTGGGAGATCAGAATGGAATGGATATATGTATTGATGGAGTAATACCTTATGATCAACTGACGAGGTAATTTAACATCATCATGTCTCTTAGAGCATATTGCAATCAATACAGATTTCTCTATTTGTCATAATTGGCCTCCATCAACTAAAGAGTAATAAAAACTCATAATTAAATTTAACTATGAATAAGTACTCAGTGCCTTGTCCTATATAGTAATAATAAGAATCTGTTTATAGTAAGAAAACATATATATACCTCCATATGTGCCTGTTATTTTAAGTCTGTAGCCCAGGTCCTCAGATATCACTCCAAACAGCCCAAAAGAAATTGATGGAATGCAATCAATACTGATATTTGTTCCTACATTATCGTGCTTACTGTGTTGTTTTCAATGTTATGTTCTATAGCTTTGTTATACTGTCCTCGTATAGTGTTATATCTACCTTACAGAATGGAATTAATTATATTTGTCAGTGAATTGCTGGATTGGTTTTAGGCTTGGGCAGAGTTAACACAGATCAATGTAAAGTTATGAACAGAGAAAGGAAAATGCATGTGTTCATGAAATACTAAATGAGAGGACACTAGGTGAAACTGACATGGAAAAGGACTTAGTTGATAACTACTAAAATAAGTATAACTACTGCTTTGCGCATCAGGCTCCTAGGTTTGAATTCAAGGGCAACACCTCTATGGGTATTGGATGGGCACATCATGGTTACAGGAATTTCATTAGTCCTTTTGTTGGAGCTATATGTGCAAGTATATTAATAAATAGTGTAGAACACAATTTGGTGGCTGAATGCTCCAGTAATGAGGCAGCCAATCAACTAATGAGTTTGCCTACAAACTTGTGCAGTGGTGGGCTGCCGCATTTCGGCTGCATGCATCACCAGATCATGGGGGAGATTTATCAAAACCTGTTTAGAGGAAAAGTTGTTGAGTTGCCCATAGCAACCAATAAAAAATCACTTCTCTCGTTTTTCAAAGGCCTTTTCACAAATGAAAGAAGCGATCTGATTGGTTGCTAAGGGCAACTGGTCAACTTTTCCCTTGGACAGGTTTTGATAAATTTCCCCCATGTGTTTTCATCCTAATGCTATAAAATGGAATACTTGCCTCTTTAATGGCATGGCATTGTTATGGTCGAGTCTACTAACACGTATTCATTTATTCTTATTTCAATTATTCTATTTTGACCCTTACGGAGCACTTTCACTTTTTGACATTCTGTGTGTCATAGCCACAGAGTGTTTTAGGAACAATGTTTTTAAATCGCGTAATATCTAGAGCAAAATAGAAAATGCTAAGTACTTTATTCACGTTACTACAGCTAATTTAATCAGCCCGTGGCAATAAAAAGAATTTAGTCATTACTGATTTATGAGGGTTGGATAAATGCAGCCTTAAGATAAGAAAGCCATTGTACATTTTCTTGAGCAAGCCATTTCTGGACATTAGACTTGACATTTCAAAGGGAAGCTGAAGCTGTGGCACATTCACCGCAGAACATGCTGTCAAGTAGTTAACATATGTTCTGCATGATAAATTAAATCATCACCCACCATAAAATAAAGCACAGTTAACTGCAGAGATTAGGACACTTTTAATGCTTACCACACACTGATTTCTTTTAGAATATTCAATGTGTATTTGACTTGCATTTTATATGGTGTATGGCGGGCTGTGCAGAAGTGATCCAATACTTGATGAATTTGGACAGGGACTACACTGATATGATGTTAAATTCCTGGAGGCTTTTCAGCCTCACTGACAGTACAGAAAATGACACATGTTCCTAAAAACATCTACATCCCGTACACTGACATGAGTACCTCCATATAAGCTGATTGAGCGAAAAAGGAAAATCACCATTTTGTATTAGTTTTGTTTATTATTATTATTAATAATAATAATAATAATAATAATAATAATATTATTATTTTTGGCTGCACCACAATATGTTTGGACCGTTACCTGACCATTCACTATTAGCACTGTGGTTACAGTATGTTACTAGTAAACAGATAATGGTAAGGCTGGGACTACATATGTTGTGTGTCTGGTATACATAAAACCCAACCTAAGTCTTGACACAACTGATGCCACCACAATTAATGACAACATGCATCAGTTGTCATCAGCTGTATGGCATCCGGCATCCATTGTGGCTGACCGCTGGGCAGGAGAATGCAGCAAGATGCATTCCTCTGTCCAGAGCTGGTCCAGCTTATCTAACCATCTGGCGTCCAAACTGAGATGCCGGATGAATGTAAACTGTTCCATTCAAATAAATGGTATCAATTCTAGCACCACTTTCCCTCGAGCATATTTTCTACAGCTACAGGGGGAAAAGATGCCCAATGCCAGACATATGAAAAGGAGGTCTAATACACCAATTTTTTGGCAGTTTCTATATTTTCAGTATTGCATGTAAAAGGCCAGTGGCAGACTAATATTAAAGGTTGTATTCACAGTAAAGAGGATAATCAAGGAAGGTTGAATCTCAAAAACAGGTACCTAAGTCTCCTGTTGAAATTAGACTGTAGGTCTTGCATTCACAAGACTGCTCCGTTCATTGTGTATGGAAGCACAGGAAATAGCCATGTAGAGCACTCAGCTATCTTCAGCACTCTTATAGACAATGAATGAAGTATAGGCAGGCATGAGCAATTTGCTGTTTCATTACAAGATGTGACTTGGGTCTCCGTCATCAGCAATGGCCTGGGAGAAACTGCTACCACTGCACCCCTGAAAACTACACCCTTGTAATGGTATGATCTACCATTTGCCACTAGGTAACCTGCATAAAAACGATTCTGATATAACTAACTAATGATATGACATGATCATATCATTAAAACAAAGATATTCAATGAACACTTCACCTTTATTTTACAAGATTAGGAAATACTCTTTAAGTTTTAGTCATAGCAAAGAAAAGAACGGAAAGGAAATCCTAATAAATCCTTGTTTTTGCTTGGATGGGGGTAGGACCTTTACATTATCTAGACTTTAACCTGATAAAGCATAAATTCCACAAGGGATTGCCTGAAGACATATCAATATGTATAGTATAAATGCATTTGAGTAAATAGTTGTCAGAAGTTGATTTCTGACCTAATTAATTGACTTCAGCAAAAAGCATACTTATAAAGTTGTGAAAGCCGCAAAGAATATTATACAACACCAAAAGAGGAAGTTCAAAGATACATATGGGTTTTTCCTATTTTCTTCTATAATATCCATTGCATAAATCAGTGCATCTACAACTCAAATGATCAAAGGTCTTTTGTTGTTGGCTTAAATACGATTCTCACATTTCAGATTTTTTTTTCTACTTTGATATATTGAAATTACCTTTCTCACCACCATCTGGCCGTGTAAGGCATGTTTTGATATATAACATTTAACAGATTGGCATGCATGGCATAATCAGGTCACCTTCACAAAGGTTAAAAACTCATTCTTCTGAGACTTTGTGCAAGCCGGCAGCAAGATGAAACAAACCTCATTGGAAAATAGATGTTTTTCCAGCCAACCAATTGGAGTTAATTTAATGGGGATATATGGTGACAAAAATATTCTTATTATTAATTGTTTTAGATAAAGCACATAGACATATATTTACGTTTGACATCTTATAGGCTATTGTTCCGGACTATGTATAAGAAAATTATACTCTTGTGTATAAATATAAAGAACAGATATAAAGAACAATACAGTGATAAATACTACTTATATTTACATATAAATACATTTACAAAAATATATAAATTGTAATACCTATACAATTTATTAACTGGCCATTCAGGAAGTCTAAAAGAGAAAATTAACACGACCAAAAATAATATACAAGTTAATTAAACGGATTGGTAGAAAGAAATTGCTGGAGAGATATAAAGCATTTGGCGCTTTAGGTGTACTTAAATAAATATTACTTTATAGTTAGATAGTTAAACATGTCCATATTTAATTTATGGCTGTATTTTTTTACAGCTTTTTCTTTCTGCTTACAAATGAAAATACAGCCACAAATTAAAATCAGCCAATTTTTTTTCTGTGTGTGAACGTAACCTAAGTCTACAATATTATATATATTGTAGCTGTTATTGCAAAATCTTCCTTTTGAAGCAAGGGAGCTCCAACAGTACAATCTATCAGCTTTCATTTACTATAACTTTGATATAGAACCCAGTGACAGTCGATACGGTCAAGATGTCCATGTGCTTGGGTCTTGCTAATGCCTAATCTAAACACTGTAATATCCAATTATTCTTCATTAACTTTTCTAACTGTAATTCTATCAGACATCTTATGTACATAATACTTCAAGTGAAATGGAATTACAATCACAAGATGATTTAATTGCTTTATATTTTATATGCCTAATATTTTTTGCACAAAACAACATTCGACTAACCCTTAGCATAAGGGAAAATGCATGGTTACTCCCTCAAACTTTAATCACTATGGGAGCGTGTGCACCAGTTTTCTGGTGTACATAAGTTGACTTTTCCTTTTTTTATGCAGCATTTACTTCTAGAAAAAAGAGTAGGGGGCTTAAAGGAGTTCTTCAGACAACTTATCCCCTATCCGCAGGATCTCCCGTATGGGGACCTGACACTGCTGCAGCTCTAAGCGGCTAATGCTCGTGTTGTTGACCTCACTGGGGTCGACAGACAGGCCCCCTCCATTTAGCTCTATGGTAGAGTCAGGGATGCACGAACGCTGCATCTCCACCTCTCCCATAGAGATACAAGGAGGGGGCGTGTCGGTCACGGCGTCATGCTTTGGCCGACACGACTCCTGGATGGAAGAGCAGAGGCGAGGCCCGGTACAGAAGATCACGGAGGAGCCCCAGCAGTAGGACCCTCCGCAATCAAACACTTATCCCCTATCTTGCGGATAGGTGATAAGTTGTCTATCGCTGCAGAACTCCTTTAATAAAATGGGGGTGTGATGTTTCATAGTCCATCAGATTTACTACAATTTTGCCAACAATTCTATTCCAGATCATAGGTTTCAGTCTGGTTGTGCATGGACAACCTCAGATGTGCTAAATATATTTAGATGTGAGCTTTTCTAAATACACTTGGGGCAGCGCACTCTGGTGTTGTTTTACCTGAAGGGGTACTCCAGGGAAGTCAAATTACCCCCTATCCACAGGATTAGGGATAGGTGTCTGATTTCAGGGGGTCCAATCTCTAGGACTGCTCATTATCTCCTTATAGAGCTCCAACCCCACCCTCGGAGCCCTGAATGGACCAGCAGAGTTTGCATGGTAGCATCATGAAACTATGTCTATGTGTAAAAAGAAAAATAGAAAGACAATTCATTAGGACATCCATCCATTTATTAGGACATTCATCAGAATTGTGTCATATTTGTTCCATGTGAACCTAGCCATGAATAATGTTATGGGATGGTTAAGCCCAGTATTCGCAAACTTCAACAGCTCTCCCCCCAGATATGATAGAAAGTCAATAATAGTTAATAAAATAAAATTATATTTTCATGCGTCTCTGTTTCCATTTATTAAATCCTAACAGGAGACATAGGGATTTAATTAATCCTGATTGAGTTGATAAAACATACATTCAGATGACATGCTATATCAAGAATGTTTTGGCTTTGTAACCTTTATAAACCGGTGAGGTCTCTCTAAGATAGTTGATGTTCGGATTCTCCCTCTTTTTTCCTTCTTTCTTGTCACACATGCCATCCATACCAGTTGATAAAGGTTGCAAGACTGAAATGTCCTGGATATGGCCTCTCATCTTAACCTAAATTTGATCTCAATCATGATGAATTGAATCCCTATGTCTCCAATTATGATTTTCTAAAAGGATACATGATGATATAATTGAAAATAAATAAATAATAATAATTAAAGAAAATGAACGTCTAAAATATCTAAGAGTAATGTTGAATTGTTCATATATTGCAATTATGGCCATTCAGTACATTTACTGCAACCTTGCTGGGGACCCAGTTTAAAATCTGACCACGGGCAACATCTTGGAGATTGTATATTGTCCCAAGTTTGTATAAGCTTCCTCCCATAATCCAAGCATATAACAAAAGAATAATATGGAATTCAGATTGAGAGTCTCATGTGAGTGATAAAAAAACTTCATACGGCACTATGAAATATATTGGCACTAGATAAATGAATAAAATAAATAATTTATTACTGGTAATTTAGCATTTTCATTTTTTCCCCACATTTTAAACAGTTCACATTCTGAAAAATACAAAAAAAAAAAAAACTATAAAATGTAATTCTGAAAGAAGAAGATCTATTAATGACAAAATATATTAAAACATGATCATTTCTTGCAGAGAATGATGTTTAAGTAGCTGGCAAGAAGACAATAGTAGTTAGCTCCACAAAGCAAGTAACAAAATGAATAAGGATGTGTGGGCGTGAGGAGACATGGAGGAGAGCCAGATCTAGCGGATACAGAAGTGTTAGAAAATCTTACTGCAGCCATTACGACACCAAAGGAACATGTACTTTAGCAAATTAAGTCAGTAAATCACATGTGCCCAAAACAATCATTTTAACATAACAAAGAAACTTTTACTATCAGTAGTATTTTCCATTAGAGGAATTAAAATAAAATATGATAATGGAGGAATGGAAATCCCTTAGAACAAAAATCTTTTATATCTAATTTACGAATGTTTCTATAGATTGTTATCTCATGTATATTTAGCAGATAAAGAAGGATCTATTATTTAAACTACAATGAAAGGCTCCAATTGACAGAGCATGTATAGGTACTTCATCTGCATTGATAATATAAAAGGGGCATTCAGTTGTGAATGTGTATGGTTCTTTTTAGGTGAAGAACATGGACAAGACAAAGTGGTTGTGATTAGACAAAACTAAGACCAAATTGAAAATGAAATAAGCTACACAGTGATGGCTAATACATACTTAAGAGAGACTACCGTATAGTACTGTAAGGACTGGCACCATTTAATCTTTAAAGGGGTACTCTGGTGGAAAACATTTTTTTCTAAAACCAACTGGTGCCAGATAGTTACACAGATTTGTAAATTACTTCTATTAAAAAATCTTAATCCTTCTAGTACTTATCAGCTGTTGTATGCTACAGAAAAAAAGGTCTTTTCTTTTTGAGTTTCTTTTCTGTCTGAGCACAGTACTCTCTGTGCCACTGTCAACTCTTTCTATAGGTCAGTGGGGTCAAAGTGGTAAACCAACACCAACCTTCATATTTTATTACGTACTAACACAGCAAGCATTTCCAATTAACTGGTACATCAAAATAAAATGGCCTCATCACTGGAACAGAGACCTTTAAGACCATAATAAAGGTTAACAACTTACCAGCCTATGTGTGGCCTGCAGGAAAATAACTAATGTCTGTGACAGGCTGCTCCTGCGGTTTTCAGTCCGGGTAAAAGCTGGACCTCATGGTGCACCATGTGGTAAGTTAATAAGGATGTTGTGTGTGATGGTTACATGTACTCTGCAGATATACCGTATGGGTGGGATTCATCATTATGTGTCTATTGTAGACACAGTTCTATCTATTTACACTTCTTGTCTATTGTACACTCTTGCTCAGAATTTACTAAGGCTGTACACTCCTTTGAAAAATCGTGTGCAAATATAGAAAGCCCCCCCCCTCGCTCTACCGTACACTCCTTCTCTACCTCACAGGAAAAGTGGACGTAGGGATTTTGTTCTATTGCTTTGAGGTCGGATTCCATTGAGGTTTTTTATGCATCATAAAAAACGCCAGAAAAACTGTCCCAGCTTTTTCCTGCGCTTTGTCAGTTTTTCTTGTGTTTTTTTTATTGCATTTTTGCTGATGTGTGGAAACAAAAAAAAATTACAAATTTTTTTTTTTCTTTTAAATTTAGATACGTGAATGCGGAGGACTATGTCAGATTTTGTGGATTGCGATGATGAACAGCGTTTTTTTATGTCAATAAAAGGGTTAACGAGGGCTGTGGGGGAGTGTTTTAAAAAAAAAAAATGTTTTTCATTGTGCTGTGTTTTTTATAATTTCATTTTCAGGCTTAGTAGTGGAAGCCATCTTGTAGACAGAATCCATTACTAAGCTGGGGCTTAGCATTAGCACCCAAAAAAGCTAATGCTAACCCCCATTTATTACCCCGGTACCCACCGCCACAGGGTTTACAGGAAGAGCCGCTACTAACAGGCCCGGAGCGTCAAAAATGGTGCTCCTAGGCCTAGGCGGTAACAGGCTGGCGTTATTTAGGCTGGGGAGGGCTATTAACAATGGTCCTTACCCACCCTGGTAACGTCAGGCTGTTGCTGCTTGGTTGGTATCTGGCTGATACTGAAAAAATTAGGGAACCACACACTTTTTTTATTTATAAAAAAAAAAAAAACGCATAGGGTTCTCCCTATTTTCAGTATCAGCCAGATACCAACCAAGCAGCAACAGCCTGACGTTACCAGGATGGGCGAGGACCATTGTTACTGGCTCTCCCCAGCCTAAATAATGCCAGCCTGTTACCGCCTAGGCCCAGGAGCACCATTTTTGAAGCTCCGGGCCTGTTGGTACCGGCTCTTCCCGGCACCCCTGTGGCGGTGGGTATCGGGGTAATAATTGGGGGTTAGCGCTAGCTGTTTTTGGGGCTAACGATAAGCCTTGGCTTAGTAATGGATTCTGTATATAAGACGGCTTCCACTACTAACCCTGAAAATTCAATTATAAAAAACATGGACACATTGAAAAAAATTTTTTATAAAAAAAAAAAATCACTCCCCCAAAGCCCTCTTTACCCATTTTATTGAAAAAAAAAAACGCTGCTGATCGTCGCAGTCCACCGAATCTGATGTAGTCCTCCGCATTCACGTATCTGAAATGAGAAGAAAAGAAAAACAAGAAATATGGGTTAGTACATTTTTTGTGCTCTCCCCTGGAGCACAAGAGCACATATAATGCAGCGCGTTCCTAAACAGGAAGCCTCCAATTGTTGCTTCACTACAACTCCCATCATAGGGGGCTGTAGTTAAGCAACAGCTGGAGGCACACTGGTTGCAAAACACTGAGAATTTGTTACTCAACTCAGTATTTCCCAACCCGTGCGCCTCCAGCTATTGCCAAACTACAACTCCCAGCATGTACGGTTTGTCAGTGCATGCTGGGAGTTATAGTTTCGCAGCAACTGGAGCCACACAGGTAGGGAAACACTGAGTTAGGAAACAGACAATGTTTCCCAACCAGTGCGCCTCCAGTTGTTGCAAAACTACAACGCCCGGCATGTCCAGGCAGTCCAGACATGCTGGGAGTTGTAGTTTTGTAACATCTGGCCCTTCAGATGTTGCCTAACCACAACTCCCAGCATGCCTGGGCATACTTAGCAGTCTCCCAACCGTTCTCCTCCAGTTGTTGCAAAACTACAACTCCCAGCATGCCCTTCGGCTGTCTGAGCATGCTGGGAGTTTTAGTTTGGCAACAACTGGAGGCATACTGGTTGGGAAACTCCAGGCATGCTGGATGCCCAGGCTGCCCAGGCATGCTGGAAGTTGTAGTTCGGCAATATCTGAAGGGCCAGATATTACAGAACTACAGCTCCCAGCATGCCTGGACTGTCTGGGCATGCTGAGAGTTGTAGTTTTGCAACATCTGGAAGAGCACAGATTGGAGACCACTGCACAGTGGTGTCCAAACTGCGGCCCTCCAGATGTTGCAAAGCTACAACTCCCAGCATGCCCAGACAGCCAAGGCTGTCTGGGCATGCTGGGAGTTGTAGTTTGGAAACTCCTAGAAGCAGCAGTGAATATCTCTTTACGGCGATCTTCACTGCTGCTTCCACTTACCTGCCGCAGCTGCCTTCTAGACGGTCCCCGATCCTTTCTGTCCCCGCCGGTCCCACAGCAGGTATGTGCCGCGGCCCCCCGCAGCTCCCGGGGTCCTCTTCCCCCGCTCTACCCGACTTCTAGGGCGGGGGATCTGAACTTTAACCCCCCACAGTCAGCGATCACTGTGATTGGTTCACAGGGACCAACCACAATGATCGCTGACCAGGACCATCCACAGATGGTCCTGGGGGGGCTTGCAGAAGTTGTCCCCCACTGCCCCGACTTCTGACAGTTAACCCGTGCGATTCCGCCGGGTTAACTGCATGACATATATAAATGTCATGATGCGCGAACTACCTGCACATCATGACATTTATATATGTCCTTCTGCGGGAACGGGTTAAATTGGGGGGGCCACTGATGTAATGCGGATCGCAGCAGATCTCCAAAATGATCTGCTGCGATCCGCATTTAAATTAAAAAGCCGGTGGTACATGCGGCTACATCGTGCTGCCACCGGCTTCTATATAGACTGTAATGATTCATAATCCCTGCCGGGAGAGGGGAGCTCTGATTGAAGAACAGCTATTGACCAATCAGAGCTCTCCTCTCCCGGCGGCGGGGATTATGAATTATGACAGCTGTATATAGAAGCCGGTGACAGCGCGATGTAGCCGCCTGTACTGCCGGCTTTTACAGTTAATACATGCGGATTACAGCGGGTCTCTGGATAATGACCTGCTGCGATCTGCACCTCAGCCCCTGGACTATAACTCCCATCATGGGCAGAGTCTGTCCATGATGGAAGTTGCAGTCCTTACTGTGTGAAAATACACACTTTGGTACGTGTCCTCCAAGGTGGTGTATATTTGCGGAAAAAAATGACAGTTAGTAAATCGATGTCTACGGGAAAAATGGCTCTATGGTACACCTGAAGGGTGACATCTTTAGAAAAAGTTCCACCAAAAAAGACACACGAAAAGAACGCAGAAAATATAATTGCGCAAGATTTTGTGCAAGAAAATACACTTAAAATTACTCTATATAGATTGATGAATCCCCCCCTATGAGTATAGAGTTTATTATTACTCTAACACAAATCTGTTCATCTCAATACTTTCATAACATTATTCTGAAATCTATTTATTACAGAACATTACATCACTGACGGCTTAGCAAACCATCAATGAATTGCTGACATTCCGAATTAAAGCTAACTACTGGACTTTGCCTGGACATTTTTTTATTTTTTTATTAATATAGCCTGAAGGCCATTTCATTATAAACTAAAGACAATAAAGAACTGTCCTTTAGACCTTTTGTGTTGTCAAAATTTGTACCTAGCTATTTCTATTGCTAATCTGTCTAGTAATGAGGCGAAGGGCACAACTGCTGGAGGGTGGAGAGGGTGCAGTAGAATTTGTACCTGAGAAGATAGACACCACCACAGCAGATTATGGGACAATGAAATACCGGTATAGTGCCTCCTGTAAAGTAAACTGCAATAAATGAACAAGAGGTGCTTCCTTGTTTGATATTCTCCAAAAGCTAATAGAAAATTAAAAAAGTGAGCCAAGAACTGACACACCTGGGGTGGTGATGCTAATATCGGCACAACACGTACAAGGGCATGAATAAAAGGCTGCAGCTGCCTCCTCCGACACGCTAAGCTGCGTGTTCTGTAAAATCCAAATCCACAATCGTACCAACAAGGAGGATAATGGAGCACTGCCCACGACTTCTTGAATAATTTTAATTTAAAAGGATAAAAAAAAAAAAAAAATGTACAACGTGTTTCGAAGTCGGACCGGCTTCTTTCTCAAGTACGATACAACTAAAAAACTTCTAAACCCATATACACAACCACCCCCCATTAAGGAGGTACATGAGCGGAAATACAAAGTACTACATATAAATTATGTAGTACTTTGTATTTCCGGTTATGTGACTCCGTAATGGGGGGGGGGGGGGGGGTTCTCTGTGTTTATGGGTTTGGAAGTTTTTTATCATACTTGAGAAAGAAGCCGGTCCGGCTTGTATGTTTTTATAATCCTTTTAAATAAATATTATTATTCAAGAAGTCGTGGGCAGCGCTGCATTATCCTCCTTGGTGGTATGATCGTGGATTTGGATCATATAAAGTGAAGTAGTTGTACACCAACGTCTTTCATTCATGTGTGACCCCTGCTGTCTTTGGCTTGGCACATGCAGAAATGAAGACTTTACTACATTCTTCAAGCCTATGTGGCAGGGTACCTTGACAGAATGTCAGCACAGGCTCACACAATAAAGTGATGTTTTTGCTCCTTCCTGCAGCGAGCCACTGTCTGCACAGGTTGGATGCCTGTAGAATAGAATGCTCTGTTTTATTTTATGGGACACTTTGTGTGTGGAGCACCTAAGTGAAAATCAATACTGCGTAAGGGCAAAAAGTGAGCATGAGGGGACATTAAAAGTGCATCATCATTGTTTGGGAACAGTATTACAGTGTGCCCTACAAAGAAGGCACCAAAAAGGTGTATGAGTCTCAAAATGTTAGTAATATTGTCTTGAAGCACCCAAATGCATTACACAGGGTACACAGGATGGAAAGTTTGTGTAGAGGGTATGGAGAGTGCCAAAAGCAACATCTGGGCAGCAAATGCTGAGTTTTGACCAGGGGAGGTTGATAAGGGAAAATTAACCACTATATTCATAGGACGATTACACTTTGCCTGTGTAGTACTGCTATTTACCACTATATGGGAATTGTATGGTATTCATGCTAGTTACAATAAATGTAATCTAGGTATTATTTGGTCATTTTATAATGTTATTATGTGGTAACAGTATGACTAAGTGTGACTAAGTTATTCAGAGAAATACTGTCATACGACATATACAATGGTGTTTATAATAAGGACAGACCTCATCATGCTGATTTTCAGTATATGATAATATCCATAATTCAAAGCCAATCATCTACTTAACAGCTAGTGCCCTGATCTTTCAGCACCCTAGCAACACCCCTTGTCATCTTTAAATGTTTAATTTAGATGCGGTATTATTTACAACAATTACAGACACAAAGCAAAAAAAACGCTTATCCCTGGAAAATGAATCTCTCAGGTTATAGTTACCATAGTCACAGATAGAACAAATCATTTTCCTTTGACAGTTTATTCAATATAAATATAGGTATTTGATGAAGAAACCTATGGTATAGCGCATAATGTGTCCTCTAAATATAATCAAATCACATAGAATCAGCCCAAGGAGGAGGAACATATGTTTAGGAGGCAATCAGGCAAATCAGCACCACTTGTGTGCACATAATTCCATCAGCATCCACAAGGCATGCACTGTGTTACAATTACATGACAGCTGTTAACCCAAAATATCATTATATATATATATATATATATATATATATATATATATATATATATATATATATATATCTCATATCTTCCCTGTCCAGACAGTGCTTAGGCGGCATTCACATCACAATTCAGAGATACGACGAATTCAGAGATTCTCTCCGGCGAGAGAATTTGAAAACCGGCTGCTGCCAAATCCCCACCGCACCTGTGCCGGAAATGACCTGAATGGAATCAGCTATTTTTTTTGACTGGACTGAAACCACAACAGACCACGGTTTTCAGTCCAGCCACAAAAACGCATACGCTCCTAAAATGAGCCGACCGGAGTCACTAGCTGACGGCAGCAGCTGTTTTTCAAATTCTCCTACCGGCTGCCGTATCTCCGAATCATACTGTGAATATAGACTTAGAAAGTTTTTACTCTCACCCTCTAGGTATTTGTCTAATTGGTGTTTACCTAATTAACACATTTATTTAAAAAAAAAAAAAAAAAAACACATACATCATTCATATCATGTGAGCAAAGTCAATTTTCCCTTAACTAAGACAATATCTATCTATCTATCTATCTATCTATCTAGCTATCTATCTAGAAAAATATAGTGTTTCTGTTAGCCCAGGTAACCTTTTTCAAGCCCTTACATAAGATAACAGAAATGTTGCATTTTATGGATTTTCATATGATGGATTAAACTTTTTGCACTGATTTTTTCCCTTTTTCCCTATTTATATAACCAGACCCTGATCAAGGCCTACAGCTGCGTGCACCCATCTGCTATCTTTTCCTGTGAGGTTGTGCTGTGTTATCATCTATCTATCTATTTATCTACAAGCAGGAGAATACAGCAGCACACTGCTAGCACAAAGATATAGATGAAATATGAAATGCTATATTGCTATAATGAAAAATTTAAAATTGAGATGCTTCACTTACCATTTGGCCAAATTGTGTGTACCATCCCACCACGATAAGGTGACCTCATTGGGACGGACCCTATACTATGAATGTGCCTCTGAGCAGTCAGTTATCAGCCTTGTAGCATCTGAGACATCCAGCACCTTATAAAATGGGTGGGGTGCAGGAACCAACATGGAGATAGCCACTCCTCCCATATGGGGGAGTGGCTACCTCCATGTTGGTTTCTGCACCCCACCCATTTTGGGGGGAGTGGCTACCTCCATGTTGGTTTCGGCATCCCACCCATTTTATAAGGTGCTGGATGTCTCAGACCTTGGCCTGGTAACTGACTTCATAGAGGCACATTCATAATGTGGGGTCCGTTCCAATGAGGTCACCTTATTGTGGTGGGATGGTAAACACTATTTGGCCAAAAGGTAAGTAAAGCACCTCAATTATTCATTTTTCATTATAGCAATATTTCATATTTCATCTATATCTTTGTGCTAGCAGTGTTTTGCTGTATTCTCCTGCTTGTGTATATTTAGCCTAGCAGCGTGCACCTGTATGCCGGGTCCATGCAATAGTTGTGTATCAGTATCAGTAAGTGCTGGCCAACTTATCCTTTTTTTATCTATCTATCTATTTATTTCAAATAGTCCATCTAGTTATACAACTATCGATAAATATAACAAAGATGGACAATATAACCTGGGGAAAAAGAAAAGGAATTTCTTGTATGTATAGAATGGTGACCAAGCACCCTCACATATCCTAGGTACAGGTAAGAGCCATATGTATGTGAACTCCAAACATTTATAGCAAAAACCAAGAAGAAAAAGCGGAGTCACTCATAAAACATAAAGTGATAATTTTATTAATTCCGTAGAATATACAATGCAAAGACAATTTAACATTTTTTGTAATATCAAAGAGGAATACGGCTAAAAACGGTGGTATTACAGGCTCTGCACATAGGACTAAGGCTGTGGTATATAAAGTATATTGCTCTCTGTCTCTACTGCAATTCAATAAACAATTATTGTGTGAACCAGCACATTAAATTGCACATATCAAAATAGTTGCAGCATAGTATATTAAAAATACATCTATCTCAAAGTGAGATTAAAGTGCTACATATAATACAAAGTGCAGTGTGCATGTAAAAAGGAAAAAGACATTATTGCAGAGATAAAGACCAATGTAAAAATAAACAGCAGTACAGCAGCAAATGACAGAGGGGGATGGCACCACTCCAACGTACTTTCGGTACGCAACCGTAGAGACAGAGAGCAATATACTTTATATACCACAGCCTTAGTCCTATGTGCAGAGCCGGAGATACCACCGTTTTTTGCTGTATTCCTCTTTGATATTACAAAATTTTTTTAATTGTATATTCTACGGAATTAATAAAATTATCACTTTATGTTTTATGAGTGACTCCTCTTCTTGGTTTTTGTTATACAACTATCGGCAGAGTTCATAGTGTGTTACCCTCAAATTAGCTTGGGAGATATTGAATTTGCAGAATGATTTAGACAACCTTAAATGCTAATGCACCTGGTGTAGGAAGACACTGATATGGACAAACACTATCTCAAGCAAGCGGACTGTGTGAGTGTTCACAGAAACTGTGTCAAGTTGTAGAACATCCAGTGCAGTGTGGCCTAGTGCACAGAATGCTGATCATGCTATTTAACCTTCAAGCCATTAATACAAGTCAGATTTGTTAAAGAGGCTTGTGTCCATACGGCTATTTAACCCCTTAAGGACGCAGCATTTTTCAGTTTTTGCATGTTCATTTTTTCTTCCTTTCCTTTTACAAAAATCATAACCCTTTCAATTTTCCACCTAAAAATCAATATTATGGCTTATTTTTGCACCCCCAATTCTACCCAAAAATCCATGACAAAACAAAAAAAAAAATCATTGTGCGACAAAATTGAAGGAAAAACGCAATTTTGTAACTTTTGGGGGCTTCCGTTTCTATGCAGTGAATTTTTGGGTAAAATTACACCTTATCATTATTCTGTTTAGTATTAGCCGCGGGTCCCGGCCGTTGATGGCCGCCGGGACTGACCCGATATGATGCGTGGTCTCCGTGTGACCCCACGTTATGTCGCGGGAGCCGGTGCAGGAGTTTTAATTGCTGTTTGATATTATTGCTATGAATAACTGCTCCAGTTGTATGGGTTTTGCCATCTGACGTTCCTGCACCTTTCAACTATGTGTCCAACAGTGTGCAGGATTTTAGTTCGGCTCAGGCTTTTTCAAGGCTTGGGTTCTGATGGTTGTGGTCTGCAATCTATCTATCTATCTAGTATATGGATGCACGACAGCACTCCAAAGTAGTGTTCAAAGAGTAGTGGCTTTTATTGAATCACCAAAAAATGTTACAGCTTGTAAACATTTTTGGAGATTCAATAAAAGCCACTACTCTTTGAACACTACTTTGGAGTGCTGTCGTGTATACATATACTGCATACAGAGGGGCCTTTGACCGAAGCTCGACCACAGCGTGCACACATCTACTAGCTACTCTTAGTGCTGCTCCACTTGCTGTTATCTATCTATCTTTCTGTCTGTCTCATATCTAGCTATTACCTATCTATCTATCTATCCATTATCTATATATCTATCTATCTATCTATCCATCTATCTCATATCTATCTATAATCTATCTATCTATCTATCTATCTATCCATTATCTATTTCTATATCTATCTATCCATCTATCATCTATGTATGTATGTATCTATCTATCCATCTATCTATCATCTATGTATCTATTTATCTATCAATTATTTATTTATCAATCTCATACATCTCTCTCTCTCTCTCTCTCTCTCTCTCTCTCTCTCTGCAAAGTACTAATGGTAAATGAAGGCAGCATTAGAAATTAGGCTTCTTTCACACTGTCGTTAGCACATGGCAATGTGACAGCCGTTGGGAGAGCAGGGCAGAATAGCGGGAGAAAAATTACTGCTTGTGTCGCCATTTTCTCCCGCTATTCATAATGGCGCCCTGCGGCCCCCATAGATGTCAATAGGAGCCGCTGGGACCCGTTGTTGCCCGTTGCTCCCCGTCATGAGAAAGTCTGTTAAAGTCAGAAAAAAGAAAAAAAACAGAGACATTAATGACCGTTCTTGACAGGGAGCAACAGCAGTGTGAAAGGGGCCTTAGATACCAATGTGCAGTGATCGAACTACCTCCCAATCTGCCGCCCCCCTCTTTCTCTCTCTCTCCCCATTTCTCTCTTTTTCTCTCTCTCTCTCTCTCTCTCTCTCTCTCTCTCTCTCTATCATACTTTTGTCTATTTAACATCACTGTATAACAAATTTATTCTTAGTGAAAAACAAAGCATTTTTTCACGTAGTTTGATCTGTTCTATTCTGTATTTAATGAGGAAGGAACAGTTCAAAAGTGCATCCAGTTAACCACAGTAGAATGTTCCCCTTATTAAAAAGTTGGACATTTTGCTAGCTTGATTATAATGCAGATGTTAATAAAAGAAAAGAAATGATGTAAAATTCCTTCAGTGGCTTTTCTCTTAGGTATGTATGATCATTAAACTATACAACTAGCCAATTGTTGTAACAACTAAGTCCTACAGACCTGGAGAGGAGGATTTGTTGTCAGACCAAACTCCATAGAGAAGAAATCCTTCTGGGAAAACATCTTGTGGACAGATGAGACCAATACAGAGCTTTATGACAAATCATATAATTCTACTGTTTACCGAAAATGGAATGAGGCCTACAAAGAAAAGAACACAGTACCTACAGCGAAATATGGTGGAAGTGCAATGATGTTTTGGGGTTGTTTTGCTGCCTCTGGCACTGGGTGCCTTGAATGTGTGCAAGGCATCATGAAATCTGAGGATTACCAATGGATTTTGGGTCGCACTGTACAGCCCACTGTCAGAAAGCTGGGTTTGCATCTTAGATCTTGAGTCTTCCAGCAGGACAATGACTCCAAACATACGTCAAAAAGCACTCAGAAATAAATGGCAATAAAGCGCTGGAGAGTTCTGAAGTGGCAGCAATGAGTCCAGATCTAAATCCCATTGAACACCTGTGGAGAGATCTTTAAATTGCTGTTGGGAAAAGGCGCCTTCCAATAACAGAGGCCTGGAGCAGTTTGCAAAGGAAGAGTGGTCCAACATTCCGGCTGAGAGGTGTAAGAAGCTTATCGATGGTTATAGGAAGCGACTGGTTTCAGTTATTTTTTCCAAAGGGTGTGCAACCAAATATTAAGTTAACGGTGCCAATAACTTTGTCCAGCCCATTTTTGGAGTTTGGTGTGACATTATGTCCAATTAGCTTTTTTTCCTCCTTTTTTGGTTTAGTTCTAATACACACAAAGGGAATAAACATGTGTATAGCAAAATGTGTTACTGCAATCCTTTTCTGTGAGAAACCCCATCCCCGGTTGTATAATTACCTGTTGCCGGGGTCGGGTACGTGCTGCTTCAGGCCTCCGGTGTGTTTCTCATGCGTCGTTGCTATGCACTGCACGACACGGAGCAATGAGGAGTGACGTCATCGCAGCGCATAGCAACAACGCAGGGGACGCACACCGGAGGTCTGAAGCAGCGCGGACCCGACCCCGGCAACAGGTAATTATACAACCGGGGATGGGGGAGGCAACGGGGCAATGGGTGCCGCTGCCCCTTCTCTCACCCTGTCTGTCGGTGCTGCTGCCCCATTGCCGGCGGCGCTTCTCTCCCCCTGGCTATCGGTGCCGGCAATGGGGGGCCGGCACCGATAGTCAGGGGGAGAGAATGGGCAGCGGCACCGATAGCCGGGGGAGAGAAGGGCCGGCAGCAGGGCTCTAGACTCCAGGATAGGCAGGGGCAGAGAAGCCGGCAGTGGTGGCGGTCTCTGCATCTGCAAAGGCGCTGCAGTTCATTGATTTAAAGCGCCCGCTTTAAATCATTGAACTGCAGCGGCTTATCGGCATATAACGCGCAGGTAGACTTTAGGCTAAAAATGTTAGCCTAAAAAGTGCGTGTTATAAGCCGATAAATATATATATATATATAAATATTGAGGTATGCATATCTGGTAAGTCCCGCTTAGTCCCTTTTTGGAAAAAAAGGTTGTGTAAATAGATATATGATGTATTCTGCAGTTACCCACAGAATTGTCTCTCTGTGGTGCATACAAGTATTGGTGGGTATTCAAGAAGAAAAGTGCTTATCGCATATTCCCCCTTCCTTCAGAGAATAATGTACTTTTGAGGTGGATTGCCTCTAGAGATGAGCGAACTTACAGTAAATTTGATTCGTCACGAACTTCTCGGCTCGGCAGTTGATGTATTTCCTGCGTAAATTAGTACAGCCTTCAGGTGCTCCGGTGGGCTGGAAAAGGTGGATACATTCCTAGGAAAGAGTCTCCTAGAACTGTGTCCACCTTTTCCAGCCCACCGGAGCACTGGAAAGCTGAACTAATTTATGCAGGAAAAGTCATCAACTGCCGAGCCGAGAAGTTCGTGACAAATCAAATTTACTGTAAGTTCGCTCATCTCTAATTGCCTCTTACAAGACAGTATCTTAAAAAAATCTGTGTTGTTACTGCACTGTGCGCGATTGGGTCAGACTTCGGTATAAACCCTATGGGGGACACTTATCAAAGCATTTAGTAGGTTTTTTTGCTTAAAATTGTTGCAAAAAAGTCGCACTTGCGACTTCTCTCTTTTTTCTGCGACTTTTTGATTGTGCAGTGTCCTCAGCAAAAAATAAAAATCTTGCTTACCAAAGCAAAAAGGAATTTTTGACTTGCAGTGATCAGAGATTTATCAAGCGCGAAAGTCGCAAAAAAGTCGCATTACATGAAAAAAACCTACTAAATTTACTCCAACTCAGACATGGAGCAGAAAAAGCCACTACCAAAGCAAAAAAAAGAAAAATTGCTTAAATGAAAGAAATTTATCAACAGGCTGAAACCAGTTGATAAATAAGTCACACATAAGCATAAAAAATTGTAAGAAAAAAATAACTAAAAAAAGGAATACATAAGCAAACATTGTTAAATGTCCCCCTATATGTCAATGGATTCAACCCCTCTTGGGTCAATATTTTAGGCTGCTGTTGGAGACGACTTGGTGTTGGAAATGTTTTTCAGTAGATGTTTAAATTCTAATTTATCCCATATGATGTATTATTTGAATGTCAAACCCCCCTAGTATTACCACTGAAGACATACTGTTCACCCCATTATGCTATAGACAACTAAAGTTTACTTTAAGCTCACAAAATACTCATTATCTAAAGCTGCGCAGATATGATGTTGAGTTCAATGTGATTCAATGAGCTGCACAGTCTACAAATCTCAACTGTGTCCAACTATATTTGCACGCCTACTAAGCGAAGACGAAAATATCACTAACGCTGTGCCAAGCAACAACCGGAACCTAAAAAGTAGAATTTTTTTAATAATAATTTTTGCCTCATAAGAAATAAATAAAAAAGAATCGGTGTAATGAGCATGGGATTCTTGTTCAGAATGTATATATATTTTTTTATGTAGGGTTCTGTAAAGGTAAGAGAATATCTTCTACCTAGCTACAGCTGAAAATAAATACATGAGGATGTGTTGTTTTCCTGTTGTGTGAAAGTGAAACATGTCTTCCACATTGCACAATCCTTCATGTGCCTCCATTTTGCTTTAGTGACAAATAGGCACTATTTTGAGATCAGTCAACCTGCACCCTTTTGTCTGTTTGATAAGTTGGTCTCAGGAGACATGCATAGGATTAGTGTTACACGTCATGGATAATCTGCAATGTTTTCAATCTTTCACCTCCAAACCTTCCTGCACTATATGAGATACGGGAGGTGAGCAGGAGATAAATCATGAACTTGCCCTTTTTCAGTCATCATGTTTAATGGAAGTCAAGGTACCATGAGCATGTTTTCTGATGCATTCATCATGACGGGGCATACATTTCCAATGTTTTATCGGAAGTTTCCTTTGTATTAAAGTAAATGCTCACTACCATTTTCTGTCCATTTTACCTTTAATTTGTAATAGAGTGAGCCTTATAAAATAAACCTATGACCTTGGCAGAGATGCCCTTATAGGAAACTGGGCCATACAGTTTTCCTTGGTTTTTATGTCTTATACTTGGATACTTGTTTAATAGTAGCATTTACCACAGTACAAACAATACAGTATCCAAACCAAAGAACCAGACAGTGGCACCGATACCTTTAACCCTCTACAACCACGAGATGGATAAACTAATACTAGGTAGGGGACCAATACAAACCATACACGGCGGTGCTAGGACAATTGAAACAGAAATCATCACTTGGAAAAATGAATAAAAGATCAGGTGTCCTGCACTCACCGTGTAAAACCTGGTCACTCGGCTCCCATCTCGGGTCGCTCCTCCGGAGGGGTCTTCAAGACAGCGTGGGGCACTCAGAGGCAACTGCCGGCAGTTTCATGCAATGAATGCCCTTCGTCTGGCCGGACGAAGCGCATTCATTGTGTGAAACCACCGGCAGTCACCTCTGAGTGCCCCACGCTGTCTTGAAGACCCCTCCGGAGGAGCAACCCGAGATGGGAGCCGAGTGACCAGGTTTTACACGGTGAGTGCAGGACACCTGTCCTTTTCTTCATTTTTCCAACAAACAATACAGTGATAATAACGATAAAATACCAAGTCTACTAATAATTCTTCACATTGCATACAATCTGATCAACAGAAGGAAGTTGCCTTTGAAAAGGGGTTAACCGGGAGTAGAAAAATTGAGCTAATTTATTTCAAGTACAGCACCACACCTGTTCTCGCTTTGTTTTTCTTATCCTGGATAACCCGTATAAGGATACTGAGCACCTATCATTTTGAAAAACTTAGTAGAAGTTTTTGAGACTCCCACCTAATGCTAACGTGAAGGGTCAGAAGTTTTTAGCTGCAAGGGTCTCATAGACATTTGCCAAAGAATAGATCAAGCTGTGTACATGAAGTCTATGAGACTTTCTTTGAATCCATGAACCACACACTTGACCTTCAAAGTAATGCCAAATAGAATGAAAGGGCAAAGTGCTTAGCTGAGTGCATTGCCCTTTTGTTTAAGCCATCGGAGCAGTGGGTCAGGGCCCAATCCCCACCAAACAAAACGTCTAACATGTCACACATTTCTCAAAGGGATAGGTCTGTTCGTTAACTCCTAGATCACTTAGTAGTTGCATGTCCACCCTGAAGATTAAACTTTACACTGCAATTGTTTTAAAGGATACCGCTATAGTAACATTTAATTATCACATCATGTATCAATCGTGATGCCCAGTAGGCAGATCTATTACCGTACAGCAGTTACCAAATAGAATACTGAAGTTTGACACTGTTGATCTTAAACAGAAAAACAAGAAATACAGCCATGAAGAGAGAGTTTGTAGCTTCTAATGAATCCCCTAGATATGTTTTTTTTAGTTTTCATCTATAGTCCATGTAGGATACAAAACTACATTCAAGGCACCCTGATCTTCTAGCAGATACAAATTGCTCATGTCTCTGGCAAGTTGTAGCAGTGACATTCAGGGATTACAGCGATCCCTCAACTTACAATGGCCTCAACATACAATAGTTTCAACATACAATGGTCTTTTCTGGACCATTGTAACTTGAAACCAGACTCAACATACAATATACGGACAGTCCAGATCTGCGAAATGTGTCTCAACTGCAGGAACTGACCAATCAGAATGGCCATTAACTGGTAAATCACCTCTATTACTGAAGTGCATGCACTGACTGGTGTCTGGTAGCGCCCCCTACAGTACAGGGAGAAACTACAAGTTATGTACTACTCCTTACCTGTGCCAGGGTTAGCTTCTCCTTTTGGACACCAAGTAAGGGCGGCTCCATTTGGGACACTGTGTGTACTGTATAGGACCCTGAAGAAGCTCCTGTTCTCTACATAAACCATTGTTTCCCAACCAGGGTGCCTCCAGCTGTTGCAAAACTACAACTCCCAGCATGCCCGGACAGCCAACGGCTGTCCAGGCATGCTGGGAGTTGTAGTTTTGCAACAGCTGGAGGCACCCTGGTTGGGAAACACTGACATAGACAGTGATCTACAGCTCCCAGAAGCTCTTTTTTACTTTTATATGTAAGGATTTGCTTTATCTATATTAGTTATCTACTTATTTTTCTTTAATCCTCACTTTTTCCTATTTTTGGATGACATTTTGGTGGCCTCAGAACCAATTATGAGGTTTCCATAGAGTTATGGTCTCAAAATACAATGGTTTCAACATACAATGGTCATCCTGGAACCAATTAATATTGTAACTTGAGGGACTACTGTATTTCCATGGGCTGAGTGTTTCCAGACAGATCTAAACTTCGAGCATAATACTTCATTTTCTACTGCTGACCAGGTCACCTTCCCAGCTTTATGTTTGTAGATTAACATAAAGTTATGAATGTGATAAAATGGCCATACATTTCAATATTGCTTGTCTAGCGCAATACTGAATTCTGGAGATGAATTTTTAAGTGATAGTAACTGCTCCTCTGTGAGACTCATCAGATTTGGCGCACAATGGTATCATAGATATAGGATTCTCTTATTCTTTATATGGTAGCCAAGAGAGAAAAGATATGTGCACTATACTTTTTTTTTCTTTTTCTTGGCAAGACGTTATAAACCATAAGGACTATAAATAAAAAGTTATTGATGCTTATTAAAAGCAGATGTCTGACGCCTGGTGAGCATGCATTGTACATCTGTGATCTGTTATATCTCAAAGGAGAATTTGTAAAGAAAGCTTAAAGGGGTGTTACAGCTTCAGCAAATAAAGGTTATTCATTGTATAATGACAAATTATACATTTTTTTTTGCATTAGTTTCTCACAGTTTCTTGCTGTCATTTGGTAGAAACTAGAGATGAGCGAACTTACAGTAAATTTGATTCGTCACGGACTTCTCGGCTCGGCAGTTGATGACTTATCCTGCATAAATTAGTTCAGCTTTCAGGTGCTCCGGTGGGCAGGAAAAGGTGGATACAGTCCTAGGAGACTCTTTCCTAGGACTGTATCCACCTTTCCCAGCCCACCGGAGCACCTGAAAGCTGAACTAATTTATGCAGTATAAGTCATCAACTGCCGAGCCGAGAAGTTCGTGACGGATCGAATTTACTGTACGTTCGCTCATCTCTAGTAGAAACCCCTATTATTTATTTCCAGTCAATAAAAATCTGTCCTGGTCTAATGGTGACCACAAGGGTGCTCAGCTCCTTAGGATACATAGGAAAGTGCCTATGTACATGTTGTCTACATAAGTACTGAAGTGAGCATTCTGTACATCAGCAAAGTCTAGGGATCAGACCCATAAAACCAACATTGAGGGCTTAAATTAAAGGGGTACTCCTGTAGAAATGTTTTTCTTTAATCAACTGGTGCCAGAAAGTCAAACAGATTTGTAAATTACTTCTATTAAATAATCTTAATCCTTCCTGTACTTATTATCTGCGGAATACAACAGAGGAAATAATTTTCTTTTTGGAACACAGTGCTCTCTGCTGACATCATGACCACAGTGCTCTCTGCTGACACCTCTGTCCATTTTGGGAACTGTCCAGAGCAGCATATGTTCGCTATGGGGATTTTCTCCTACTCTGGACAGTTCATAAAATGGACAGAGATGTCAGCAGGGAGCACTGTGTTCCAAAAAGAAAATAATTTCCTCTGTAGTATTCAGCAGCTAATAAGTACTGGGAGGATTAAGATTGTTTAATAGAAGTAATTTCCAAATCTGTTTAACTTTCTGGCACCAGTTAATAAAAAAAAAAGTTTTCCACCGGAGTACCCCTTTAAGGACTGCATATGGTTTTCTCAATAAAGTTCATCATTTCACTGCACTCTGTTTATGGTCAATAGAAATTGAGTGTAAATGTATATGAAATGAAATTGAAATAGTCCAGCAGGATGAGGTTCCATAAAACATCACCTTTTACTTCATCTGTTAAAAAAAAACACTTAGTACACAAAGCACAGACAGATCTGACATTTTTCAAGCACCAATGACCTTAATCATAGATCCAAGTGAACTTACTCTAAGTAAACTGTCATTGATCCGAATAGCCCTTGGATTAGAATATTAGAATATGACAAACAGGATAGAAAGAAGCTCTCTATAAAGCTTCTTTCTATAAAGTCCAATATAGTAGACTTTGCCACCTTACTAGGGTATGTCTTTGGCATATAAGAGCCCCTTTGACAAAATTTTCCCTACTCCGGTGAAAAACCTTTTTTTTTTAATCAACTGGTGCCAGAAAGTTAAACAGATTTGTAAATGACTTCTACTTAAAAATCTTAACCCTTTCAGTACTTATCAGCTGCTGTATGCTCCACAGGAAGTTCTTTTCATTTGGAATTTTTTTTCTGTGCTCTCTGCTGACACCTCTGTCTGTCTCAGGAACTGTCCAGAGCAGGAGTAAATCCCCATAGCAAACCTATCCTGTTCTGTACAGTTTCTGAGACAGTCAAGTGTCAGCAGAGAGTACTGTTGATTTAATAAAAAATAATAATAATTTACCGGAGTACCACTTTAAGCATATGTTATTTTCCTTGGTCCCATAGTTATGAGATAATCCAGTTTGTTTACAATTCTTTATTTAAAACTTCAATAATAGAAAAGGACAGATTGTGGAATCTATCACTTTCAAGCTCAGTACCCATACAAATGCTTAGAAGTTGGAGAGATTAGATCTCCAATGGATTAGTAGTTTGTCATATTGAAGGTCGGGAGACATTAAAATATATTAAAAAAATGTAGAAATATTATTATTGTTCTCTGTGAGATACTTATAGTTTGTTCTGAGGTGATGTTATTTTAGAATGACATTTTAGGAACATTTATTATATCACGAATATAGATGCCACACAATAATCACGGGCTGGTAAAGGACAACTGTGGTGCAAGACTTTTATATATGGCTGTGCCCGGGCTGCAAAAATAAGAAAAATAAACTTTAACATACCTTCCTACATGCCCCCGTCGGTCCGGTACTGGTGCGAACCTCATTCAACTTAATGTAAGAAGCCAGCCAGAGATCCTTACATGACCGTTGTCACGATGCCGGCTGGCAGGAGGTGGATCCTCTGTGCCAGAGAGGGATAGCGAGGACCGTGCTAGTGGACCGGTTCTAAGACACTACAGGTTTTCACCAGAGCCCGCCGCAAAGCGGGATGGTCTTGCTGCGGCGGTAGTGACCAGGTCGTATCCACTAGCAACGGCTCACCTCTCTGGCTGCTGAAGATAGGCGAGGTACAAGGGAGTAGGCAGAAGCAAAGTCGGACGTAGCAGAAGGTCGGGGGCAGGCGGCAAGGTTCGTAGTCAGGGGAGATAGCAAAGTTCTGGTACACAGGGTATAAACACACAAAAACGCTTTCACTAGGCTCTAGGGCAACAAGATCCGGCAAGGAAGTGCAAGGGAGGAGACTAGATATAGCCAGGAAACAGATGGGAACCAATTAAGCTAATTGGGCCAGGCACCAATCATTGGTGCACTGGCCCTTTAAGTCTCAGGGAGCTGGCGCGCGCGCGCCCTAGAGAGCGGAGCCGCGCGCGCCAGCACATGACCGCAGGAGACGGGAACGGGTAAGTGACCTGGGATGCGATTCGCGAGCGGGCGCGTCCCGCTGTGCGAATCGCATCCCCAACGGCCATGACAGGGCAGCGCTCCCGGTCAGCGCTGACCGGGGAGCTGCAGGGAGAAAGGCGCCGTGAGCGCTCCGGGGAGGAGCGGGGACCCGGAGCGCTAGGCGTAACAGTACCCCCCCCCTTAGGTCTCCCCTTCTCTTTATCGGGTAACTGCCTCCCCTGGGATGAGGACACCGGGAAAGGAAGGAGGGATTCCTCAACGGCAGGCAGAACCGCAGGAGTAGGAATGGGGAGAGAGGGCAGAGGGCGAGACCTGGAACGGGGCAGTGTGACACCAGGACGAGGGCCATGAGGGGACACAGAAGCTTGCCTGGGAGGGGGGGAGGGGCATTTCCTGTGGCAGGCAGAGTCCTTAATGACCTTAGGGGGACCGGATACAGGAGGAACCACAGAGTTACGGCAAGGGTTACTGGGAACCGGTTTTAGACAGTTCTTGGCACAAGAGGACCCCCAACTCTTGATCTCCCCAGTGGACCAATCCAGGGTTGGGGAATGAAGTTGAAGCCAGGGAAGTCCAAGGAGAATTTCCGAGGTGCAATTGGGGAGGACCAAAAGTTCAATCCTCTCGTGATGAGATCCGATGCTCATAAGAAGGGACTCCGTGCGGAAACGTATGGTACAGTCCAACCTGGCTCCGTTGACCGCGGAGATGCGGAGTGGCTTGACAAGACGGGTCACCGGAATATGGAATTTATTCACAAAGGACTCCCGAATAAAATTCCCAGAAGCTCCAGAGTCCAGACAGGCCACGGCTGAGAGGGGAGAGCTGGCTGAAGTGGAAATCCGAACAGGTACCTTGAGACGTGGAGAAGCCGACTTGGCATCAAGAGACGCCACACCCACGAGAGCTGAGTGTGAGCGTGCGTTTCCCAAACGTGGAGGACGGATTGGGCAATCCACCAGAAAATGTTCAGTACTGGCACAGTACAAACAAAGATTCTCTTCCTTACGGCGATTCCTCTCTTCCAGGGTCAGGCGAGACCGATCCACTTGCATGGCCTCCTCGGCGGGAGGCCTAGGCGCAGATTGCAGTGGAGACTGTGGGAGAGGTGGCCAGAGATCTAAGTCTTTTTCCTGGCGGAGCTCTTGATGCCTCTCAGAAAAACGCATGTCAATGCGAGTGGCTAGATGAATGAGTTCATGCAGGCTAGCAGGAGTCTCTCGTGCGGCCAGAACATCTTTAATGTTGCTGGATAGGCCTTTTTTAAAGGTCGCGCAGAGAGCCTCATTATTCCAGGAAAGTTCAGAAGCAAGAGTACGGAATTGTATGGCGTACTCGCCAACGGAGGAATTACCCTGGACCAGGTTCAGCAGGGCAGTCTCAGCAGAAGAGGCTCGGGCAGGTTCCTCAAAGACACTTCGAATTTCCGAGAAGAAGGAGTGTACAGAGGCAGTGACGGGGTCATCACGGTCCCAGAGCGGTGTGGCCCATGACAGGGCTTTTCCAGACAGAAGGCTGACTACGAAAGCCACCTTAGACCTTTCAGTAGGAAACTGATCCGACATCATCTCCAGATGCAGGGAACATTGGGAAAGAAAGCCACGGCAAAACTTAGAGTCCCCATTAAATTTGTCCGGCAAAGACAGGCGGAGGCTAGGAGTGGCCACTCGCTGCGGAAGAGGTGCAGGAGCTGGCGGAGGAGATGGTTGCTGCTGCTGTAGCTGAGACTGAATCTGCTGTAGCTGCGACTGGAGTTGCTGAGTCATGGTGGTCAAGTACGACAGCTGGTGATCTTGTTGGGCAATCTGTCGGGCTTGCTGGGCGACCAGTGTGGGGAGGTCGGCGACAACAGGCAGAGGAACTTCAGCGGGATCCATGGCCGGATCTACTGTCACGATGCCGGCTGGCAGGAGGTGGATCCTCTGTGCCAGAGAGGGATAGCGAGGACCGTGCTAGTGGACCGGTTCTAAGACACTACAGGTTTTCACCAGAGCCCGCCGCAAAGCGGGATGGTCTTGCTGCGGCGGTAGTGACCAGGTCGTATCCACTAGCAACGGCTCACCTCTCTGGCTGCTGAAGATAGGCGAGGTACAAGGGAGTAGGCAGAAGCAAAGTCGGACGTAGCAGAAGGTCGGGGGCAGGCGGCAAGGTTCGTAGTCAGGGGAGATAGCAAAGTTCTGGTACACAGGGTATAAACACACAAAAACGCTTTCACTAGGCTCTAGGGCAACAAGATCCGGCAAGGAAGTGCAAGGGAGGAGACTAGATATAGCCAGGAAACAGATGGGAACCAATTAAGCTAATTGGGCCAGGCACCAATCATTGGTGCACTGGCCCTTTAAGTCTCAGGGAGCTGGCGCGCGCGCGCCCTAGAGAGCGGAGCCGCGCGCGCCAGCACATGACCGCAGGAGACGGGAACGGGTAAGTGACCTGGGATGCGATTCGCGAGCGGGCGCGTCCCGCTGTGCGAATCGCATCCCCAACGGCCATGACAGGGCAGCGCTCCCGGTCAGCGCTGACCGGGGAGCTGCAGGGAGAAAGGCGCCGTGAGCGCTCCGGGGAGGAGCGGGGACCCGGAGCGCTAGGCGTAACAACCGTGTGCTCAACATATCACCGGCCAGGGCGGGACATCGCTGCGGCCGGCGTTACGCCGACGGCTCTGTGACATCTCCGTCCAGAGGAAGTTGAACCACTGGACCGTGAGGTAACGGACCGACGGGGGCATGTAGGAAGGTATTTTAAAGTTTATTTTGTTTATTTTTGCAGCCCGGGCACAGCAATATATATGCTGCAAAAAAAAAACAACTTTGCCCATAAACCTTCAATGGAATTTGTCCAACAGCTATTGTTTCCAATAGCATTTATGCCAACATTTATGATCTCCGTGGCTCAGAGTGCACGTGTCATCAATTATCATTGAGAGAGGGGTATAAGGTGTAGTGTGGGGAGGCTCCCCTCCAACTCCTCAAATCACATTCACTATAATACCTTCAGTCCTTTCTAGGCTGAGGCCGGAAGAAGCACGCACTTACGTGCGAAACTGCCGGCGTAGCCTCCGAGCGCCACACTCCCTGCGCCTTCGCTGAGATCCAGCTCCCCATGTACCGGACCACGGCATGCAGTAGTCTCCACTGAGCGGTGAGTGCACTTATGTTTTTCTTTATTGAATCTTTCCGATACTTTATGCTGGTATGAGTGCACCCCGCAGGAGATATGAAGATAGGTACCGGGGTTTGACCGCAATCCAGTCCAGGTGATATATGCCCTTAGAGTGCTCTCCCCTTTCTTGTCTTTTCACATATAAACTATAATATCTTTAACATTTTATAATATATGCATAGTAAACTGAAAATTTAGAAGAAGAAAAAGAAACACTTAAAAGAATAGGTTTAACATAAAACCTTGATTTAAACAATAGGTCAAAGGAATGTCTCAATACATACTTGCACATTTATCGCTTTTCTTCTGTTGTCTATTTCACATATTAGACACCAGACCATTTATTCCCTTGTATTACTGAATCATTTATACAATGCTTTATTGGCAGAAATAGTGAAAAAAGGGTCAAAACAATTGTCTGGCCCAGGATATGAGGCGATGATTCCTGTGTGTTGTAAGATCGACATGCCTTCATTTTCCTCAGTTTATACCCCATTCTCCATTTTATTAGGCATGTAAACAACTTACCTTCACATTTTCATTTCCCATCAAGAGATGTCAATCTGACAATATGGTTATCAGTGTTCTCCCCGTGTGAAGGTCTGCAGAAATATCACCATAGCAACTCCACTACAGACCCTGAACATTTGTGCGCAGCATTCAACAGGTCAGATCTGCAAGTACTTTATCACGTCAGGGACAGCACTTCTCTTCATATATTATTCTTTTTCTGCTCTATATTTTAACCTTATTGCCTAGCACTTCTGTAGAGTTCAGGCCTATGTGTATGTGATATATGTGTTTGTGCCGTCCATGGAAATAATAACAGGTTGACATGCACCTTGTAGATATGAATTTCTGCATGCTGTATAAGACATTTTCAATGGTACATACTGATACATTCGTACCTTCCAATTTTTAGACAGCCCGCTGTGTGCCCGCTGTCTGCCTGCTGTGTTCCTGCCGTCTGCCTGCTGCACACATAGATCTCGTAGCAAATATTTGTGCGCTATGTTTATAGGTAAGGCTGCTTTCACACTATAAAAATACCCCCGTTATAAAAACCCTGGAAATCAGCCGTTAAAGAGGTACTCCGGTGGAAAACTTTTTTTTTATCAACTGGTGCCAGAAAGTTAAACAGATTTGGAAATTACTTCTATAAAAAAAAATCCTTACCCTTTCAGTACTTTTTAGCTGCTGAATATTACAGAGGAAATTATTTTCTGTTTGTAACACAGAGCTCTCTGCTGAATCATGAACACAGTGCTCTCTGCTGACATCTCTGTCCATTTTAAGAACTGTCCTGAGTAGGAGAAAATCCCCATGGCAAACATATGCTGCTCTGGACAGTTCCTAAAATGGACAGAGATGTCAGCAGAGAGCACTGTGGTCATGATGTCAGCAGAGAGCACTGTGTTCGAAAAAGAAAATAATTTCCTCTGTAGTATTCAGCAGTTAATAATTACTGGAAGGATTAAGATTTTTTATTAGATGTAATTTACAAATCTGTTTAACTTTCTGGTACCAGTTGAGTTAAAAAAAAAAGTTTTCCACCGGAGTACCCCTTTAAACAGCCGTTAGAAAATCCCATTATAGTCTATGGGATTTTTCTAATAGCCGTTTTAACCCGTTATCGCCCGTTAATAATAACGGCCGTTATTTTGTGATGGGCGAATGAACGGAAGAATTAATGCATGCACTATTTATCCCGTTACTATCGCCCGACACAAAATAACGCCCGTTATTAATAACGGGCGATAACTGGTTAAAACGGCTATTAGAAAAATCCCATATACTTTAACGGGTGATTTCCAGGGTTTTTATAAGGGACGTTTATAACTGAGGCATTTTATAGTGTGAAAGCAGCCTAAGAGAATTGTTATCCAAGGCACCAGAATTTAGAATTTATACACCATATCATAAAATATGTCACCAACTGCAAAACAGCAACATTACGTTTACTGGGTATTCTGGAGCTTTGAATATCACTTCTCTAGCAAGTATATGCGACCAAGTAAAAATCAGGAGTGAGTTAAGCTGAGAGGACAACACATAAGGAAAATTTACTAAGACTGGTGTGTCCTAAGTAAACCCCAACCAGTGTAGAGGTGCAGACCTCTTAATAAATCCAGGCACATGTAGCACCCTTAGCTCAGAGCTGGCATAAATGTCCACTACAATTTAGTAAATTTGGCGAATAGGGTGGCTGCACTCCTTTTCCTAAAAGCCACGCCTCTTCCATGAAAAGCCCCACCCACTTGGCTAGCACAGCACAGATCAGTTAAAAGTTGCAAAATTTTGCATAGCCCAGTGGGTTTGTGCAAAATATTGTGACTTTTGGCACATCTGTGCCAGATGCAGCCAACATTAAAGGGGTATTCCAGGCCAAAACTTTTTTTTATATATCAACTGGCTCCGGAAAGTTAAACAGATTTGTAAATTACTTCTATTAAAAAATCTTAATCCTTCCAATATTTATTAGCTTCTGAAGTTGAGTTGTTGTTTTCTGTCTAACTGCTCTCTGATGATTCACGTCCCGGGAGCTGTGCAGCTCCTATGGGGATATTCTCCCATCATGCACAGCTCCCGGGACGTGACATCATCAATGAGCAGTTAGACAGAAAACTTCAGAAGCTAATAACTATTGGAAGGATTAAGATTTTTTAATAGAAGTAATTTACAAATCTGTTTAACTTTCCGGAGCCAGTTGATATATATAAAAAAAGGTTTTGCCTGGAATACCCCTTTAAATACCCCCCCACACACACACACACACACACACACACATGGTGCCAGAGATTGTCTTTATACAACGGGTAGCCAGAAAGTCTTCAAAAATGTCAACTATAAGGTCCAAACAAAACTGACAGCCACAGCGCTGCATACTTCGGCAGCCACAGAATTCCTATATGCAATGTCAGCCACATGCCCTACCATGCAAAGCAGTATACTGTCGGCTCAGCACACTGCTAGTCTACAATACAGTCTACATAAAAAAAAAAAAAAAAACAGCCTTTAAAAAATACATTTCATTAACAGGAAATATACAGTAAAAATACAGACAATATACACAGACGTATATGAATGAAATCTAGCCCAAAAGTCTAAGCAGACTATTAGACAGACAGCGCATAGCAACTATAAGGCAAATAAGGTTAGTTTTTTTGTTTTATAAGAAAATGATAGAGCTGTAGCCAAACTCCCTGCTTAAAGGGGTATTCCGAGTTTATAGATCTTTGAGGGGGCGTGACATCATTAGGGGGCAGAGACAGCGCCTGGCACAGAATGCCGGGGACTGCACCGAGATCACTGGGATCCCCAGCGGTGCGACCCCTGTGATCAGACATCTTATGCCCAATCCTTTGAATAGAGGATAAGATGTATAAACCCAGAATACCCCTTTAAGAAACAATAGGTAACAGCACTTAATAAGAAAACAAAGTCCTGGCACTTACTGGCATTAAAGTAGGTTTTATTGTAGAATCAATAACAAGGCTGGACACTTCGTGGACCCAGTATCAGCAAGAGTCACATGTGCATGGATGTGGAACAAACACAACTTATTTTCTGAACAACTTATAATTGTAGCAAGGCTAGGTTTATAGCTGAGGCTGGGGATCTTGACCATTGGGGAGAATCCCAATATGTCTGCCTGTGTCAGAAAGATCTGAGGAGGCCAGGGCCCTGCCTTCCTTCAGGTGCCACGGGTCAGGATAAGCCAATGTATACTTTGACACTTTCTCTTCCCACAAGTGTCACTGGGTGCATCAGATCCTTCTACACCATACGGACCTATGTGGGCCAGAGTAAATGACACTGCTACCTTTTGCGCTTAGTCGAGACTTGTTAACCAGCACCTTAAAGTGAAACCAAATGGTGGGAGCAATAAATGCTAAAAGTTTGCAGCACTGTCTTGGGCATGAGCACTATCCTATAGATTACAGTGGTCCCTCAACATACGATGGTAATCCATTCCAAATGAACCATCATTTGTTGAAACCATCATATGTTGAGGGATCCGTGCAATGTAAATTATAGGACAGTGGTCTACAACCTGCGGACCTCCAGATATTGCAAACCTACAACACCCAGCATGCCCGGACAGCCAACGGCTGTCCGGGCATGATGGGAGTTGTAGTTTTGCAACATCTAGAGGTCCGCAGGTTGAAGACCACTGGTATTGGAGGTTATACTTACGTTTCCCGCCTCTCCAGACCGTCACCGCTCATCACCGCTGCCCTGGATGTCGCCTCCCATCGCTTTCGCCGCGTCCCCGGGGTGTCCCCGACGCTCCGGCAAGGCCTCTGCTTCCCCGGCATCCTCGCTCTCCGTCGCCGCCATCACGTCGAAATGCACGCCGCTCCTATTGGATGACGGGACGGCGTGCGCAGCGACATGATGACGACGATGGAGAGCACCGACGATGCAGGGGAGGAGGACGCGCCGGAGCCCCAAGGACAGGTAAGTGATCGTCAGCGGACCACACGGGGCACCGTAAACAGCTATCCGGTGGCAGCTGAAGCAGTCTGCGCTGCCGGATAGCCGTTTATGCGATGGCCCCGACATACAAAAGCATCGTATGTTGATGATGCCTTCAACATGCGATGGCCTCTGAGAGGCCATCGCATGTTGAAGTTATCGTATGTCGGGGCCATCGTAAGTCGGGGGTTCACTGTATAGTGCAGTCCTGTGCTACATGTTCATTCTTTCAGCAGAATCCAATTCCGCATGGGAAGTTCTGCTACAGACCTTCTGATGTGTGAGCGAAGCCACATAATCAAATTGAAAGCAATGGCAGGATTGTCCACGGAAATTCTGTAGTGTGGTAATAATAATCCTTCATATAAAGATTTACAGAGGTATCATGCTACATACAGGGATCAGAAGTCCAATAACATTGAAAACGAGATCTTTGTGGCATTTTGTGTGTGTTTTTCCTGTCGATAGAAGTAGAAACCACACACAGAACTTTATGTTGGGATTTAGACAAAGTTGAGAATTTCTTCCTACCATGCTATGTATCAATCTGCTCAGCATGTCCTGCTCTTCATCACACTGCCAGCAGATAGGGCAACATGTTCAATGTGACAGGTCCACTTTAGGTCAATAAAAATAAAGAGATCATAGGAAGAACAATCTTAGGTTTCTTTACTTTAGATCTTCCCTATTTTATTTTCTTTCATCAGCAGTCTTCAGAACAGATGTTGATGGAGTGAATGACTGTGTAATCTCAACACTAGACTGCAGACAGAACCATCTGTGCTTCATAAATTGCAGGACAATATCCAGACTACAATTATAGAAAAGGGGACAGATAAGGTAAGAAAGAACAGCATGTGTCAAGTTATATCTCTGGTCCTGAATTTTCACTTATATTTTTTCATGAAGCCAAAAGTGCGTAAAAATAAAGTCTGTCTCTTACAATTTCTAGGTGTTTTAAGGTAAATGGTTCAATTTCAATAGAACAATTTTAAACAAAACTTCTGCTAGTTATGATTCCTGTCATATAGCTTTTCTTCAGGGGACAGGTTCACTAAGGATTCCCCTTTTCCCTGATATCTTATTTGCAATATTGCATAAAAAAAAGAAACCAATGATTTCTTTATTTTAAGGTAGCAGTGGCCCTTGTCTTCAGGGCTCCAAAGCAATTAAAGTGTACCTGTCATGTGGGTGTCTCTGTGTCTTGTGGGTGGACAAGCAGGGCTCTGTGCAGTGAGGATAAGCATGGCTCTGTGCACTGAGGACAAGCAGGGCTCTGTACACGGAGGACAAGCAGGGTTCTGTGCACAGAGGACAAGCAGGACTCTGTACACTGAGGACAAGCAGGGTTCTGTGCACTGAGGACAAGCAGGACTCTGTACACTGAGGACAAGCAGGGCTCTGTGCACTGAGGACAAGAAGGGCTCTGTACACTGAGGACAAGCAGGGCTCTGTACACTGAGAACAAGCAGGGCTCTGTACACTGAGAACAAGCAGGGCTCTGTACACTGAGGACAAGCAGGGCTCTGTACACTGAGGACAAGCAGGGCTCTGTACACTGAGGACAAGCAGGGTTCTGTGCACTGAGGACAAGCAGGGCTCTGTGCAGTGAGGACAAGTAGGGCTCTGTACACTGAGGAAAGCCGGACGTTGTGCATTGAGGACAAGAGTACAAGCAGGGCTCTGCACTGAGGACAAGCAGGGCTCTGTGAACTGAGGACAAACAGGGCTCTGTGCACTGAGGACAAGCAGGGCTCTGTGCACTGAGGACAAGCAGGGCTCTGTGCACTGAGGACAAGCAGGGCTCTGTGCACTGAGGACAAGCAGGGCTCTGTGCACTGAAGAAAAGCAGGACTCTGTACACTGAGGACAAGCAGGGCTCTGTGCACTGAGGTCAAGCAGGGCTCTGTGCAGTGAGGACAAGCAGGGCTCTGTGCACTGAGGACAAGCAGGGCTCTGTGCACTGAGGACAAGCAGGGCTCTGTGCACTGAGGACAAGCAGGGCTCTGTACATTGAGGACAAACAGGGCTCTGTGCACTGAGGACAAGCAGGGCTCTGTGCAGTGAGGCTCTCTGACATGCTCCCAGGTAACACATCAGGATGATTGACGAGCCAGGAGCCTGCAAAGAGCCCTGCTTGTCCTGCCTTCACTTCCTGTATTTGGGCTTCTCATAGAGACACACAGGAAATAGCGGTAGGGACAGTATTTTTTCCCCCCCAAAAAATACAATTTTTTAACCAATGTATATTACAAATTATCTACATTATATAAAAAGTTTTTGTTAACGACAGGTACATTTTTGATGTCACAATCAGGCTAATTGGCACTGGACATTACACCCAGTGGCGTAACATGAAGATGCTGGGCCCCAAATCTTAAACTCTAAAAGCTGTAATGCTTCATGCATAGCACTGGTCTACTTCTATAACAAAGATAGATGAGTCCTTCATATTCTTCGGCCCGGTTTTGTGCAACAAGTTAGGATAACATATCTCAGCTTCTGGAGTGCAGTACAATATCTTAATGCATCAGAGATCAAGATGATGCTGGCTACATCTGTATATGACATTTATTAAATGCTATAAATATATCCTGAAGTTCCTCCTTCCTAAATAATAGTCTCATAAGTTATTAAGTTCAGTAATAAAACTGAAATGAACACTTCTCAGTCCTTTCTCAGCCGAGACAGAAAAGTTCCACATGCATTTATGATCATACAGGCCAGATAAAAAGAGAAAGTCATCAATTATTTCACAATTCATCGTTTTTGTCCTATTAACTTCCACATTATTCTTGCATATAACTAGAATATATGATGTGATCTTTAGCCTGGGACAGTCATTGCTGCTTTTTTATCTGTTGACATTTCCAAACTGTTTGCCTGTGTTTGCTCACAGTTTGGATTGATCAGAATATTCAATGCTCCAACCGGAGGTAGACAGATTCATTTTTCATTTTCATCATTAGAGGAAAAGCATTTTATTAACATTTATGTTCTCTTCTATCTTCTGATTTATTTACATTTGAAACACATTAGGTCTTATGTGTTCATTTCTGGAGACCTCATCAACAAAAAAGAGATGACAAAAATAGAACAGGTCCAGGACAGGCTAAATAAAACTTTTAAAGAGTAACTGCGATATTGGTCCAGTGGCAGGGTTTAATTCTCTCTGCAACTTTGTAGCCCAAGACTTGACCTCTGCAAAAGCAAGTCTATTAGACTTCCGACAAATTTGTCTCCTGAGTATCGGGCAAGCCTCAGGCTACAAAGATGCTGGGGAATTTAGGGTAGGTTCCCACCTGGCGTATTTGCTGCGTATTTGCTGCGTATTTGCTGCTGCATATTTTATTTTCCCATTGAAGTCAATGGGTAGGAAAATATGCAGCAGCAAATACGCAGCAAAATACGCCAGGTGGGAATGTACCCTTAGGTTACGTTCACACAGGCGGATTTTCACAGCGTATTTAGCTGTGGATCCGCTGGTGAAGGCCCCACTCTATGCTGGCTTTATATGTGTCTGCTGGTAGTGGCAATACGCCGCTACAAGCAGACACAGTGCAGCGATGTGCGGGGCGTACTCGCACATCACGGCCGCTCTCCCTGCTCTGAGCTAGGCAGAGAGCTCCCACGATGTGCAAGTATACTGCGACTCGCACATCGCAGTGTGCCTGCTGGTAGCGGCGTATTGCCACTAGGAGCAGGCACATGTAAAGCCAGCATAGAGTGGGCCTTCACCAGTGGATTTGCAGCGTAAATCCCTCCCAAAATCCTACCCAAACATGTACAGCCTAGAGAAAAGAAGTAAAGGGGGACATGGTCAAAACCTTCAAATCTGTTAAAGGGTTAAAAAAGATGTATGAGAAAACATTATTTTACTGAAAGAGTAGTAGAGCCTTGCAGCAAATATCTAGCAGATGGCAAATTCATAGAAAGTGAATGTAAGAATGCCTTCAAGTGGTACCCCTAGACATCTTATCCCTTATCCAAAGGAGGTCTCGCTCTGCTCGTGACTTCGCGGCCACGTCCCCTCAAAGCAAGTCTATGGGAGGTTGCTTGTTGGCCATCACTCCCCCTCCCATAGACTTGCATTGAGGGGGCATGGCCATGATGTCATGAGTGGAGCGAGACCATGACGTCACAAGCCTCCGCCCCACATCGCCATTCATCCAACACGGAGCGAATTTCGCTCCGTGCACTGGATGTCTGGGGTGCTGCAGCCGAGATTACGGGGTCCCCAGAGGCAGGACCCCCACAATCAGACATCTTATCCCCTATCCTTTAAATAGGGGATAAGATGTCTTGGTATCATTCTAAGTATCAGTAAAGAATGCCACTGTAAGTAAAGGTACCATCTGTCCCATTTCCTTATATTTTAAGGTCCCATTCACACTACAGATTTTCTGAGTGGAATTACACTCTGGAACTCAGCTTGTAAACTATATTGCAGCAGCCTCCTGTTGTTCTCAATAGGATTCTGCTACACCATTCACATTTTGGAACATATTCATTCTTTCAGGGGAATCTTCTCTGAAATGCTTTGTCATTTACCGAGATGGCCCATTTCAGAACAGTCCTAGCACTGGCTTGCTTTGCTGGTGCTAGTAATAGATGGAATATCCCATTGAATGATCCCCAACTGTTGAGGTGTGGATCTCTGTACCCTGTATGAAGGTGACAGTTACACTTTAAGAAAACAGTGCTATAGATGGGTCAGTATTTTTTAAAGATTTTTCCATGTTATTGAGGTTTCTGGCAGCGTGAAGGTCTGTCTGTGTACACTTAAAAATGTGTGTACAGTAACAACAGTACAGTAATGAAAGCATCAACTAAATAAATAATATGACATAAAACAACTTAATAGGTATACAATTCTGTAAACTATTATACACCTAAGTGCAATTATATAAATATATAGCATTGTAGTGCTGTACAAGCATTATAATGTTACTAAGATGGGTCAACATAGAATGAGAACCACTGATACACAGTATAGAGGGTAAAATCGCATATGGGTAATGTAATGTAGTGTTGACATGCTTTTAATGTGTTTCACCTTTAAAACTGAATAATAAAGCACATTCAAATGTGAGAATTATTGCTAAAAATGCATGTGGCTTTGTAACACTTGTATGTGTGAATACACCATAAGCCAAAAAAAAAAAAATATATAACATTTTTAGTTTGAGAAAAATATCAGAAAAATAATTGAAAGGCATTTGTGTATCTCAGATATCAAAATAAGTAAATACATTTTTAGATATTGGGATCAACAAAGTTATAAAAAAAAAAGGATTATTATTATTTTGTTATTTACAAATATTGAAGTACTGTATGTGCCTGCAATATCCGATATGTTACACACATAAACACATCTTATTTACCAACTGTGTTCAGTTTTGTTCACTAGACAAAGCAAACTGACAACCGTAATGTTATTGCCTACATACAGACTGATGATATCTGCTGACTCGTAACTCATCATTTCTCTGGTATAACAATGTGTTTTCCCTTCACTAAAATCAGTCCATATGAAATATGAATCCAGACCACATAAAAGTTTCATATAGAACAGCTTGTGCATCTCTATTGTCAACAAATGATGGGCAGGTAGAGAAAACTTTGGGTACAAGAACGAGAGTCTATAAAGGCATATATTTAATAAGTATATTTAGATATGTAAAATATTAAGTATTCAGATTACTTTAAAATCTTTAAATACTGTACACAGTGGTATTTTAAATGATGAATCACTTACCTTTGTGTAGTTTCAGACACTTTTGGTTCTTCGTCTTTAGATTTATATGTTTCACTTGCATGTTCCATGTGGGAAAGTGCTACTGCTGAACATGATACTATGGACTGGTAGGAATCTTCTCGACATACTGCAATGAGAAAATACATACATTTTTTTTTTTATTCAGAATGGAATGACAGAATAAAATTCCTACCAGAATGTAACTGTTCTAGCCAATAATATAGGTAGTACAATAAAGGGAATGTCCTGTGCCCAGGATGTGGTGTCCGTTCTGATATGATCTACTAGTCTAGTGGCATGGGTTGGTTAGAGAACAGGTTGCGAAACCTACAGACTGCTGCTCTAGGGAGCATAGGCAAGAGTGGTCCATGTGTCACATTTGGTCACACAGTCAAGGTTTCATAAGGTTCTGCACATTAGAATCTGGTTCACCATGGGAACCAAAGTGTTCTAGGTGCAAGATGCCTGTCTTTCCCAGAGGAAAATTTCCCAGGAGAAGAAGGATCATACCTGATCAGGGTATTGGGTACTGGTGTGCTCAAGAGGAATTTCCAGATAAAGATCCTTCCAGCTTGGTAATCGTGCTTTTCAATAGTGAAAGTTAGGCAATAGCAAATGGAATTTGTTACGAATTTCATGAAAAATTTGATTCATAATGAATGCGAATATCAACGGGATCTAAAATGGCGTATCCACATGTGAGGACATGGGGCAAGGAATCCTGGGAAGGCGGGAACAAGGGTCAACGGGATGACCCTAAATTACATGCAGCATGCAGCCTATCAGCAGCAAATCACCCCTCAGATATCACAGCCCAATATAATCGGCAGCTATCTTGCGGCCAGTCAGTTCAGCCTTTTATTGCAGAGAGAGAGAGAGAGAGAGAGAGAGAGAGAGAGAGAGAGAGAGAGAGAGAGAGAGAGAGAGAGGGAGGGACAGACAGCAGTGTGTGTAGCACAGAAAAGCATTTTTACAGCAGTGATTGACCTTCAATTCACATCAGCATTCTATTGCAGAGAGAGGGACAGAGAGCAGTATGTTGCTTAGAAAAGCTTTTTTACAGCAGCGATTCACCTCAAGCCCAAATCCATCCTAGAAGCACTGATAGGGAGGGAGTGAGGTTGAGAGAGAAAGTGCAATTTTGGATGTAATACACAGCGACTGTGTGCTGCACCACTGGTGTGTACAAAAACTGAAAAGGTAATAGTAGCCAGCCAGTTAGGGTGAGTAGAGACCTAAAAGCATATTGTCCTCTATTAAGTGTAACCTGTGCGTACATCTAAGTGGTGTACCATTTTAAGCGTACTGGAGTGCATTGCCCTCCCTTCATAAATGCATACCACATATGTACATCTAAGTGGTGTACTATTTTGTTCCTGTTAAAGTCTTAAATGGTTACTGTGGTGGAAAACTTTTTTTTTTTTTTTTTTATCAACTGGTGCCAGAAGGTTAAACAGATTAGTAAATTACTTCTATTACAAAATCTTAATTCTTCCTGTACTTATTAGCTGCTGAATAATACAGAGCAAATTATTTTCTTTTTGGAACACAGTGCTCTCTGCTGACATCTCTGTCTATTTTGGGAACTGTCCAGAGCAGCATATGTTTGTTATGGGGATTTTATCCTACTCTGGACAGTTCTTAAAATGGACAGAGATGTCAGCAGAGAGCACTGTGCTAGTGATTATTTACTGTACTGTTTAAGCATACTGGAGTACATTGTCCTCCCCTCATAAGTGCATACCACATACGTACATCTAAGTGGTGTATTATTTTGTTCATGTTAAAGTCTTAAGGACCTAGATACTGTGAAAGGCCAGCCAAAAGTAAACACCTGCTGGTGTTGTAGACAAATACTGTTTTAAGCATACTGGAGCACATCGTCCTCCCCTCATAAGTGCATACCGCATACATACATTTAAGTGGTGTACCATTTTGTTCCTGTTAAAGTCTTAAGGGTGAAGATAATGTGAAAGGCCAGCCAAAAGCACACACCTGCTGGTGTTGTAGACAAATACTGTTTTATACGCACTAAATATGTCAGGCAGAGAAGTGCCAGGACGTGCACAGAGGAGTGGCAGGGGCCTAAATTTATCAGGCAGAGGTTACAGCAGACTAGGGGCAAGTGGCTGCAGGAGTCGCAGCAAGAGGCTTGACCTCCTGGTATCAGCTAGCCTTTGTGTCTCCACCAGCAACCCATCTGCCGTCAATGATTGGTTAACACGGTCATCAACTTCATCACAAGTGACATCTGACACCCCCAGTCAACAGTCGGCAGGTTCCTCAGACACAACCCTCAGTTGGTATGGCACAAGAGCAGTCCCCTTCCCCCCTGGAGTCGGCAGCAGTAGTGGTCAATCAGTGCAAACTGTTGGTGGGAAAATCAGCTACTCTGCGTTTTGGCAGTTTTTCATCAAGCATCCGAAGGATGTTAACCTGGCCACATGCAAGATGTGTCATCAGAAGGTGAAGCGTGCCAGGGTCCCAATGTTGGCACCATGGCTCTGTGTCAGCATATGCAGTGTCACCATAAAGCGGCCTGGGTGAATTGTGTCTCCAATGTGGTGGTCCAGCCTGCTGCATCCCCCAGTGGCATGCCACTCCCTGTTTCAGCCAGCCAAAGCTCCATCACCTCAGCTGAAGGGAGCTGTGTGCCATACTCGTCTTCTGTCGCTCCAGATGCTCTTGCTCCTCCTACTTCGAGTCAATCATTCTGCCAGCAATCCATCGGCGAAGCCATGTACAAGAGACCACAGTATTCGCCCACTCATCGAACAGCGCAGAGATTGAATGTGCTCCTGTCCTAGTAGCTCGTGCTGCAGTCCCTCCCTTTTCAAGTGGTGGACTCTGCACCTTTCAGAGAACTAATGGCTTGTGCCGAGCCGAGGTGGAAAGTCCCAAGCCGTCATTTCTTTGCGAAGAAGGCAGTACCAGCCCTGCACAATTTTTGGGCCAGTCCTTGAGCCTGTCGGTGTGTACCAACGTGCACAGCAGTACCGACGTGTGGAGCTGTAACTACGGTCAGGGACAATACATGTCCTTTATGGCCCACTGGGTGAATGTGATTCCTGCACAGCCACAACAGCAACTTGGAAAGGCCACGCCGCTTCCGCCTCCACGCTCTCAGGCCGTTAGTCTTGTGACAGTGTGCGACTCTGCCTCCTCATCCTCCACCATGTCCTCAGCCTCCACTGCACGGACAAGTCTCAGTGCCCCTCCAGCATACCATGTGTGCAGGGCACGGCAGTGTCACACTGTTCTTCACATGGTTTGCCTTGGCGAAAGGAGTCACACAGGGGAGGAACTGCTAAAAGTCATTCATCAAGAAATCAAATCATGGCTTACTCCACAAAAACTGGAAATGGGAACCACGGTGACTGACAACGGGAAGAGCACTGCGATAAGGAAGCCTAAGACATGCGCCGTGCAATGCACACGTGTTCAATCTGTTTGTCAAGCAATTCCTGAAGTGTTCCCCCCATTGGCAAAACATCCTAACAATGGAAAGGAAACTTTGCATGCACTTCAGCCACTCGTACACCACAATGCACACCCTCCTTGAGCTGCAGCGTCAGAATGGCATCCCCCAACACAGTCTGATTTGCGACATTTTCACCCATTGGCATTCCACCCTCCATATATTGAACTGAGTATATGAACAGAGAAAAGCCATCACCGATTTCTTGATGATCCAAGCGGATAGGGGGACTCCCCTGTGTAACTTCAATGTCATCCAGTGGCAGCTCATATGTGTCACGATGCCGGCTGGCAGGTAGTGGATCCTCTGTGCCAGAGAGGGATTGGCGTGGACCGTGCTAGTGGATCGGTTCTAAGTCACTACTGGTTTTCACCAGAGCCCGCCGCAAAGCGGGATGGTCTTGCTGCGGCGGTAGTGACCAGGTCGTATCCACTAGCAACGGCTCAACCTCTCTGGCTGCTGAAGATAGGCGCGGTACAAGGGAGTAGACAGAAGCAAGGTCGGACGTAGCAGAAGGTCGGGGCAGGCAGCAAGGATCGTAGTCAGGGGCAACGGCAGGAGGTCAGGAACACAGGCTAGGAACATACAAGGAACGCTTTCACTGGCACAATGGCAACAAGATCCGGCAGGGAAGTGCAGGGGAAGTGAGGTGATATAGGGAAGTGCACAGGTGAAGACACTAATTGGAATCACTGCGCCAATCAGCGGCGCAGTGGCCCTTTAAATCGCAAAGACCCGGCGCGCGCGCGCCCTAGGGAGCGGGGCCGCGCGCGCCGGGACAGGACCGAGGGAGAGCGAGTCAGGTACGGGAGCCGGGGTGCGCATCGCGAGCGGGCGCTACCCGCATCGTGAATCGCATCCCGGCTGGCAGCAGAATCGCAGCGCCCCGGGTCAGTGGATCTGACCGGAGCGCTGCAGCGGAGAGAGTGTAGCGAGCGCTCCGGGGAGGAGCGGGGACCCGGAGCGCTCGGCGTAACAATATGTGACACCTGCCGTTTGCTCAGGCCCTTTGAGGAAGCCACATTATTAGTCAGTTGCCAGGTTTATGGGATGAAAAATGTAATTCCACTGATTTATTTTCTGCAACACATGTTGGAAACCGTGGCTGGTCAGGACAATGGAGACGTGGCGCCTACATCTGATGGCCACATGAGCCCTGTGGGGGCTGAACTGGAGGAAGAAGGGGAAGGGCACAGTGGAGCACAGTTTAGGATTTGCAAAATGGGCAGTTTTTCAAGTCTTCTGAGGAGGGGCAGGAGCAGCTAGAGGAGCTAGAGGGTTATGAGGAAGGCGAGACAGAGGACCAGACACACCGTGGCAGTAGGCAATCTAGATGGAGGCAGGGAGTCCCTCCGAGTCACTCGCACAAACGGCACGATGCATGCTCACTTACTTGCATAGTGACCGCTGAATTGTCATCATTCGGCAGCAGGAGGACTTTGGGCTTTCCACCTTATTGGACCCTTGCTTCCAGGGCCTTTTTTACACCCACTGAGAGGGAGAACAAATTGACCTTCTACAGAGACATCCTACATTGTCAGTTGGCTGATGCCTATCTGCGCCATCGTCCATCCTCTTGCAGGTCTTATTTGTGGGGCCCTCAGCACTCACCTTCCACTGCCATGGTTGCTGGTGAGGAGTGGGGTAACAGGAGCAGTACCAGCTCCATCAGCAGCAGCAGCCTGAGTCTACAGTTGCTGATGAGTAGCTTTCTTCACCTGCATAGTGAAGCAACTCATCAGCAGCAGGTAGACCTGGAGCAGGACCTGAACACGCAGGTGGTGGCATACCTTGACATGACCATGCCAACACACCTTGAAGATCCCCTGGACTTCTGGGCAGACAAGCTTGATTTGTGGCCGCAACTACCAGAGTTTTCCCTGGATAAGCTGTCCTGCCTGGCCAGTAGTGTGCCATCAGAGTGGGTGTTTAGTGTGGCAGGGGCCATAGTAACCCCAAGGAGAACTCATCTGTCCACAAAAAATGTGGAGATACTGACCTTTGTGAAGATGAATCAGGCATGGATCAGCCAGGATTTCCACCCACCAATGCCTGATGCATCAGAGTAGATTGATCATGGTGCCACACCAACACTTCACAAATATGGATAGTGCTAAACATATTTAAGGAGCTACTCCCCAGTTACAGACATTCCTCCCCATTAGACCAAAAGTAAGTATTGAGGATAAGCATTACGCAAAACTTAACTTTTAATAATATTCTTAGGATAAAATATATGTATCCAAATAGTTTTTTTTTAAATCAAACAAAAGGAAAGGTTTGCAAAAAACACCATGTGCCACCTACACCACAAAGTATTGCTGTGATGCAAAGGTGGACCAGTGGGGGTAAAAACCAGTGGGGGTAAAAACTTCCCCTGTAAGGCCATACTCTCGCATTATTAATTCCCTTCATGGCAAGTATTACTTGTCATAAAAAGGGCGGCCCCACACAGGAACATCTCCCTATTTCCCCCCACAAACACTGCCATTTCCCAGGGTTTTTAGATGGAAATAGAGAGAGTTTCCTGTGTGGGTCCGCCCTTTTTGGGGTGTGCAACACTTGCCAAGAAGGGAATTAATAGGGCAAAGAATAGGGCCTTACAGGGGAAGTTTTTACCCCCACCTGCTGCAATGGACAATATGTTGTTCCCTTCCACCTTTTCGAGGAAAGTGTCACTCTTCTTTAAAAGGGCTGCCCCACACAGGAACCAATCCCTTTTCTCACCTAAAAACCCTGGGAAATGGCATTGTTTGTAGGTGGAAGTAGGTAGAGGTTCCTGTATGGGGCCACCATTTTTAGGGGGAGTAACACTTGGCAAGAAGGGAATTAATAATGCAAGAGTAGGGCCTTACAGGGGAAATTTTTTCCTCCACCGGTTAAAATGGACCATACGTTGTTCCCTTTCACCTTTTAGAGGTCTTTGCATCACATCAGTGCTTGGTGGTGTAGGTGGCACATTGTGTTTTTTGCACACCTTTCCTTTTGTTTGATTTAAAAAAAAATGTTGGGTCCATATATTTTATCCTAAGCATATTATTAAAAGTTGAAGGGGTTATCCAGGATTTAACTTTTTTTGATATATCAACTGGCTCCAGAAAGTTAAACAGATTTGTAAATTACTTCTTAATCCTTTCAGTACTTTTGAGCTTCTGAAGTTAAGGTTGTTCTTTTCTGTCTAAGTGTTCTCTGATGACACGTGTCTCGGGAAACGCCCAGTTTACAAGCAAATCCCCATAGCAAACCTCTTCTAAACTAGGCGTTTCCCGAGACGCATGTCATCAGAGAGCACTTAGACAGAAAAGAACAACTGTCACGATTCGGCTGGCAGGAGGTGGATCCTCTGTGCCAGAGAGGGATTGGCGTGGACCGTGCTAGTGGACCGGTTCTAAGTTACTACTGGTATTCACCAGAGCCCGCCGCAAAGCGGGATGGTCTTGCAGCGGCGGTAGTAACCAGGTCGTATCCACTAGCAACGGCTCAACCTCTCTGACTGCTGAAGATAGGCGCGGTACAAGGGAGTAGACAAGAGCAAGGTCGGACGTAGCAGAAGGTCGGGGCAGGCAGCAAGGATCGTAGTCAGGGGCAACGGCAGGAGGTCTGGAACACAGGCTAGGAACACACTAGGAAACGCTTTCACTGGCACAATGGCAACAAGATCCGGCGAGGGAGTGCAGGGGAAGTGAGGTATACATAGGGAGTGCACAGGTGAACACACTAATTAGACCAACTGCGCCAATCAGTGGCGCAGTGGCCCTTTAAATCGCAGAGACCCGGCGCGCGCGCGCCCTAGGGAGCGGGGCCACGCGCGCCGGGACAGGACCGACGGAGAGCGAGTCAGGTACGGGAGCCGGGGTGCGCATCGCGAGCGGGCGCCACCCGCATCGCGAATCGCATCCCGGCTGGAGGCGGTATTGCAGCGCACCCAGTCAGTAGATCGGACCGGGGCGCTGCAGTAGCGAGGATGTTGCGAGCGCTCCGGGGAGGAGCGGGGACCCGGGGCGCTCGGCGTAACAGTACCCCCCCCTTGGGTCTCCCCCTCTTCTTGGAGCCTGAGAACCTGAGGACCAGACTTTTGTCTAGGATGTTGTCCTCAGGTTCCCAGGATCTCTCTTCAGGACCACAGCCCTCCCAATCAACCAAAAAAAATTTTTTCCCTCTGACCGTCTTGGAGGCCAGTATCTCCTTCACGGAGAAGATGTCAGAAGAACCGGAAACAGGAGTGGGAGAAACAAGTTTGGGAGAGAAACGGTTGATGATGAGTGGTTTAAGGAGAGAGACATGAAAGGCATTGGGAATACGAAGAGAAGGAGGAAGAAGAAGTTTGTAAGAGACAGGATTAATTTGGCACAAGATTTTGAAAGGACCCAGATAGCGTGGTCCCAGTTTGTAACTGGGGACACGGAAGCGGACATATTTAGCGGAGAGCCATACCTTGTCTCCGGGAGCAAAAATGGGGGAAGCTCTTCTTTTCTTATCGGCAAACTTTTTCATGCGAGATGAAGCCTGTAAAAGAGAATTTTGGGTCTCTTTCCATATGGTGGAAAGATCACGAGTCACTTCATCCACAGCGGGCAAACCAGAGGGCAAGGGAGTAGGGAGGGGGGGAAGAGGGTGACGGCCGTATACCACGAAAAATGGGGATTTAGCAGAAGATTCAGAGACTCTGAAGTTGTACGAGAATTCGGCCCATGGTAGAAGATCTGCCCAGTCATCCTGGCGGGAGGAAACAAAATGCCGTAAATAGTCACCCAGGACCTGGTTAATTATTTCTACTTGCCCATTGGATTGAGGATGATAAGCAGAAGAGAAGTTTAATTTAATCTTGACAATATTCAATAGTAGAAAGAAACAAACTCGGCACTGCTTCCTTAATTATAAGCACCTGACATCCAATGCCTCTACTGGCTTAACCACGTCTGATGGTGCTCACTGGTAATAGCAAAGTCCAATGCAAATAATCCGTAAAGAAGAGAAAAAGAAACCAGGGCAACTCACCAATTACGTAAACTTCAAGCTTCTTTATTGATCCATGAAGGGTATAAACTGTGCAAGACACGGGTGGACAAACAACAAGGGGACGTTCGTTCGGGGCTACGGTGCCGTTTCGCAAGATATGCTTCAACTGGCCCACATCGTCTTCCAGCCGGAAACACATTTAAATAACCCTCCCCTCCGTTGCCATAGAAATGAGCCAAACAAAAGGTAAGTGCAATTAAAAATGTTAAAAACAACTGTGTGATACTCCTAAGATATTCATTTAAATTAGTAGCGCACTGAGCTCAGTACGTTCATTAAGACCTAAAGGCCCCATTGCTTCTAACCGAAGAATCCATTTAGTTTCATTTTTTAACAGTATTTCTTCTTTATTTTTCCCAGCAATACCATGTTCGATCCTCTCAAGTCCGACAAAATGGAATCCGTATTTTTCTTTCGAATGAACTTCATTAATATGTTGAATAAATCTAGTGGCTCCGATGCCGGTTCTGAGGGATCGAACATGTTCGCGGATTCTGTGAAATAGGGGCCTCTTTGTCTTCCCAATATAAAATAGTTTACATTTACATACCAATGCGTACACTACATGAGAGGATCTACATGTAATACATTGTTTCACATTAATAGTATTACCTGCTAATTCTACAACTCTACATTTCATATTTAGAGAGCAAAATGAACATGAACCGCAACTAAAATTTCCTTTCGGGCGTAATTCAGACAACCAATTCTGCCTCGTTGCGTTTTTTCTTCTTTTCAATAAATCTCCAATTGTTTTCGTTTTTCTATATGTAACGATAGGTTTTTCACTAGTAGTTATTGCTATGTCAGCGTCCTCTTGTAGAATATACCAATTATTCGTAATAGCTTTTTTAACTATATTATTAATGGGAGTATTTGAAAAAGAAAAAACGCAACGTTTATTGTTAATTCTATCTTTCGTTTTCAGCAATACTTCTCTTGGTACTCGATCTATTTTCTTTCTTGCATCAAGAATTAAATTAAAGGGATACCCTCTCTGTTCCAAACGATATTGTAAATCATCTGCCTGTTTTTGAAACATTATGGGATTGCTGTTAATTCGTTTTAGTCTGACTAACTGACTATATGGGATACTATTTTTAACCTGGGGGGGATGGGATGAATGATAATGTAACAATGAATTTTTGGCAATCGATTTTCTAAAACCAGATGTCACTATATTGCTATCTACAATATCTATCTGTACATCCAGAAATTCAAGATGTTGATCTCCAAATACATATGTAAAAAACATGTTAACTCCATTCACTTGGTTGAGATATTCAACAAAGGCAGTAAATTCCTTCTCTGAACCGTCCCAAATGATAAAGAGATCGTCCACATATCTGAGAAAAAGTTTAATTTTACCAATAAAGGGGTTCTTGGATGTAAACACCCATTTGTCTTCCAACATGGAGAGAAAAATATTGGCATAAGCACAGGAGGTGGGAGACCCCATGGCTGTACCATGTGTCTTAGACACATGGTACAGCCATGGGGTCTCCCACCTCCTGTGCTTATGCCAATATTTTTCTCTCCATGTTGGAAGACAAATGGGTGTTTACATCCAAGAACCCCTTTATTGGTAAAATTAAACTTTTTCTCAGATATGTGGACGATCTCTTTATCATTTGGGACGGTTCAGAGAAGGAATTTACTGCCTTTGTTGAATATCTCAACCAAGTGAATGGAGTTAACATGTTTTTTACATATGTATTTGGAGATCAACATCTTGAATTTCTGGATGTACAGATAGATATTGTAGATAGCAATATAGTGACATCTGGTTTTAGAAAATCGATTGCCAAAAATTCATTGTTACATTATCATTCATCCCATCCCCCCCAGGTTAAAAATAGTATCCCATATAGTCAGTTAGTCAGACTAAAACGAATTAACAGCAATCCCATAATGTTTCAAAAACAGGCAGATGATTTACAATATCGTTTGGAACAGAGAGGGTATCCCTTTAATTTAATTCTTGATGCAAGAAAGAAAATAGATCGAGTACCAAGAGAAGTATTGCTGAAAACGAAAGATAGAATTAACAATAAACGTTGCGTTTTTTCTTTTTCAAATACTCCCATTAATAATATAGTTAAAAAAGCTATTACGAATAATTGGTATATTCTACAAGAGGACGCTGACATAGCAATAACTACTAGTGAAAAACCTATCGTTACATATAGAAAAACGAAAACAATTGGAGATTTATTGAAAAGAAGAAAAAACGCAACGAGGCAGAATTGGTTGTCTGAATTACGCCCGAAAGGAAATTTTAGTTGCGGTTCATGTTCATTTTGCTCTCTAAATATGAAATGTAGAGTTGTAGAATTAGCAGGTAATACTATTAATGTGAAACAATGTATTACATGTAGATCCTCTCATGTAGTGTACGCATTGGTATGTAAATGTAAACTATTTTATATTGGGAAGACAAAGAGGCCCCTATTTCACAGAATCCGCGAACATGTTCGATCCCTCAGAACCGGCATCGGAGCCACTAGATTTATTCAACATATTAATGAAGTTCATTCGAAAGAAAAATACGGATTCCATTTTGTCGGACTTGAGAGGATCGAACATGGTATTGCTGGGAAAAATAAAGAAGAAATACTGTTAAAAAATGAAACTAAATGGATTCTTCGGTTAGAAGCAATGGGGCCTTTAGGTCTTAATGAACGTACTGAGCTCAGTGCGCTACTAATTTAAATGAATATCTTAGGAGTATCACACAGTTGTTTTTAACATTTTTAATTGCACTTACCTTTTGTTTGGCTCATTTCTATGGCAACGGAGGGGAGGGTTATTTAAATGTGTTTCCGGCTGGAAGACGATGTGGGCCAGTTGAAGCATATCTTGCGAAACGGCACCGTAGCCCCGAACGAACGTCCCCTTGTTGTTTGTCCACCCGTGTCTTGCACAGTTTATACCCTTCATGGATCAATAAAGAAGCTTGAAGTTTACGTAATTGGTGAGTTGCCCTGGTTTCTTTTTCTCTTCTTTACGGATTATTTTAATTTAATCTTGAGTTGTTTACAGAGAGCCCTCCAGAATTTTGACACGAATTGGACGCCTCTATCCGAGACGATCTGCGTGGGCAAACCGTGAAGACGAAAAATGTGTACAAAAAATTGTTTTGCCAATTGAGGCGCTGAAGGAAGACCAGGAAGAGGAATAAAATGTGCCATCTTGGAAAATCGATCAACGACCACCCAAACAACAGTGTTGCCACGGGATGGGGGTAAGTCTGTAATAAAGTCCATACCAATCAGAGACCAAGGCTGTTCGGGGACAGGCAGAGGATGAAGGAGACCAGCAGGCTTCTGGCGAGGAGTCTTATCCCGGGCACAGACAGTACAGGCCCGCACAAAATCAACAACATCCGTCTCCAGAGTCGGCCACCAATAGAAACGAGAGATGAGTTGCAAGGACTTTTTGATGCCCGCATGGCCTGCGAGGTGGGAGGAGTGACCCCATTTGAGAATCCCGAGACGTTGGCGTGGAGAAACGAAGGTCTTCCCTGGAGGAGTTTGCCTGATGGAGACTGGAGAAGTGGAGATCAGACAGTCAGGAGGAATGATGTGTTGCGGAGAGACCTCTACTTCCGAGGCATCCGAGGAACGAGAGAGAGCATCGGCCCTAATGTTCTTGTCGGCAGGGCGAAAATGAATTTCAAAGTTAAAACAGGCAAAGAACAACGACCACCTGGCCTGGCGAGGATTCAGCCGTTGGGCAGACTGGAGATAGGAGAGATTCTTGTGATCGGTGTAAATGATAACTGGAAATTTTGATCCCTCCAGCAGATGCCTCCATTCCTCAAGTGCCAATTTAATGGCCAGTAGTTCTCGATCCCCGATGGAGTAGTTTCTCTCCGCCGAAGAGAAGGTCCTAGAAAAAAAACCACAAGTAACAGCATGCCCGGAAGAATTTTTTTGTAGAAGGACCGCTCCAGCTCCCACTGAGGAGGCATCAACCTCCAATAGGAAGGGTTTAGATGGGTCAGGTCTGGAGAGCACGGGAGCAGAAGAAAAGGCAGACTTGAGCCGTTTAAATGCGTCTTCCGCTTGGGGAGACCAGGACTTAGGATTGGCATTCTTCTTGGTTAAAGCCACGATAGGAGCCACAATAGTGGAAAAATGTGGAATAAATTGTCTGTAATAATTGGCGAACCCCAAAAAACGTTGGATAGCACGGAGTCCGGAGGGGCGTGGCCAATCTAAGACGGCAGAGAGTTTATCTGGGTCCATTTGTAGTCCCTGGCCAGAGACCAAGTATTCTAGGAAAGGAAGAGATTGACATTCAAACAGACATTTCTCCATTTTGGCATAAAGTTGATTGTCTCGAAGTCTCTGAAGAACCATGCGGACATGCTGGCGATGTTCTTCTAAGTTGGCAGAAAAAATCAGAATATCGTCCAGATACACAACAACACAGGAATATAAGAGATCACGAAAAATTTCATTAACAAAGTCTTGGAAGACGGCAGGGGCGTTGCACAGGCCAAAGGGCATGACTAGATACTCAAAGTGTCCATCTCTGGTGTTAAATGCAGTTTTCCATTCGTCCCCCTCCCTGATGCGGATGAGATTATAAGCACCTCTTAAGTCCAGTTTGGTAAAGATGTGGGCACCTTGAAGGCGATCAAAGAGTTCTGAGATAAGAGGTAGGGGGTAGCGGTTCTTTACCGTGATTTTATTAAGTCCGCGGTAATCAATACAAGGACGTAGGGAGCCATCTTTTTTGGACACAAAGAAAAATCCAGCTCCGGCAGGAGAGGAGGATTTGCGGATAAACCCCTTTTTTAAATTTTCCTGGATGTATTCAGACATAGCAAGAGTCTCTGGGGCGGACAGAGGATAAATTCTGCCCCGGGGTGGAGTAGTGCCCGGGAGGAGGTCAATAGGACAGTCATAAGGCCTGTGAGGAGGTAAAGTCTCAGCTTGTTTTTTGCAAAATACGTCAGCATAGTCCATATAAGCCTAAGGGAGACCGGTTACAGGGGGACCCACAGGGTCACGGCAGGGAGTACTGGGAACCGGTTTAAGACAGTCCTTGAAACAAGAAGTACCCCAGCTCTTGATCTCTCCTGTGGACCAATCAAGGGTTGGGGAATGGCGTTGAAGCCACGGTAGTCCAAGGAGAATTTCGGAAGTGCAATTGGAGAGGACCAAAAACTCAATTTTTTCGTGATGAGGTCCGATGCACATTAGGAGGGGCTCCGTGCGGTAACGCACGGTACAGTCCAATCTTTCATTGTTAACACAATTGATGTAGAGGGGTCTGGCGAGACTGGTCACCGGGATGTTGAACCTGTTGATGAGAGAGGCCAAAATAAAATTTCCTGCAGATCCGGAATCCAAGAAGGCCATAGTAGAGAAGGAGAAGGTAGAGGCAGATATCCGCACAGGCACAGTAAGGCGTGGAGAAGCAGAGTTGACATCAAGAACTGTCTCACCTTTTTTGCGGAGTCAGCGTACGTCTTTCCAGGTGGGGAGGACGGATAGGACAATACTTCAGGAAGTGTTCGGTACCGGCACAGTACAGGCAAAGATTCTCCATGCGGCGTCGTGTCCTCTCTTGAGGTGTCAAGCGAGACCGGTCAACTTGCATAGCCTCCACGGCGGGAGGCACAGGAACGGATTGCAGAGGACCAGAGGAGAGAGGAGCCGGGGAGAAAAAACGCCTCGTGCGAACAAAGTCCATATCCTGGCGGAGCTCCTGACACCTTTCGGAAAAACGCATGTCAATGCGAGTGGCTAGATGAATGAGTTCATGCAGGTTAGCAGGAATTTCTCGTGCGGCCAGAACATCTTTAATGTTGCTGGTTAGGCCTTTTTTAAAGGTCGCGCAGAGGGCCTCATTATTCCAGGATAATTCGGAAGCAAGAGTACGGAATTGGATGGCGTACTCGCCAACGGAAGAATTACCCTGGACCAGGTTCAGCAGGGCAGTCTCAGCAGAAGAGGCTCGGGCAGGTTCCTCAAAGACACTTCGAATTTCCGAGAAGAAGGAGTGTACAGAGGCAGTGACGGGGTCATTGCGGTCCCAGAGCGGTGTGGCCCATGACAGAGCTTTCCCAGACAGAAGGCTGACTACGAAAGCCACCTTAGACCTTTCAGTAGGAAACTGGTCCGACATCATCTCCAAGTGCAGGGAACATTGCGAAAGAAAGCCACGGCAAAACTTAGAGTCCCCATCAAATTTATCCGGCAAGGATAGTCGTAGGCCGGAAGCGGCCACTCGCTGCGGAGGAGGTGCAGGAGCTGGCGGAGGAGATGATTGCTGAAGCTGTGGTAGTAGCTGCTGTAGCATCACGGTCAGTTGAGACAGCTGGTGGCCTTGTTGCGCTATCTGTTGCGACTGCTGGGCGACCACCGTGGTGAGGTCGGCGACAACTGGCAGTGGAACTTCAGCGGGATCCATGGCCGGATCTACTGTCACGATTCGGCTGGCAGGAGGTGGATCCTCTGTGCCAGAGAGGGATTGGCGTGGACCGTGCTAGTGGACCGGTTCTAAGTTACTACTGGTATTCACCAGAGCCCGCCGCAAAGCGGGATGGTCTTGCAGCGGCGGTAGTAACCAGGTCGTATCCACTAGCAACGGCTCAACCTCTCTGACTGCTGAAGATAGGCGCGGTACAAGGGAGTAGACAAGAGCAAGGTCGGACGTAGCAGAAGGTCGGGGCAGGCAGCAAGGATCGTAGTCAGGTGCAACGGCAGGAGGTCTGGAACACTGGCTAGGAACACACTAGGAAACGCTTTCACTGGCACAATGGCAACAAGATCCGGCGAGGGAGTGCAGGGGAAGTGAGGTATACATAGGGAGTGCACAGGTGAACACACTAATTAGACCAACTGCGCCAATCAGTGGCGCAGTGGCCCTTTAAATCGCAGAGACCCGGCGCGCGCGCGCCCTAGGGAGCGGGGCCGCACGCGCCGGGACAGGACCGACGGAGAGCGAGTCAGGTACGGGAGCCGGGGTGCGCATCGCGAGCGGGCGCCACCCGCATCGCGAATCGCATCCCGGCTGGAGGCGGTATCGCAGCGCACCCGGTCAGTAGATCTGACCGGGGCGCTGCAGTAGCGAGGATGTTGCGAGCGCTCCGGGGAGGAGCGGGGACCCGGAGCGCTCGGCGTAACAACAACCTTAACTTCAGAAGCTCATAAGTACTGAAAGGATTAAGATTTTTTAAGAGAAGTCATTTACAAATCTGTTTAACTTTCTGGAGCCAGTTGATATATATAAAAAAAATGTTTTTCCTCGAATACCCCTTTAAGTTTTACATATACTCAATTCTTACTTGTGCACACTAACATTTTTACAAAAGAGACCGCCTATCTTTCTTCTGCCTACCTGCCTCAGCTACTATTTTGATTCTGCCACCCACCTGATGCCACACATCTGATTCCAAGTCCTCCTTTTTTTACCCACCTTCGTCACCGGGTACTGGTATTGCCACCCACGGCACCACTCTTTCACCGGGTCACTTTCAGGACTGCTAATGCTGCTGACACCTCCAGGCTATCTCATTCTGCCTCCATATGTTCTCCTTGTGCTAATGCCACCTCCATGCTGTCTCATTTTGCTACCATATGTTCTCCTCATGCTGCCGCCAACTCCAGGCTGTGTCATTCAGCCACTATATGCTGCTGCCAACTCCAGGTTGTGTCATTCAGCCACAATGTGGTCTCCTCTTTCTGTCGCCAACTTCAGGCTGTGTCATTCAGGCACTCTATGATCTCCTTATGCTTCCGTCACTTCCAGGCTGTGTCATTCAGCCACTATATGTTCTCCTCATGCTGCTGCGACCTCCACGCTGTGTCATTCAGCCACAATATGGTCTCCTCATGCTGCCGCCACCTCCACGCTGTGTCATTCAGCCACTATATAGTCTCCTCATGCTGCTGCTACCTCCACGCTGTGTCATTCAGCCACTGTTTGGTCTCCTCATGCTGCCACCACCTCCACGCTGTGTCATTCAGCCACTATATGGTCTCCTCAAGCTGCCGCCACCTCCACGCTGTGTCATTCAGCCACTATATGTTTCCTCATGCTGCCGCCACCTCCAAGCTGTGTCATTCAGCAACCATATGGTCTCCACATTCTGATGCCACCTCCAGGCTCTGTCATAACAGTATTATTTCACTAACCCAGCACACATCTTATGCGTGTTATAGCAAGGCAAAGTGTTCTACACCCATTTTGAGGCTCTCTGTAGGCCAGAAATAGCCGTTTTTAATAGTGATATGCCCCAAATAAATTTGTACCGAAACAAATTTTGGGGGAAAATTCGGTGAATCGGACAAATTTTTTTTTTTTTAAATTTGCTCATCTCTAGTGACAGTAATGCCAACAAATAGTATTGCATTAAATCTGATTATTATTGTTTTATTTCACTATTATTAAAGTGTACTTTTTCTAAAAATGTCATATAAAAAAATCTATACATATACCCCAATCCAATCAGGTATTACATAAGTGAAATGCTAATATTCCATAAGGAGGGAAGTTAGTGAACCATTTAATATTGACATTAACATCAATACTGCATGTTCTGTTTATGTATGCCCAAATTAAATGTGTGTAATTTTCTTGTATGTATAATTAATTGTATATGCTGTTTCCCTCCTACAGACTTTAAAGGGAAATAAATCAAATCCACAAGGGAGGCATCCCACTATAATGTTGTGATGTTATGCTTGTTGTAAGATAATACACAAGAAATATAATTTAGCATGCTCAAATGCTACTTATTTGCATTTTCAGCACAGGAAGAAAAATAATAACTAAATTGTTGAATAATATGGCTAATGTGTTGTCCCTACGTACTACATACAGTATAAAATTGCAATATTCTTAAATACATTTGTGAAATGCATTTTTTATGAACAAACTTCATATTATATTTTCTTGACATGTACAATATTTTACAGCAGATGAACAAATATAAAAAATAAAAAAAACTGAAAAGCAATAGCTACTCTGGCTAAGTCTTTTCAACAACACCCAACATTATCAGGCAAATGGGCAATTCCAATGGTGGTTTACCAAGCTTATTTAACCAGTGTGTGAACTCACAGTCACTTTTCCACAGACCTTCATTGGGCACATTATTATGCGAAAAATACCGACATATTTTATTTCTATTTTACGGATGTATTTTCCTATTCATTTTACAATGTGTGAACATAGCCTAAAAGTTCCAAACGCATTTTAAAATATAAATGTAACAGCTGTAAATTGAAGGTTTTTTTGTGCAGTATGGAACAAATATATTTATGGAACACTTCATTCTTGCACTACGCTCTTTATGTAGCATGCCACTAAGTAGACTATCCACACTATCACTAATATATCACTTATTAGACTAATCACACAATATGTTCATAGAGTAGTGTGCTGAATGTTTGCTTGATGGATGCAACATCTTTACATTATGCTTCTTAGTGGGCTCTAACTTTATTTGGCTCTAACTTTATTTGGCTTCGTTAAGTCAACCTTGACTATCGTCCAGTAGCAGTGTATAGTATAATACCTAAGTATTAACACAGTAATTAAAGGGGTATTCCAGGCAAAAACTTTTTTTTATATATTAACTGGCTCCGGAAAGTTAAACAGATTTGTAAATTATTTCTATTAAAAAATCTTAATCCTTCCAATATTTATTAGCTTCTGAAGTTTTGGCGTGGTGTGCGGGCTCAGGTATGTCCTTCATATAAGGATATAGTGGCTAATGTCTCATTTTTACATCAGTTTTGAGGATTAGCTAATATTATTGTATATATTTACCACAGGATTGAAACCCCACTCTGGTCCATAGGTGCGGGTCCTCTACCCCATTGTATGTGTGCACAATTGCACTTGGGGTTGAGCACCTGTTATCACCTTGAGACTATGTTGTTTTGTTTTTTTATTCATCCCGTTTTGTTGTTTGGAGACATCTTATTTTCATAGCTCTAAGGCATTGTTCTAAAGGTGTTTTGAGGGTTATTGCATTGCCAATTCACGTAGAACTTGTTTGCTGTGAACCAAACTTTTTCAAAAAGTTCTGTGAAACTAACCAAACTTTTTACAAACTCTCTCAACTCTAGTCCTGCACTAAGTTGGCCACGCATGGTGAACGTTTGTGACCTAGCAAAATATTTAGGGTTAACAATAAAACAGCTTATAGTGATATATTCTATGTTTGCTTCTTTTTTGCCTTTTATGAATTATACTGTTACGCCGAGCGCTCCGGGTTCCCGCTCCTCCCCGGAGCGCTCGCTTCACCTCCTCCGCTGCAGCGCCCCGGTCACGTCCTCTGACCCGGGGCGCTGCGATCCTGCTGCTAGCCGGGATGCGATTCGCGATGCGGGTAGCGCCCGCTCGCGATGCGCACCCCGGCTCTCCTACCTGACTCGCTCCCCGTCTGTTCTGTCCCGGCGCGCGCGGCCCCGCTCTCTAGGGCGCGCGCGCGCCGGGTCTCTGCGATTTAAAGGGCCACTGCGCCGCTGATTGGCGCAGTGGTTCCAATTAGAGTTATCACCTGTGCACTCCCTATATTACCTCACTTCCCTTGCACTCCCTTGCCGGATCTTGTTGCCTTAGTGCCAGTGAAAGCGTTCCTTGTGTGTCCCTTGCCAGTGTTTCCAGACCTTCTGCCGTTGCCCCTGACTACGATCCTTGCTGCCTGCCCCGACCTTCTGCTACGTCCGACCTTGCTTCTGCCTACTCCCTTGTACCGCGCCTATCTTCAGCAGCCAGAGAGGTGAGCCGTTGCTAGTGGATACGACCTGGTCACTACCGCCGCAGCAAGACCATCCCGCTTTGCGGCGGGCTCTGGTGAAAACCAGTAGTGGCTTAGAACCGGTCCACTAGCACGGTCCACGCCAATCCCTCTCTGGCACAGAGGGTCCACTACCTGCCAGCCGGCATCGTGACAGTAGATCCGGCCATGGATCCCGCTGAAGTTCCTCTGCCAGTTGTCGCTGACCTCACCACGGTGGTCGCCCAGCAGTCACAACAGATTGCGCAACAAGGCCAACAGCTGTCTCAACTGACCGTTATGCTACAACAGTTGCTACCACAGCTTCAGCAGTCATCTCCTCCGCCAGCTCCTGCACCTCCTCCGCAGCGAGTGGCCGCTCCTGGGATACGCTTATCCTTGCCGGATAAGTTTGATGGGGACTCTAAGTTTTGCCGTGGCTTCCTTTCCCAATGTTCCCTGCATCTGGAGATGATGTCGGACCTGTTTCCCACTGAAAGGTCTAAGGTGGCTTTCGTAGTCAGTCTTCTGTCCGGAAAAGCCCTGTCATGGGCCACACCGCTCTGGGACCGCAATGACCCCGTCACTGCCTCAGTACACTCCTTCTTCTCGGAAATCCGAAGTGTCTTTGAGGAACCTGCCCGAGCCTCTTCTGCTGAGACTGCCCTGTTGAACCTGGTCCAGGGTAATTCTTCCGTTGGCGAGTATGCCGTACAATTCCGTACACTTGCTTCAGAATTGTCCTGGAATAATGAGGCCCTCTGCGCGACCTTCAAAAAAGGCCTATCCAGCAACATTAAAGATGTTCTGGCCGCACGAGAAATTCCTGCTAATCTACATGAACTTATTCACCTAGCCACTCGCATTGACATGCGTTTTTCTGAAAGGCGTCAGGAACTCCGCCAAGATATGGACTCTGTTCGCACGAGGCGTTTCGTCTCCTCGGCTCCTCTCTCCTCTGGTCCCCTGCAATCTGTTCCTGTGCCTCCCGCCGTGGAGGCTATGCAGGTCGACCGGTCTCGCCTGACACCTCAAGAGAGGACACGACGCCGTATGGAGAACCTCTGCCTGTACTGTGCTAGTACCGAACACTTCCTGAGGGATTGTCCTATCCGTCCTCCCCGCCTGGAAAGACGTACGCTGACTCCGCACAAAGGTGAGACAGTCCTTGATGTCTACTCTGCTTCTCCACGTCTTACTGTGCCTGTGCGGATGTCTGCTTCTGCCTTCTCCTTCTCTACAGTGGCCTTCTTGGACTCTGGTTCTGCAGGAAATTTTATTTTGGCCTCTCTCGTCAACAGGTTCAACATCCCTGTGACCAGTCTCGCCAGACCCCTCTACATCAATTGTGTAAATAATGAAAGATTGGACTGTACCATACGTTTCCGCACGGAGCCCCTTCTTATGAGCATCGGATCTCATCATGAGAGGATTGAACTTTTGGTCCTCCCCAATTGCACCTCGGAGATTCTCCTTGGACTTCCCTGGCTTCAACTTCATTCCCCAACCCTGGATTGGTCCACTGGGGAGATCAAGAGTTGGGGGTCCTCTTGTTCCAAGAACTGTCTAAAACCGGTTCCCAGTAACCCTTGCCGTAACTCTGTGGTTCCTCCAGTAACCGGTCTCCCCAAGGCCTATATGGACTTCGCGGATGTTTTCTGCAAAAAACAAGCTGAGACTCTACCTCCTCACAGGCCTTATGATTGCCCTATCGACCTCCTCCCGGGTACTACTCCACCCCGGGGCAGAATTTATCCTCTCTCTGCCCCAGAGACTCTTGCCATGTCCGAATACGTCCAGGAGAATCTAAAAAGGGGCTTTATCCGTAAATCCTCCTCTCCTGCCGGAGCCGGATTTTTCTTTGTCTCCAAAAAAGATGGCTCCCTACGTCCTTGCATTGACTACCGCGGTCTTAATAAAATCACGGTTAAGAACCGCTACCCCTTACCCCTCATCTCTGAACTCTTTGATCGCCTCCAAGGTGCCCACATCTTCACTAAATTGGACTTAAGAGGCGCCTATAACCTCATCCGCATCAGAGAGGGGGACGAGTGGAAAACGGCATTTAACACCAGAGATGGACACTTTGAGTATCTGGTCATGCCCTTTGGACTGTGCAATGCCCCTGCCGTCTTCCAAGACTTTGTCAATGAAATTTTTCGTGATCTATTATACTCCTGTGTTGTGGTATATCTGGACGATATCCTAATTTTTTCTGCCAATCTAGAGGAACACCGCCGGCATGTCCGTATGGTTCTTCAGAGACTTCGTGACAACCAACTCTATGCCAAAATTGAGAAATGTCTGTTTGAATGCCAATCTCTTCCTTTTCTAGGATATTTGGTCTCTGGCCAGGGACTACAGATGGATCCAGACAAACTCTCTGCCGTCTTAAATTGGCCACGCCCCTCCGGACTCCGTGCTATCCAACGCTTTTTGGGGTTCGCCAATTATTACAGGCAATTTATTCCACATTTTTCTACCATTGTGGCTCCTATCGTGGCTTTAACCAAGAAAAATGCTGATCCCAAGTCCTGGCCTCCTCAAGCAGAAGACTCCTTTAAACAACTCAAGTCTGCCTTTTCTTCGGCTCCCGTGCTCTCCAGACCTGACCCTTCCAAACCCTTCCTATTGGAGGTTGATGCCTCCTCAGTAGGAGCTGGAGCTGTTCTTCTACAAAAAAATCCTTCCGGGCATGCTGTCACTTGTGGTTTTTTCTCTAGGACCTTCTCTCCAGCGGAGAGGAACTACTCCATCGGGGATCGAGAACTTCTAGCCATTAAATTAGCACTTGAGGAATGGAGGCATCTGCTGGAGGGATCAAGATTTCCTGTTATTATCTACACCGACCACAAGAACCTCTCCTACCTCCAGTCGGCCCAACGGCTGAATCCTCGCCAGGCCCGGTGGTCTCTGTTCTTTGCCCGATTTAATTTTGAGATTCACTTTCGTCCTGCCGATAAGAACATTAGAGCCGATGCTCTCTCTCGTTCCTCGGATGCCTCAGAAGTTGATCTCCCTCCGCAACACATCATTCCACCTGACTGCCTGATCTCCACTTCTCCTGCCTCCATCAGACAGACTCCTCCAGGAAAGACCTTTGTTTCTCCACGCCAACGCCTCGGAATCCTCAAATGGGGTCACTCCTCCCATCTCGCAGGTCATGCGGGCATCAAGAAATCTGTGCAACTCATCTCCCGCTTCTATTGGTGGCCAACTCTGGAGACGGATGTTGGGGACTTTGTGCGAGCCTGCACTATCTGTGCCCGGGATAAGACTCCTCGCCAGAAGCCCGCTGGTTTTCTTCATCCTCTGCCTGTCCCCGAACAGCCTTGGTCTCTGATTGGTATGGATTTTATTACTGATTTACCCCCTTCCCGTGGCAACACCGTTATTTGGGTGGTCGTTGATCGATTCTCCAAAATGGCACATTTCATTCCTCTTCCTGGTCTTCCTTCTGCGCCTCAGTTGGCTAAACAATTTTTTGTACACATTTTTCGTCTTCACGGGTTGCCTACGCAGATTGTCTCGGATAGAGGGGTCCAATTCGTGTCTAAATTCTGGAGAGCTCTCTGTAAACAACTCAAGATTAAATTAAATTTTTCCTCTGCATATCATCCCCAGTCCAATGGACAAGTAGAAAGAATTAACCAGATCCTGGGTGATTATTTGCGACATTTTGTTTCCTCCCGCCAGGATGACTGGGCAGATCTCCTTCCATGGGCCGAATTCTCGTATAACTTCAGGGTCTCTGAATCTTCCTCCAAATCCCCATTTTTCGTGGTGTACGGCCGTCACCCTCTTCCCCCCCTCCCTACCCCCTTGCCCTCTGGTCTGCCCGCTGTGGATGAAATTTCTCGTGACCTTTCCATTATATGGAGAGAGACCCAAAATTCTCTCTTACAGGCTTCTTCACGCATGAAGAGGTTCGCGGATAAGAAAAGAAGAGCTCCCCCCGTTTTTTCCCCTGGAGACAAGGTATGGCTCTCCGCTAAATATGTCCGCTTCCGTGTCCCTAGCTACAAGTTGGGACCACGCTATCTTGGTCCTTTCAAAATTCTGTGTCAAATTAATCCTGTCTCTTATAAACTTCTTCTTCCTCCTTCTCTTCGTATCCCTAATGCCTTTCACGTCTCTCTTCTCAAACCACTCATCCTCAACCGTTTTTCTCCCAAATCTGTTCCTCCCACTCCTGTTTCCGGCTCCTCGGACGTCTTCTCGGTCAAGGAGATTTTGGCTGCCAAAAAGGTCAGAGGAAAAAATTTTTTTTTAGTAGACTGGGAGGGTTGTGGTCCTGAAGAGAGATCCTGGGAACCTGAGGACAACATCCTTGACAAAAGTCTGCTCCTCAGGTTCTCAGGCTCCAAGAAGAGGGGGAGACCCAAGGGGGGGGGTACTGTTACGCCGAGCGCTCCGGGTTCCCGCTCCTCCCCGGAGCGCTCGCTTCACCTCCTCCGCTGCAGCGCCCCGGTCACGTCCTCTGACCCGGGGCGCTGCGATCCTGCTGCTAGCCGGGATGCGATTCGCGATGCGGGTAGCGCCCGCTCGCGATGCGCACCCCGGCTCTCCTACCTGACTCGCTCCCCGTCTGTTCTGTCCCGGCGCGCGCGGCCCCGCTCTCTAGGGCGCGCGCGCGCCGGGTCTCTGCGATTTAAAGGGCCACTGCGCCGCTGATTGGCGCAGTGGTTCCAATTAGAGTTATCACCTGTGCACTCCCTATATTACCTCACTTCCCTTGCACTCCCTTGCCGGATCTTGTTGCCTTAGTGCCAGTGAAAGCGTTCCTTGTGTGTCCCTTGCCAGTGTTTCCAGACCTTCTGCCGTTGCCCCTGACTACGATCCTTGCTGCCTGCCCCGACCTTCTGCTACGTCCGACCTTGCTTCTGCCTACTCCCTTGTACCGCGCCTATCTTCAGCAGCCAGAGAGGTGAGCCGTTGCTAGTGGATACGACCTGGTCACTACCGCCGCAGCAAGACCATCCCGCTTTGCGGCGGGCTCTGGTGAAAACCAGTAGTGGCTTAGAACCGGTCCACTAGCACGGTCCACGCCAATCCCTCTCTGGCACAGAGGGTCCACTACCTGCCAGCCGGCATCGTGACATATACTTTTTATCGGAAAGAGTTAAACACCTCTATTGTGATATACATACAGATATGTATAAGAAATAGACGGCTACAATGATAAAGATATATTAGGGACCTTAAAAAGAATTTAGAATAAGCAGAAAACCGCACAGCTTGTATCTTGCATCAGCTTGGAATGTTTAAAAATAGAATGTGCTAAAGGGTCAAGAAAAGAACCTCTATCAATATATGCAATCTTATTGAATCAATATTTACTGATTTCCTCCTTCATTTTTCTCATTGTGACCTTCCTTCTCTTAGCCATGCCATCTCTATATGTTCTGGTGTCATGGTATCACTAGTAATTTCCTGTTGTACAAAATAACACAGTCTCAAAATGTTAACTTTTGTTATTTATTGCACACAGGGCATACTTCGGAACTATTTCTAATGTCAGATTACATTTTCCCCTACCCATCAGTAATGTAGTGTTGTCAGCAATCAGTAACAGCTCTTCTTTAGACACTGAAGAGGTGAGAAAGCCGTTATTACAGCCAGTGCTCAAGGTACATCGTAGGTAATCCGATCTGTCAAAGACAGAGTGCAATATTAAGGGCTCCTCCAGGATAGAAGAGCCTGCAGTGCACAAGTAAGTAGTAAAAGTGAGCAATAACTTTCTGGATAACTGTGTGACTGAAAGGAGAATTATTTTATTGGTAAAACAAAAGTCTAATAAGGAACACAATTTAGACATAACTGATCCGTTGCTGCGGCTTCTTTCACATAAAGTAAATATTTGCAAACTAAGAAATATTAAGAACAATAGCGTTATGATTTCATAAATTCACTCCTATTTTATACATTTATACTAAGAATTTAAAGGGAATCTGTTGCATTATAAATATAGTCAAATCTGCAGGTATCATAATGTTGAGCCCTGTGGCAGCACAGATACACACAGGACCTCCACATCCAGCAATACAGAATTGAGCCCAAACAAACCCTGGGTACTGTAAGTGGACCTGAAGAAGGCATTAGTGTATGCCGAAATGTGTTGTCCCCATTTTACCAATAAAACTGTTATTGTCCTGTGCTGCTCGAGACCTCTCTTCATGACCACAGTTGGGCAGCGTCTCCACCAACCGTTTATTTCATAGCTTATTCGCCCTTCACTAATGTAGAGAAGGAGGAGTTCCAGTATAACATGTCATTTCTTCATGTAAACCCTTTCTGGGATGTACCTGTCATTAGTAAAAACTTTTTATGTAATGTAGAAAATAACATTACATGTATATTTGTAATGTACATTGCTTAAAGAAATGTGTATATTTTTGTCCCTGCATCTATTGCCTGTGTGAGGAGTCCAAATGCTGGACATATGGGGGGACAAGCAGGGCTCTGTACACTGAGGACAAGCAGAGCTCTGTACACTGAGGACAAGCAGGGCTCTGTGCACTGAGGACAAGCAGGGCTCTGTGCACTGAGGACAAGCAGGGCTCTGTGCACTGAGGACAAGCAGGGCTCTGTGCACTGAGGACAAGCAGGGCTCTGTTCACTGAGGACAAGCAGGGCTCTGTACACTGAGGACAAGCAGGGCTCTGTACACTGAGGACACGCTGGGCTCTGTACACTGAGGACAAGCAGAGCTCTGTACACTGAGGACAAGCAGGGCTCTGTGCACTGAGGACAAGCAGGGCTTTGTGTAGTGAGGACAAGCAGGGCTCTGTACACTGAGCACAAGCAGGGCTCTGTATACTGAGGACAAGCAGGGCTCTGTACACTGAGGACAAGCAGGGCTCTGTACACTGAGGACAAGCAGGGCTCTGCACTGAGGACAAGCAGGGCTCTGTGTACTGAGGACAAGCAGCACTCTGTACACTGAGGTCAAGCAGGGCTCTGTACACTGAGGACAAGGAGGGCTCTGTACACTGAGGACAAGCAGGGCTCTGTACACTGAGGACAAGCAGGGCTCTGTGCAGTGAGGACAAGCAGGGCTCTGTGCACTGAGGACAAGCTAGGCTCTGTGCAGTGAGGACAAGCAGGGCTCTATGCACTGAGGACAAGCAGGGCTCTATGCACTGAGGACAAGCAGGGCTCTGTACACTGAGGACAAGCAGGGCTCTGTACACTAAGGACAAGCAGGGCTCTGTGTACTGAGGACAAGCAGGGCTCTGTGCACTGAGGACAAGCAGGGCTCTGTACACTGAGGTCAAGCAGGGCTCTGTACACTGTGGACAAGGAGGGCTCTGTACACTGAGGACAAGCAGGGCTCTGTGCAGTGAGGACAAGCAGGGCTCGGTGCACTGAGGACAAGCAGAGCTCTGTACACTGAGGACAAGCAGGGCTCTGTGCACTGAGGACAAGCAGGGCTCTGTGCACTGAGGACAAGCAGGGCTCTGTACACTGAGGACAAGCAGGGCTCTGTGCAGTGAGGACATGCAGGGCTCTGTACACTGAGGACAAGCAGGGCTCTGTACACTGAGGACATGCAGGGTCCTGTACACTGAGGACAAGCAGGGCTCTGTGCACTGAGGACAAGCAGGGCTCTATGCACTGAGGACAAGCAGGGCTCTGTACACTGAGGACAAGCAGGGCTCTGTACACTGAGGACAAGCAGGGCTCTGTACACTGAGGACAAGCAGGGCTCTGTGCACTGAGGACAAGCAGGGCTCTGTGCAGTGATGACAAGCAGGGCTCTGTGCAGTGAGGACAAGCAGGGCTCTGTGCACTGAGGACAAGCTAGGCTCTGTGCAGTGAGGACAAGCAGGGCTCTGTGCACTGGGGACAAGCAGAGTTCTGTACACTGAGGACAAGCAGGGCTCTGTGCAGTGAAGACAAGCAGGGCTCTGTGCAGTGAGGACAAGCAGGGCCCTGTACACTGAGGACAAGCAGGGCTCTGTGCACTGAGGACAAGCAGGGCTCTGTGGACAAGCAGGGCTCTGTGCACTGGGGACAAGCAGGGTTCTGTGCAGTGAGGACAAGCAGGGCTCTGTGCAGTGAGGACAAGCAGGGCCCTGTACACTGAGGACAAGCAGGGTTCTGTGCACTGAGGACAAGCAGGGCTCTGTGCACTGAGGACAAGCAGGGCTCTGTGCACTGAGGACAAGCAGGGCTCTACAATGATAAATGCCAGTCTATTTGTCTACAGCATCCCCTCTATTTTCTGTACACTTGAAAATAAACATTTTCGAATGTATTGTTGTACAAATGTCTCAGTACTTGAACCAATATATGACAATATAGAAATAAACACAAAACTGAATGGAAGCACACAGTACTAGGTATATATTCAGTTTTTAATCTTTCACTGAAAACCAAAGACATTTACACTTAACAACCTCGTAGCATAGTCATCTCAATTTTTCTAGACAGCAGGAGGTACATTTGTACAGGATCTGACTGTATCACGCAGGTATGTCCATATACAGTAATGGCTCATTTCATCTCACTGCAGATAGATTAATTCTATTGTGGTTTTAAAGGATCAAAGCACTGGGAAATAAGCTAGTGAAGGACTGAGATTTAAGGATTGTTTAAGTAATGTAAACAGGAAAAGCAATGAAATGTTTCAGAAATATCCACTAGTACATGGAGGAAATGGTTACAACTTAAAGGGGTACTCCAGTGGGGAAAAAAAAAACATTTTTCTAAATCAACTGGTGCCAGAAAGTTAAACACATTTCTAAATTACTTCTATGTCAAAATATTAATCCTTACAGTACTTATGAGCTGCTGTATGCTCCACAGGAAGTTATTTTATTTTTTTATTTATTTTCTATCTGACCACAGGGCTCCAGAGCAGGAGCAAATCCCCATAGAAAACCTAACTTACTCTGAAAGGTTCCTGACATGGACAGAGGTGTCAGTAGAGAGCACTGTGGTCAGACAGAAAATACATTTAAAAAGAAAATAACTTCCTCTGGAGCATACAGCAGCTGATAAGTACTATTTTTAAATAGAAGTAATTTACAAATCTGTCTAACTTTCTGGCACCAGTTGATTTAAAAAAAAATTGTTTTCCAACAGAAAACCCCTTTAAGCACTTTCCTCTTTAATATTGGCAGTGCTAGTCATTTGGGGTATATGACGGGGTGCTGGAAATAGGCCCTAATGATCACCTATAAAGAGGATAAGAAATAAATTTAACACAGCTGGATAACTTCTTTATTAAATATATGCCTTGGTCACCTATTCTTTCGTGCTAGCTATAGATGGGCGAATCAAAGCTGACGAAGTCAAATTTGTTCTGAATTTCATGACAAATTTGATTCTGAATGAATCCGAATTTCCTTGCGCTTCGTGGTAACAAATCACTACATTCATTACATTTTGTGCGGGCCAGGGGGGGGGGTAAAATGGTGACTACTTCAGATAGGACATGGGGCAAGGATGTCTGGGAAGTCTAGGTAGGCGGGATTATCCTGATTCACATGGCAGTATGCAGCCTATCAGCAGCCAGCCAGCCCTGTGATGTCACAGCCCTATATTTTACTGAATAACAGTATCATTTAACTACCCCAGCACACTCTATATGCATGTTACGACAAGGCAAAGTGTTCTACACCCCTATCTACACCCCTGGAAATTGCCGATTTTAATAGCGATTTGCCTCAAATATATTCGGATCAAACCAAATGTTTTCGGAAAAATTGCCGAATCGGCCAAATTGAATTTTTTTTTTTTAAATTTGCCCATCTCTAGTGCTATCAAAAGAGAAAAAAATTCCTCTGTAAGAAATTATCATTTTTTTTTAGACATTAATGTCTTACTTTATCGTGAAAATGGAAGCTCTGCAATGCTTCTGAAATAAAAGAAACCTCTTGGTTATCACTGTTTAATTCTAGTTTATTTCACCCTATTTTTTTTTACAACGTTCAGTTTATCTTTAGTGATGTATAATCTTAAATATGTTTCCACTAAAGGTCATGAAACAATGTTTACAACTCTTTAATGATTTAATGATAACATCAGTTCTTCGCAGACTTGGAAGGTGTGAACATTTTTCAACACTGTCACTTTTTTTCTCTGGTCTTTGGCCCATCTTATTAGGTCTCTGATTTCTAATGTGCTTTTTCAAATACAGATACATGACCTATATCTTCTGACCTTCAAAGGATAGCTGCACTGCAGAATTATAATAGCAAACTGCAATATAAAAATGTTTTTTTCTTCAAAAAAAAAGCCTAAATTTACTGTAATTTTCTTTGTCTAAATTTTTTTTTCCAAAAAAGAATACACCCAGAATATAGGATCTTCTCTCCCTAGAATATGGGATTAGCTCTGATCTTAACAAGAAAGTCTAAAAGGAAACCAAAAAGTGTTATAAAGTTTTGTCAATTAGGAAAATTGGTTCAGTAGAACTAAGCTTAAGTGTAAAACAGAATGGCTTTTTAAGGATGGAAGTGGTAAATTGATCAAAACTACTCCAACAGATGCTCATTGTGTGCAGTACAGTAAGATGTATACAGTTACCCAGTATACAGGTTTATGTTGTTCTCATAAAAAAGCTGTGCTGTTATTGGTGGCTATGGCCAACAATTTATAGACGGCTTTCGTAAATCTGGCCCTTTTCCCTAACCATCATTGCTTTAAAAATATTTCATAGTAAGAAGTGGGGCTCAACTATAAGAGCAAGGATGATGGCATTATGATAAACCAGTGACTTCTATGGTGGTAGCCACCAATAATTTCTATGCTTACATGTTGAAAAGAATTTAAAAAAAAACCTGAAGATAATATGTAAAATATGTTGAGTTTATTAAGCTTGTTACTACTGATCTACCTACTGATTTAGCATACATAGTGGCTGCAACAGGGAAAGTTACATTGTTACATACTATGGTTAAAAAAGGCACATGCCCCTCAAGTTCAACCAAGGAGGTGAGAATTTATCATCGTTGCTTTGGTAAGCAAGTTCTGTAGGCATTTTTTTCTTGCTTTTGGTTTTGCTTATGTGTGACATATTTATCATACTATCACAGGGGGTTGATAAATTTGGCATACATAAGCAAAAACCAATAAATCATTTTTTTGGCACACATAAGCAAAAACCAATAAATGACTCCAGAACACCACTTTGTAACCCCTCCTCTTTTCCACCTTATATATAAGGCCTTGTTTTTTTCACCACCAATTTTACTTTGTTATGACATCAGTAATTTCACCACAAGATCTATGGGAGAATTATTTGTGGGACAGTAATGGAGAAAAAAAAAGTCAACTTTTAGGGCTTTCCATTTCTACCCAGTGCCTTTTTCGGTAAAAATGACACATTCTATGTTTTCTGTATGTCCATATAGTTGAAATGATATAAAACTTAGGCTTCTTTCACATTGTCATTGTGATACAACAGTGTGACACCTTGGGGGAGCCCAGGGAGAATAGCAGGAGGAATAATACATTATGCAACGTTTTAGCCTCCTGTTACTCCCGTCAAAAAACAACGGCGCCCTACAGACCAGTAATAGTGAATGGCAACATCTGTTAAGGCACAAAAAAAAAGTGGCTGACAGACGTTTGTGGCAGTGGGAAAGGGGCCTTATATAGGTTTGATTTTGTTTAAAAAAACTACCAAAAAAAAAACTATTTATGTGAAAATTAGCTCGTTTAAAATTATCCCCTTCTGAACCCTCTAACTTTTTTATTTTTCCATATACAGGGATGTGTGAGGGCTCATTTTTTCATCACAGGAGTTGTAGTTTACAAACAGTGAGACTCCAGCTGTTGCTAAATTATAACTTATATCTGTTATAATGATGGGGTGTTTTTCCTAAGGGAGGGCACCATAAATGCACTAACCAATTTTCCGTATTTTATTTTTTTCTTATAATTTCAGATCTGTGTATACAGGGGACTTCTTCAGATTCGGTAGACTATGTCGATGACCAGCATTCCTTTTCTCTCTATATATTAATAAAATTGTTAACAAAGGCTTGTGAGGGGTGTTTTTTGGAATAAAAGTTTTGAAAAAGCGTTGCGTTTTTTTAACATTTATTTACTTTGCAGGCTTAGTAGTGTAAGCTGTCTGATAGATGGAATCTATTACTAAGCTGGGGCTAATCATTAGCCCCCAAAACAGCTAGTTCTAGCCCCCAATTACTTCCCCGGTACTCCTGCCACAGGGGTGCTGGGAAGAGCCAATACCAACAGGCTCGAAGCATTAAAAATGGCACTCCTGGGTCTAGGCGGTAACAGGCTTGCATTATTTAGGCTGGGAACGACCTGTAACAATGGTCCTCGCCCACCCTGGTAATGTCAAACTGTTGCTGCTTGGTTGGTATCTGGGTGACAATGAAAATATGGAGAACCCCCAGAAATATTTTGCATAAATAATAATAAAAAAAAATGCATAGGGTTTCCCTATTTTTATTCTGAGCCAAATGCCAACCAAGCAGCAACAGCCTGACGTAACCAGAGTGGGAGAGGACCATTGTTACTGGCCCTCCCCAGCCTAAATAATGCCAGCCTGTTACCACCTCTGCCCAGGAGCACCATTTTTGATGCTTCTGGCCTGTTGGTACCAGCCGTTTTTGCAGCTAACGCTAAGCCCGGCTTAGTAAAGGACTCTGTCTAACAGACAGCTTCCACTACTAAGTCTGTAAGTAAATAAATAAAAATAAAAAACTTTTTAAAAACTTTTATTCAAAAAAAAAAACTCCTCCACAATCCCTCGTTAACCATTTTATTAATTTTAAACAAAAAAAAACACTGTTCATCGACGTAGTCCACCGATTCTGAAGTCCTCTGTATACATGGATCTGAAATGAGAAGAAAAAAGCACAGAAAATTGGTAAGTACATTTATGGTTCCCTCCTTTAGGGAAAATGCCCATAAACCAGCATTTCTAAACAGTAAGCCTCCAGCTGTTGCTAAACCGCAACTCCCATAATTTCCGATGGGAAGGCTGACTGGGAAAGATTTAACTTGTAATTTTTCAACATCTGGAATCTCGCTGTTTCTAATCTACAACTCCCGTCATGGGAGTTGTAGTTTTTCAACAGCTGGAGGCACCCTGTTCCTAAAGTACAACTCCCTTCATTGGAGTTGTAGTATAGCAACAGCTGGAAGTACCCCGTTCCTAAACTACAACTCCTGTCATGGGAGTTGCAGTTTAGCAACAGCTCGAGGCACCAGCCACTCATCACCAGCCACCCGCCAGCACCAACAACCCGCCCGCTAGGTGTTGCAACCATACAACTCCCAGCATGCCATAAAAGAGAGTACATGCTGGGAATTGTAGTCACAATGGCTAGCGGGCCGGTGTAGTTGCGGGTGGGTGGCCGGGTTGTGGAGCTGGCCGGCTCCCAGGAATATGAAACAACACTGTAATTTCATATTTCCCGGGCAATGCTGTGATTGGCCGGTTGGTCTCGGCCAATCACGGCACCACCCGGGAAATATGAAATTACAGTGTTGTTTAGTATTTCTGATAGCCGACCAGCTCCGCTGCCCCACCCCCTCATCCCCCCCTCCACTCATGTCCCACGCTGCTCTTCCCCCTCCGTTCATGTCCCCCTAAGCTCTCCACATCTCCCACCTGTCAGCTACCTGAGCTATTACAAGACTACAACTCCCAGCATGCCCTTTAAGTGAGGACATGCTGAGAGTTGTAGTTGCAACGGCTGGTAGTTGCGGATGGGTGGCCAAGGAGCGGAGCCAGCCATCTCCCAGATATATTAAACTACACTGTAATTTCATATTTCCCAGCCTAGGCTGTGATTGGCTGGTCAGTCTTGGCCACTCACAGCCCAGGCCGCAAAATATGAAATATCAGTATAGTTTCATATATCCGCTGCCCCGGCCGCTCGTCTGTCCCCCGCAACCGGTCATTTGTCCCCTGCCGCTCATCTGTCCCCCACCGGTCATCTGTCCCCCACCGGTCATCTGTCCCCCCGCCGCCGCTCATCTGTTCCCCTCCCCCGCTGCTGCTCATCTGTCCCCCCGCCACCAGTCATCTGTCCCCCCACCACCACTTATCTGTCCCCCCGCCACCACTCATCTGTCCCCCACCACCACTCATCTCGCCCCTCTGCCGCTCACATCCCCCCACCACCGCTCATCTCTCCTCCGCCACCGCCCATCTCTCCCCTGCCGCTGCCGCTCATCTCTCCACTGCTGCCGCCACTCATCTCTCCCCCGCCGCCGCTGCTCATCTCCCTCCAGCCGCTGCTCATCTCTCCCCGCCACTGCTCATCTCTCCAGCCCACCGCTCATCTCCCCCCGCGGCGGGGGGGAGATGAGCGGTGGGGGAGATTAGTGCAGGGGAGAGGTGAGCGGTTGGCGGTGGGGGAGAGATGGGTGGCGGCAGCGGAGGAGAGATGAGCGACGGGGGGGGGGGATGAGCGGCGGCAGTGACTTTTTAAATTTGCTCACGTATGGGAGTTTTGTATTCCAGGTCAGACCTGGAGCATACTTGCGACTTTTTGAAGGGGGTTTGTGACTTTTTTTTGTCTACGTGCAACTTTCGCACATCATAAATACCTGACTACTGCAAAGTGAAAACTGAAATTTGCTTAGGTAAGGTTGTTTGTAACTTTTTGCTTACCCACAAAAGTCGCACAAAAAAGTACTTAGGCGCATGGGCGACTTTTTGTGTGACTTTTGTAAGCAAAAAAAGGCTCTAAATACCTTGATAAATGTCCCCCTATGTCCACATCCCTCTGTACATGCAGACATCTACTTAAAGGGGTTATTCAAGAATTAACAAAACAGAACTTTTTTTCTTTCAAAGATCGCGCCCTGTCTGTCTCCACTTTGGGTTTGGTATTTCAACTTTGCTCCATTCACTTCAATGGAACTGAACTGCAGAACCACACCCAACCTGGACACAGACAGGAAGCACTCTTTGAAAGAAATTACCTCTGTTTTTCGATTCCTGGATAACCCCTTTAACTCTTCTCAACTCTTAAAATTGCACCTTGAGAATAAAGAACCTCCCACTTTTTCCAGCTTGCTTGTGGTGGTATTTGAGAATCTTATTGCATCTGAATGGGCTGTTTTACATTGTTAATGGGAGCTGCATGAACAGTGTTGCACCAGAAGCACACACTTCCCTAGCACTCATCAATGTTATTATGTAGTGTGTGGCTGAAGGGCTCCTTCAACCATTAGAATGAGTTTGGCAAACAATCCATGAGGAGCAATGGAGAAAAATAAAAGTATATTATTCATTTCTTTAAAATAGGGAAAATATTTCCACATAACACATATTAAGTTAATATTTTGGTTTAGTTTTGGCCTATTAAATTATCATTTAATGTTTATTACCATGCAATATAATCTACAGTATATATTCTAAGTATACAGTACATGCTTTCTTATAACTTACATTTAGCTGCTTAAAAATACTTACAGTCAGTTAAGTCATAGTAAATAAAATGCTGACATATAAGTCCCAATAAATTATAATGTTATTTAATAGGAAAACTGTCCTCAGTTCTGCTCCTCTGAACTAAAATACCTGCCAGCCTGCAGTCAGACTGTCATCAAACTCTTGTAAACTGCTACGGTTTTGTTCCACTCCAGGGTGCAATGACAAACTCCGAATAAGAAATTCAGCATAAACTGCATATAATTTCTCCCTTTATGATCACAAAGAATGAACTTGGTAAAATATTATAGTGTACATCTATTGTATAGTACAAGAGGAGGAAAATGTTAAAAATATGACATATTCCATGACTAACTGCTTAACTGCAAATAAAGTAAACCAGGGGCTAAATTCTCAATTTAACTGGACTATAATATCATGGCATGAAACAATCTTCTATCTGTCATAATATTGGATATCATGACGGAACTCAACATACCCCAGTGTAAGTGAATGAGGTTGTGGAAGGCACAATTGGTGTCCAATATACAAGAAATCAGGTAGATATGGGGTAGCCAAGATGCAAATGTGAGCATAACTTTAATATTTACTTTCTACAGAAGAAAGCTTAAAGGGGTACTCCGTCGCTAAGACATCTTATCCCCTATCCAAAAGATAGGGGATAAGATGCCTGATCACGGGGGTCCCACTGCTGGGGACCCCTGTGATCTTCCACGCCGCACCCCGTTAGAATCAGTCCCCATTAGAAACAGCTGTCACGCCCCTCTAATAGACTTGCATTGAGGGGGCGGAGCGTGACATCACACGGGGCGGAGCCGTTATGTCACTATGCTCCATCCTCGTGGTCGAGATGGACTCAGCCTGAGGACCTCCAGCGGTTCCGGAAGCAGCTAAAGGTGGGTGCTGCATGGTAGATCCTGGGGTCCCCAGCAGTGGCACCCCGGCGATCTGACATCTTATCCCCTATCCTTTGGATAGGGGATAAGATGTCTGGGGGCGGAGTACCCCTTTAAAGGGAACATGTCACAATGAAAATGTAGTCCAATCTCTAGGCATCATATTCTAGAGCAGGAACAGATTGATATATAATATTATTGGAAAACCTCCATGGTCTTTTATTCATGTAAATCTTATTCAGGGCTAAGTAGTCATCTGATGCACTCCTCCTGCTCTATAATATTATGTCTGCAGATTGGACAACTTTTTAAAAGGTTAACTTTAAAGGTCATTTATACTGACTGACAGGGAAAGGGTTAAAGGGGCTGTCTAGCAGGATAAAATAGGACTGAGACGTGAGTGGCGGCAGGGAGATGTGAGCAATGGTGGCCAGATATGTGAGCGGCGAAGAGTTGCATGACATGTGCAGCGAGATCCTGGGAGTGAAGCAACAGCCGACATCAGCTATTTTCCCTCAGTGTGCTACTAGCACTTACAGCATCAGTGATACTCGGAGCACACCGGGGGAAAACAGCTGATGGCGGCTGTTGCGGAGCTCTGGTGTGGTAAAAACTCCTGTGTTTTCACCAGACAAGCAGTGCAGGTCTATACCTACTCCCGATGGCTGTGCCTTCCTGCAGGAAGAGTGACAGGCCAGGAGAGACCCAGACAAGCCTTGTCTTCAGTTGTCCATGACGCTGCCTCTGGACTTGTTGATGTCACAGCAGGTATGGGGATGCCTAGTGGCCAGTTTTTAAGCCATGATTTCTATAAAAATGAAATTAAATTTTCTTATGAAGTATATTGGAAAAATTATCGTTTTGCTAAGATGTACAACATACTGTATAAAAAGTTTTTGTATCTGACAGTTACCATTTAAAATAGTCCTTCTGGCTCCAGGAGGCCAGACTGCAGTGTAAAATAGATTAGGAAAAATGGCTGAACTCTGGCAGAAAATTTGACCAGCACTGTGTAACTTGTGGAACAACGTCAATTCAGTATCAATGTCAGAAGGGAATTGCTATTTATGCTATTCTATAATGCATGTCTGGAAGCAGAGGCAGAAGTCCTGTTTTTAAACATAAATTATTATGTATATTTGTTTCACTTTATAAACTTGTGTCTATTAGTTTGGGTTAGTTCTTGTTTTGTTTTCCTTGTCTTGAGGCCACCAAGAACATGCTGCCATACAACCCTATTTATGTAGACAACATAACCCCGTCAGTTTTCATTAACACCCTATGTCAAGACTCAGGAGGTCATGTTTCAGGAACATTCTTCAGGATCAGCCACACATTTTCTACATTTATATAGTTCGCCATTAATTCCCACAATCACTCTCTTTATTGTTAATACAATAGATTGATTTGAAACACATAGTCATTTATCAATGAGTTGCATTTCCAGTTAAAGATTTTAGCATTGCTGTCGGAATGAAATATTTGTGTTTTAACCTAATTTTTGCACAGACAAAAATTCTGTCTGCCCTTTCTCAAGGACAAAAATTGAAATAAACAGCTGCCAGGCATCAAACATTTCTTCTAGATGCTAAAACACAGACAGAAACAAACTGGTTGCTAGTAGCCGCTTATCGCCATTGTGAACACTGAGGTTGTTAGGCAATGTATTTCTAGAAACCATTCTGTCAGACATGACTAAACTGTTCAAAGCTCGGTTATAGGAAACGGAAAAATAACATACTTTGCCCGCAGTCATGGCAGAAGTCATTTCAGTGGCATTCTAAGACTTTAAGGACCGTTTTAAGGGAATACTCTGGAAATTAACACTTGTAATGTTGCCTATGCTGGTGGTTAAAAAAAACTAAAAAAAACTACACTCATCTTCCTCACTTCGATCCCGTGCACAGCACTTTCTAATTGAGGGTCGGCACATGATATTGACTGCTCAGCAATTCAATGATGATAGCAGTGACCTTCATCAACCACTGATTGGCTGAGCAGTCAATACTACATGCCAACTCCATACCTGAAAGCCCTTTGCTGCAGGGACTGGCACTCCATAATACTGGTGGCAGTGGAAACAGCATTTTTTATTTTTTAACCATTGGCATGAGCACCAATGTTAAATAAAGTACATTTCCTGGAATATCCCCTTAAAGGGGTACTCTACCCCTTGACATCTTATTCCCTATCCAAAGGATAGGAGATAAGATGTCTGATCACGGGGGTCCCGCCACTTGGAACCCCCCGCAATCTCTCCTGCAGCCCCCCAGTCATCTGCTGCACAGAGCGAAGTTCGCTCTGAGGCTGATTACTCATGATACAGGGGCGGGGGATTGTGATGTCATGGCCCCACCCATTGTGATATCTCACCCCGCCCCCTCAGTGCAAGTCTATGGGAGGAGGCGTGATGAGGGGATGTCACGACGCCAGGACCCCCACGATCAGACTTCTTATCCCCTATCCTTTGGAGATGTCTAGGGGGGAATTCCCCTTCAAGTAAAGATTTTCACATTCAGGGTATGGCCACAAGTAGCGAAAATGCTGCAGATAATCTTGAGCAGAAAATCTGCAACATTTCTACAGCAGAAAATCCATCCAAAATCATGTAGCTTTGGGGGCAGATTTTCTAATCCAGACTTCAGTGCAAATTATACAGTTACATTTAAAGAATACAACAATGGGTTTGAAAATCTAAACATGCAGATCTTGCTGTCAACCCTTGCCTATTGAAATCAATAAAAAAAAAATAACAATAAGGCTAGGGTTACATGCTACACAAAGAATGCAGTATTGCATTCTACTAATTTGCATCTAATGATTCTCAATGTGGCCACAATGTGACTTACAATGGGACCAAAAACAGCAGTCACTCAAAATCCAATTTAAATGGATTTTTGGTGGTAGGTTAAAAGTAACATTCAACTTTGCATAAATTGGCCTCAATACAAGTCGCGTCTGACTGTGACCTGCTTGCAACATCTCTGAATTTTACCTGAATGTTTTATTACAGGTGTTTACATGACAAGTCATGTAAAATAACCTTTTTTGCCCCTATTACTGAAATCAAAATATACTTAATTTTCCTAATAAATGTACCAAGTCATCTTGTAATCAAATATTGATTGATATTGCTTTCACAATTGCCATAATCCTTTTTTTGAGAAAAAAAAAATTCTTTAATCCTTGCATGGTTTTCTAATACCATAAGTGTAGCTGACACATTTCAGAAGCTTAAATATTACACTTTTTGTGCGATTTCGTGTAGGGTTGGGATTATCATAGGCACTGCTGGATTTTGTCACAAAGTTGAGGTGCTACCTACTTCCTGCTTCTGAACCCAGTGGGAATTTTTGGTTGTTACTTACATTGTACTCAAGGGATCTACCAACTGTCTATCTTACTACGTAAAGCAGAAAAACATGTGCAAGTCCATTCTAAAACTCTATTTGAATAATAGGTGTAAATTTTGCAAGCAACAAAACAAAAAAATATATATATATATATTCCTATTACAATACTAAGTGACCGGAACTTTGGGAAAGTGGGTGTTCATCATGTCAAGCTGGCATAGATTTCAGTAAGGAGGAATAGGCCTCAGATGTGCCGGGATATAAATCCAACATGCTTGTGTTCTGGAGTAGATTTTTAAGACCTTGATAAATCCACTTCTCCCCACAATGCTTCAGCTCCCTACTAAAGCCATTTTCCCTCCTTTCTAGGAGGGTGACTTTTGGATGTCTGAATGATGAACCAATGGCCAGGGGTTCTACATATATCTGCACCTGACCATTTTTCCTTGGAAGTGCCTGCTTTCTTAGATAGATAGATACACATACACCATTAGGGTAAGTTCACGCACGCAGATTTTCACAGCGTATTTAGCTGCGGATTCGCTGGTGAAGGTCACGCTCTCTGCTGGCTTTATATGTGCCTGCTGGTAGTGGCAATATGCTGCTACCAGCAGACACAGTGCAGCGATGTGCGCGGCTTACTCACACATCGTGGCAGCTCTCCTTGCTCTGAGCTAGGCAGAGAGCTCCCGCGATGTGCGAGTATACTGCGACTCGCACATCGCAGTGTGCCTGCTGGTAGCAGCGCATTGCCGCTACGAGCAGGCACATGTAAAGCCAGGATAGAGTGGGCCTTCACAAGCGGATTTGCAGCATACAATACGCTGTAAATCCGCGCGTGTGAAGATACCCTTAGGATGCATTCACATGGGTGGATTCCTGGGCGTGTTTCCCCGCAGCAAGTGAGAATTAGGGCGGGTTCTCTGCTGGCTGTCTGCCTCAGATTTTCTCTTGTAGAATTTCCACTGTGGAAAATCTGCCCCAGACTTAAATATGGTGTGCACTGCACTTTCTGTATCAGAATTTTTTGCTGTAGAAATTTTGGAATCCCCCCCCATTTAAGCTTGCAGCAGGAAACACATTCATGTGATCGCACCCTTAACATATGAGCCACTAGTCTTGGTCAACATGGAGGTAAAAATAATAATAATGATAATAATATTAAAAATTATACACAAGTTTATTTGTCTTTTCCGTTTTATACTCAAGACTGATAACGTCCATTTGACAGATGCAGCCGATCTACATCATTCACATACAACACTGAACATCCACAAAACAGTTGCAAGCCTCCATGTCTAGTACTGCGTTAGCATGTCTTCAGCTATAGCTTAGTTCAACTACTTTTTAATTAAAAGGTTTCTTTTTTAGATGTAAAATACAATTGCTAATTTTATATTCAGTTTTTTTTTTTTTTTTAGATATTTTGTTCCTACAGAAAATATCAAACATTTGGTCATCAAGTAATCACATAAAACGCTTTGAGCAGAATCATTTATTTATGTTCTTATGCTGATAACTGTTAGAATCTGTCTCTGCCAGGCTTCCTTTAAAGTTTCTATTAAAGATTCTCGAGGCAATAGTAGCTGTGTCCATGTGTTTGGAATTAATAGCCTTGTGTGAAGAATGTTTCTTGACGTTTGTTTACACACAAATAAGCTACCAGCCCAACAAGTGCAGAATGCTGAATGAGGTCTGCGGTAATGGAGGGTCTTGTGTTGGATATTGTGCGTCTGAGGAAGAATAATCTATTTGAATATACTTGGTACATAAACTAAGGGAATTACACTGGTGGCAAGCCAGATGTTTGATGATTTATGAATTCTTCAGGTACAATTATATATATCATTTGTTTTGGTTTATCATATGCAGCTATTTATAGAAATGATATACATATAAATACACTAAATTAGGCAGTAATGAGAAATTGTGTTATGTTTTTAGTCAATCTTCCCATGCTTCCTGGCCAATTAACATACTCTTTATTGCAATTTTTCACACCACAAAGGTAAAAGTTACTGCAGAAGTAGATAGGATGGATCAATGTTGGTAAAATGAGAGGTTGCATTACAAAGTACAATTAGTCCCGCAAAAAACAAGCCCTTATATGGGTCTGTAGATGGAAATATAAAAGAGTTATGGATTTTAGAAGGCGAGGAGGAAAAAATGAAAACGCTAAAATAAAATTGGCCTGGTCCTTAAAGGACATGTCCGGTGCTCACTTTTCTTATTGTATCTGTTCCGGGCTGCAAAAAAAAAAAAAAGCTTTCTCTTGCCTGCCTAGGCTCCCCAGGTGCTACGGTACAGGTGTTCTGTCCCCGGGCTATATTCTTCATACTTCCTGTTAGCCCGGCACGTCACAAGGAGCTTCAGCCTATCACTGGCCGAGGCAAGACATCGCTGCGGCCGGTGATAGGTTGAAGCTCCGTGTGACATGCTGGGCCAGCCTGGGGACCGAACACAGGTACTGAAGCACTGGGGGAGCCTAGGCAGGTAAGAGAAAATTTGTTTTCTTTTATTTTTCAGCCCAGAACGGATAAAATAAGAAAAGTGAGCACCGGACATCTCCTTTAAGGTTAAAATGGGCTTGGTCCTTAAGGGGTTACTGTTACGCCGAGCGCTCCGGGTCCCCGCTCCTCCCCGGAGCGCTCGCTACACTCTCGTTACTGCAGCGCCCCGGTCAGATGCACTGACCGGGTGCGCTGCGATACCGCCTCCAGCCGGGATGCGATTCGCGATGCGGGTGGCGCCCGCTCGCGGTGCGCACCCCGGCTCCCGTACCTGACTCGCTCTCCGTCGGTCCTGTCCCGGCGCGCGCGGCCCCGCTCCCTAGGGCGCGCGCGGGCCGGGTCTCTGCGATTTAAAGGGCCACTGCGCCGCTGATTGGCGCAGTGGTTCTAATTAGTGTGTTCACCTGTGAACTCCATATATATACCTCCCTTCCCCTGCACTCCCTCGCCGGATCTTGTTGCCCTTGTGCCTAGTGAAAGCGTTCCCTTGTGTGTTCTTAGCCTGTGTTCCGACCTCCTGCCGTTGCCCCTGACTACGATCCTTGCTGCCTGCCCCGACCTTCTGCTACGTCCGACCTTGCTTCTGTCTACTCCCTTGTACCGCGCCTATCTTCAGCAGTCAGAGAGGTTGAGCCGTTGCTAGTGGATACGACCTGGTCACTACCGCCGCAGCAAGACCATCCCGCTTTGCGGCGGGCTCTGGTGAATACCAGTAGTGACTTAGAACCGGTCCACTAGCAAGGTCCACGCCAATCCCTCTCTGGCACAGAGGATCCACCTCCTGCCAGCCGGCATCGTGACAGTAGATCCGGCCATGGATCCCGCTGAAGTACCTCTGCCAGTTGTCGCTGACCTCACCACGGTGGTCGCCCAGCAATCACAACAGATAGCGCAACAAGGCCACCAGCTGTCTCAACTGACCGTGATGCTACAGCAGCTACTACCACAGCTTCAGCAATCATCTCCTCCGCCAGCTCCTGCACCCCCTCCGCAGCGAGTGGCCGCTTCAGGCCTACGACTATCCTTGCCGGATAAATTTGATGGGGACTCTAAGTTTTGCCGTGGCTTTCTTTCACAATGTTCCCTGCACTTGGAGATGATGTCGGACCAGTTTCCTACTGAAAGGTCTAAGGTGGCTTTCGTAGTCAGCCTTCTGTCTGGAAAAGCTCTGTCATGGGCCACACCGCTCTGGGACCGCAATGACCCCGTCACTGCCTCTGTACACTCCTTCTTCTCGGAATTTCGTAGTGTCTTTGAGGAACCTGCCCGAGCCTCCTCTGCTGAGACTGCCCTGCTGAACCTGGTCCAGGGTAATTCTTCCGTTGGCGAGTACGCCATACAATTCCGTACTCTTGCTTCTGAACTATCCTGGAATAATGAGGCCCTCTGCGCGACCTTTAAAAAAGGCCTATCCAGCAACATTAAAGATGTTCTGGCCGCACGAGAAATTCCTGCTAATCTACATGAACTCATTCATCTTGCCACTCGCATTGACATGCGTTTTTCCGAAAGGCGTCAGGAGCTCCGCCAGGATATGGACTTTGTTCGCACGAGGCGTTTTTTCTCCCCGGCTCCTCTCTCCTCTGGTCCTCTGCAATCCGTTCCTGTGCCTCCCGCCGTGGAGGCTATGCAAGTTGACCGGTCTCGTCTGACACCTCAAGAGAGGACACGACGCCGCATGGAGAATCTCTGCCTGTACTGTGCCGGTACCGAACACTTCCTGAAGGATTGTCCTATCCGTCCTCCCCGCCTGGAAAGACGCACGCAGACTTCGCACAAAAGTGAGACAGTCCTTGATGTCTACTCTGCTTCTCCACGTCTTACTGTGCCTGTACGGATATCTGCATCTACCTTCTCCTTCTCTACTATGGCCTTCTTGGATTCCGGATCTGCAGGAAACTTTATTTTGGCCTCTCTCATCAACAGGTTCAACATCCCGGTAACCAGTCTCGCCAGGCCCCTCTACATCAATTGTGTTAACAATGAAAGATTGGACTGTTCCATACGTTACCGCACGGAGCCCCTTCTAATGTGCATCGGACCTCATCAAAAAAAAATTGAGTTCTTGGTCCTCCCCAATTGCACTTCCGAAATTCTCCTTGGACTACCGTGGCTCCAACGCCATTCCCCAACCCTGGATTGGTCCACAGGGGAGATCAAGAGCTGGGGTATCTCTTGTTTCAAGGACTGCCTTAAACCGGTTCCCAGTACTCCCTGCCGTGACCCTGTGGTTCCCCCTGTAACCGGTCTCCCTAAGGCCTATATGGACTTTGCTGATGTGTTTTGCAAAAAACAAGCTGAGACTCTACCTCCTCACAGGCCTTATGACTGTCCTATTGACCTCCTCCCGGGCACTACTCCACCCCGGGGCAGAATTTATCCTCTGTCCGCCCCAGAGACTCTTGCTATGTCTGAGTACATCCAGGAAAATTTAAAAAAGGGGTTTATCCGCAAATCCTCCTCTCCTGCCGGAGCTGGATTTTTCTTTGTGTCCAAAAAAGATGGCTCCCTACGTCCTTTCATTGACTACTGCGGTCTTAATAAAATCACGGTAAAGAACCGCTACCCTCTACCTCTTATCTCTGAACTCTTTGATCGCCTCCAAGGTGCCCACATCTTTACCAAACTGGACTTAAGAGGTGCTTATAATCTCATCCGCATCAGGGAGGGGGATGAATGGAAAACGGCATTTAACACTAGAGATGGACACTTTGAGTATCTGGTCATGCCCTTTGGCCTGTGCAACGCCCCTGCCGTCTTCCAAGACTTTGTTAATGAAATTTTTCGTGATCTCTTATATTCCTGTGTTGTTGTGTATCTGGACGATATTCTGATTTTTTCTGCCAACCTAGAAGAACACCGCCAGCATGTCCGCATGGTTCTTCAGAGACTTCGTGACAATCAACTTTATGCCAAAATGGAGAAATGTCTGTTTGAATGTCAATCTCTTCCTTTCCTAGGATACTTGGTCTCTGGCCAGGGACTACAAATGGATCCAGACAAACTCTCTGCCGTCTTAGATTGGCCACGCCCCTCCGGACTCCATGCTATCCAACGTTTTTTGGGGTTCGCCAATTATTACAGACAATTTATTCCACATTTTTCCACCATTGTGGCTCCTATCGTGGCTTTAACCAAGAAGAATGCCAATCCTAAGTCCTGGCCTCCTCAAGCGGAAGACGCCTTTAAACGGCTCAAGTCGGCCTTTTCTTCTGCTCCCGTGCTCTCCAGACCTGACCCATCTAAACCCTTCCTATTGGAGGTTGATGCCTCCTCAGTAGGAGCTGGAGCGGTTCTTCTACAAAAAAATTCTTCCGGGCATGCTGTTACCTGTGGTTTTTTTTCTAGGACCTTCTCTCCGGCGGAGAGGAACTACTCCATCGGGGATCGAGAGCTACTGGCCATTAAATTAGCACTTGAGGAATGGAGGCATCTGCTGGAGGGATCTAAATTTCCAGTTATTATTTACACCGATCACAAGAATCTCTCCTATCTCCAGTCTGCCCAACGGCTGAATCCTCGCCAGGCCAGGTGGTCTCTGTTCTTTGCCCGGTTTAATTTTGAAATTCACTTTCGCCCTGCCGATAAGAACATCAGGGCCGATGCTCTCTCTCGTTCCTCGGATGCCTTGGAAGTAGAGCTCTCTCCGCAACACATCATTCCTCCTGACTGCCTGATCTCCACTTCTCCAGCCTCCATCAGGCAAACTCCTCCAGGGAAGACCTTCGTCTCTCCACGCCAACGCCTCGGAATCCTCAAATGGGGTCACTCCTCCCATCTCGCAGGCCATGCGGGCATCAAGAAATCCGTGCAACTCCCGGAGACAAGGTATGGCTCTCCGCTAAATATGTCCGCTTTCGTGTCCCCAGTTACAAACTGGGACCACGCTATCTTGGTCCTTTCATAGTCTTGTGCCAAATTAATCCTGTCTCTTACAAACTTCTTCTTCCTCCTTCTCTTCGTATTCCTAATGCCTTTCATGTCTCTCTTCTTAAACCACTCATCATCAACCGTTTCTCTCCCAAGCTTGTTTCTCCCACTCCTGTTTCCGGTTCTTCTGACGTCTTCTCAGTGAAGGAGATACTGGCCTCCAAGACGGTCAGAGGAAAAAGGTTCTTTTTGGTGGATTGGGAGGGCTGTGGACCTGAAGAGAGATCCTGGGAACCTGAGGACAACATCCTAGACAAAAGTCTGCTCCTCAGGTTCCCAGGCTCTAAGAAGAGGGGGAGACCCAAGGGGGGGGGTACTGTTACGCCGAGCGCTCCGGGTCCCCGCTCCTCCCCGGAGCGCTCGCTACACTCTCGTTACTGCAGCGCCCCGGTCAGATCCACTGACCGGGTGCGCTGCGATACCGCCTCCAGCCGGGATGCGATTCGCGATGCGGGTGGCGCCCGCTCGCGGTGCGCACCCCGGCTCCCGTACCTGACTCGCTCTCCGTCGGTCCTGTCCCGGCGCGCGCGGCCCCGCTCCCTAGGGCGCGCGCACGCCGGGTCTCTGCGATTTAAAGGGCCACTGCGCCGCTGATTGGCGCAGTGGTTCTAATTAGTGTGTTCACCTGTGCACTCCATATATATACCTCACTTCCCCTGCACTCCCTCGCCGGATCTTGTTGCCCTTGTGCCTAGTGAAAGCGTTCCCTTGTGTGTTCTTAGCCTGTGTTCCGACCTCCTGCCGTTGCCCCTGACTACGATCCTTGCTGCCTGCCCCGACCTTCTGCTACGTCCGACCTTGCTTCTGTCTACTCCCTTGTACCGCGCCTATCTTCAGCAGTCAGAGAGGTTGAGCCGTTGCTAGTGGATACGACCTGGTCACTACCGCCGCAGCAAGACCATCCCGCTTTGCGGCCGGCTCTGGTGAATACCAGTAGTGACTTAGAACCGGTCCACTAGCACGGTCCACGCCAATCCCTCTCTGGCACAGAGGATCCACCTCCTGCCAGCCGGCATCGTGACAGTTACTTTGAATAAAGATTTTTATTTGTTGTTGTTAATGTTGTGAAAAACAATCCATGTGGCTCTGGAATTCTTTAGGCAGACAGGAAAGGTAGGGATAGTGTACTTTCAAAATATTTAATACTTTCTGTAACTTTACATGTGTGCACACTAGGGGATTCATCACATCTTGTACAGAGGAACAGTGGAGCAGTTGTTCATGGTAAACAATCAGATTACAGCTTTAATTTTTCAGAGAACTTTTTAAAAAAAATTTCATGAAAGCTGAAATCTGATTGTTTACTATGGGCAACTGCCCCACTGTTGATCCACACAAGGTTTGATAAATCTCCCCCAAATATAGTCTTTCTGTCTAATCTGTATAATCAAAGCATCACAAATCCCATGGAAAAAAGTATTTCATAACCATTGAAAAAAAAAAACAAGCAACATTGACAAGATTATTTGCCCGTTTTATGGAAAGTGACTATGGGAAGGAGGCTTTGGAAATTTAAGATGGTATTAAAGCCCAAGGCTCATTCATATTAGGAAACCACAAAAGCACCAATGGCTAAAACCAGCGAGAACATGTTATTAACCACACATAAGCATGTAGGCTGCCATGTAACCCCCTCCCCCTTGTTTTCAGACAGAAGTCTGATAGGGCAGGAGTGAGCACAGATGAGTGATAGTCCTGCCCTTACTTCTTGGAATCCAAGCCTGTGCTTTAGCAGCCTGTGCTTTAGCAGTGGACATTTTATAAGCCATGATTTCTATAAAATGGAGATAGAAAATGATGAAGTATATTAGAAAGATAAAAGTTTTGCCAAGATTTACAACATATTACTAGATTTTAATTCTGACAGTGTCAATTTAATAAATTCTTCCCCAAACAGTTTTAGCTTTAAAAGCTGTAGAATGGAAAGACTAACCAAATCCATGGCTTAAAACAGTAGGCGTGCTATTCTGAAATCTTGTCCTGTCCTCGTTTTAGGTATTTAGCCCTACCGTGTTTTTAGATGATTTCTTTTTCTTTTATATTAGTGTTCTTTTTTTCAGTATATATTTTGTTTAGTTTTTTTGTCACTGTGCATATTTACTGCTCTAAGAAATATGTAGGAGCTATATAAATAGCCATATAAATTATTTTTTGTAGTTTTATATATAAAGTGTTTTTTTTGTTATGATAACTATTATTATTTTCTTTTTGAGTCACATTACAAGTATATATTTATTTTGGCTTTTACTAATTGAGTCTATTCAAAGGTTGTACAGCCTATAACCACTAGTGTTGAGCGGCATAGGCCATATTCGAATTCGCGAATATTCGCGAATATATGGGCGAATATTCGTCATATATTCGCAAATATTCGCATATTCGTAATATTCTCGTTTTATTTTCGCAAATGTGAAAAATTCGCGTATGCGGAAAGTAACATATGCGAAAATTAGCATATACAAAAATTTGTTTAACCCCTTAAGGACTCAGCCCATTTTGGCCTTAAGTACTCAGACAATTACATTTTTACGTTTTCATTTTTTCCTCCTCGCCTTCTAAAAATCATAATTCTTTTATATTTTCATCCACAGACTAGTATGAGGGCTTGTTTTTTGCGCGACCAGTTGTCCTTTGTAATGACATCACTCAATATATCATAAAATGTATGGCACAACCAAAAAACACTATTTTTGTGGGGAAATTAAAACGAAAAACGCAATTTTGCTAATTTTGGAAGGTTTTGTTTTCACGCCGTACAATTTTTGGTAAAAATTACATGTGTTCTTTATTCTGAGGGTCAATACGATTAAAATTATACCCATTATTATATACTTTTATATTATTGTTGCACTTTAAAAAAATCACAAACTTTTTAACCAAATTAGTACGTTTATAATCCCTTTATTTTGATGACCTCTAACTTTTTTATTTTTCCGTATAAGTGGCGGTATGGGGGCTCATTTTTTGCGCCATGATCTGTACTTTTTTTTTATACCACATTTGCATATAAAAAACTTTTAATACATTTTTTATAATTTTTTTTTTTTATAAAATGTATTAAAAAAGTAGGAATTTTGGACTTTTTTTATTTTTTTCGTTCACGCCGTTCACCGTACGGGATCATTAACATTTTATTTTAATAGTTCGGACATTTACGCACGCGGCGATACCAAACATGTCTATAAAAAATGTTTTTTACGCTTTTTGGGGGTAAAATAGGAAAAAACGGACGTTTAACTTTTTTATTGGGGGAGGGGATTTTTCACTTTTTTTTTACTTTTACTTTTACATTTTTTTACATTTTTTTTTACACTTGAATAGTCCCCATAGGGGACTATTCATAGCAATACCATGATTGCTAATACTGATCTGTTCTATGTATAGGACATAGAACAGATCAGCATTATCGGTCATCTCCTGCTCTGGTCTGCTCGATCACAGACCAGAGCAGGAGACGCTGGGAGCCGCACGGAGGAAGGAGAGGGAACCTCCGTGCGGCGTTATGAATGATCGGATCCCCGCAGCAGCGCTGCGGGCGATCTGATCGTTCATTTAAATCGTGAACTGCCGCAGATGCCGGGATCTGTATTGATCCCGGCACCTGAGGGGTTAATGGCGGACGCCCGCGAGATCGCGGGCGTCAGCCATTGCCGGCGGGTCCCTGGCTGCGATCAGCAGCCGGGATCAGCCGCGCATGACACGGGCATCGCTCCGATGTAAATGTACGTCCTGGTGCGTTAAGTACCACCTCACCAGGACATACATTTACGTCCTGCGTCCTTAAGGGGTTAAACTAAAATTTGCATATGCGAAAATTAGCATATGCAATGTTTGCATATGCGAAAATTCGCACGCCAGTCTCACACAGTAGTATTAGAGCCTTCTTTACACCACACAAGCTGGAAGCAGAGAGGGATGATCACTGTGATGTGTACTGTGAAAAAAAAAAAAAAAAAAAAGACGAATATTCGTAATTACGAATATATAGCGCTATATTCGCGAAATTCGCGAATTCGCGAATATGCAATATTCACGAATAATATTCGAATTGCGAATATTCGCGAGCAACACTAATAACCACTAGTATGCTGCTGTTTATTTCCATATGCCATATAATCAGATGCCTAAGATATTTAGTAAATGAAATCATGAGTGTTATACAGGGAATGTGGCTGTATAGCAATACTAGTGGTGCTGCCTTTTCCGATGTTCCGTAGACTCCAATCAGTCTCGCTTTGAACAGGTTGAAATAACTGCCAGCTGTTCTCTAAAATGTGTGTCATGGAAAAGGAATATGGTAAAAGGATTTGTCGCAGAAGTGTTTATTGGAATTCTGAAGTGGAAATATCTGTGACTGTGCTTATTTGCTGAAGCTGCCACAGGCATTTCTAGTCATATGTTCCCATTCAGAAGAAGTGAAGTGCTACAAAGGAGAAAAGAGCAAATAAAAGTCAATTTCTAAAACACTACAGGTTAAACTTATTAAAGGCAAAGGTAATATATGTCAATTGGATATTTGACTGCAATTTTCACATTAAGTGAAAACAAAAATGCATATATTTTTCTTAGCAACTGACACAGGTTGTCAAGCTAAGTAAAAAAAGAGAAATGATCAGTATTATTCATCTCTTCTGTAATATCTCACAACATTCTTTAGATTAGAGTCTTATAGATCAAATCCAATTACCAAAGGAGAAATAACAGGATTCTAACCAATATGGTAATAGTAAGTACCTTGGTGGCTTAGATATTAGCAAGACCAATAAATGAAGGGTTAATATCTTACTTTAGCACTAACAAAAGGTGGTCACAAAAACCCTAGATTTCCCATTCACCATATATGTATTATAACAGGAATTTAAAGGGGTTGTGCGCTGCCCTGCAGTTTGGAGCTCCGCTCACAGCGTCCGGAAGTTCATTACTCCGAACATTGTGTGCGGGCTTCCGTGTTCGCAGCCCGGCCCCTTCGTGACGTCTCGCCCTCCCCCTCGTGACGTCTTGCCCGCCCCCTCAACGAAAGTCTAATGGAAGGGGGCGCAACCGCTGTCATGCCCCCTTCCCATAGACTTTGGTAGAGGGGGGGGGCGAGATGTCATGAAGGGGCCGGGCGTGACGTCATGCCCGGTGGCTGCGAACACGGAAGCCCGCACACAACGTTCAGAGTAATGAACTTCCGGATGCTGTGAGCGGAGCTCCAAACTGCAGGGCAGCGCACAACCCCTTTAATCTACATTAACCAGTTGCCATTCAAGACAGCAAGCGGTATATGGCATGGGCTCCTGACTCAAGCACGAGCCATACCGAACAGCCCCCAGCTAATTCCTGTAGCTGGGGACTGCTGTTAATATCTAAAGGGACCTTTAACCAGTCCCTGGGCGTGGACCGCACCCGCAACGTCATCGTGGTGAGGAGATCCA